>NC_045637.1:40127748-40727748 GCF_009829145.1 Chiroxiphia lanceolata | reverse complement strand
GGCCGCCGAGTACTCGGCGGCGGGCGAGAGCCCGTCGGGCGCGTCGCTGCGGCGGCACCTGGCAGCCGGCGAGGCGCTGGGGCCGGGCGGGTCGCTGCAGGGGCTGCTGGGCTGCCCGGCGCCGCTGCACGCGTACTACGGGCAGGCGTGTCAGCCGCCCGGCCCGGGGCGCGGCCCGCCGCCGCCGCTGCCGCCGGGGCCCGCGGGGCAGCCGTCCCCGCCGCCCGAGGCCGCGCCGTGCCGGGAGCAGCTGGAGCAGCTGCCGCCCGAGGAGCTGCTGGGCGAGGTGGACCGCACGGAGTTCGAGCAGTACCTGCGCTTTGCCTGCAAGCCCGAGCTGGGGCTGCCCTTCGCCGGCCACGACGCAGCCGGGCTGGCGGCGCCCGACGGCGCGGGTCCCATCTCCTCGGCCGTCTCAGACGCCAGCAGCGCCGTCTACTATTGTGGCTACCCCGACGTGTGAGGGACTGGCTGGGGCACGGCACGGACTGGCAGAGAGGTGCTCGGCCCCCTCTCCTATTTATGTAATTTATTTCATTTGTCTCGGGACAATTTTGCTAAGTCTGTCCGGGCGGTAATATACTACTATCCTGCAGGTTAATAGCATATTTCGGACTGTTTTTCGACTGGTGTGACAGAATGTTTACATCTTCTTTTTTCTCTGTTGCCTATGCCTAAGATTCGTTATTCGTGTGTTATCAGCTCTGTTACTCGTTTGCCCAGAAGACGTTTTTAGTAGTTTTCTTAACTATATCTTTTTTTTGTATTTCAGAAAAATAAATGAACGCGCAGCTGTTTCTGTCATTCTTCTTGGCCATGTGACCCTTGAGTGGGACTAATCTAAACCTAAATCTGTCATGCCCGAAGGCGGTGTGTAGCAAATGCAGATAGGATTTGGCTCATTCACCATGACAATGGCTCTAAAAAGGGTCTCCAGGACAAACGAGGTTTTTTCCCGGCTGTGGCTGTATTCACCTTACATAGCTGAATGGCTAGCTCTGTGCTGCTCTTTGTTTCTTGGAGTACAGAACATGTGACTGTACTTCTGTGATTTTTCTAGTTGATTTTTTTTTTTTCCCCTCTGGTTCCTTAGTGCCTGCCAACTGAACTTTCGTTCGTGCATTGGGGAAAAACTTCAGTCTTTACAACAAAATAAGCTAGGTATGGTTGAGATACTAATTTTAAAGGGTACCTGGAAATCCACTGGATTTGGATAGTTGTAGATGTGAAGGTGTTTTTCCTGTACCTAGTGATTTCTGTTAGAACCAAATGATTCACGAGTAGAATTGGAACTGTATTTATAAGTTATAATATTTTCTACCACTTACTTTCAAGTCTCTTCATACCATTTAGTGTTGTGGGGTTCAGGCTCAGGTTTATACTAGTGAGGAGAAAAATCTGCAGTCCAAACGGTCACCTCAGTTACTCTCACTCAACTGCCAGTATCAATTGGCCACTAAAAGCAGGAGGTTTTAGCATGTTCAGCTGTACTGCTCTGCTGTGACTTTTCTGCTGGTGTAAGAGTGCAACTACATCTTGTTCTTATCGTGACGCTATCAGGTAAGCATGAAGCTATCAACACCTCTGATGTCTCTTCGATTTGGAAGATGCTGACTGGAGTTAAAATATCAAATTCTCTACTATTACTGTAAGTTAATTTGCAAGTAACAGTTAAAAAGTAATATCAGTAACTTTTTTTTTAGTTAAGTGTACTTTATCTTGTATTAGACTATTAGATTACTAAACTGTGGGTGGAGAAATCTTGCAGTCATTCCATTTGCACAACTCATGCTTGGTTTTATAAAAATTATATGACAGTGACCATTTTCTAAGCACATTAGGTACACACAACGAACTGTATTTCCAGACAAATCTAGTAAAAACATACTTGATCAGATAATTGTTTATTAATTGAGAAAATGTAATTTTATTGAGGTCACAAGAAACCCTGATAATGTCCACTGCCATCAGTGACACTTTTTTGCAGCATATAAGTGTAATATTGAAAAAAACCCCACTTGAAGTCTTTGCTTCAGTGTTGTAACATCTTCTTTCCCTGCAACTTGACAGTGGGAAAAGTTTGAAGGCCAGTGTCAGTTTTCTGATATTAGGGGATTGGGTGCAAGGTGGGAAATAAGACTGCATGTATGTTAGTGTTTTAAAAACAAGAGGCACTTTAATATGGAAAGAAATATTGAGCCTGTTATAGTTACAGGCTAGTAGAAATTTCACAACACTGAAAACCCTGTAGTTGTTCGTATTGGATTGTTCCAGTTGTGGCTCCTAGGTGACCAACCTGGGGGAGGACCATTGCAGTAATCATACTCTTTCAGTTATGGACAGCTAAAACTGGCCACAAGGGGCTCTTGCTCATGAAATGGCAGAAATGTTATAAAAAATCCCTCAGAATAATAACAAACTAGGTACTTAACACTGATTAGGTGTTTCGGTATATTGAAATAATATTAATTTTATTTGTATTGGTTTTTTTCTTACATTGATTCACTACATGTCCTAAAACTCCTTTTTTTTCCCTCCCCTGTAATACAGTAGTATAGCCTAGTATGTAGCTGAGTTATAAAATTAAAAAAAAAAATCCTCCACTAAAAGAAAAGTAAGGAAGGGAAGTAAGCTTACTTTAGGAAATCCCAAGATATGGTTAAACAAATTCCAGAATTAAGGTTACCAGTGCAACTCTAATTAATCTATAATGAATAATATTATTATATCAGTATTAATTGTAAATTATATACACATTTTTCTATGGAACTCCAGTGCAGTTAGTCCATATGTTGCACAGAAATCATACATGAAGATTGAAACCAAAATGCTCCCTAATTATAGCACTTACAGCACCTTCCCAAGTCGAATTTCGCTTGCCTTCAAGTTGTGGTTATGAGAGCTCAATGCTTCTGCATATCATCCCAAACTGATTGCTCAGTGAAATGAAAGAGACTGGTGCAATGCAATCCAAAGGAAAAATGTTACTGCACAGAATCTTAGTTTTTACAGGATACAGCACAGAATCTTAGTTTTTACAGGATACAGCTCTTCAAAATATCATTAAATTGCCTTAACCTTGCGGTGACTCTTTTCCTGCCTCATTTGATCTCTGGTTGCTTCTACTCTTGCTGTTCACCTTCTAATACTAATTTCTACCTAGAACTTTGTCCATCAGCTGCATGAAATGAAACAGCAACTGAGGAAACCTCATCAAATAACGGCCTCTATTCTCCTCTGCTATGTGAACCTATATTTCAACCTGCCACAAGAGGAAGAAACAAACATTGACAGTCGATTTTTGAGGTAATAGTGCAGGACAGCAAAATGATGCTGGGACTCTAATTGGTTCAGTTCCCACTTTGAAAATAACAGCTGTTACTTTGCCTCTGTATTTTCTGTATCTTCTCTTTTGTTATAGTGTACTTCTACTGTACTCTGCCTAGTTTATGCTCCTTTTGTTGCTCACATAAACCTTTTCCCTTTGCTGTAACATGCTAACCACTCCCACCTGGTTTGTCTATTCTCTTTCCTTTGTCTGAAATTTATCTCTATTCTGTCACTTTCCTTCATGGCTTGACATTTTTTTTAATGCCTATTTGTTTCCTGTTTGAAGTTGCCCACTCTCTTTATCCTTACCTCTGCTCTTCAGTATCTCCTGATTCTGTTTCCTCTGCCCTCTTTCCCAATTCTGCCCTCTTTTCTACTCCTTGCAACCCTTCATCTTTAATTTTATTTTTTTCTCTCTTCCCGCTGTCGGTTCCTGCTGTTAGCCCATGAGGTAGCTCCATCTTTGAGCTGTTTCTCCTGACTTCCCACTTCATGTGTCATGATCCAGTGCTGCTCATGGTTTTTTTGAGTTTATAACTTCTATTTTAGAGTTTCAGCCATAAACCTGGGCAGCTTTTCATGGGGGACAATGGTAATCATACCTCTGACACTGAGGGAATGCCTATCCCAGCCTAAATCTTAGTATTACTGCAAAAAGGTCCTAAGATTGATTTCATATAATTGAAAGAACATATTTTCCCTACCCTTATTTTCAGAAATACCTGAAGAGTTTTAGCTGACACTTCTGTACTCTGCTAAAGCCAGTTATGTGGGATGAAAAACTGGTGGTCTAAAGCTATAGAAAGCTGACTTCATGTTCTTGAAATGGAAAATCTGAGATACCTTTAGTTGCAAGTTGCAGGCACCCGGACCACGTTCAAAATCATCTGAGTATAATACTCAAATGTATTTGGGCACTAAATTAGGAATGGGAACATCATTGGACTGATGTATTGATTAAAGGTTAAACCAAATATTTTTAAAACAATCCTATACAGGGATATTCTAATTTATCCCATATTCAAAGGCCACATTGATCATTTTCTGAGTTAAGTGAAAGGTGGTTAACAACTTCCATTATGTCCACTGGGTACCAAGCTGGTTTGTGTGGCTTCCTGGCTCCTTGGGTGGCTGGGACTTGCCTGTGCAGTGCCTGCTTCTACACTGGTGTCGAAGTGTGGGTGGTGCAGACTGAGGTGTTCCTCACTCTGATTCATTGTTTTCCTTGAGCTACTCCATGAGGATTTTATGGGCTGATTAAGTGGTGTACATGTCAATCTCTGGTGTGTCTTGTTTATCCTAACCACTCAGATTATCTGAGCGTGTTTCTGGGCCTTTAAAGGGACTGTGTTTTCTTCTGTCATAATAAATCAAGGGTCATCATACAGGCAAGGCCACCAGTCTGATAAGCTGGCAATCAGGGTGGGAACTTTCTTAAATATTTTGATCATACATATAAAATAACTTTATTAGATTTCATTACTTATTTTTTCAATTCCTTAGAGCTGTTCTGCAGAGACTGCATTGCTTTGATTAGTTTCCATGTTAATATAGTGGCAGCAATTATATTCCCTCTGCAGGTATTATTAAAGCTATTGATTTTCTCATTGAAAGTCTTTCTTAAATGAATAGGGATTTACAAACAAGAGGATTATATTAAGTATTATAGCAACCAATATCTTTATGGCTGTGTATGCAGTGATTACTACACTAATATAAATTAATTTTAAATTCTGGTTACAGATTGCAGTGTGAAATGCAAGAGGCTAAGATAGCTAGTGGAGCAGAAACAATTCAACTGTGGCAGTGTAGTCCTAAGTAATGTCCAGTTTATACTTTTTATCAAGTAAATTATGAATAAGCACTTCATCTTACCCCAATGATTTAAAAATGTATTTAATTAAGTGGGCACATGGTCCTGTGGAGACTGGGGATTTCTCACTGTGTGTCTTACTGTCCCAGTAATACGTTATAGAATACTCTTTTATATTTTGTACTTTTTTGAGATTAAATGGGGTTCTAAGGTGTCTGTCTTAGATTTAATTAAATCATGAATGTAACTTGTATGTATCTCTACGAATTGGAATTGTCACAGCTCTTAGAATATTAATAACATAAGTTTTGAACTTTTGAGGTAAAGAAACTGAAACACCCAAAGGTCATGACATATGTCACCTATCACAGATAAAACTGAAACACTAATAGTGATGTCATGAGTCCTTCAGAAAAAGAATCTCAGAATTAAGAGCTTGAGGAAAAATACAGAACATTTCTAAAGCATATGGAGAAATGCCATTTGAGATACCAGTAAATATCTGAAATGTAATGCAGTTTCCAGGAATTTCACAATTAAACAAATTACAAATTTGTTTCCAGCTGTTTTCATGCTTTCAGAAAGCTTGTTTTAGGGATGCTTTTCACCTATAGTGGGACAGTAACAAGCAAAATACAAATGTTTGAGTTGCTGAGGCTCTTTTTTTATGGCTATGTCCTCTTGTTACTAAATAATTCATCTTTATATCATAGCTGTATTGTGATACAAAGTAATCCCAGGTATCTGACACTGAAAAATGCTGAAGTAAGGCTTTAGAAACAAAGTTCTCCATCAATATAAATTTTTGCCATGTAGTTGTTTAAAGTAGGATTCCAACATCTTCTGGATTTTGATAAAGAGCAGTTCAGAGAAAATAATTTTTCCTCCTTTTCTTTATCAGACAGAAAACTCTATGGAATACTCCATGAAATGAGTTACCAGGGGAATATTGTTATTGTTCACATTGAGGGTGGCTGCTCCATTTACCCATAGAGAATATATTTAGGTACCAGCAAGTCTTGGGTTCTATCCAAGGCATTGTGGAATTACTTTATGGTGTCTAATTTACTTTAAAGCTTCTTGTTATTGCCATTTAGAAACAAAATTTATCCTGCACACATCCTGTTTAAAACAAAAATTTGTCCTCTGCTGAAGAAAGATAAAGAGTATTAGAGTATGTTTTTGTGGCTAAAGGTTGTGTTCAAATTAACTGGAAAGGTGAACCACTGTTTGTGAATTCATGGACCTGAATTGTTTGATACAATACAAATCCTGGTTTCAAATCCACAGATTAGTATTACTGGAGAACAGCTAAGGAAGAGTCAGATTATGTAGTCTTGATTTTTGTTTTATGCTTTTATTAATTTAATGAAAAGTATCACTTCTACAAGTTATTGTGAGCTAGACTACATGCATTTTCTTGATTACATGCATATTCTTTCTATATATTGATGTATGATAATTTTGCTTGTGCAAAATCAACAGTGAAGACAGTGAGTCATTTCCATGAGCAAGGTGAAGCAGATTTGTCATCAGAAGAATGCAATGTGTATGAATTTTTCGCATGTTTGAATTGGGTGTGATGATTGAAAGTGTAATATTGAAAAAATACTCACTACTACTGACATAAGAACCTTGAGTCACAACATCCTGGGCTTGCTCTAAAAAGAATGGGCTTAATTTACCAATGATTTGGAATTACAGGTTAAATCTGTAGAGAGGTTTATGCATGGAAAACTTGCTAGAATTTGTCAAGATACAAATGCTGTTGCTTCTGTTCTCAGACAGAATTATCGAAGTTATTTCACTACAAATATTATTAAAGAGCAGAATGAGAAGACCCTGTACAAACCTGAGGCAAAAAAAGAAGATCTATTTTGCTATTCCTGAAGAAATCAAAGTAATGTCTCTGGGAATAACCCGCTGTTTTGTACGTGCTCTTATATAGTCTGGAAATCCCCCGAGGAAATGTGAAAAATAACAAGGCTGTTATTTTGCTGCTGTAAATTTAAATGCCTGAAAAAGATCATCTCCTTCAACCATTTCTTAGCATCCTGCAAGGAGTCTCAGAGAGACAGGGGATGTTTCATCCATGAGAAGAGTCCGATTTCCAATTACAGCACCTAAAGCATGCTTTAGGTGCTAACTTCCCAGCGAGTGTAGCATCACCTGTACTCTGAATCACTACTGTGGGGGAGAGCTACCTCAATCAAGATGGGTTTGTTGTACTGAGTGGGTTGGCTAGGTAAGTAAGCTTAGGTAATCACTTGTTGTCTGTTCAGTATAATCTCTTCTGTAGTCATTTACAGTTTGTTCTGGTTGGAAGAGGCAGAAAACTAGGCTTTGTATTTCAAAATTTACAAAAAAATTCAGTTGTATTTAATGCCAGGTCAGACAATTTTCCAAAACAGCCTGTTACTTAGTGAAACACTTTCTTTAGAAACTTGAGAACCTTGACAAGATGGCAAGTAAAAGATCTAAATAAAATTTGCTTCAAGGATATCAAACTCAGAGCACCACTTCTAAGAAATGAAAACACTTGGTTTGACAATCCTGTGTCCTGTCTTGACCCTGAGTGACAAATCTGAGGTTACTACTTCATCTTTTTTCATGGTGACATACCCAGTAACACTGATCCAAGTTAAATTACTATTTTTTGGATTTATTCCAATTTTGCTCTGACAGTAGTGTTCACGGGGCTGTAACTGGAGTAACTTGACTGCCTCGGGTTTGTATCAGTACTAGGAGCTTTTTGTGGCTCATGGTGGACATGCAAATGCCTAACACTTCAAGTGGTCTGAGGGGTAGATTTCAGCCTATTGGTTACTAAATTGCCAGAGGAGCAGCTAAGTGCTGTTGAGGATTTGGGTCTATGCAACACTTACCTCTGGTGATAGTACCAGTGTAGCTAGAGACGGCAGCACCTTATAACTTTTCTGGAGTGAAAACTACTGTCACAAATTTGACTTCATGCTTCGCTCATCTTAAATGTGTGGAGCAGAATTCACAACTCATCTATTATATTTTTTCATAACAATAAAAAAATCAAATATGCACAATGCAGTCTGAATGACTGCTTTCCCTCGGCAAGCTTCATGCTGAGAATGTAGTTAGGTTGATGTGAACAGCCATGCTGCCTACCTTCAGGGGAAGTCTTGCCAGGGAACATGACCACTAGATGGCCAAGAAAGTATAAATAACACTCTACAACAATTTGTAGTAGCATACTCTGAATTTCTATAAATGAAGATTGATTTAGATTAGATTTTATGATTATGATTTATGATTAGATTTCTTTGAAAAAAAATTGTGATGGGTTGTATGTAATCTATGTTTAGAAGCAGAGAGTACTTTTAGGTAATTCTCAAGTTTTAGCAGAATTTGAAAAATCAGATGTAACAGATGCCTGAAACTTTATTTAGGGCTAAACTGGACATGAATATTCTTTCATTGCTAACAACCTTAAAATGCTTCTGCCAGTCAGGGTGAGGTATATAGATTGACTTGGAATACCAAAAGTAATTCAGAATGACTATTTATTGTTGTCAAAATATATGATCTGTGAATAGTTCAGTCAATATGGACTTACTGCTGTAGAGAAGCTGCCTGCAGCAGTAACAGAACTTAGCATGTTCAGGCTTGTTCTGTTGCCTGACAACCTTGACATAATTGTGCTATTTCCTCTATTTGTGTAACAGTCCCTGGCTACAACACACAAGATTGTTCACTTGGACAAGATTTTTCATTTTATTGTTCCCAAATGGCCTTCATATGATTTGCTGTGCACACATGACTGGTGTATTGCAGAAATAACTACCCAAATCCTAAACTTCAACAGGACAGTTAACTTCCCCTCATTATCCAGAATCCATTTGTTTATTATATTTTATTTTGAATTTATGCTAATAACATAGCTTTTGACTTTACACTGCTAAGAATTTATTTTACATATGAGAACTATTGGCCGCTTCTAGTCTCCTTTGGTTGTGATCAGCCAATGGCAAGTGTGGCTGGAAGTTCACATAAGATTAGAATTTTCCCTGAAATGAAATAGTAGAAATTCACAGGATTCCTTCTTCAGTGTAATCTACACTGTTTCCCACCTCTGCAACCTGGAAACCAAGCAGTCTCCTCTTCCTTAGGGAAAGATTTGTTTTCTTCATTGCTGTGTTTCCTGTATTACTCACTTTGCCATTCAATACCTTCAGAACATGTTGCCAGCTGCACTTGGTAGTGACAAATGCGTTCATTTTGCTTTTAAACAAGTTTAGTGCTCATCACTGTAACTGTGGTGCTGCCATTACGAACACTGCTTTTTGGGTTAAAGTCTGAAGCATGATGTGGATGATCTGTAAGAATAATATATATATTTCATAATAAATGAAATTCGATGTTATTAGATAACATTTTTAGCATTCCAGGTTTTTTTCTGTCAATGTGAATGTTTTTGAATTTTACTGATGTTAAAGATCTGAAAGAAAAGCCAACAGACTTTTCTTATGATCTCCTATCACACATAAAATTGTATTCCTGTTTCATAGAGAGAAGTTTAACAAATGGCCTTTATAAGCGAATATGTGTTGTGTTATGCACTAGTCTTTTCAGATGCTTTTTCAGACTTTCTGTTGATTTTTATTTGTAGTTTAGAGAATCTTCTGTAAAGATTATAACTGCATCTCAAAACAGGAGCAGAATTTTTAAATATTTTAAATATTTTTAAAATAGCTAGGTGGCAGTAAGATTGCCTTTAGCTTTGAATTGACATTACCAATAAGGCCATAGCATATACCTGTCTTTTGGAAGTTTGTAATCATTCTGGTGTGCTATGTTCTCATCTGCAGCCTGAGAAATATTCTCTCAAGGTTTACAATATATTTTAATTGATGGATTCTGTGACCCAAATACCTTCCAAATAATGTTATACATCTCTAAACTTGAGGGTCTGACACCATTTGAGATGTCCTAGAGGTATTCAAGATGATAACAGAAGGCTGGCAGATATCACATAGGACCTGTTGAAGACCTTCATCCTTGTGGAGCACCATGTTGGCCGGAGTATGCAATTGGTCATGCAACATATGTAGCTCCTTCTGGAGCTAAATTTGTCATAGATCTGAAGTGTTCCTTGGTTAAAACCTGGGAGTGAATGTCAGTGTCTGAGCTAGATAAAGCTCAATTTCTCATGTTACCTCTTCATTTGTCTCAAGTGTTATGTGAAATTACCCCAGTTTGTAGATTTCCTGGAAACACTCCAAGCTTCCTTTTATGCCAAGTGATGAATAACAATAAGTGTTGTGATGTCTTGTATAAACAAACCATCTAAACTAGACTTTTCATGCTTCCTAAATTAGAACTAGAGTAATATCCAGGAATTACAGATATTTTCCAGTATCTGTAACCTCCATGAGTTCTCATGACTTACTTTAAAGCAAGAGAAACTAACTGATTTCCAAAGTTTGCCCCTGTTATCCTTGATAACAGGAAGGCAAACAGTGTCAGTTTTAACCATGAGTATCTCAGCCTGGAAAGCTCCTTTGTCAAACAAGTTTTCCCTCCTCTTACAGCAGGAGCAAGGAGACCATCCTCTGAAACATTGCACTGTTATTATAGCATCTTAAATACAAAGCACTGAGGAAAGACAAGTAATGGAAAAAAATAACAGTAGTCAAGAACTGAGAAGAGAAATGATCCAAGAGGGAAGGTAATTAGACAATTAGATATATCTGCATTAGGCCTTTAAATCAGTAGTTTTTTATTGCTAGGTTTAGTTAAAATTTTCAAAAGTGGTTGTTATACAATCTCCAATTTTCTAAAAATAATGGTTTTGGAACTGGTGGAAACCAATGATGGAAAAATCTAAAATCTGAGGTAACTCAGTGAGAATAAACATGGCATTTTGTTTCACAACCCAGGAACAAAAAAGGACAAACCTAGTGGTTTTCTCAAAGGAAAGCCTGACCTGTAAGGTTGCAAATCATTTGACCTAATGTTGATAATCAGAAAGATATTAAACCAAACGATTATCATTACAAGCAGTGAGAGGATAGAGAAACTAAAAGAAAACAAACAGATTTTTCAGGAACAAATTTTGTCAATTCAGCATGATTTCCTGTTTTAGCAGGAAACTATATATAGCTTGACAATAGTAAAACTTGTAATGTTGTTATATGTTACTTTTTCTCAAATTGAGGAGATGTGGTCCAGGTTAAATCACAATTAAGAATAGTTATCAGTGTCTTCACCTATAAACGGAAAAGTTCTTTCAGATGGCATCCTTATACAGATCCATTTCTTTACTTTTTACTTTTAATAATGGGTCAGATACATAGACTCTACTTATAAAAATTTTCGATTTTGTTAACCTGGGTAGGGCTGCAAACATTATAAATGATAAAATTAGAAGCTAAAATTGTCCTGGTAATTTGGAGAAATAGCCTGATATCAACAAGAAGAAATTCAATTAAGGAAAGCACAAATATAAATAAAAGAATAACTGACTTTATGCATGCTGTTAAAAAAGAGAAGGGAGAGAATCTTAAGGCAACAGTGGCATGTGAACCAAGCCACTTATCCAACAGAAAACTTTGGTTATGAATGATAAAGTCAGAACAGCTTGAATAGTTGCTGTTCCTCAGTGGGGAATTACTGCAGCTCAGCTGAGACATAACAACTGACTGCAGTTACATTCCCAGTCCCCTGCGGTGTAAAATAAAATACATTACCTTAATCTCTTTCTTTTTTCATCACATTCCTAATGATCTGAGTCAACAAAGCAGCTGTGCAAAAAAGCAAAAGTCATCTTGGCAAGCATGAAGAAGAACATGTGTCACATCCAAGAGTTAATTGTTTCACTATAAGAAGTAGCTATGAGATCTCAGATGAGTACTGCATCTATGTTTGTACATCACACTTGGAAGAAAGAGATAAGCTAAGGGTGGGGACAGAGATTTGAAAACATGATATGTGAGTAGAGAGTGATGGCTCAATTTCTGCTCACAAATGAAAGGATGGTGATCAGCTGTTCTCTTTGGTCATAAGACAAAATTATTTATCTCAACTTATTTTCCCCCTAACATAAATAAAATACCATTAGTGTTTTCAATGTAAATGGAATTGTTCTAGATGTAAGCAGTTGCTTTCACAATATAAGGTATGGTAAATGTGATCAAATAATATTTCAGAGATTGTCATGACATGCATTTTGGTATTTTTCTTTGTCGACAAAATTGCATATTCTCAAAATGTGTTAACAGGATACGCTATGACAGTAGGGCTGTTCCCTTGCTTCTTGAGTTGGATCTCAGCTTTTAGGGAATGATGGAACAGACTGCAGGAAAAGAATGGAACTAGGTGCAACAACTAGATACCACAGGGAGAGTTCCTATCTGTTGGCTCCTCAGGGCATTCCTCTCACCTAGCTGTACAGTAAATGACTGCAGCACCTCTCTTTTTACTTCCTCCTGTAAATTAATCACAGGTACTCAGCCCCCTTAGACATCTTCCCCATTTCATCCATCAGTAACCTCACATACTCTTCCCCATCCTGAGAACATCTGTGCAGGAGCAGGCACCTACTCTTGGCAGTGGTAGAGAATGTACTGTGTCATTCATGAGACGATGTGGATTTTGTGGAAATTAGTTTATTAAATAGTTCACATAGGATTTCACAGGGAGCACCACATGCTGCTGAATAGCCATTCATCAGTTCCAGCATACATACTCTGTATGACTCCATGTTATAACTTGTAGGAATATTTTCATATTAATATTTTCATTAACATGAAGAGTCATGTGTGCAGGGCCACATCTTGTCCTTAGAGTGTACCGGAACTCACTAATCGCTGTAATATGTGGTCAGAAAGTTAGTAATCTACTGCATGGTTGTTTCTGCAAATTTAAAGTGAAATTTTTCTAAAGCAAAAATCAGACTCTGAATTTATATTTGATGTCTTACAGCATGGGAAATTGTCAGAACAAAATTGTCTTGGATTTTGTATTTTTACTCATATGACATGACTAATTGTTTTAAGATTATCAGTCTCCTGTAGGGAGTTCCTTAATAGCAAAGTGCTAGCTGTTGAACAGAGAAGGGCATGTCCTTATAATCATAGAATCATTTAGCTGGAAAAGATCTTTTATATCGAGACCAACCATTAACCCAGCACTGCCAGGTCCGCCACTAAACCATGTCCCTGAGTGCCACATCTAAACATCTTTTAAATACCTCTACATATGGTGACTCAACCTGGGCAACCTGATCCAATGCTTGACAACTCCTTCTGTGGAGAATTTTTTCCTAATATCCAGTTCAAATCTCCTCTGGCACAACTTGAGACTGTGTCCTCTTGTCTTGTCACTTGTCACCTGAGAGATCAACCCCTACCTGGCTACAACCTCCTTTCAGGTAGTTGTAGAGAGCAATAAGGTCTCCCCTGAGGCTCCTTTTATCCAGGCAAAACCACCTCAGTTCCCTCAGCCGCTCCTCATAAGATTTGTGCTCCAGACCCTTCACCAGCTCCACTGCCCTTCTCTGGACAAGCTTCAGCACCTCAGTGTCTTTCTTCTTGTGAGGGGCCCAAAACTGAACACAGGATTCGAGGTGCGGCCTCAGGAGTGCCAGATGTAGGAGTACTGCAGTAGCAGTTCTTTTTCAAGAAAAATGATAAGTGAATTGCAGTGAAAAATATCATAGACCTAGAACTCTTTTCTACTGCTGATAAAGCCTGCTCATTGTGGATGCTTTTCTTGACTTTACCCCCATGTATCTGTGAATTTTTTCATAGTCATACCTTCTGAATAGGTTGAGAAACAGAGATGACATGGTAAGTCATTCAATTTAATATCTATTAGAGCCAGAGACACTGACCTTGTCTGATGCACTCTAGCCATGAATCATAATTATTGCTGCGTTGTTGAATGTTCAGGCAGCAATCAGGGGAAATGAAATGGCTGTGTATTATTTTGTGACATGAGAAATGAATTATGGAAAAGCTGGTCTTGGACTGTGTAAACTCTTCTCAAGTCTTCAAGCTAATTGTATTGCCATGAACATGGTTAATCCTAAAAACACACACACACTTGATAACCTACATGCACCTCAGACTAGGAAAGAGGATCTGACTTATTTGGTGAGAAAATAGAAGAAAATGTTATTGGCTTGCCTCAAGGTTTACTGTTTTTTTTCACAACTGAAAGCTTTGTAATTGTTGATTTTAAGCTTTCACATGGCCAGGTTATCATGTTATGCTCCTAGTTGCCAATTTTAACTTAAACACATTGCAGTAGGGAGCAAATCTCTAAGTCAAACACAGTAGTTGAATCATATTAGAAAAAAACCAACAATAGAAACAACGAATTGACATAGACAATCACAAAGGAATATTTAAGTCTTCAGGCAATGTAAGTTAGGAGTAAATTTTCTTAAGAGTAATCCAAACATTTCAGATTGGATTAATTTAGTTGTTCTCATCATAAATACATTTGTACAAAAGCTAATATTATAATGTAAGTTTTACTTAATGCAGATTTCTTTAGCTGGAAACTTGACTTTATAATACTTGACCACTTCTTTCATTTACAAAATAAAAATATTTTCTGATTTTTTTCTTAATTGTTTTATTAAAAATAACCCCCAGCATTAAACTTTTCTGAAAATTACATTTTGAATTTTTTTTCATAATTCATGAATAACAGACTTCTTGATATTTCCTATTACAAAGATTCAACCTTCAGGTTAAAGCTTATTAATAAGAAACCTGAAAATAAAGTTCCTATTAATTTTAAAATACTCTAAGCTGCATTTATGGCATATATATGTAGAAATGATTTTGTTTGATTTGTGTTGCTCAAAAAATGAGAAAGACATACTTGGACTCTTCAAAGTAAGACATTAAATTGGCACAAATAGGCTAACAATTGCCAGTCAGTTTTGAAAACTTTGGTTTTTGTGTAACTGTTCTCACGTGGACATACACATCACTACAACAGCTTATCTTTAAAGACCTTTATAATGCTTATGGAAGTAAGATGCTGAATTTAACGAAGTCAGTGTTGTATTGTTTGAAATACAGTAAATGCAAATGCTCGTCTTGTAGTATACCTTCATTTATTTTCTTTTATCTGTACAGCCAACTTTCTGTAATGTTTTTCATTTGCAGAGTGGCCACCTATGGTGGCTGTTTATCCCAATGTGTATGCCCATGGGTAGGCAGCTTCGTCTGTAATCCAAACAGAAATTTTCATTTAAACAAACCCAAGTCTGCTGATCCTATCTCAGCAGGTGTAAATTAAGAAACTTGTGAAATTGATGATAGCTTAGGGGCTTGCAAACTCCAGAGCTAAAATACTCGGCAAAATTGCATTAGGAGACTATTCTAATTAACAAAGGACAAGCTAATCCAGAATAAGAGTGCAATTGCTGACAAATATATTTATCTGGTTTAGAAACATGTTCCAAGGTAACATATAAAATAGCATGCCCTGAATACAGTAAATAGAAAATCTATAATCAATGTAGGATCTTAGTAGAACTGTTACCTTAAACAAGGGATGAGGAGGTTTGTGCAGAAAATGAGTAGGGCCAGTGGGAGGGGGGACAATCAAAAAGCCTATTAGTTTGGCATGGATGGATCAAATATCATGGTTCTCAGGTTTCTAAAATTTGTCTTCCATCTCTGCCAGACATAGTATTCTTGTATTCATAGACCTCCCAGGTTAAAATCAGAAGTTAAGTTAGTGTTGAACAACTCTTAAGAAGATACATTTTCACAATGCTGCAGCATTTTTTAAATAGATATATAAATTAAATTCGTGTTACTAGCAAAGGTCAAAAATGGAAAGTTAAATAAAGTAATCCTTCTACAAATAAAATATACTTTGTGAGAAGTTAACAAGTGGGATGGTGCAGAAAAATGCAGAAGGGAAAACCATTTTCTTTTTGGTCCATTCTTGATATCTTGTCTCTGTACATGCAAATTTTGGCAGATTTTGGGACTGAGGGCTATAAACCATAAAATGCTGAAGTCAGTCTAGGTATGTTTATCTTACATGTCTGGGAAGACAGAAAAATTGCCAGGGACAGAAAGCCAGGAATTTTCTCAAAATGTACATCCTATCTTGCTTTTCTGTGCTTTGTCTGCAGTGTGTATCCTTTTTGGTAAAATAGTTTATATGTTGTAGATAATAAATGGAAATGCTGTAATGCAGATGAACAGTTATTTTGTGTAGTGGCAATTATTTTTACTGACACGCATACTTCCATCCCATTTGCAGACATACATATAAACATAGACATTTATATTTTCTTTCTGTGTTTTGCAAGCCCCTTCCCCAAATACTAGACTGGTGTCTGTCTTTAATAACAGTATAAAACAGTGTTATTGTGTTCAAAATGGGATTTTTTTCAGTAAGTTAACTACTCTGGGTTGTATCTTTAGCGGGATCTTTGTCTTTGCATTCAGCACAGTTGTTAAGCAAGTCTGAGCCTTCTGCTTTACTGTAAAGCACTGTATACAGTAGGAATTTTTCTGAAGACTTGCTAACTGAGGCCTTCAAAGTCAAATTGTGTGCCCAAATAAAGACCTTCAATACAATGGAAGGCTGATGTGAAAGAGAAGGAGCAATGTGCTGTTGGAGCATATTTGGGTGCTCCATACTGTTCTGTTGCATTGTGGGGAAACCCTGTCTCCCAGTTGAGCTGGTGTTTGAGGCTATGGGTGATGTAGATTTGCAAGTATTGAGCTGGGTACCTCATGCGTCATTTTAGGTCCAAAGTAGGACTTGCTGCTGCCCCACATCTTTTTGTTGGGAGCAAGAGGAGGTTTCCACTGCATAATTTGCATGATACTTACATTGGACTTTGTGGGCCTCAGTGGAAACCCTGTTCCTGATTACTGCCTAAATGATCTAGCTCATGGAGTTAAGTACAGTCGTGGCACAAGTGGTCTAATGTCACCCATTTCTCTCTGCTGCTGTTCTTGACTCAAGATCATTCCTTCAGACTTAGGTCCCACATCAACAAGCTATTTTGTATGCACAAGGAGAAACAGTGCTTTATCTTCAGAATCACCTGGTCTTGTCAGGATATAAGTGTGGTACTACATGCCCTGTGTCTCCTGCCTCCTGGAGACTGCTGATGTGCTATGGAAAGGGATGAGTTAAAGACCTCCAGTTTATGGCTGCTTTGGTGACAATTCTGCCATGCCATGAATTTGCATTGAGTTAGATAGAAAATAAAAAATGAGTAGTTTTTAATGATGAAAAAGTGGTACTGCATAGAATAATAATTTCATTCAATTACGTTATTAGTAATAACAAAATGAGGTGGGATTGACATCACCTGCTGACTGGGTAAATATGGTTTTTAAAAGCACATTGTAAACATGGAAACACATGTGGGTGTTTGCAGGGCTGGGGTGGAAGGGGGAAGCCTGAACAAATCCAGATTCTTCATTTCCTGGCATAACTTCTTGTGAAAAGATCTGTGGGAAACAAGGAATTTGCTACCCATCTTTACCCAGGTGGAAGAACTGTTTCTGAAGAAAGTTTTTCTGCTCAATGTTTGCCTATTCTGCTACAGAACTGGGGGTTTTTTTAGTGCTAATAAAACACGGTACAGTGAGGACACATTCAGATTCCCTTCAATTTAATTTAGCACAAAATGCTGAAAAAGTTTAGGTTTCAGGCTGCTGCTGGGCCACCTGTCTTAGTTTCCTAGCCTTCTGGCCTCTGTCTGCCCTGTAGATGACAGATTAGCTGTGAACATCCTCTATAAAAGGAAATAGTGTTCTATAAAATTCACACCAGGGTTTCCAATTTAGTATCAGAGTCAGGACATCCTAAAATAAAATTTGTTTCAAAAATAGGCTGGGGGGGGGTTGTCAGGGTTAAAAGCAAACAATCTACTGATGTCAGTTTGTTCTGTGAGAAAACTTGCATGGAAAAGGGGTTTAGTGTCTTGTTCAGGTGCAGTAGCTTTTTGCTGATGGGGAGTAAAGCAAAGCAAAACAATAATAGCATGTTCCGTGAATCGAGTGTGATAAAGAAGAGTTCCTATATAGCAAAACAGGAAGTTTAAAAAAGGCCAAACAATTGATCTTTGAGGACAGGAACGATATTTATATTTTAACCTTTTTGTTTTGGCTTTAATTTAGATTTTGCAAAGTGATGCAAATGATTACAAATAAATAGTGTTTTAGTTCATTCAATGCACACATGTTCATACATATGTGAATGAACATGATATGAAAATATTTTAGATATTTAATTTTCTTTCTGCAAATGAAATGCTGAGAGTTTTAGCTGCTTGAGGTGTGTGAATCAGGATGTTTATTTGCTTACACTACTCGTTATCTTCCTAATATTTTTTTTTCTCTGAGTCATACTGTAAAACTTTTATCTAAGCTTTCCCAAGAATTTTATTCTAAGGACTTTTTTTCCCTTCCATTATTAAAATTTATTGCTTGGAAGTATTATTTTCCAGATACCAGCTATAGTTGAGAATGGTGTTTTTTTTGGAAGTCTATGCAAAAACAATTAACTGTCTGACATTGTTAGTAGTCTTTGGATAAAATTGAACTGTACCTTGACAGACAGCTTATCCAGGCATTTGCATCCTGAATCCATTTATTTTTACATTATTATTACCATTTGTCTATTTTAATAAAATAGGACAGCTTTATGTAATTCATAATTAGATGAATCTGATGCTGTTAATATAATTATAATTTTAAAACTGTGTCCGGTAGTGAAAATGACAGTAACATATAGTTGATTAATATGTGATGTAATATATTAGTACATCAATTTAAAAATAGATATTGCTTCAATATTCAACATTCAAAATAAACCTAGAGTCTTTGATATTGGAAAAAATGGGTTTAACCAACAGGTAAGTACTGACACTTTTAAAATTTATCTTTTCTCTTCTGAATATTTGGCTTAAGCTTTCTGCCACTGGATCTTGTTATATCTTTTCTACTAGCTTGAAAAATGTTGTAGTGCCACTGTTCTCCATCTGGGTACTTAAAGAACATGATCAAATCATTGCTTTAGCTTTTCTCTGTTAAGCTGAAAAGATTGAGTCTCTGAGTCCTGCACCATCAAACCTCTGAATCACTCCAGTACACATTTTTGATGTCATTTTAGTTGATCAATGTTCTTTATAATACATAGGCTTGAAAACAGGTTATGCTTTGTTTAAAAAGAAGATATAGCACTGCCAAACACAGAGATAATGGAACTACTGTGATCTTATTTGCTGCTCTTGCTTCATATTCCTCTTTTTAAACATGCCAGAATCACAGAATCCTCAAAGACTCCATGTTAATTTGATGATTCTTTTCAATGTTTCCAATTAGTAGAGCACAAGTCATTGTCTTTGTTCCTATGCATGACTTTCATTTGCTTATCTTAAAATGGGTTGGGATTTCTTATGTCCATGTTACCATGTGATCTTGATGGCTCTGCATCAGCGAAAACTACACTTTCTGTTATTTGCTTTTTCCCTAGCCTTCACATCTCCTCTAACGATGTTGTTTTCTTCCAGAAGTGTAAAGTTGGAGGAGATAAGAACCAATCCTATGAATTCCCTTTAAAAATACAGTTTATGTCCAGATACTGTGTAGTTATGTTAGTCTAGTGCTGAGCATATCCTGCTTATAAGCACGTGCAAATGCTTTTGGATGGAAATTATACAGCTAGCCTGGCTTTTGGCTGGCCATCACACTATGAATGATGAGAGTAGGGGTGGAGCAAGTATGAAAGTGCTTTAATTTGATGACCTGAATACGCTGGACTGACACTATTTGTTACTATCAGCTGTACTTGTAATGACATAAAAAAAAATCTATCAAACTAGTTCCCATGATCTAATGTAAACACATAAGTTACCATATAATTGCCATTTTTTATTGATTGAGTGCTGCTGCAGGCACTATTTTATTTTATCCAGGATTTTTAAGAGGTTAACAGGCCCTATAATATTGAAGATATCTCAATTACATTGCTACTAATGACACAGACTAACTTTCTTTCAGTGTCCTGAATATTTCCTGGCATTCTGTGACCTGAAAATTGTGCAGCATTCTTCAGAGTTCCTCTGCCACTTGTTTTTCTCACTCATGGTCCCAATCTGTTGACCAAATAATATCCAACTTGTAAGCTTTGTACAGAAGCCTCCTTCAATACCACTGAAATAAAATAGAATTTCATCATCCATATGGTATGACTGTGTCTGATTAGTCATGCATAAAACAGGTTAGTGAACTAGTCGTTGTGCATTCCTGCTGTACCCACATTGTCACTGAGAATTTATAATGATACCATTACATTGTCTTTATTCTTAGTTTACTTAAAAACAATTCTCAATCTTTTATCATCACATTTCTTTTATGATACTGTTTTTTATGATTTTTTTATGATGGTTTTTATAATTAGTTTTCTTCTATGTAATTTTATTTACTTTTTGAAATATTTGTCTCTCAGATTGTGGCTTCCTGAGGAAGCCACATTTCGAAATTATTATGCTTTTTAAAAAGTATTTTCTTGCAGCTAGTGTCAAGAAACTACGTTTAGCTTTGTGAAACTGGCCCTTTAAAATAGTTGATACAGATATGAACCTCTATATGCATATGCATGCACATGTGTACACATATATATGGAGGAGTCTTCTGTGGAGCCTTTGGCAACACAAAATATGAGGTTTCCAACAGGCTTCATCTACGCCTTTGGTTTGGTCTTTAATTTCTGAACATAAATTTTAAAACACTGAGCCCTGTTTATGCTTGTTATCACTAAGGACAGTGTAATAAGTATAAATTTTTTTATGCAAAAAAAAGGTCAAACTTTTGTTTTCAAGATCTAGGAACTATAAAGCTCACATTATGGCTCAGTTCTCATTATTGGTCCTGCTAATCCATTTAAGGTTTCTGGATGCTCCCAGAAGACTTTGTAACCCATCTTTTTTTAACTTCGGTTAGCAATTTCACAACCCTCTTGATGACGTGTAGGTTTAGAGGAGGGTAAATAACATCACAGGAAACCTGCAGCCTCTCCATTTGCACCTTGATTTGCTCCAAAGCTCAGGCAATACCTCAGCCAAAAATGCTGCGGGGGGGTGGGGGGGGGCGGGTCTCAGAGAAAGCTACATAATAAAAAGAGTAGTTTAACCTTGAAAGAACTAAGTGAACTTCAGTAAATAACATCTCCTCTTTCTTTGGATGAGTAGATAACACCCTGTAGTTTGATACAGAGCTGTACGCTGCTAAAAACCTTTTCAATGTCTTATTGAGATGCAGGTTCAGCAGCGAGCCGGTATCGCCGCCCTTCCCGTGCCCCAGGCACAGCACCGTCGCTCATCTGCCCGGGGGCGCAGGAAACCAGCCCTCACTCCAGCCGGATCTGGGACTGAAAAGCCTTCAGCGCTTAGCCTGGCATCCAGTCTGAATCTGCTTGAGGGCATGGGCATCTGGCAATTGCCCAGTGGTTTAGGATCACAGGGTACATGATATTCTGATTTAGCCAGCCACCTGAGCTAGGCAAAGAACACAAAGAGTGAAATTTCTCTGCTTGCTTGATTGGGGTTGAAAGGCAGGAGACCCGTAGTATTTCCATTTCAAGTCATGCAAATTTTTTGTAAAAGCACAGATAAAGAGACCTTGTAGAAACAGAGGAATATTGGGAAAGTAGAACAGCTCCTCCTTGGCCACAAGTGCTTGACCTCTTTGTATCCCTTTAATCAGATGGCTGCATTTTCACCTTTATTTACTTACTGCTCTTAGACAAGAACAAGGGCACCTTGATGCTGCGGGTTTTCTTGGTCCATTGTGTCCTTCTCAGACATTTGTTGCACCTGTTTCCTGTTAAGGAAGCTTAGTGCTGCCTTTTGTCCAGCAGGTGGAAGACTTGCTGCAGTATGTCTAGCTCAGCAGCCAGGCTAAATATAAACATTTTTAAAAGAATACAGAGGGTTTAAGCC
The DNA here is from genome assembly GCF_009829145.1 of Chiroxiphia lanceolata. Lineage (NCBI taxonomy): Eukaryota > Metazoa > Chordata > Aves > Passeriformes > Pipridae > Chiroxiphia > Chiroxiphia lanceolata. Next base: position 40,705,630 of record NC_045637.1, on the reverse strand, counting down.
ATCACGGAAAGAAAATATTATTAAATAGACAGCTTTCAATTAATATGGGTTTTCTTGGTATTGCTTTGTTAGTCAAGGAAATTTAGTGATAGAGTAAAAACAAAGGCAATATCTGCACCAAAGTTTAAAAACCTGAATTCAGTAATGAAACCCAGGATATGTCACTAGGGTAAATCCCAGCACTATAAATAGCTACGTAAGGTCTGCTGGGCTTTGTTCTATATTCATACTGTCATCACAGCTGTAGAATGTAACTCTCCTTGAGTTCAAGAAATACGCTTTCCCAAAGCACTTGCATTTGGTAGAATTTAAAAAGAGTTGCTTGAAGTTCAGTGGGATGGTACTATCAATGTTTGTCTTTTTTTGATCAGGGAAAATACATTTAAAAGACATTGGAGGTATCTCTGTCCAGGGCACGTAGAGAAGGCTGCAGGACTTACTTAAGTCACCTACTCTGACTTATGAGAAACTGAACAGACAAGACACTGCTTCTGAACCTGTGAATTTTACTCAACCTGTTGTGTCATGTTGATCATCTTAGAAATGCTCTAGAATGTGTCTAGAGATGTCTGATACAAGCAGAAAGAGATGTTTACAGTTGCATTTAAGAAATAATTGATCTGTGTGAAGAAATTTGTTTGTACGAAATGGCAAAGAGTTACTTTAAATAATTTGTGATATCTGTTGGACAAATTAAAATGAAGGAATGTATGAAGAGATGAAATAAGGTCTGTAGTGATATTTTTGGCTATGAATCTGTTAAATGTCTTTATGTGATTGGTATGAACTAAAGGAAAAATTGTAAAGGGATGTTTAATGTATATAATGATGTTAAAATTCTCTGGTTTAGCTATATGGTTATTTTGACAAATTAAGCCTTAGCAGTTATACAAACAGGACTAACAAAACAGGTTAGTCTTCACAATGTGCAACCAGTGAAAAAAAGAAAGTACATTTCTGAATTGAGGAAAGAATTATTTGTTAGTAGTATTGTCCTGTGCCTTCAAAGAGCACGAACAAGTTGATGAATGTAGTTCTGGGACAGTCACAGAGTATTCTTTTCAACCTTCCCTTTTTATTGAAGGACTCAAGAGTTCCTTGTTCTCTTGCCTCCATCAGACTGCTATTTCTAAACACGGTTATCTTTTCAGGTTTTTATCCCACAACCCTAAATACCAGCTGTCTTCATGCCTCTGGCTATTGAAAAGCAGATCTTCCTTGCTATCTTTCATTTGCCTTTGGAATGGTCAAGCACCAAGTGGTCTCTTCATCCCAGAGAAGCCCTTGGTGTTGTGCAGAGTACTGGAATGAGAAATAAGAAAGAATGGAGTCAACAGACTTAATAATGTACATATACTTTTGAGTACCAGGAATATGCTAAAAGTTGTGATCTTTGATTTCAGAGCTCAATGACTTCCAATATTTCAATGACCCAGTGACTTAGAATTAATAATTAAAGACAGCAACATCTTTTTCATACAACAGAGTGAAGTTATTTGGGAGATGAGGATGGTTGCACTGATTTCAAGTCAATTAACAAATAGTACAGTAAAACAGGATTTGAGGTAACAACAACGTTGAGTGTCTCAAAAGGCCCTTTTTGAGAAAGGGAATGACAAAGTTGATTTATATCTGTTAGACTGATGAGCTTGGCTGAAATTGTAGAATAAGGTTTGGCAAAGGGTAGGGTGTGAAATTCTGTCATGGTTCAAGCAAATATACTTTTTTGCCAAACCAGTCTGTTTTTATCAAAGGTCTGCAGGTATTACTCCTGAGGAAATTCAATATAAGATGAAAGATTTTCCCTTGCAGCCATGCTGAATGTCATGGCTGCAAGCTAGGTACTTTTTCATCTTCTTCTAGTGGTACAGAAGTGTGAACTAACTTTTCAGTGGTTTTGTGCATAAGACTACGATTACTCTTATACTACTGTTTGCTTAACAAAAAATTAATATTTTGATCCTTTAGAATTTGTTGTCCTGGGGTAACAAAAATGCTGAAACTGTATGTGTAATAGGAAGGGAAACATGTTAAGAGTAGACTACTAAAAAGATATTCTCAGCACTTGCTGCAGTTCGTGATGTAAATTTTGGGTCTGTGGTAAATACGTAATGTTCTTCATTCAGGTGAATTATTGCTTATTTTACACATAGTTTCTCTTTGACCTGAAAAACTACTTCTTTGTTAGTCACTCTTTGTAATGTGATGATATTCTACGACTGAGCAGGCTGCTGTGCTCGAGCAGTCCCACTGCTATCTGTATCTTGAACACACAAGAAGGCTCACTCAGGATTAGAATGGTGCCTCTGCGTCTTTTGGAATTAAAAATGCCTAATGAAAGGTCTGGATCCCTTTCCCCACCCACGACGTGGGGCGGCCCACTTCTAGTTCCATTTCCATCTGAAGAACCATTCCGACGTCTTGAAGGATGGGGAAAGGGAACTCCAGGGGTTTTCTCAGGGTTTTCTTCTGTCCCTGAGGCTGGAGGGGAGAGGTGCCCTCCCCTCCCCCCATGCACGTGGTCCCATGGCAGGCACAGAGACAGCACACCAGGCGTGGAGAGGAGGCAAGACAGAGTTTATTGTTGGGGATGTTACATTCATAGGGTTCAGGAGGATTCACAGGGTAACCAATTAGAAGTCTCAAGGGGCTTACAGGAACACCCAATCACAGGAAGGGGTTAACAAAGGCCAATGGGAAACACCTCAGGACACCTTCCCAGGACATTCCTGCATGGATAACATTACCATGGGGGGTGTTGGGAAGAAGAAGCATGTGTTTGCAAAGACCACCAAAAGCCATTTTAAGACACATTTAAACAACAGATTTCCCATATAATGCAGATTTACTGCCACAGAAAGGCATTAATGGATGAAAGCTTCTGCTTGCTACATCTGATGGAAGTATTCAAATGTGAGTTGCATGATTTATAATGTTTGTATACAGACAGAAGCATGCAACCATTGCAGAAAACTGTGCTAAAGTGATAGGTATGCTTTTCTTCTTTTAAGAACAAAATATTGCGAAACACTTAGCAATTTCGTTTAACTTATTACAGATGAACTGTTCTGCGAGGTGGAAAACACTGTGCAGGCAAAACCCAAAGCCTTTGTGGTACTTGCCTGTGGGAGTACTGTGGACTTATCCACAGTCATGGAAGATGATGTTTGTTTCAGAGAAAATGTTTCTCTTCAGTGGCAATGAGCTAGGAGCCCAGCTCTGCCCTTTCTAAGATGAACAAGCCTGGCCTTGTACCATACTCCTGAAAATCATTTAGTAGGATTCTAGAGCGGGAACATATTTTTTCCTTTGCTTACCATGACATGAAGCTTTAAGGATGTGAGACTGATATCTGTGATACAGATTTCATCTGGAGAGGAAGAAGAAAGCATTCAATCAGCATTTTTGTCCAGCTACATATTTTCTCTGAAGCAAAGAATGATTTATGAAGGAGAAGCACTTATGACACCATGGATGTCCTTTCTTAAAACATTAGTAATATAGTAGTGTCTTGTTCCCCCAACAGTTAAGTCAGATGCTTTCTCTGTGTCTGCTCTATTCTTCTGCTGTTGGTTGGATTGGGGGGTGGCATCAACAGAGTTATAAGGAATTCTGTGTTGCTTTAAGCACTGTTTTCCATTGTGGCACCAAGTCAAGCATCCCGATGGAGGTTAGTGTCTTCCAGATTATTTGACCTGCTTTAAAAATTGATGTGGGTGGATACAAAAGCCCTAATTTAGGGAGGAGTAGAGTGTTTGGCAGCAGATTCATCTGAGTTCAGTGTTCTGCCTTCTCTCTTAGCTGTTCTTCAGCTACTCCAGTACACTCTGCTACTTATATCATCAATATATCACCAATAAGGAGACAGAATTGGAACATTTGGGATTCACTGTTTCAAAAAGTGTTGCTTATGTTTGTTTTGTTACTGGATGTGTACCTGTAAATGGAAGTTCATACAACTTCTTATTGATCTGACTACTTGCTTAAAAAAAAGGTAGTATGTAGGATCTTTATTATTTTGAGCACAGAAAGCTCGGCATATCATAAGGACAATGCTGATATTAATTTTAAAGTCTTTATAAATCTGCACATAACTTTTCAGTGACAAAGGATTAACATTCTAAAGCCATATAAAACATACACAATTTAATGCAACTTGAAATCATGAATCTAAATATTTTTGATTTGGATATAATTCTCTTTTAGAAATTGATTTTCTTCACTGTTCTAGGAGTCTGTGCCGTATGGGCCTGTCTTAATTTTTCTCTTCTTTATACTTTTATTGCGGTGTAGCAGAACCTTCAGAGCACAATTAACACATTTATTTTTGGTAACGTACTTTTACAGGACTGTAGAAACAGTCTGTCCTGTATAGCTGCCTACACTACAGAGTGAGCCAGAAAACTTCTTAAACAAACAAAAAACAACTGTACAGTTTAATAGGGTGTATGTAAAGATTAACCATCATTGTAATCAAATAGCCTTCCTTCTCATGTTACTTTGTTTTCATCTTTCTCACATTTGAAATACTTGCAGTGGCAGAGATTTGAGGTATAGCATCTGACAGGCAATAATGTCACTGTGCTTGTGTACTTCTGTGTTGGCTTTTATGGGAATTACACAACTGAGACTATTATGCCATTCACTGATTTTACATAGAGAAACTGTACCGTAGGTCTCTCTCTCAGTAGATTGAACAAATTGTGTGTTAAAATGCTTATGAATACCAGGGTGTGGCACAGGCGGGTGGCTCTCTGAGGCCCTGGCATCTGGAGCTGCTGGGGGACACCAGGGCAGCCCCGGCCCCCGGCATCAAGCACCTCCGTGGGGATGGAGACCAGCCCAGCTACAGCTACACTGGAGCAGAGTCTGACAGCTGAGATCAGATTCTGAGACCTGCGCAGAGTGTGGGTCCTGGGTGAAGCTGGTCAGGGCCAATGAGCCCTGTTAGTGCCATAAAATCATGCCCCAGCGTTGAATAGCTCAGCAGGACTTGATTCTTCATGTTTTTGAGTTTTCTGCTCTTGCAGTTCTCAGGATAGACTCTGCTAAAAAGGCATGGGAAGAATTCAAAACCATCTGTCAGTTTGGGAATATGGAAAAACACTATATTTTCGGTAAAAAGCACAGGTTTCTTCTGGAGGAAAACAGCTGCTATATGAGACATATCCTGGTTGCAAGAGATAATTTGAAAGGTGTTAAAAGTGCCACTGAATTTTTTATCTTCTACCACTTTGTAATTCACTCCTGCAAACAGGTATGACTTTATTTACTAGAGTGTGGGATGCTCTCTATATCAATTGCTAAATGGGAAGTGCTTGAGAGCCAAAGCCTAGCAGGGGAATGAGAAACTCCATTTATGTAAACCTTTGAATTTTTAGTGATTAAACTGGTGCAGCTGTGCTTGAAAATATTTTCTTTTCTTGAAATTAACAACTACAAACCCAGTGTATTTGTTTCTAATCTCAGTTGACTCTAATTGGAGCCAGCAGGCATCAATGCTTTAAGAATATACTTTTTTGCAAGGCCTAACTAGAAGTTAATAGAAAAATAACTGAAGGAATATTTTTGTTAATTTGATTTATTGAAACAGAAACATTCTCTATGATAATGAAATTTCAGTGAAAGTCTGGCAAAAGAGTATTTGTGTCAAGTGTTTGCCCATATATACATTCACACTGAGCATAATCTGTTTACAGATTTTGAGACCAGTTTCTCATGCCACCACAGTACTCAGGGTTTGAACACACTCTGCCCTCTTTAATTAAAGAGAAATGTGCACTGCACAGTTCCTCTTGTTTCTTCTTTGTCTAAGTAGGAGTTGTCTCTTGGCAGAGTATATTAACTTGATGCATCAGACTTTCAAATAACTCCTCTTTTACCTTAACACCAAATTTTATATTTTCTTTTTTTTTTTTTTTTACTTTTGTTCACATTTTTCATTGCGTTGTGTTGATAATGGGAAGGAACAATTTGTTTTCTGGCAATGTGGAACATTTTTTTCCTTTTTTCCTTTAAGTTATTTTTATTTTATTTCATATTTTCTTACGCCTTTTTCTATGTACTACTCTAAGATGTGCTTGCTACATGATAAGTCCATATATGGAGGCCACAGGGATATTTTTTGAAATGAATCATGCCACCACACTGTGCTATATGGCGCAGGTGGCATGACAAAGATTGCTGTTGCTTTGAGTTTTTGTTGGAAACAGACTTTGATGAGGTGGTCAGTGAAGGTACTTTGTTATAGGTGCTGAACACAGACTTTTCTTTGGTAATGCAGTCCCACACAGAGGTAGAACACTTCAGACTTCACTTTTGCTAGGGCATGTATAATTGCACTATGCATAGAACAGGATCTCAAGGGGTTCTGCATTTTCCTCACAAGAATGCATGGTCACCCCTGGCAGAGTTTATCTGCTTGCAGCTAGAATGCTATATCCATTTTTAGGACCCCAGTAAAAGGAAGGCAGTGAACTGGGGTGTCTTCAGTGAAGGGCCAGTAAGGCAGCCAGGAAGGGAGTGACTTCATTGGGACAGCATGTGTAAGGAGGAAAGGTCTGAATACTGATTTTCCTACAGCACAGAAGAAAAGCACATTTGTTTCCTGGTGCAACAGAATGAACCATGTGATTCTGCCCTTACTGCAGCTCTGGGACTCAAGGATGAGAAACTGCACTCTACATTAAGGATAGGACTTGGCTCAGTGAAGACTGCACTCCTCCCCTCACCCACTGGTGATCGCTCTGCAGGACCATTTACATGACAGGTCTCTCAGACCATTACGAGATTTTTGCATTTATGGAATCATTATATCTATTGTAAAAGCTAAATTATACGGCTGAGCCCTGATGCCATGGGAGATGAGAGGGTCTCTTTCACCTCCAGATGGCACTGTTTAAAAAAGCTTCTGTTTGCTTTAAGGCTCTTTGTAGAAACTGTCCATCACGCATTTCACAACTACAGTACTTTGCATCATCATGCACAACAGATAAACTGGTAAGTTAGGAAAGTAGAGACTTCTTGTGAAAGCTGCTGATCACAAACCACAGATACAGAGAAAGCTCCAGGGTTTTGTCACTTTGTACCTATTTTCCATATTCTACAATTTCAGATTGCTGTTTTTCTGAACACATATTATTAGTATTCTGATTGTTTTTCTGTATGCTACTTGACAAAGATTTTACTACAGGCTTTACATGCCCTGTTTATATGAAGTCATACTTACCTGGTGAGGGGGAATCAGAACAGGAAATACGATTCTGATCATTTACCTATTCCAGACAGATACTGTGATATATGATCTTACATATATCAAGTATTATACCCTTCCACTATCAGGGAAAGTCTAGAGCTGACATCTCTAAGCTTCTTAAAAGTCAAAATTCAGCATCTGAAAACCATGATATTAGAAAGAAGGATTTCTCGTTTTCAATTTGTTTGCATCTGGGTTGTCAGTTATCAAGGCACTTCTGCATTAATCTCTTCAGAACTGTCCCTATGACGACAATGAGTGGAGTTGTAATTGTTTTAATGAAAGCTGAAATTCTCACTTACTGTGGTATTTTTAAGGAAGACAACATGGGCTATGAAGGCCACAAGAAAACTGAGACAACTGGTTGTGTTGCCTAGACACAGGCTGTACACAGTCACCTATTATACCTTTGCTTCCGTGATCCCATCTCAATAGCGGGTGCTCTATTTAAGTGGGAGAAATATTTAGGTCAGATGCAGAGCTATGGTGTTACTTAGTTTCTACTGTCATTTACTTAGTTTTGGGAGAGGCCACCTTATTTCTGCATTTGAAATAATCTGTTACTGACCCACTGATGGAATACAGAGGTAGGATGTGGGAGGAGCTCTGAAGAGGATCAGACACTCAGTGGGGGAAGGAGGAATTCTTGGTCCATCTAAAAATAAAATCTTATGAGCTGAGCCTGCTAGCTATAATACTACTTATTTATTTTAATTGTAGATCACTGTTAATTTTGGAACTCTTTGAAAAAAATAGTTTTAATTTACTTCATGCTTCTCTGAAGTTTTCCTTGTCTTCTGGTGCTGGGAAGAAAACCTGCAAAGAATATTGAAAAGAGAAGAAAAAATACCTCAGGTTTTGGCCAGGATATATGCTTTGGTGTTTTGCTCTTTGAAACCAGACTCTATTTCAGACAAAAAGTTATTAATCTACACACTGAAATATGAATATGTTGTGTGGTGTATTTTAGGCATTATATTATACCCTGATTCACCTGCGTATTCCTCCGTTTTCATGTAACTGCAGCAATTTAAATGAAACAATATTCTAAACTACAATGCTTCTTAGTAATACGATATCCCATCTGTCATGTAATTCAAAATGAGTAATCTAGCTTTTTTGTTACATAATTTGGTAATTTGCATGGGCTATTTGGCCTAAGTGTAGGACTTGGAACTACTCCTAAACTTTTCTAAATCTGATCTTGGATTTCCACGGTTACTGAACCTTCAGCAAGTCATATATTCTTGAAACAGCTAAGCCCTTTAACTGATATCTAACTTAAGCAAATAAAATCTGTACCATTATGGACAGGGGAATATGACTTTTCTCTCAGTCTCTGTACCCTCAAATACTTTATTTCTCTGGTGACTATATCTCTGACTTTTTCCATATTTAATACATCTAATACAGTTTTGCATGAAAATGTTAATAAACTAAACTAAAACATGTTTGTGCAATGTTTTGAATGCTGTCTTTGCTAGTGTAATTCATCCATCTCATTAATAGGTAAAGTCAGATTCTAAGAGATACCAAACTTTTTATGACACCCATAAGCTATTATTAGTACTGGAGGTGTAGAATAAGATCTTAAATAAACCATGTTTTAAAAAGCTTAAATTAGATATTTCTCTACAGTGTTGAACTATATTGTGAAAGAAAATGTTTGTAAAAGGTAAAGTTTACAGCAAGAAGATAAATGTTACAGAATATCAGTCATTTGCACACCATTCAAAGATTAACAACTGAAACTATGATAAGGGAATAATCAGTCTGTTGCTTAAGTATTCAATATGTGTTTGCTGTTGCTATAGGTAGTATAGAAAGTGATACTAAACTAACATCAACATTTATTTTCAGCTAGGGCAAAGCATTTGGAAAACACTGTGGCTGGAACATGTGTGAACAGAAAGAAGCAGTATCCGCTACTTAAATACTCTCTATGTGACTTTAATTTTTCTCTCATATAACACTTCAAACACCTTGGTGGCTAGCAACTTGCTTTCCAGAGCATCAGGTAATACTTCTTTCACTTTTTTCCTGATTGTTCTTTGCATAGAGTAGTAATATATCAGAATGAATTTATATTCTGATTACACTGCAGCATATTATATTTGTGGTTGTTTGGCTTTTTTTAAGAGATTGTACGAAATGTTTGCTTTTAATATTTTGACAAATGTTAATTTTTTAATGTATTCATTGTTCTACCTGGCATTTTTTCTGTCAACCTTAGAAAATATGTGCACCAGTACTTTTAAACTGGGCTAGGAAAGTTAATCACATTGCCTCATGTATGGTTTTCCTACTGATTAATTCCATCTCCACTGGATCAGAGGCCTAACAGTTTTCTTTGACTTCAGTAACAGTCTCTTTTTTTTGAAAAAGAGATTATTTTTATTTAGATGCTTGACCTTAGGTGCCTATATTTGAAAGATTTTGTGTCAGTGATTATGAATACACCTTCAAAATAGATCAGACAAGAGAAGCCATCTAAAAAAATTATAGGACATGTTTCAGATTAGCACGTTCTGTTAGAGCATAAGGTTGAAGAAAATATATAAATGAGAAAGAACAGCTCATATTTTACTTTGTAATTGTCAATTGCAGTCTTACCTACCCTTCCTTTGCATTTTTAGTCAAGATGAAATAGTTTACCCTTTTGAAAACTATTTTTTCAGAGTTGTTACAACTTCACCACTTGTACAACTCAAATGAAATAAAAAGTTTAATTTACAAAAATTTTGGCACAATTTTTTAAGAATCCTATAAATTCAGATATGGGTAAACCAAAACTATTGGCTTAGTAGCTTATTTGGTAAATTTTCTCTCATGTTTAACTGAGTTCATGAAAAAGATAGATTCTTATAATTGTGGATGCCAGCAGTGAGCCTGAGCATACTAATTGTCTATTTTGTCCTCTTTTTTCCTGCCACATAGTGTTATTGCCTCTTAACTGAATGTGGGATTTACATCACCAAGAAGTGGTAGCTATCTGTCAGTGCTGTTGTACATTTATAGCATTATAAATTCAAGTTCATGGATTTTTCCAGCCTGGGAAAATATACTAAGGGTATTCTGTCCAAAATCCATGAGAACAACATTGCTGAGTGGCCAGATACATCTTAAAAATATTGCTTGCAGCATCAGACAAAAAGAAGCACCAAAGCCTCTGCTTTCTTTCCAGAAAAAAACCCTGGCTGAAAGATTTGCAGCAAATTACTCCATCTTTGTGTGTCACAAGCTCGTATTCTGGGAGACTGTACCTATGGCTATGTACCTCCTCTAGGAATAGGAGTGACAAAATACACAAGCTGTGGCTTTGTGTGATTATTGGAGGAAAATAACTTGAAAAACCTTTTGAGATGCCAGATATTTGCTTTAGAAGCTTCTTAATTCAGATATTGTGATACACATACTATATTAGTTGGCCTTTACTACTGATTTCCAGTGTTCTGCTTGAAGTGTTCTGTACTGGGCAGCAACAGTTATATTCTTTACACTGGAATTTATTAATTTTTTTTTTAAATTACACAATTCTTTCTTTACCAACTGTTCACAGCTTTCACACAGCACATGCTGATGCAGACCATTCTTGTCTATACATAAAAACTGTAGTGTTATAACAGTATAAACAGTAACATGCAACATGCAGTTGTACAGCAAAGCCTACCTATTATTATGAAATTCGAGTCTTGCCATGCTAGGCACTGTATGAACAACTTGTTTAACAAGGATTTTGTCTCAGCACCCACAGTCTAAATATAGAGAGGCAAAGTGTGATGAGGGGATAGAAGCTTTTTACCTGCCATACCCTCTAGATCCTATTTTTCAGTACAAGTGACATGGTTTAGGAATGTTAAAACATGAAGAACCATAAGGATTAAGGTTGTAAAGCAGACTAAGAGATCACCTAACTTGTTAGGTGGAACCTCTTTGGTCAGGTTCTTTATTTTTGTTTTGTAGTGCAGGAAGTCTGTTTACCGTAAATCAATGCAGTATCAATTTGTGGCTAACATATATAGCGGTTTAATAAGATGAAAGATGTTTGATTGAAGGAAGGGCTCTGTGTAAAGAGGGCAATGTGTTGATTTTAGTATGACTGAATTGTTGTAATAAGTTCTTGCATACAAGCCTACAAAGTGCTAGGCTGGGAAAACTGTGCCTTTCCTTACATTAGGATTTTTGTCCTGATAATTCTTATGTAGAGATATTTGTATTTTGTTGTAGCCATTGCCACAGAACAAAGATGAAAGAGCATGTTTGGATGACACTGTCGCTGAACTAACTTTTGGAGCCAGTAAATAAAAATGGAAACCAATACACGAAAGGTCTTAACTTTTTATGTTGCTTTTGAGTGACAGAGACCTGACTTGGGGTTTGATTGAAAGTCAAACTGAAATTTTGTTTTTAGAAAATATGAAATTATTTGTGCCAAGTAGTACAAAATCCAGCAAGAAAAGCCATTAATCACTCCAGAATAGGCAGTAGAGAATGCATTTTGCCAGGATGTGAGATGGTATGGACCTGCCTTATTGCAGAATTGTATTCAGCAGTACAATTTTATTTTGATTTTGCTCCAGCTATGTTATGCAGAGATTGATTTGGAGCTGACATACCTCTCAAAGCTGAGTGTACAAATACAGCAAGTTTGTGTTTGCCTTTAAAGACAAACAGTTCTGGAGACTCCAAATGACACCTACCATGAGACTGCAGACACAGTGGCTAGGAGGATTTAACTCCTATTGATATGCTTAAGAGGAAAATATATTCTACCTCTGTTGATTGTGCCTGGGGATGATTGCTTATACTAAGGGGAATGACATAGACCTGTTCATGCTTAAAGTGCTGAAGTTATCTTAACTAACCTAATGGTAGAAAAACACACACTCTCAGCTTTTATACCTTCTTTTCTGTGATACAAACAATTTTATTTGCACGTCAGAAAGCAAGTAGCTTATTTGTCCAGACATAATCCTTTAAAAATGTCCTAATGAGCCCCTCCTTTTTGAAGTGAATGTTCTGTTTGTGCCATGGCAACACAGGCTTTTGGTTTCTTTGTACATATTCTACTGCCTTGGTATCACTTCTGTCAGCACTATATGCAAAATAAATAGTATCCTTAGAAACTGTAAACTAAACGTAGGAACACCGTTGGTGCCATATAGCTTGTGATTGCATTTTGTGTTCTGGTATGTGATAAAGATCACCTGGGAATGACTTGTCAAGTCATAGTAGTACAATATTCAGTGACACAAATCGCCATCCATGAGATTTTACCTGAATCACAGCGCAGAAGACATATTTGTTGCTGTGCAAGGAACAAATTATTTGTAACAATAGAACTATGACTAAAAATAGATGATATCAAAACTGTAAGATTGAGCTCTGTTTTTCTTGTTTTCATAATGAAATGCTTCAAATGAGTAAATAGTTGTAGAATTTCATCCTGTTTCTAACATGCACATGTTGTGTACACAGTTCAAACAGATAATGCAAAATAAACAGGACAAAACTTGAGGACACGTGAAAGAAGTATCTGCTGATGGTTTAAAAGCAGTTGGTAAAATAGAATATATTTCCCAAGAAACTGAAGGTGTGCACTGCAGCTTTATTGTAGATGCTTAAATTATGGTATAACATTTTAAAAACATTTAATCTTCATAATACTCTTTTCTGTGTCTGTCCTGCTCTCCTGAGTTATGATGGCCATAAACCTCTAGATTTCATGAAAGTCACTACATTTGGTTGCATATTTCAGGAATTCTTTTCTGGTCCATTTAATCTCTCACTGACCTTGCTGAGTGAGCAGCTCACTTGGTTGCTGGCTGGGGTTAAAACACGAAAGTGGTACATTCTTCACTATGCTGAAGAATAATAGGTGGTCTGTTCAGTTCTTAAATCTAACTTGATCTGTGTTGTGCTGGTTCAGTAGACAAGAAGGAATAACCAAAAGGAATGAGCAAGAAAAGTAAAATAAAAAAAAGTAAACCAGGAATTATATTGAGAATTAATTACCATGTCTCATAACTAGGCCAATGTAGCTTTCAAGCAGCAAATTTGAAAGGAAAAGGTTGGGTTTTCTTCCCACAGAACTTGAAATTGTAAAAATCTTTGCCATAGCTGTCATGGATGCTCAAAAGTATAAACAGATAATGGAAGAAATAAGGAAAAACTAATGGAGAATATGTTCATCAACAATTGTTGAACTTTATGGTCGACACCACTCAGTATTTGGAATCTGGCAAGTTAGATGGGCCAGAGAAAGTATCTGTAGGTGCTATTTTTATGGCCTTCCTCCCTAAGACTCTGCTGGCAATGGTCAGAGCTTCTCGCTAAGGGGTTTTTTGGTCTGGCTTAACCCCAGGGATCTTAAGTTCAAAGATTTTTTTCTTCATAAAGATGAAAACCTTGGTTTTACCATCCTGGTAAAGGAGGATAGTAGCACATATAGAGCTGGGCATTGTTGCTGTGAATGCCCAGCTCAATCATGGTGTTTATTACACTGACTTAAAGCCAATGCTCTTTCCTCCACCCCCAGGTTTTGCTGCTGACAGATGACCCAACAGGATTGTTTCATTCGGTCTGGATACCTATCATCTCTGCTGCTGAAGGATTTCTGAAGACTACATGCCAAGGTAGAGCTGTCTACAAGTTCCCTTCTACCACACATTATTGGGGTGAGGTCTTTGAAACATAACACATTAGCAGTAGCCTTTCAGAGTAACATTCCGTTAAAGCAGCATATTCCACATAATTTCTGTTCTGTACATGCCTCTTCTACCCCTTTGCCAAAGCACACTCTGCTGTGCTGTGTTTCATGTCGTCATTGCTCATTATGATACATTCCTTTAGTAGACTGCAGGTAATTCAGTCCTTATATTTTAATGCCATAAAGATGTCATGAATATCATCTGTGCCTCAATAAGAACATAATCATCAGGAGTACAAAAAATAATAGAAAACAGTCAAACTGAAAAGACCAAAGACAATGCAACAACATAAGAAAAATATATTCCTTCCACAACTTCTATACCAACTACCTGCAGCTGAGAACAGCAAAACTGTGATACAGATCTTTTTCCCAGTGATTTACATTTGCAAAGCAGTAAAAATGTTTTACTTTTCCTAACTGTTTGAATATGCAGGCCCACTAATCTTAAAAATAATTCAGCTTTGAGTTTGTCTTTTCGTACTTCTGACAACTCTCTTACAAACCAGTGTTCTTCTCAGTATGAGGATGCTTTGATCCTGTTCTAAATGAGTATTTACTGTGCATCTTTTGTTAGTCTTTTCAGTCAGCAAAGGTCCTATTGTTGTGTACTGATCTAGGTCCCCAGATTCAGAGAGAACATTTTGACAAATTCAGAACAAAATTATGTTTTGTTTTAGTACAAGAGTCAGTGTAATATGTTCAATGTTATGTTTGCACTTCATTCTAAAATATATTTTGACCTCAAGTCTCTGCAAGAAGATGCTGAGAGTTTTATTCAAACAATATACTTCATTGTTCAAATCAGGAAGCTAAATTTCTATAAAATGCTAATATTTAGAGAAAGGAAAGGTTGAAGCAAGAACTAAGAGTTAAACCTCCATAATTTTACAAAGCTTTAGAAATGAATTTCCTCTTTCTGATCAGCGTAAATTGCAATTGTTTTCTAAAGAACAGTTCTATCAGCTTCTCAGAATCCCTCAAACAAGGGATTCTCTTGTGCATTGTACAATTTTAGATAAAAGCATTTTATAATTTTTCAATCGTTTAAGATTTTGTACTTTTAGAGCCACTCTCCATGTGGTACTTTAGTAAACAGAATACGCAGTATGCTAACTGTAATTTTCTCCCACTTAACAACTTCATGTCTGGTTTAAGAAACTTGTTTAATCAGTTTGTTATATACAATTAGTTAGATCAGAAATGTAGATATTTCTCCTTATTTTTTCTTTCGGCATAATATTAACTCTGTTGTTTACCAACTCTCGTTGTTTAACATTTACATAATTTTGGGTTTGAATTTTGAAAATGTTTATGAATTTGTATTTTGGCATTTTTATAAAAATAGTTAAGACAGAAATGATGTAGAGCTTCATTTATTATTTTTTCTGTGATTAGAAAACATTAAAACACTGTTAGAGATAAACAGATGAAGGCATGTTTTACAGGAAGCCTGAACAGTGTGACATCTCTAAAAATTTGGGCAGGGGACAAAGAATATTGTTGAGAGCTGCTACACTACTCGGCTCATGCTAAGTTTGATAGTAGCTGAAGATGTTCAACATTGCATGTGATCTACCTGACTTAAACTTAGGCTTTGATCTTGTTAATCACTCGAGAGTTTGCCTCCCTTTAATTTTGTCCTCAGGTAGGCCAGGCTACAAACATAAAGCCATCAGATATTTAAGTCCTTTATTCCACTGGATCTTTCTGTTAGATAAATTTGTCGAGTATTATAATAGAAGTTGAACTATTTAGATAGTAGGAGCTCTTATATCATCACTGGGCGTAGTTTTACATGTTTTACATTTACAGCTCTACATTTATTGCCTCAGAAGATTAGGTAGCATTAGTTTGTAGATAATATCCCAGGTAAGTGAAGCTGAAACAGGGCAAGATGGATGTGATACTGGTGAACACGAGATACTGAGAAGCTCTTGCCCACGATGCAGTCATCTTTGGGTGAAAGGTGCACATTCATCTTTAGCTTTGTATTTGAGGACTTCTGTATTCCTTGCTGATTCTAGATTTCTTCTGTCTTGGTGAACTGTGGCCTGAATGTTGGTCTGTCTGTAGGTATGAGATAAACCTAGACATCATTGCTTGGCAAAGTTGCATGCTGCTGAGATCTCCTCAACAGCAGCATGTATTTTGAACATGCCAGATTGCCTTCTGTCAGCTTCCCATAGAGTTTTCAATCAGGTTATGTAAAAGACACTTGATGGCCTGGTCACAGACCATCTTAAATACAGATTAAAGCAATAATGTCCTTCATATGGAAAAAGGATCTCTCTAACAAAATGGTTTAAATTGTGGGGGAAATCACAATTTTTTAGACTTAGTTCAAATATGTGAATAGAACAGCTTCTACCATTCTCACTTTTCATCTTCTGAGGACTAGTTTCAGTAGAAAAGATACAGGTTTTCATGAGAAGAAAGTTTGTTTTTCCAATCTAGAATTTAGTAACAATTTGTAGTATTGCATATAAAACAAAAACCTGTTTTAAAGCTTGTTATTAAGCAAGAGTCTGCATCATGCATACTTCTACCTTTGGGAAGAAAAAAACAACAGGTGATACAGGAAAATCAAAGTATTCTTGGCAATACTGAGGGATGTACATACACTGTCGTCACAAGTACATCTTCATACCTTTGATATGATGGACAAATATGCACATAACAATTACATTTTGGACTAAAGGAAATTTAAGGCATTTGGTGAGTCTTGATTATCTTACTCAGACACAGTAAATTCCAATTTTTGTAATAACTGAGTGGAAACTTAATGGAAGATGTTTGTCTGCGTAATTTTTTTGCGCATAACATGACTGTCAGTGTTGTACTTCTGTAGAAATCCCAGAACGTTAGATTTACTTTATCACATCCTACTCTTGATGAATGAGAAATGCAAAGTATATTTCCAGCCTCACTTTTAGATAGACATAAGGTTTTGCATGAAGTATGTCTTATCAACTGATAGGCAAACTTTAGACAAACCAAAATATATTTTGTGGTTTGGGTTGTGAGGTTAAACTAGTGGCCTCTCTACCATGGTAAAACATAAACAAATACAACTGTGGCCATTTCATAACAAGGGAGACCCAGATGGCTTACTTGTGTTCCAATAACAAATTTTTTTCAAAGAAGTACACTCATAACAGTTTAGATGGTGTATACTCTTCACTTTCCAATTAGTCTTTCCAAAACTAACAGATCCAGGATTTGAATGGTCATTAACCCTGTTACTTGAGCTGCTCAGACACCAGCCTTTAAGGGCTGGGACTGCAGTTGTATCAGTGAGAAATGAGAATCAAAGTGTTGTGAGAATTGCCTGCAGACTGTTTAATAATGGTTTCCAAATAACAAGAATAGAGGAAAAATAATAAACTAATTTATTCAGATTCTGACACAGCTTCTGTGGTCACAGGCTTGTTGCTGTTCTCAGACTAAGCTCTGTGGTCCTTAAATTCCAACAGCTGTTATATAAACCTATATCCCATGACAAATACAGAAAATTCCACTGGAACATAAGAAAAAACTTTCTTATTCTGAAAGGGGTGAAACAATGGCACAAGTTGCTCAGAGATAGTGGTTTCTCATCCTTGGAAATATTCAAAAGCCATCTGGATATGGTTCCAGGCAACCTGCTCTGGCTGACCATGCTCTGAGATGCGGGTTGGATTAGGTGATCTCTAGAGACACTTTCTAACATCAGTTGCTCTACGATTCCAAGTCAAACCCCTCATGTCTTAGTAGTCTGTTTATAAGGATCTGAATGGACCCTAATATTTACTTGTTTATATGTCTCAAGCGGCACTTGTAACAAATAAATGAATTTTTGATGGACAAGTAATTTAGTCTGGACATTAAATTATTATTAAGGTACTTTATTGTAAAAAGAAATCTTTATTCCATATTCATAATTCAGTGCATTTGACTTCATGCTCTAACTTAATTTTACATCTGTTTTGGAGTAATGAAAGACTATAACTGCCTTTTTAAAGCAAGAATTTACACAGCATTCATAATAGTTGAGAAAGGTATCTGCACTGGGATCTTGGGTGCTAGAGAGCTGGAATATTTCCAGAAGCATGTGAGATCCATATTTGTGTTATGATGTTCAGAAGTAGAGTCTTAAATATATTTACTGCTTTACAACAGGAGTTTCTGAAGTTGTCATCTAAAGTTTAGCTATCAACTTAATTTGAACACATGGAAAAAGTGTATTTTTCTTCCGTTATTGCCTGGTTTAAAAAACAGTATGATCATTCATGTGAAATAAGTAAATAAATGTTTGTATTTATATGTAGTTAAAGAATATCACTACCAATCACTTCTGAAAAATGAGCTGAAGTTCTATGTTTGTGTCACAGAAGTATTAATTCTCTTGAAGCTAACAGCTTCCTTTTACTGAGTCAGAGTAAAAACCTTATGAAAAATGTTGAAGTTTGCAAGTGAATACATGGGGAAGTGATTTATCTCAGCAGGGAGGGAGCTAATCTTTTTCCAGTTTTTGTCTGAAAATTGATGGGTTTGTTTCATAGATAAGGCTCTGGCATCAAAGGCAAACTGAAAAGAGGCGCTGCAAAAGGCTTATGGGTGGGGACAGTATTAGTCAGTTCTAGCACAGGAGCAAATTTTGTCATCAGTTATAAATATTTTGATGAAGTTAAGTGATATGAATAATTTTATATGAAATTTCAAAAGGATCCCTTTTTAGTGTTCTGTCAGTTTGATAGCAAAAATATGACTAAATACAGAACCACAAATGACTGTGAAATAACACTTATTAGATTTATATGTTTTGAGATGTGTCTTTGCCAGAGGTGGGGGCTGAGAGAGAAAATATGTCTGAGTATTGTACAACCCAGAGCATTTTGCAACAGAATGCATTCCAGAAATATTGCAAACTTTATGCTTTAACAAGTCAGCCCCCTTCTTAGATATTAACAGAGAGCTCTTGAAAGCACTAGGTCAAATTCACTGTTGGTACAATTTATTTCACTCAAATCTCTCCTTTTAGAAAGAAACAGCAGAGGATTGGAGGAGAAGCCAAATGAGATTCTTTTCCTTATATGGATTTTGCATCAGCATTTCTGTTTGCTGAAAATAACTTACTTTAGCTTTGCCTCCCT
The DNA here is from genome assembly GCF_009829145.1 of Chiroxiphia lanceolata. Lineage (NCBI taxonomy): Eukaryota > Metazoa > Chordata > Aves > Passeriformes > Pipridae > Chiroxiphia > Chiroxiphia lanceolata. Next base: position 40,686,531 of record NC_045637.1, on the reverse strand, counting down.
AGAATGGACAGGATTGCTCCCTCATGTTGCAGATCTCTTAGGGGTTTTTTCTGTCCCTATGAGGCAGCTTGTTTTGATACAACCCTTTCTTTTGTGAGTATTTAGTTATGCTATAGGAGTTTCTACTTTCGGACACTAATAACAAAACAAAAGCCCAGGTAATTTAATGCTACTACTTCATCATAAACTCTAGGACAAAAATTTTTTTCTCTGTATTTGTCCATTGACTTCACGTTAGGATTCTGAACTGAACAGAATGTTGTGGCTAAATTTGATCCTTAGATGGATAAATATTTGCTCTGCAGTGACTTCATGGGAACTTACACTTGATTTTCTTTAAATAGAAAAAATTGCCTTTTTAAATTTAAGTGTATTGGTCACCTACTGACGTTGTGAAGAGGAAAAGATTGAGGCAGTGATTTGACATGTACTTTGTATAAAAGAGTCATTACTGTTTATCAGTATAAAAATATTAACCTTCTTTTGATAATGTGCAGTTAATAATTTTGAAGAAGTACTTTTAATCCTGATTTTTTGTTAGCTTTCTTTTAAACATCTCTGTTACTACATGTACACACTTCTAAAGTAATCTTTTAATTTTTCATGCATCAGTAATACTGAGTTACTTGTAGACATTAATGGAATGGCATGGTTATCACAGAAAGATCCACTTGATCTTCCACTGTAATTTGCTCCAAGTCCCTGGGAATTAGGATAGTAATGCCAGTTTATGTCAGCTGCCATGTGGCAAGCTCCCAGTTGTGCAATTTTTATTTTCTAATTTTAAATGTTAGGAAAAAACAGCTAATCATGGCCTTTTCCCATCATGCAAGCACTTTTGAGATTTCAATTTTTTTTTCTCATTTTAAGTGAAACCAGGGTTAAAATCTCAAAAAATCTCAAAAAAGGAAAAAAAAGGAAAACAGGGAACCGAAAAGCTCTGATCATTTCAAAATATTCCATTTAAATGATTTGATATGTTATTTTGATTACGATCTTCTCTTATTTTACCATTTTAACCATATGGTAAGTTTCTAAAATAAAAGTGCCTTCAAACAAAAGGACTGAAGTTTCACTTAGAAAATAGCAGAATGTGGTATTTGACAGCTTCAATTTTTTTTTTTTTAGCATTTCAAGTCTTGAAATGCGTTGAACTGAACTTCCTCTGAACTCTTTCACCTTAGACAACTTTGAATCCAAACCCTTTGGTTACAGTATTAGTTTCATTTACTTGACTGAGATTACTTGGCCAAAGGACAGTTTGTGTCAGTGTGTGGACCTGTTGTCTGAAATCCTCCAGTACCAAATGAAATATTGCTATGACTAGAGATTTACTGTTATAAGAGTGAGGGTTTTAGCTCTGAATCCTTTGAAGATAACTAAAGCAAAAAGTATTTTCAGCCTCATTTGTCTCTTATCTGCATCTGCTGCCACCAGGCATTGTGTTTAAAAAAGGAATATTTATGAGACAGTACTTCTCACAAACACAGCTAGATGACTTGCACAAGTGAGGAGATGCAGTTTTGGAATTCAGGGATCTGTGCTTCTCCTGGGGAGTGGCAGCAGGTTAGCCACTAGTATAGTATGGCCAGTCTTCGCGAACGAAGATTTGGGAAAGGTCTTACACCCTTCGAGCCTGCGCAGTGGATTTTTTAGGTGAGACACAGCGTGCGCTGAGCTGAGCCCACCCTTTAATCCTAAGGTTCATCTGCCGGGGCCGAGCAAGCTTGGACGGTGGCAGTGAGGTCCTCAGGACGTAGGTTTGTTTAGAGTGACCTTCTCTTAGATGGATGGCCTTACAGGGCTGACGAGCTCCATCTGCCCGGGGGACTCCTCTGACCGGGATGTCCAGGTTAGCCACTGCTAAGGGCCAAACACCTATTCGGCCGCTCACCGACTCCTCCTGAAGGGACGGGATAAAAATAGAATGAGAAAACTGATTGGTTGAGATAAAGTCAGAGAAATTGCTTAAGAGTTACTGTTCTGAGTAAAACAGCCCTGACTTGAGGAAAAATTAATTTAGTGTATTGTCAATGAAAATAGATTCAGGCAGCGAGAAATAAAAGACAAACAATGAAACATCTTTCCTCTCCCTCTTTCAAAATCAACTTCACTCCTCCAGATCCTGACAACCACCTCCAAAGCAGTGCAGGGATGGTGGGGGGTACAGTCAGTCCTCAGCAGATCCTCTCAATCTCTCCTTCGATTTGATACTTTTCCTCTGCTCCAGTGTGGGTCCTTCCACGAGCTGCAGTCCTATAGGAAAAACCTGCTCTGGCATGAGGTCTTCCCAGGCCACATTTCAGATCTCTGCTCCAGTCTATGCTGTTCTAGGGGTTGCAGGGGAGTTTCTGCTCCAGCACCTTCTCTCCTGCTTCTTCTCTCACATGGATATTTACACTGCTGTTTCTCACTCCCTTTTTTGGTTTCCTCCGCTGTCTGTCCATCATTTTTGACCGTTCTTAAATATGTTATTACAGATGTGCCACATGATGGGTTCAGCTACATCCTGTCTTAGGTCTGTTGGAGATGATTGGAACCAGCTGTGTCCAGCACAGGGCAGCCTCAGCCTCCTCCCATTCCTCCCTGTATCCCCCCCTGCTACCAAAACCTTGACATGGGCAACCAATGCATGATCTTGTTTGTTTGCAACCATGACAATACTTTTAAAAAACAAGTCAAGGGGTATACCTTTGTTATACAACATAAAAGGTAACATGGTCTAAGACTGTCGTGGAAGTAACAAAACTTTGAACTTAACAGCATAAAAAAGCCTTCCATTATCTAATAACAGTTATCTGTCTATCTATCTATCTATCTGTCTATCTATGTATCTGTCTACCTATCTATCTATCTGTCTGTCTATCTATTCTATTTGGTCCCTTTAAAAGTTATTATTATTAGCTCTTAAACATGCTTTTTGAAAGCAGATCAATTACGAGTCATTACTATTACACTTTCCCTGATCCTGTTCTCCAAATCTGAGATTTGTACTTCTGTTCTCGCTTAGACTGATCACAGAAACATTTGTATCATAATATGTCTTGCATATTCATGTAGTACCTGTAATGTGATCGGGAGCATATGCAATACAGAATGAAATTGAATTATTGATAATAGATAAAAGATAAATAAAAATGTATCAGTTCAACAAAGCTCTGATGTATTTCAAATTAAGAAAATGCACAACTGCACTGGGGAAGGGTAAATAAAAGTGGTAAAATTCAAGCAAAACTAAGGGAATTAAGGGCCTGAGTGCACAGATGAAAAATAAGACTAGGAGAGTTTTAAAATAAAACCATATATCTTTTTGAAAAAGTGGGGGGAAAAAAATCTCCCTTTCTTCCTTCCAAAGAAATATTTTGAATTTCTCACTTGATCTGCAAAGTTTACAAACATTGATCTAAAAATAGGGTGACCTTACAGGTCCTCAGTTTTCAGCTAGCATACAAATACACCATTGCTGCCGGTATTTCTGACCACTGCAGGTAGCATACAGATCTATATTTGTGCAGCATTTATGCTAAAACTATGTGTAATGGTTCTTCTGAATAATGAAGGATTTACTTCTTTGATGAATCTCCTAAGTTAATAGTATACAGGTAATATTTGGAAAGGCAACAAAGACAAGTTTCCAGTGACCGTGAGAAGAACTTTGTAACTGAGCTGGATTCACATTAACTCAGTCTCTCAGAGAAATACATCACGAGGATCACTCGAACACAGTCTAGAGAAAATTATCTGGATTCTGCTGTAAGAAATAATTGTGATGTGACTAAAAGATGCATCAGTCTCAAGAATAATGCTTTTTACTTCTACCTTGCAGGAATATACTTCCAGCTGTACTTTTTTTGTGCAAGGATTTGTCCATTTGTTGAGGGGACGCGGTTATGGTTCTTGTTTAACACATTAGTTTGCAAGCAGATAGAAATGGTTCTCACAAAAAAAAAATGAGCCTATTTTGAATCAACTCCTTTTATAGTATACAAATATAATGTTATTAATTTGCACTCTCTTGTCTTACCTTCTTGCTTCTGCAGCTATTTTAGATTACGTCTTCAAAGGGAGCTTTTTTCAGTAAATAACAAGTTTATTATTTATTGCAAGATAAACAATTCCAAGCACGTTAGGAATTATCTCTCAATTTATATTTTTAGTCTGAGAAAATTCTAGGAAAATTTGTAATTTAAGGAATATCAATAGCAATAAAAAGAAAGTATCTAAATGAAAATTTGTATTTTAGCCTTTAAATGGGGGTCACACAAAAATTACTTTTCACCTTCATTCCTTTCAGTGTTTCTGAAAGGAGATAAAAGTTAAGGATTAGTATCCAGAAAACTCTCTGAACAAAGCCTACTACATTTTCTTTTTCTCCATAGTTCAAAAAGGTAAAAGAGTAGCTCAGTTCAGGTTGAGGTTATACATTTTACAAAAATGATGCAATGACTACAGTAGCCTCTGATACCATCATAAGTGCATGGATGATGTGGCATAACATGTACTGTGTTTTCCAAGGAGGAAGTCTTATTTCCATAAGCAAAATAAGCCTGAAATAGCATTAAAGCAATAAGACAGTCTAATTGCTTAGAGTCAGTTCGCGTGACCAGATTATAGTATGTCACTTCTTTTTAGATCAGTCTCTTCTAAGTAAACAGACATCCTTCAGCATCTGAGTATTTCCCTGTGGCAGTCTTCTAAGAAAAACACGAGAAGAGACCTATCTGACATCTCTCTTTCCGCTAGCTGTTCCCCGTGATTTATTTGAAGTCACAAGAATTGCTTATCTGCCGAGATAGAGCTGCAGAGCCCGCGCCTGCCCGCTTGCTCCGTGTGGAGGGTCTATTGTTCTGTCACAGCACCCGGAGAGATTGCCGTAGGTTGACCTTGGCTAGTGACCTTATCAGAGGTGATTTTGCAAATACTGGTTTATTTCAGTAACATTCAAATGACTTTTTGCAAGTTGCTTTTTTCTTTACATGTTCCAAGCGAAAGCCATGAGGATTGTGGTTCCAAGTAGAGGTTGCTCTGGAGAGGAGTTTTGTATTTCTACAGATTTTTTTTCATTCTCCAAGGCCTTGTGCTGTCTTCTGACTCTCTGAAGACAGAGATGGCTGTGCCTGCAAAAAGAGAATGTCAGCTGCTGCTTTTCTGAAGAAAAGTATAACTGCATAATTTGCCTTTAGAATCTTATAGAGGCAAGGTCAATATTTGATTATAAATCATACCTTCTTTGTCACTATAAAAAAAACCTTTATGCCATCATTACCAAAAGATTTCAAGAGTTCACCCGAATATATCTCTTCAATTTAGCATCCCTTTAGACAGTGCTAGATCTCTATAAGAATATATGGTCTGAAATTCTAAACATTTTTTCTTGATCAGTGTTTGAAATTGTCAAGAAATAAAGGTACAATAGCACAAAAATTAAATAATTAAAACCTATAATTTTTTAACTTAGAAAATAAATTGAAAATAGATACTGTTCAATGTTCAGTATAGCGAAGATAAGTGAAGATAAGAGCATGAATGCATTTCACAGAATAACACAATATAATGCAGCTGTATCCTGAAGGGGAGTGGAACATCTGAACATACCTCCTTTCGAGATGCAGTCACATTCACAGAATCACAGAATCACAGAATGATTCAGGTTGGAAGTGACCACAGCTGGTCATCTGGTCCAACCTCCCTGCTCAGGCAGGTTTATCGTAGAGCACACTGCACAGGATTGTGTCCAGACACTTCTTGAATATCTCCAGTGAGAGCAACTCCACACCCTTTCTGGGCAATCTGTTCCAGTGCTTGGTCACCTGCACAGTAAATAAGTTCTTCCTCATATTCAGGCAGAAATTCCTGTGCTGCGGTTTCTACCTGTTGCCTCTTACCTTACTGCTTGGCACAACTGAGAAGAGTCTAACTCAAAAACTAGCAGTTGATGGGAGAAAAAGAATTGTTTGTTTGTCTTAAGGGAGGGATAATAGTAGTAAGAGGGAGGAAGCTTGAAAATGCATTGACTTTCTGCCGCAGTGGAGCAGCAGAAGCAGAAACATTATAAATTTTTATTGACAGTCAGGCCTTTTCATCACTGACTTCTCCTTAGTTTTTAGTGGTAGATGATATGTTGTCTTGTAAGTTAACTCATCTGCTCTTTCTTGGCTTTGTATTGTTATTTCCCTGGAGAAAGACCACAAGGATCAGTGTGTGGGGTTCAGTCTGATTAAATGAGGAAATGAGCAGATCTTTTCCATTACAAATTATGTGTATTGGATTTTATCTGTCTCAAGTACAAAGTAAATAATTTGACTTAATGTGCTTAAGAGATAGAAAAAAATACTAGGGGGTCTCTTATTCTTTAGCCTTGCCAATGTATGCTTTTAATTTTTTTTAATTTAAATTTTAATATTTTATCTAGTCTAATTTCAGTACCTCACATAATGAAACTTTGAATTACTTTCTCTTATTTTACTGAGAGGACTTCTTGAAAACAGCAGTGATACTTTTAACCATTCTGTTTGGTCATGCATTCATCTCACAGACTTCCTACTTACAAATATTTTTATGGCTTTTGCTAATTTAATTATAACTTAATTAAAAATTAATAACATAAATATGAAAAGTATTTTATTAAAGTAACACCTCCCCCATCCAAATATTACTATTGAACATTTAATTAAAAGGAAGTAGTAAGTACCATTTTGTTCATACATAGTTTTTAGTCAGTATTACTGTGTGTAGAAAAATCTGTGTTGGCAAGACCTGAGGCATCATTTAGATAGAGAAAAAGACTGACATATGGAAATTTGCTGGTGATAACAGCTAATACAGTTTGACTATTTTTGAAGGAGGTGGGCCTTTCTATTTTTTATTGATCATATGTCAAAAAGCTTTATTCATCTAATGATACTTTTAGCACTAATTGAGATTAGAAACTGGTGCTATGACAAAAGTACAGTACAGAAATACAGACTGAACGTCTTCATATAAAAAAAATAATTTGTGCATCTAATTGGTTCAAAATAAGTGTAAGATACCAGTTCTGCATGTGAGGGAGTTTAGAGGAATGTACTTCCAAACAAAAAACAAAATGAAAGAGAAACAACAGACCTGGGAATATGCAAGCAAGACACTGGAAAATGACAATTTAATCCAAAGGATATAAAAGTAGCTAAAGATATTTGAGTAGAGTTCCTCTGTGTGTGTGTGTGTGTATGTACATATACTTAAATGTAAACATGCAAATGCAGAAATATCTACTCTTAATGTTTGTATATAAGCGTAAGTGAGAGTAAATGCAGAAAGGACAAAACCAAGTATCCTGGAGAACTACAATAACAGAAGTGGTGACTGTCTTCAGGTTTAAAACTTATTGTGGGAACCCTGGGTTGATTGTAGGAACACACATTCAGCTCTGTTTTTCACATGTAGTTTTCCAAGCATGACAGTCAAATATAATTCAGTAGTATCTATATTTTCCCAGATCTTCTTGCTTCTGCCTACAGTTAACACAACTGAGTGAGCTAGACTTTTCCTGGGGATTCAGGCACAGTGATAGAGCACTGGAGGTGGTCAGGTTGTTTCCTCCGGGCACCCTCAGGTCTGAGTTAGGTATTTTGTCCCCTGAATCCTGGGCAGATAAAAAGCCTTTAGGTCAGGTCTGTATTTGATACTATTTCCATGTCTGTCAAAGAAATGGGTATCTAAACCCAGGCTTAAAATTAGGAGTGTCTTGCCACTTGGCATTTTGAAATCTGTTGTAGAATTAGATGTTCTACACTAGTCAATCTTTTCTTATACAGAACCTAGACAGGAGGAGGAGCGTTGAGCTAGTTCACCGTTGAATGTTAAGATATATGGACTCAAATCCTTGCTCTAAATCAGGCAGTGAACTGGATCTCTGGAGCAGTAAGAGAGCTCTTTAACTAGTAGACAGTTATGAAGGACAGCAGCAGCTGGCTGCCTGGGCTGTAAAAGGGGTTGGTCAGGTTTCTTCAGGCAAGATCTGCAAAGCAGTGATGAGCTGTGCATTGCACCAAAGCTAAGACATTAAGCAGCTTAGTGTTGTCAGAGCTAGAGTAGTTGTACACGTGCCCAGCAGCAAAGCTGTGCTATTAGCAATTTGGGAGCCTCAGGAGCCTGGGCTGCACAGGAGTGGGCAGCAAATCAGAACAGGGGTTTGAAGATGTAAATTTTTACTTTAAATTGTTTGTAGGAGGCAAAAGTGTACAATACATTTAAGCCTAGCTTTTTTATCTTTTTGGCCTCAATTTACGAACTCACTCACTCTAAAAACAATCTCTGAACTCCATCAAGGAAATAAGCAAAAGATTCCATGATGTCTTCCAGAAGGAACCAAAAGATATGTCCCTCATAGTCACTTAAGCTGCTGGAGCTTCAGGAGGCTTCTTCAGCTTATGCTTCACAATGTCTCTATGAAATAGGAAATTGCATGCAAGGCCATTGCGTGCAATTCCAGCTAGACAAACTGAGGCACATGCGGTAAAATTTCAAGGTAAACTGATAACATCTTGACCAGGAAAATCATGTGCTGCCTTCTTAAGCCTTTTCTTTGACCATGCTCTTTGGGAAATGTAAAGAATAATAGTTATAAATTAACAGATTGGTAAGAAATACAAGGAAGTTAAAAGATCATAGCCCCCCCGCCCCCCCCCCCCCGAGAATATGTGGCAACCCTAGATGTCTTAATAGGTGAAATTTTCAGTAAAACATTAAGGTTCGCATAGGAGTTTTCTAACCAATACAGGAAGAAGTCAATCTTAAGTATGCTGACAGAACCAATTAGATGTGCAGTTAGTTGTAGCAATGTTTTTATAAATCGTGATGTGTTAAGGTCAGTACACAGGTGACTGCATTTGATGAAAGGGCTGGGAGGGTCAGGAAGGCAAATTCAAGGGAGAAAAGGAATTTTTGAAATGTTGTAGGAGAAGAAAACTAGGGATATGGAAAAATTTCTAGTCACTCTTTTGCTAGTTTAAAGAATTTGAGGTGCTCTGTAAGCATCCCCATATCACTGCAGGAGGTTATGTAGGTATAATACAAACAAATAAAAATGAACTCTAGGATGGATCTTTTTTCAGATGCCCATACTCAGAAAAAATGAGAACCATTCTCTTTAGTTAGTATATATTACAGAACAGAAGGTAAGTGTAGATGGTTAAATACATCTGAGGTAAGGAAATAAGAAAAACTAATCTGAGAATGGTTATACCCTTAAATTTGATATAGGCTGTACACTCCAGAATTAAATTCTAACCCACTTAAAGGTGATGAGTCAATTCATACTTCTGCAAGGCCAGAGAATTTTCATAGGAATCTGTCTTCTGAACACAGATTAGCATTTAGATTTGAGTTAAATTTAGTGGTGGTCAAAAACCAGAACAGCTCAATGAGGAGTTTTGCAGTTCAGTTAACAATCCAGGCAGAGGTCTCTTGAAAGCAGAGCCCTGGTTTGGTTTTGTTTTGTTTCCCTCCCGAGAGGGATCCTTTTTTTTTTTCTCATTCTGCATCCTCAGCTATTGGTTATCAAATCTCTGTTGGAGAATTTAATGAATAAAAGTCTATGGGGATTAACTTGATAAGAAGTTCACATATATCAAACAGTAAAATGCTGTTGTAATGCAATGGTCCAAAACCTTATCAGTGGTAACATATTAACAGTGGCACATTTTTTGGAAGGCTTTGCTGGAAAGGATGTAAACAGGCTGGGCACACTGAAGGGAACTTGACCCAGCCCCCTGCTTTTAATGTGATAATTTCCTTTTTAGCTTGATAGCAATTTCCTAGTTCCATACCTTACTGAGCAAGTTCATTAAAAAATAAAACCCTTCCAAAATATAAGAGGTTGAAAGGACCTGGAAATATAAAGCACGTTATCAGCATTTTCTTAGGCCATAAGATAAACAGTAACAGTTTAACTGGTGTAGCAACTGCCCTTTCTAAAGGAGTGACTCACACTTGAATGATAAAAATACTCAAGTGTTAACTGCTGCTCCATATGGCTCTGACTTAAACAAAGGATGCCATTCAAGGGCCATAGGATTGCTAGGCAGGGAAGGCCACATCACACAGAGCTCTGGCCCTGCTCAGACTTGGGATAATGCTGCAGAAAAGGTTTTTTATGTTTCTCAGCCTGAGATGGTGGTTATCTACTAAGGAAAAAAGAATTTGTCAGCAAACAAGCTAATGTAATTGCTAACAATTTTTTTCAGTTTCCTTGATATGATGGTCTTGAAAAACACTAAAGACTTGTAGATGGAGGTGGAAAGTGTTAGGTTATATTTAGGTACTGTAGCATTTTATCAGTTCAGTTACTAAAGTGAAGTCCATAGAAAAGGAAGAATAATTAATCATAATCAGAAAGAGTTGTGATTAAAATATTTTTTACAATTATTTTGATGCTGTACTTTTCTGGTTTTATACAATGAATTTTGGAGTCAGAAAATTTTGACTTTGAAAAGTTCCACTTGAGCTTTGGTTCAGGCCAGGGTCTGCAGGCCAAGTGTGCTCAGGGTGCTGGACTTAGACCTTTTGCCTCATAGAATTGAATTGCAGGTTAACTTCAGGGACTGGACCTTCAGCTGGCCATCTCTGTGCCACTATCTTCCTAGAGGACATCCTCTGGAATCGAAAGGAAAAGTTCCACTGATGTCTGTGGTCATTAGAGTAGATCCTTTGTACTTATCTGGTGCTGTGTTCACAAAGATCCAAATGTGAGCTTTCCTATTTTTTTTTCACTGAGAGGTAAGAACCAAAGTTAGTGACAGTCTCACAGTGATATGGTCATAATTTCAGTTATTGAGCAGTCAATAACCCTTACAAAAAAAACAGGACTAAGAAGGATACTGAGTACAGATTAAGTGCTATATTTACTATCAGAACTTAGAATTGAAGATGTGGGAGATAGACAAGCTTGTAATTTAAATATGAGAGTGACAGCAAATCAGAAAAATTGTAAATCTGTTTGCAGTTACAATTTTAATTACTAATATGTTTCTCATGTGGCCTGATTTTTCTTGCTTAAATTTTCTGAACTAGTTTTATATCACTCAATCTGTATTTGTGAATGGTTTATATATAAATAAAACTGCTCTCTAAATATTAGGACTAAATTCTTATCACATCATTTATATAATTCCATGGGCATCAGTCAAGCTGCCCACATGAATGGGCGAAAAGTGTTTTTGTGTTGGTAATGATTGTTATGGGACAATTAAAATTTTTTGTGGCTTGTTAGTTTTAAGCCTGAATTAAGCATAATTCTATTGATGCTATTTTTACTATAAAGTTGATTTCTCCTATCTTTTCAGAATATGTGGAGTGTTTGTAGTACAAAATGAATGCAGTGGAGCTTTAAAGTTACATATATCTGGACAGAAGCTTTGTAAGCCTTTTGAAGTCTTAGAGAAAGAAGGAGCATTCACATTATCAAATGGTGACACTTGATTATAATCTTCACCAGGTTCCAGAAGTGTTATCTTTTGGGTCTCAAATTCTAGTGATACACAGAAGCTACTGATGGATTAGCTGGTTACTGAAAGTGGCTTTGCATGCCCTGGAAAGCTAATGAGGGCAGCAATGATATTTTAAATCCTGCAATATAAATTCGTATTACTAATGGTTAAGTTATAAGACACCAGAATATAATTAGCAGTTGTTCATCTTCTGAACAAATGTAAACAACAAAATACTGACTGTAATATATTAGCTAAGATAGCTTAAGAGCCTAAATAATAATATTAATATATTATTAAAAAATAATATTTTTAGCAAAATATCTGTGCGAGATTATCATTTAATGTTTGTATCTATGCATTTTACGAAAGTGGAACTGAAGTGGTATTTTAAAACTTCTATAAATTTTGCATTCTCCTCTAAGGAAACTCGTTACTGCATGCAGTGGTGGCGTCTACTGAGCAGTGTTTTTGTTACTCTTCTACACAGCTAGTTTTGAGAGCTTGATGTAATCCTGATTAAGCAAAGAAGCTCCAAATCAGATTATACATCTGGTAGCAATTAGATGGAACAGTTACCATCTGGGAACATAGTATTTCCACTGGAAAAAAACCCCAAAACCCCACAAAACCTCCACAGTCAATGGTATAATTAAAGGTATAGTTAAATGTAATCCTCCTGTCTCTTCATAAGCTGTATTCACATGCATTTACAATCTTTGCCCTTTTTCCAACATGTTGAAATAAAGAGTGCCTCATGAATGACAAAACTCCTTCAGATTGTCATTTTTACTGAATGTTGGGAAAGAAACTGTGGAACCATTTTCATTGTGACATCTGATTATAGAGAATACATGAGAATCTTTTAGTACAAAGAGGATCAACTTGGTGAAATGAACGAACAAAAGCAAGAATTAATGCTAGCTAATAAGTAGAGAAAATTAATAAATAGTCTCAGAAGGTGAGTTATATTGTGTTATATTTTAGCATATTAAAAATTCATATCACTAAAGGATTTAGTTTTGGAGGATAACCCTACTCTGATAAGAAGATGGATTAGGTGACCTACATTCCCCTCCTATTTTTATTTTATGTGTTTCTATATGTCTCTTGAGCAATTTAAGTAAACAGAAAATTATATAAATTAGATATTTAGAAGGTAAATAGAGTTTTAAAATCATATGAGAGGACTTGCTGAATGAGATGTTGGACATTCTGCTCTGAACAATGGCTGCCTGAGATGAACCTGATCTGGTGATTCACATTAGCTGAGATTAAGCAAATGGATTATGATGTTTTTTCTAGCTGAGGGTACTTAGAATAAGACTAAGGATGTTGTTTCATATGGTATAGACAACTACATGTACAATTCATAAATCTCTGAAAACAAGCTATACTCTCTTTTATTTACGTACAACTCTGGGTGAGTATGATAAAATTATATGCAATGCTTACCAACTCTACGGCATCAGATGTATTCTTATGTATTTAGAACAAAGTGCTCCACTTTGTGTCTTTATAAAATTTGGCATCTTTATGCATAAGCTTTGAATGAGTGGTTTTGTTTATGAGAACAGAGGGAAAGGGATTAAATTCTGATTTCTGTTTGGTTTTTTTTGAGAATATATTTCTTAACAATATAGTTGTCAAAATACCTTAATAGACATTCTGTATTATGTAATATTAGCTATTTTTAATCTTATAATAATATCGTTTAAGTATGCAAATCATTAGTATGTTTAAGATGAAATGAAGCTATTACAGTGTGATGATCTGTAGTACGAAAAAGTAACTTCTACAATACATTAAAGAACAATTGTTCATTGTCCATAAGTTGAACAACTGTTCATTGTCGAAATGTTTTCTATTTGTAGGATGTAATTATAAGGTATCTGAAAGATGCATAAGCAATTTCCACTATTGATATGTGTATTCTCTCTTTGTTTGTTTTGGATTTCAGTACTTTCACAGTGTCAAGACTAAGTTTAACAATTATCTTTATGTAAAATATATTTATTTCTCTTCCAAATGTTGATGCTTATGTAGCTGAATGTTTTACACAACTACAAATATCCAGATCAGCTTCTGAGAAGCTAATTCAAAAGTGATTAATATCAGTAGTCTCATGAGAAAATCCACCTATTTTATCTCTGGTAAGAGTGAATAATCAAATCATAGTTAGATGAAATTCCACTCCATTTTCATAAAGGGTGAGAAATACAGTATAGAGTAGCTGAGAAGCTATATTTATTTCTGTCTCTGGCCATTGTTGATGATAACACTTTTGTCCCCAGAGATCCTGAACTGCACTCTAAAGCTCAAGTCTTTTTGGCCAGTTAAAATGGAGCAACATTATGTTCAGTTCACTCAAGAACTTTACCACATTGCTGCTTTCATTGTAGAAGAACATCTGCTCTTCAAAGAGAGTAGGAAAGTTTGTGTTGCAGCAAACAACAAAAATGCAAAAATACCCCTATGTATTTCCTCTAGGAATATCAGTCTAAATGGAATGACGCATGAAGCATAAAATGACTGCTTCAAGTTGGGTCCCTAACCTTAACTCACCTGTCAACCTCTCAGTTTAGAAATGCAGTGAAAATTTAGGCAGCTAATGAATAGATGTGTCAAAAAAGATGAACAACTATAGCTCTCAGTGATTTCAGTTGGAGTGGAGCTCCTCCCTACTACACGAAAAGTAAGCCATTTCACTAGCTATCATGGACTGGGTTGTATAAGTTGCTGTAGCCAAACTTGAAAATTTCTTCTTGCATATTCCTTAAGTAAATAATACTTTTTAAATTTTTTTTTTAAAAATTATTTATTTTAAGTGGAATTGTCATTACCTAAATCAATCTTGGAGTACACAATTCTAGTGGAGAACTGTTTGGTTATTTTTTCATTTTAGCACTTCGAATGAGTACAATTTATAACATAAATAATGTCTTAAAAGGAGACATTTCTTCCTATGTTCTGATCATTGTTCAAAATAAAAATAATTTAAAAAGTTATTGACTCCTAGTAAAGGTAATGCACCTGTTCTGAAGCACTGCATTATTGGAAAAGCTGTAAGAACAGAGTAAGGTAAAATCTTATCAAATCTGACTGTTTGCACCTTGACTATCTTGAAAAATAACAACTTTTTCTTATCAGTTTCAGAACTGATGTATGTAGTAGTAAAATAGTCAAAATACTGTTTTCTACAGCTTGATTAAGAAAAATATATAGTAGCCAGAGGAGATTGTTCCATTGATCGATAAGTCCACTATATCAAGGTAACATCATCAAAAAATTTAATTTATATAATTTTGCTGACAAACATGTTTCCTGAGACCACTATGTAGCTTTTCAGTAAAACTCCACTAAAACTCTTTCCTTGATGCTGATTAGTTGACTAACCATTTCTACCCTGTGTTCCAATCAAAACAAGCCAATCGTTGATAAGTTAGTCATATAAAGGTTTGTCATTACAGAATCTATATATAAATTGGACTTTTCTTGTACTTAAGATGTCTTATTTGGTCAGTGTTTTTTCCTCAGTATAAATACGAATATTATAGTGGATATGTATCGTGAATAGAAAAACAAATGATCTGTCAATTTATGATGCAACTTCACTCTACGACTTGTTTTATTGTGGCAGGTGTAAGTAAATCAAGAGACTTTTCTCTGAATCCAGTGGATTTGCTTTGGTATGAAACTAGCACATAAGATCAGAATGAATTGCATTGTCTTTCATTTTTGTTGTTTTGGACTTAAAAAGGCTCATACCAATGCACAAATTACTCCCTCCTAATAAGGAATTTTCTAATATCTTAAATATGAACAGTTGTCATTAGTTGTCTTCATCCTCAAGAAAGGATGGACTGTCAAAGCACCTTCTTCTAAGGACAGGTCTCTTGTTGCAAAATGATAAGAGATTTGAAATTACACTGGAGACTTTTGGGAATATTTGCAAGTAGGGCTATGCTAACTTAATCTGACAGTATTGGAGTCTTTGTGGAATTTAAAGATAACAGCTTGGATTCAGTTAAATGCAATGATTTTTGGCACAACTTTCTGCTGTTGGTTTCTTATAAATCTTCTTTCTACACCTTTTAAAATAAAGATTGTATTATTACTAGTTATAGGAAAGGTTTTACACCCATCCCCTCTTTCTTGCAGATTGCTGTCAAAATGAGCGAAACACCTTCAACTAGTTACTCAGTGAATCAGCCAAACTCCTCTGACAGTGAACAGAGTTTATCCACACGCCATTTCAATGTTACTGAACCTGTTGTGGCAAAACGGATTTGCTTCTATAAGAGTGGAGATCCCCAGTTTAATGGGATCAAAATGGTCGTTAATAGCCGGTCTTACAAAACGTTTGATTCCTTGCTGGATAGTTTATCCAAACGGGTCCCATTACCTTTTGGAGTGAGGAACATTAGTACACCAAGAGGCAGACACAGCATCACCAATTTGGAGGATCTTGAAGATGGAAAATCTTATATTTGTTCCCATCAGAGAAAAATGAAGCCCATCAACTTGGAACAGGCCAGCAAAAAGCCACTGCCCTGGCAGATCAGCAGGCCTGTCAGTGCTCGTCGTCGAGCTGTGCAGTTAGCAAGGGGGAATGAAGATGGATTTGGCCATCGAGAAAGAAAAATAATAACTCCCAAAAAGATGCTTGTTTTCAAAAATGGAGATGTAAGACTTAGGCGCACCATAGTTTTGGGGAAGAAAAATACACAAACATTTGAGGCCTTTCTGGATCATATGAGCGAGTTAATGCAATATCCAGTTGCAAAACTATATACCACTGATGGCAAAAAGGTGAGAACAAAGATGAGTACTGACAATGTTTTTATGATTGCTTTCAGATTATTTTAAATTAAAGAGGTGATTTTATCCATTATAAGCTTTGAACATGGGCCTGGTGTAAGATCTGATGTGCTGAATTTCATGTTTTCTTTCAGTGCCTTTTCCCCCTTCAGAAGACCTACTAGCTTGGAGGAAATATACTGGAATCTTGCAGTCAGAGAGGGTATTTTATTTTAAGCAAAAAAAAACCACATTTTTTTTCTCTTACTTAGGCCCCTTTCAGGCATGGTCTTGATTCTATACTTTTACCCACACACATAGAAACTTCCTTTAGGCTTAGTGCTGTTTATCTGTGGGTTTTAATCTTTTAAAAACGTGAACAGTAGTGTCTAATAGCCAGGCATATTTTTATCATTGCACAAATGCAGAGTGGTTTGCCATTAATGACTTGGAACTCTGATACCTGATTGCCTATCATAGTTTTCGAAACACGGACCAGGTTTTATACCACTAAACTCAGATGACGCAGCACCAATAACGCAGATTTTAATCTCACATAGTACTTTATATAATTTTATCTCAGTGTTTTTTCTGAGTGTTGTTAAATCACAGAATAACATTTATGATTACACTTAGTCGATATTTAGCAAGAGAATTCCATGCAGAGCTCCAAGAGTTCAAGGGCAATCTCTTGTTTACCCTCCATCTGGTGAAATTTTGTATTAGGTTGGAAAACTGTTCATATTACCTACAAGTTAGTGAAGTGCAGTTTGTAAGGATTATCTTGCAATATATTTTGGAACATAAATTCAAACCAGTTAGACAATGCTCTGAGCACCTTGATCCAGTCAGACCTACTTCGAGTAGAGAGTTAGACTATATGACCTTTAGAGGTCTTTTCCAATGTATATTGTTCTGTGTCCTATTCAATGGTGGAAGTATGTGTCAACTGCTTGCGGTGTATTCTGAATTTTTTCCTCCAAATATGTCTTCATATGTTTATCTACCTCCAAATACATATTTGTATTTCATGGCTATGAACAGTCACTGTGCAACAATGAAACAAAATTACATGTGCAAATACTTAAATTATAAGAAAATTCTGATCTGGATTCAAGTTGCTTCTTGAAGTCATTTTCCAATATATTTATATGACAAGATATGCCCCCACAGATATAGGAATTGCTTTATAGGAATTGAAAAATCAATTCTGTGCAATGATACATATTTAATAGTCTGCTGCAAATGAATGTAGAGATTAAGAAGTGAAGATATTAAAACTGGAAAGGGATAAATCTCTTACATTATTTTTTTGTTACTACCCAGGTAGAAAATTTAATGTTACTTCTTTTTCCCAGGTTCCTAATCTTCAGGCCCTGATATTGTGCTCTGGAGCTGTAGTCGCAGCAGGAAGAGAGCCTTTTAAGCCAAGCAATTATGAAACTCTTGGGTATTTACGGCCTGCTAAATTGCTTGGAATTGGAAATCGTGTGTACCCAAAAGCAAATGCCAAGTCAGAAAGTGAAAAGAGTAAGTACTTTGAAACTAATTTGCATGTTATTAATTTGTTTATCTCTCTCGGCATAAGACATAAACAGTGACAATCTTACTAGGATCAAGAATGTTCAGAAAGGCCAGTTGAAACTGCTTATATCTGGTATGACTCCTCTATAAGCTTAAGATCAAACTTAATTTTCTTTTTAAAATATAAATTTCTGCGAAGTACTCGACTAGTATGAATATTTTGTTTCTGACAGACTTACTTGGAACATGGATGCAAATCTATCTTTTATTTTAATTCACTTGACTGTCATTGCTATTAATTTTTTGGTGTCACGGTTAATAATGACACTGGTAGGAGAGAAACCACAGACTACTTCAGGCTCTTAACTGACTGAATTTCTTCAGTTTTCAGAAGCATTTTTTCAGTTTTCAGAACTTACCTTAAAAAGTGGAGTTTTGGCTTGTCATGACTTACACTTCTTCCCTTGTCCCATGTTCCACATAGACAGGAAAACCTGTCTCTTAATCCATCCACTCATAAATTATTCATGTTTTCGAAGATGCTTTTGTCTGAACAGAGTGTCACCTGTTCCTATATCCTCATGGCTATGATGTATGTTTTTTGGATAACTTTGGGAAAAGATACACAAATACGTACTTTCCCTTTGATTACTCACAGATAAGGTCAGTGCCACTGATAAGGTCAGTATGCTAACATATATTTGGGCCATATTCAAAATTCACTGAAGTCTAGAAGTATTCTCATTGGCTTTGCTGAGTTTTGCACCATTGTCTGCAGTACTTATGCATAAATGTGTTTCAGAATGTCATGATTTAAGATCAGATTTTATAAGGAGTTCAAGAACTTCAATGTTTACTTCTTTTTAGAAGGTCAGTCCAGGGGACTGGATCTGGACCCTTTATTCGTGTGATAGTACACAGGGTAGTTAATCATATACTGTAGATTGTTGGGTTAAGCCAAGGAGAGATATATTCACCTTGACTGACATGTTTTAGTACAACCATAAGAACTAATAGGAAATGATATATTAATAATTGCTAAAGCATGAAGAGGAAGCAAAGCTGGTAGTTCGAAGTCCAAAAAAGTGAGGGCCTGTGAATGCCTTAGGCTTTGGAACTTCAAATAAGACTAGAGTTCTCTCATTAGAAAGAACCTATTGTAAAATAAAATTAAGTGGAGAAGTATTTAAATGCTTAATTATTTATTAAAAATTTCTTATATTTCTCTCTCTAAACAATTTCTTAAATGAACAGCAAGATTAATCATGTTTTCCTCTGTACTTGCTAATGCAAAATAAATAAAACGTATGTAAAATGAACACACTTCATTAGCAACTTTGGTACTAATTTTTCTCCTTTCTTCTTTTCTCTTTCTTTGTTGCCTGTCTGCTGTCTCATCATTTGGATCCTTATCCATGATGTTTGTCTGCTCTTCTTTCCAACTACTGAATGAATTTGTGTTCTTTCAATATAATTATTGGTAGTGAGAGGTGAAATGGACTCTAGCTCAAGATCTCAGATATTCTCGGTTTCTTCCGATAAAGGATCCAGCAACAATAACAATTCCAATGATAACAACTCAGATTCTTCATATGTTCTTGACAGTCATAATGGGATAGAAGGAAATCAGTCAGTTATTGGTGAAGACTTATCTGTGGCACAGTATCAAGATGACATTGAGAAATCTGTTCACCTTAATCAAGATGGCAGTGTCACGGTGGAAATGAAAGTTCGATTCAAAATTAAAGAGCAAGAAACTATTAAATGGACAACCACTGTAAGTCGTGCTGGCCTTTCTGATGACAAAAATATCTCAATTTGCAATTCTGCAATGAATGCGGAAGACTGTTTATCCAATGTAAATGCATCAGAATGTATAAATCCACAAGGTACTCCGTTTTTGAACAGCTACAATAAAGAAGAGGAAGACTCATTACAACAATCCAACGCAGAAGTGTCAGACAAAGAATCAGAGTCTGATTTAAAAACTGCTGATTGTAATGTCTCTGATCAGAACAATTCTGCAGATCTAGACACAAGCCATGTATCTGAGGAAAATATCAGACCTCGCTTTTATAGGCCTCCCACCCCTGGGCCAAGGCGTGTTAGACAAAAGAAAGCAGTAGTTGAAAGTGTCACCTTGGTATCTGAGAAAGAGGTTCAAGAGAAGACAATAGGACAGTTTTCCTACAGTGAAGAAATAGAGAATGGAGAAAAAACATCTGAGTATTGCATGGTAGCTCATTCAAGCAGAAAAACATCAAGTGTCAGTAATCCGAAGTTTAGTGACATGAATGGCAATGGTTTATTAAAGCTTTCTTCAGAGAATATAAAAGAAGAAATGCTTTTTAAAATAAGCCATAAAAGCAGTGATTTAATAGAGACCACAAATAGGAAGACATTAGAAGTGCCTGACGAGGAGGAATTGGTACAGAATATATTGGAGAAATCAGTTGTGGGACAAGGTGCATATGGTAGCTTAGTATCAACCTCCAAAGCTAACATCAGTGGTTTCATACCAGCATCAAAAATTTGCCAGACAGCTAGACCAGGTTCAGCGGATCACATCCATAAGTCATGTGATATTAAACAAATAAAAAGATCACTGAGTTCTTTCATTACATATTCAGAATTATGTCAGTCAAAAGAAGAAATAAATTGCAAAGCTGCTGATTTTATACCTATTTCTCAAGATTCAGTGCATTCATCCTGTCCTGGACGTAGCCAGATGAAGGTGACAGCACCTCCATGTAATAAGGGTCCTACTGAGAAAATAAATCCTACAACTGAATTCTTTCCGACTGTTACTGAAAGTGAGAATCAAATCAGTGTCAGGACTGAATCTGTGATGACAACACAGCTCGTTGATAACAGCCAATCTGCATCATCCCTCACTAAAAAGAAGAAGAAGAGAAAATCATCTGGTTTTTTGGAGCAAGGTACATATGAAAATCAAAAAGATCAAGAAATTTCAGGGATAACTAGAAGTGAGGGAATGCATATCACAGGAAAAACCACACAGGATTCCGCAACAGAGGCTATGGATAATTATTCTGAAATGCCTCAGAAAAAAGAATCTGAATTTTTCATGAAAACCAATGATGGATCTGTCAATTCAGACAAAAACATATGTCCTGAAGATGAGTTGTATCATCAGCATCCAGTGGAACAAAATGGATCATCATCAAATAAAAAAAAAAGAAGTAATAACAAGAAGTTGGCCAAGGTAAAATCGAAGTCAGGTAAAAAAAGTAGTATCGTTTCGTCTGAAAAGAGTGAAGATGGTCTAATGACAGTTAATTCAAACAATGAATCTGAGCACAGTCAGGGCACACTGAATACTGAGAAAGAAGGAACATATCTTATAACCAAATCTTTCAAACAGACACCTAACACATTAGTGACTTTAAAGCCATTGTCAGAAGTGCCAAAGAATCTTAGCTTTGAAAAAGAAAAGGAAAAGAATAATTTGGAAAATTCACTATCAAAGAAAGAGAAAAAGCAAAAGGCAACCAAGAAAAATCTAAGTAAAAGTGTAAAGAAGTTATATATGTCAGAGAGTGCCATTACACTAGAGGACAGTTTTCAAGAGGAGGCTGGTGAGCATTCACTAGAAAACTATGTCCAGTCTTGGCTGAAAAAATCATTATCAAATTCTGTCTTACCCCCTATAAAGAAAAAAGAAGGGACCATCGAGAATAGCAATGCGTGTTTTTTTCCTGAAGAAAATATCAATTCTTCTATAGATAAAGAAATGAGATTTATCACAAATGAAGTGCATATGACTGGAAAAAACCATCTGGTTGAACATAACCTAACCAAAAAAACTTTAAAGCCTATTGGTGAATTGAGAACTTCAGAAGAATCAGCAAAGAATTCAGGTGAAACGCAAACTGTGTCTTTAACTCATGCTAATACAACTATAGTAGAAGCAGCCGAGTACTCACTAAAGTCAGAATTTCATCAGGACAGTAAGCTACACTTGTTTAATGAAACACATGACAATGATGAAAAGATGGCAGAAGCTGATATTCAAGATACCAACCTATGCCAAAGAAAAAAATCTGAAGTTGCTGTTCAAGTTAATAGCACAATTGTTAATGAGAAAATTGGAACTGATGTTCAGAATAATTGCATGTCTAGCATGTTGCTGAATGAACTACAGTCAACTTTGCTTGGTGTCCAGAAAGACCATAGTGGATGTATAGGAAAAGCTTGCAGCCTTTCAAGTCTTTCTCCTGCAGGTTTTGGTTCTTCCTCCAACATGCTCCTAGCTTGGCTACTGGTACTGAATCTGAGAGAGAGTTTGATTGGAACAATCACAGATGATATGCAAAAAACTGCCTGTAGCTGTTCTGAAATATTTACACAGTTACAACATCTGAAACAAACTACAGTTACAGAAAAAGCTGATGAGCTGAAGGCTGTATTCTCACATTTTCAACAATCAACAGAAAATAAGTTATTACACTTCAAGAGGGAACTTGACAAGGAGGACTCCCCACATTACCATGAGAATATACCCATATCTGAAATTCATAGTTGTATACATTTGCATGAACATGAAGAATCAGTTGAGCCTTGTGTTCCAATGGATAGTGTCAATTCTGGAGAAGCTCTAAAATTATCTGGGGAATTAGAAAGCTGTTTTGATATACAGAATGATCTTTGCAGAGAAACAGAGACCTTAGACTTGACTGCTCCCAAAACACAGCTAGATGGTCAATATTCCAATCCTGATTCAAACACCTGTAGCCTTGCATCAGCTTTAGAGACTCCTGAAAGAAATGAAGAAATGCTGTATAGCCTATATGAAAAACCACAAGTTAAACCCACTGATGCATCATTTACTAATGAAGAGTCAGAAACTTCAGTAGAACCTAACTCGACAGTTCATAGTGTAACTTCTAATGATAAAAATTGTATTTTAGATCAGGATATTTCTGAATTAGAAGGTGAAAAAGATATTCTACATGTTACTACTGATAAAAGTGAAGATGAGGATGTTGATCTGAAGTCATCAGGTGATGACAAAACCTCCAAAAACCAACTTAAACTTGCAGCTGATACCTCTATAGAATATAATAATGAGGATTATTCTGTACAGGATGAAAAGGAAGATGCAGAAACTTCTGAGGAAAGCTCTGAGAGATTATCTACAGTCTCTCCATTATCATTTCGTTATGAATCAAAGCAAATTACAGAATGTGACACAAGCGAAGGAGAACAGAAACTGCAAGTAGAAGAACTGGGGAACAAAATATGTTCAGACACTTCTCAATTAAAAAAATGCTTTAAAAGTCCTGCTACGTCAGACTGGTCAGATTACAGACCAGATACTGAAGAGAGTGAATATAACTGTCAAGCATCCAGTGACTTGACCAATGAAAGTGGGGAGGAAGCAGCACTTGAAAAACAATATAATACTGGCTATGTGAAAAGAACTATTGAACGGCTTTACGGCAAAACAGAAGCTTCATTTAAGCCTGACTATCACAAAGGATTTCCTTATATGTCAAAAGTGTTTAAAGCAGATACGGAAGGATTCCACTCTGCAGTGGGAGAAAAAATAGTTTATTTTTCTCAAGAATCTATGTCTTGTTCTGCAGAGAAATCATCACATTCTTCGCTACCACTACAAGAATATCCAGTAAACACAAACAAAGATAGCAGTATATCGAG
Source organism: Chiroxiphia lanceolata (assembly GCF_009829145.1). NCBI lineage: Eukaryota > Metazoa > Chordata > Aves > Passeriformes > Pipridae > Chiroxiphia > Chiroxiphia lanceolata. Next base: position 40,663,057 of record NC_045637.1, on the reverse strand, counting down.
AAGAGAAAATACTTTACCAACATCACAATCTACTTTTAACAGAGAAGAGATAAATTATGCTAATGACTGTGTAAGGGAATCTCCAAAGCAACACTGTCAACCTAGCATACAAGCTAGTGAAGATGAAGGAATATTGATAGATAAAGGGAAATGGCTTCTCAAAGAAAATCACTTGATAAGAAGATCACCACCTGAGCGGATTGGAATGTATGGTAATTTGGATACAACCTCGAATGATACTAACAGTGATGAAGTTCCATACTCTCACTTTGGAAATCTGAATCAGTACCCAGCCCTTGATGAAATCTCTTCTTCAGAACTTGAAGACATGGTTAAACCCCCTGAAAATCTTTGCAACTACTTCAATATGCCTCATAATAGTGATTCAGACCCATTACAGGATGAGTTAAATACAAAAAGCAAGCCTAGCCGGAATGGTAAGATCCTTCCTGCAGAAAACAAAGAAAAGGTCAAACCGTCAGCCATGGCAGCTTCTACTTCCATACAGGCTGATACCAATTTTCCAGCTTTTTCATCTGTAGAATTTAGAATGCCTGATAACAAAGTGCATCCATTGGAAAAACCTTTAAATACTGAACCCGTACAGTCTCAGCCAACTGATGTTAGTAATGCTAACAGAAGTGCTCTTCAGGATGAAGACTCTCTGGATAGACTCCATGCTATATGTGGTCAACATTGTCCAATACTGATGGTAACAGTAATACCAATTAATGAGGAACAGAGAGGATATGCCTACCAAAAGGCATCTGATATTGAAAACCAGCTGGGTCCAAATTTGCTGGCCAAAAAGAGCAAACATTTAGAATGGTCAGGTGAAGATTTAACAGACAAAATTAATCTTGTGACTTTGAAGAATAACTCTATCAATAAGATTGCCAATAACATTTTTAATAGGTTTTATGCTGATAACACCTTAGATTTTATTAGTAACTTCAGAATACTTACATCTGCAACTCTGAAAGACACAAGTAATTTAGGAAAGTTACATACTACAGAGGATATCAATGTAAAATCCACGGAATTCAGAAATTGTCAACATTATGTATCCAAACACACACCCAGTGATCTTGTAATAGGCACAACTGAGCTACCCAATGGAAAGAAAACAATGCATCAAACCTTAAGAATAAGTCTAATTCCTATTGTTGGAGAAAAAATTTCTCCCATGTTGGCAGATCCAGCAGCAACCTGTCATTCTGAAACATTTCTAAAGTGTGATACTTCCTTAAACAGCATTGAACATAAAGCCTCTGAAGATAAGAAAAATGAAAATGCCTTTCCTACAGAAGAAAAAGAAGAAGAAGAGGAAGAAGACAAAGCAGAAGAAGTTTGCTTTTGTACAATAAACAATGGAAACAGAAAAGATGAGAAAGACTTGTAATGAAGATCTTGGAATTTCTATAATATTAGATTAGTGAAAACATCTTCAGAAAAAAATCACATAATAAACCGCTGAATGCCACACCCAGTAAGACTCCCAATATGAATACCTAGATAAATATAAATCACAATTGTATATCATTGCTGAAATACAAATATTACTTAAATTTTTATGGGAACCAACATAAGAAGAAAAACTGTTCTAAGACAACGATTTCTTGGTTAATAGACAGTTTTCCTCTGAAATATTACATGTTAAGAGATAGTTACATACTAATCATCTAAATTTAGAGAAATAACTACTGCTTGTTAGAACAGAGGACTGTGATTTGAAATACCTACCTGAGTTTTAAGATAAGATTTCTACATTTCATGACATTTGAGAAGGAGTTTGAAAATTGCCTTTCAGTAGAAATGCTTTTCCTGGAAGAAAATCAACTGATGTGTTTAATTTCAAATGAAAAGTAGGAAATACTATTCAAATGCTGTAATACAATAGCAAGTAGGAAACAGAAGTCATGTTAATTTTATATAGATGTACATTATTAAATTGCTATTTGAGTTTTTAAGGGCCAACTGCAGAATAATTATGGGAGTAAAGAAATTTTTCAGTCTGTGTCTAGGATCATCCAGACACCAAATGAAATTTGCCTCTTTTACCCAGAGGGCACTAGAAAAGGGGCGTATTTAGGAACTGAGAGACTGTTTGTCAATGGACTTCCTGGCTCCTCTTGCCATATTTCCTTCTGAGGCAGCACCACTTACTTAAAATTGTTCTAAATACATTACAAGTTTTAGTTGTGTATTCGTTTTTAACCTCTATACTTTAAACAGCTTTTGTTTTGTTTTGTTTGTAAATATGTTGTATTGTGAGAACCAGGGCATATGCAATATGTTCCAGGATCTTTCCATCTGTTATTAGAATTATTTTGGATACCTGTTTACAGAATTTTTTTAACATTGTATGTGCATCGTAAGCACTCATATATGGTTTACAATTTTCAGTAAATGACTTTAAATATAAAATTGGAAAATATTTAATGTATATTGTGATTAGACAGAATGTTTCAGTTTTTCAGTTAGATTTTAATTCCTAATAGTGCATGGTACCTCGCTTCAATGTCAATGAAGTCAGAGATGTACCTGAAGAAAAGTGTTACTTTTCAGCTAGACAATGAGAATTTGGCCATTCTGTACTCTTGGAGGCTGTGTCTAGAATAACTGGCACATACATGCTGTGATAAGCCGTGGGTCATGATCCTTTGATTATCCAGATTGGGGACCTAATAAAAGGTTGATGCAAATTCCTTTGGTCCAGAGGCTTTGACTGTCTCCATGTGGGACAGAAAGCACGTGGAGGAAAGAAGTTGGAACTGAAGCAAAAGGTGTTTGCAGTAGAGGTAGGAAACCTAGAAGCATTCTTTTTAGGAGTCCAATGGCCCATATATTTCCCCATAAATAACTGTTATGTTTCTGCTGTTTGAAGCAGTGTATTCCATGTAATAAACTGATGTTGCAACCCTAAAACAAGATATATTGTCTAATACATTTCATACCAAATAGCTGTGTGTTGTTTCATATGCTGGCCTTGTTTCTGATGTTCTTCTGTTCATCTTCAATTTTTTTTTGCATCCTCCTGCTCCAAGTGAAGAATCTCAATGGTATTTTTTCATCCTTTTACATGTTGATACAGAAATAAAATGTGTGTTTGGAAAATGAAGCTCAAAATTACTAGAATCCAACTGAATGTCATATAGCATTCTGAGTACCAAGCTTCTATGCTGTAAATAATATCTAAATGTGTAGACAGACAAATTAACAGGTATGTCTCCATCACTCACAATCTTTCTGATTCACAACACCCTGTACTGCATTCACAGCACCTTAACTTTATCAGATCAAGGTTTAAGAACCTTTAATCAGATGCTTATTACTGAGTTACTGAGAGTTACTGAGCAAACTAAGCACTCAAAAGGTGAGATGTGAGATACTCCCTGAGGTTACAATTACCAGACCACAGCAAGCAGTGAAAAGATTGTTATACTAACTGAGAGACTTGGTTCTGATTTCAGGATGCTAACTGAAAGACAAAGAATACAATGGTGACCTCAGAGCTGGAAAAAAGATTGACAGTGAGATGTACCATACTGTCATAGGGTTTATATATTCATTAATAGTTCAGGGAAGATCACAGAATCACAGAATTGTTTAGGTTAGAAAAGACTGAGTCCAACTGTTAACCCAGCATTGCCAAGTCCACCACTAAACCATGTCCCCAAGTGCCGCATCTACATGTCTTTTAAATACCTCCAGGGATGGTGACTCAACCACTTCCCAGACAGCCTATTCCAATGCTTGACAACCCTTTCAGTGAAGGAATTTTTCCTAACATCCAGTCTAAACATTCCCTGGTGCAACTTGAAGCCATTTTCTCTGGTCCTATCGCTGGTTACTTGGTAGAAGAGACCGACCTCCACCGTGCTACAACCTATACACCTGTGCATATATATTCTATATGCCAAGATAGAGAATATTGAATGTCTGAGATATGCAGATAAAATAAAATTGCTTTCATTAGGTAAGATGGAGAAGGCTGAAGAGAGAATCTCACAATGTTGGTTACTAGAACAACATACTGATTGACAGAGGGAAAAACACCATGGGGAGTAACATGAGCTACTTTATATAGGATAGAAAACCATTCAGCAAACATTCAAGGGATTTATAGAGAGTATGCCATTCTTTGAGAAGAAATTCAGTTTTTGTCTTGCCATTGTTAAAAAAAAACCAGCCAGCATAACATAGAGATCACAGTCCCAGGAAGTTTCAGTTAATCTAGTTTAGTGCCTTGCTAGGAAGAAATCACACAATTAGGTAAGTAAATACATATAATTACAAAGTCTCATTTTAAAACTTTATAGTCACTACAGGTTCCACTAGAGGGATGTTCTAGCTTGAATCCTTTTTTTGATATCTGTCTTAACTGTTTTCTAGTTTCCAACCTGTAGGGTAAAACACACGTAGGTATTCTTGCCAAGAATTGCAAGGCAGTGGAATGAACAAAAAAAGGTTTATTTCAGATGCAAGGACTCCAGGGGAAAAAGGCAATGCCTCTCCTTCTCCAAGGCTTTTTGTATCTTCTCTCTCTCCTCCCCCACCCTCTCTGGCCTGAGGAGGCCTTGTACATGTCTGCAAACCTGCTATCCCTGTGCATACCTGGGACAGAGAGAGCTTGCTCACAGCTTCTCCATGCAACTTTCTCTGAAATGCAGAAGGAAAAAAAAAACAACTAACCCATTTGAGAAGGCATTTTACAGTCTTTCTGAGTGAAATTCAGTTCTAGTTTTCCACCACAAATTCTTCTGAAATTATACCTATACCTATACATATATGTATACATATCCCAAAGTCATTATTGAAAGCCATACTTAGATATATATGCCTTTTCCTCCTTGATATCTGTCAACAAAATCAGACATTCTCTTAACTTTTTGTCCTACATAAATATTTTATCTATTTCCTCTAATCATCATGGTTGTAATTTCTGAAATGCATAAGACATATTTTTCTTACTTGGAAGGATGTCAGAGGAAAGGAAGACTGTTTAATTGTTTAATGTATCTCTATTAAACAAGGAACTTGTCTTTTATAGCCCTAATGATATCAAATATCATTAGTCTAATCACCATGTTAATCCACAGTAAGAATTATGGGGAATATTTAATGCAATTTTCTTACCTTATGTCATGGATAGAACCCCAGCTGGCAACTAAGACCCACTCAGCCACTTGCTCACTTCTCCCCACCAGTGGGATGGGGGAGGGAAGTGGAAGAGTAAAACTGAGAAAATGCATGGGTTGAGATAAAGACAAGTTAATAGGGAAAGCAAAAGTCACACACACAGGCAAAGCAAAACAAGGAATTAAATCATCACTTCCCATGGGCAGGCAGGTGTTCAGTGACTGCCAGGAAAGGCAGGCTTCATCAGGCATAGCAGTGACTTGGGAAGACAAATACCACCACTCCAAACATCCCCCCTTCCTCTTTCTTCTTCTTCCAGCTCTATATGCTGAGTGTGATGCCATATGGTATGGAATATCCATTTAGGCAGTTGGGGGTGGCTGTCCCAGCTGTGTCCCCTTGAAGCTCCTAGCCTCCTTGCCAGCAGGGCAGTACGAGAACAATAAAAAGCCTTGATGCTGTGCAAGTGCTGCTCAGCAATACCAAACCCATCCTGTACTATTAACCCTGTTTTCAGAATAAATCTAAAACCTAGCCCCACACTAGCTACTACAAAAACATTTAAGTGTACCCCACCAGAAACCAGCATACCTTAATGAACTAAATTAAGACAAGAGGTTAGGTACACCTACCTAGAGTAACTTAAATGTTTTATACTTATGTTTACCTATACGTATGCTTACTTATATTTTATACTTATGCTTATAGTTATTTTTTCAGCTTAATATGTTCAAGCTGCAACAATTCCTGTAATGACCAAGTTTAACTTGTTGATAAGAGTATCCCTCAGTGATACCATTTCCCTTAATTCCATGCCATTGATACAGAGCTTCCACAGGGTGAATGGTTTGGGTTGGAAGGGGCCTTAAAGACCATCTAGTTCCAACCCCCAGGCCACAGGCAGGAACACCTTTCACTAGACCAGATTATTCAGAACTCCATCCAACCTGGTCTTAAACTCTTCCAGGGATGGGGCATCCACAGCTTCTCTGGGCAACCTGTTCCGGTGCCTCACCACCCTCATAGTGAACAGTTTTCCCCTAATATATTTTCTAAACATGCCCTCTTTCAGTATGAAGCCATTATACCTTGTCCTGTCACTACATGCTCTTTTTAATATTCTTTCTCCATCTTGCTCATAGGCTCCCTTCAGGTACTAAAGAGCCACAATTAGGTCACCTTGAAACCTTCACTTTTCCAGGCTTAACAAACTTGATTCTATAAGCCTTTCCTCATAGGAGAGGTGCTCCATCCCTCTAATCAGCTTGCTGGCCCCCCTCTGGACTTGCTCCAACAGGTCAACGTCCTTTGTGTGCTGGTAAACTTCAGTGGATTCCAAAAAAGTTGTTACATCTACGTAGCCAATCACACCTTTGCAGAGATACAGACCCTTTCTTGGAGGTCTTTTTTAGCAGAGCTTTCAGAGACCCTAATGTTTGATGTGAGTAGTGTCAAGGCTGTCATTACACAGTACTGCACTGAGAAGAGGTGATAGATCCTAAGTAAACAGAAAGCCATATTTAATACAATTTAATAAAAAATTTCAAAACTGGGTTTGAAAAGTGATCTACATTCATGCGAATCTGACATAGTCATATAGGACACGTGGAGTAAAAGACGTGAATGCAACCTGACATTTCTTGACATTCCCAACATGGCAAACAATATTTGCCTGGTGTAATTTTGTGAAACACATATTTCTGTATTCATTGGCATGATATTATTTAGCATTTTGATTACTGAAACGCATTTTGTTTGAGAATCTTGAGTTTAAGTAATTCAGCAAGTCTTTTTTATCTTTTGATAGCTAGGAAATGGAATGTGTCAGTCCTCACCAGTGATATGCCATCTTCAGGAACAAGCTCAAAGGTTTATATTACATTGTATGGGGATCAAGGCAGTTCAGGTCCTATTTTTCTTGATGGAGACAAGGGAAAATTATTTCAGAGAGGCAATGAAGACATCTTCACAGTAAGTAATATATATTCTTTGTATTGCCCTCTTGCATTCTGCCAGATCATATGACATTTCAAAATCTATGTGATGAAAAGACAGCTTTTTGCGTGGTACACATATCTAGAAAAGGTAAATGGGACTTAAATGTAGAGCTAAATTTAGTATCCTTTCTCACTCACTCATCCCAATTTGATTTGATCCAACATATTTATTATCTGTTTAAGAAGAACTACTCTTTAATTTACATAGTGCCCAAAAAAACACCAAGAAATATGACACAACAAATAATTGTTTAATTTACAAATTTGAAACAGGGTTACAATATTAAAAATGAAATAAGGAAGTGAGGAATTAGGATATGGAGCAAATTTTTAATTTTGTTAAATACCTGTTGCTTTATTGAAGTAATGCTAAATTTTATACCTGCAATAAATCTGCTATCTGCAGCTGCTTCTGCTCCCAGTGCCACGAACAAATTCCTTCCTCATCAGTCTTGTGTCATGGTGATTTAAGTGATCCAGAATAGGTCCCCTATCACAGTCTGCATAGTTTGAGTGTATATATGGGATTGTCAGAGATTGTCTCTGGCAGGTGTCCACTATAGGGCCATATGACAAATAATTGCTTCCATTATTAGTATCCAGCATAGCAAGTCCCCTCTCTGGGAAAAGGTGTTTAATGGCAGCATTGATTAAGAGCTCACCTTTTCCACAATAGCCTCATGGATGTTTGGGATGCAGAAAATGCAATTCTTTACCCTCTTCAGCTCTTCAACCCTCTTCAGAAGAAACACTCCTGATATAGTATGTCACTGTCCATCTGTGATATCAAAAAATCCCAGGTTGAAAGAAGTAGCCAAAACAAGTAACCAGTTCTCTGACAGATAAAAAGACCCTCTTCACAACAGATATTGTTGGCTCTTTACTGTTGTAATTATTGCAATTAATTTTACCTCCAATGACTTTTAAATGCAAAATATAGAGGCAGTCACATTGTTTGGGATTTAGGATTCCCCTCTCAGGCAAGTATGCACAGCACTGAACACAGTTAAAGAGAGCCTACTCTGAAACGTATAGAAAGAGAAAAGTCTCTCTGAGTGCACTGTACAGTAGATCTCAGCTGTGGTCTGTCCTCCCTGCTCTGTCTCTTTACTGTTTATAACACTGAGTTCAGGGAAGTTCATGATACAGGGAACTCAATTCACACCCATCTATACACTGTCAATGAAAACATGAAAATGAGTTGTATAGAAAACAACAGAAGGACAGAAAATCAAGCCTATATTATAATGAAATAAATTATACAGTGAGGAGGGAAGACACTCATGGCATGCTTCAAGTTCCTTGAAGATAAGCTTTCTATTTCTACACTTAGGTTTATACTAGTAGTTTAATAACCTTCACACGAAGTTATTCCCTCAGCACACTGCTATCTGCACTGGACACACTCATCCTGCCTGCCCTAGAGCTAATCTTTCAAATACAGCTTTTAAAGTTGGTTTAATTGAAATGATTTGTAAAAGGAAACATCAAAGCTGAACACAATTGTTTCCAAATTGTAAAGTATACACTCCTGGAGGGGTAGGGAAAAACTCAGAGGTAGGTGAGTGGCAAAAATTATTTTGTAGAAGGTCAGTGGTATAAATGCTAAACTGAGCCAGGTTTTAGGGTCAAGACAGTTCTACTTTTTAGTCATACATACAGAGTATATTCATCTCCCACTGAGGCTAATATTCAGTGGGGAACAGCTACAGCAGCAGCATTCATTTAAATGGAATTGTCAGGCCAATGGGTTTTTTGAGGGTTGTCCTTTAGAAGGCCCAAGGTTCTAATGATTTTTTGAAGCAAAATAGTTTGGAAGCACTTGTTTAAATATCAAAATATTTAATTCCTCCAAACAAAAGTCTCAGAGTTACTAAATGAATTTCTGTTGCAAGTTTTTTCTGTTTGAAAAATGTTTTGTGTTTCATTAGTTGTATTTCTTTTACAGATTAATACTAGAAATATAGGACGCCTCTACAAAATACGCATAGGACATACGAATGCAGGAGATTGCCCTGCCTGGCGCTGTGAAGAGGTAAAAGCAGTGAGAAAGAAGTTTATCTTTCCAAAGGCAGTCATTAGGACAGTGGAGTCAAAATATGAGTAAGAAAACAATCCCTGGGATAAGTATATTAACATCATCAAATGCTTGCACCCTCATTTAAGGGATTATTTATGAAGGAGTGTTTTTGTGTGGAACTAAAGGCAGCTTATGATGATATGTATTGGTTGGCTGTTTGCAATTTAGTGACAGCTGTACATTACATTTCTTTAAAAATGTGTGGCTGGGCAGCAAGGAATACTGCTTAAGTTAGCTGCAGTTTCTACAGTCTTTCTGTGCTACAGAGTACCTAGAGTTTGTTGAAACCCAGAAAGTCACTGAATCCACTCTGGCTAAGTCTCCAAACCCATGGCTGATGCTGGGTCCTCATGCACAGCATAAATACGTCAGAGCTACATTGCAAATGTTTCTAATTCTGTGTCTCTGAGGACAAAAAGACAATAACAGATTCTTCTCTCTCCTTATGCAGAAATTATACCTTGATGTAGGTATAGCAAATATAATAAAGCAAAGAGAATCAGCTAGTTCTGTTTCAAGCCTCAGTTGTGAAGCATAATATATAAGTTTTTGGACTGGAAATTAAAGTAGGTGACTTTTATCCTTAGCGTCCATGATGTACTATGTGTGCCAATTCTATGCTATGCATGCCTGAAACACTTCCATCTTTAGGCCAAGAGTTTATCTTCTTTCAGTTAAGAGGCAGCAGTTTATGAAGAGTTTTAGAAACAGCTGGTAAACTCAATCTTAAAATTATATTTCAAAGTATATCTATGTAATGTAAAGTGTCCACTGGAGTAAAATATTCATTGATCGGTGCTCAAACTCTGGCTATTTGATGTTGTTTTTATCTGAGATTGCATCTCAGAAAGAAGACTAAGATCTGGACGATGTTAACTGAAGGTAACATCAGGCTGTGAGTTCATACATCTAACCAATGGTTGTCTATTCTGAAATATCGTGTCATGGTAGTATCCCTCTAAGAGCTTTCATGATAGAATTCTAGGGGTTATGTCTCTTTCAATTCAGGTGAGGATTGCCTGATTAGAAAACATAGGTATTTGTTTTTCCTGGAAAAGTAGAATGATGTAGCCAGAATATCATTTAAGATACTTTTTTCTTCTGTTTCAAGCTATTTTTGTTTTCATAAATATGTGTGTGGAAGCAATAAAAGGGTGAAAAATACCTCATAGCTTTGTCCCATGAGACAATGGGACAGGTCACCCACAATTTCTACAGTACATCTGAGTTAAGAAGCTAGAAAAGAACAGTGGGTTTTCTCTTATGGAAAAGGTTCATTTGTATACTTAATCTTCGTGTTAGAAGTTTTCGTTATCATAAAATCTGACTCAACAAATAAACCTTGGCAGGTTTGTTGTATGTCACCATCTGTGAATAGAGGCTGTTCTGCCTGCTTTGTATAAGATGGTCATTTAAACTGAGAGACTGAGGAAGTCTGAAAAAACAAAAGGAAAACGAAAAATGAGAACTTATTATTCCCCTTCTTTCCACCTGGAGTATATGAAATGAAATGAACAACAAAATTAAAAATAAAAAAAAAATCAACGCTTCAGTGTGTTCCATTAGTTATTAGCTTATAAATTTTGGTTGTCTCCTTATGGAATCTCAGTCAGGCAGGCACAGTTTTTAGGGCATGATTCATCAGCCAGATCATTCCCTCTTTGCAACTTTGGGCAGAAGGTCAAAGAAAAGAAGTGCATTCAGCTGAACAGACCATACAAGTAACCTGGTGTTTTGTGTAGCAGAGAGCCAAAGGAGTACAGCCATTGATTTCTACACTTCATAGAAAAGAAACAACCTACAGACATTTAACATCATTGTTCCTTGGGAAATCTACTTTTTTTTTTTTTTTTCAGGAAGAGCTGCAATTAAAAGAGAGTGATCTGCAACTGCAAAGCTTTTCTGGTAGTTAGGCGCACTAGACCTCCCTCAGTGTGCTGCGGTTTCTATATCTGTTACTGTACTGAGATGATATCAGGCCAGAAAATGTCCACAAAGGTGCTGCTTTGCTAATCTAAAATCCATTTTCAAGTTTCATCAGTAGATGCTGGCAGGCCAAGATGTGTCAAGTTTTTCAGACAAGATGAACCTCTGTCTTAAAATTTTAATATTCAAGAAGCAAAAGAGAGAAAAATGTTTCCAGTAATTCTGGGTTTCTTCAATGTTCAAATTAAGGAGATTAGATTCTGCACAGTACAGAGTGAAACTACAAGTAGGGACTATTATAATATACAGCAGCCTCCGAAGTGCTTACTTTGAAGTACAAAATAACCTCCTTCCCTCCTTCAGCTGGTATGCATATGGTCCTTTTGCTGCTGCATGCTAGAAGTTGGACATGAAAGAAAATTTTGTAGGGCACTGTGCAGGCCTCAACTGGTATTGGGGCTAGCACTTTCATGGTTTGTTTATGTCACAAGCAGTGTTGAAGAATCAAAACCTGTTCCCTTAATTCCTGTTCTGATAAGAAAATAAGAAATAGAACTACAAACATTGCCAAACTTCAAGAACTTCCGTCTTTGGTAAGCCATGCCACCTAGTGCCAGCCCACGTGGATGTACCAGCTGGAACAACAGCTGTATTTTGTGGGAATGAACCTGAGCTGATAAACCCTGTTTCTTAATTGCACAGAGTAACTTGAGTTACTCTGCCCTGTGCTTTCAAATCTTACTGAGTGAAATGTCAGACTGATTTTTTATCATGCACAGAGCTCTACCTGTACAGATTTCAACAGCATCCCACACGTTTCTGTTCTGTACCATCTGGTGTCAGATCAGCAAGTTAAATTGGAATTTTTTGTGCTACTTAGGTGCAGCTGCTGAACCTTTCCTCAGGGGAGCAGTTTTCTTTCCCTGTACATCGATGGCTGGCCCAGGACCAGTCTGATGGGGAAATACCTGTGGAGCTTCCTGTTTTACAGCAGGGTCAGCCTATCCTTCCAGGTAAGCATAGTACCACATCAGCTAAGTCAGACTACAGACAGCTGTTGATAGAGGTGAGTTAATTGTTTTTCATCAGGCCCTCTATTACTTTCTGGCTGCTACAACACTTTTTCTCTGCTGTTTTCCTGTGGTTACTGGTCATACTCAGGTAAAAAGTTAAGAAGCACTGGAAAGAAGATGGGAGAGTATTTAATGCTTTGAATTTCACAGATTCCTCAAGAGGACTAATTATTTGGTAAGATTTTCAGCATGTGTGTTTGGTTTAATAAAAAGGCAATGGTAAAGACACCTCACATATATGTAACTACCATGAAGCCAGCACATATGAGTCAAATCGCAAACTCTATTTTCAGTAATTGAGGATTATAGCTCCAGTATGACTATTGTAGCTGCTGTTTTAGTTTCTTTCTGGTAAGAAATTAAAAGTATTAATTAATAAGTGTAAGTGTGCCATTGTGCTTTTTAATTTCTGGATGTGTAACAAAACTTTAAAAATATTTTGGAAGGCTATAAGTATTAAAATTTCCATTACTCACATGAAGACTGTATTGTAATTCTAAAGGTGAATGATGCCAAATGATACAAAAATTATTGGATGTTGCTGCTGTTACCCTCTTTTAATGTCCTTCTCTACTATGCCAATCTCTGTCACCATGCTGGACGTTATTGCTATAGGATCTCTATGCTTGAGCAATGGGAAGGGGGTGGGAAGTCTGTGCTTTTTCTTCCCTTCTCTCCAAATGGCATTGACCCTCTCTGGCCTAAGAAAATTATAAGGGCATAGCAAGATCAGTGTGTCCTAGGAGAGATATGGGTGAGGAAATAAGAATGCTGGGTCAGATTCCCATCCTATAGGGTGTGATGCTAGAGGGGGAAGAGCTGTAATACCACTGGTATTATTTGTGCTAGGACTATGACCAGAATAAGATCCACCTGGAACATATCTTCTTCTCTTCCCCCAAAAAATCATATCAGCTGCAGTGGACAAAATTAATGGGATGTGAGAAACTTCCATTCCAAGTTCTCTAGAAACTACAGAACCCCTTTTCCAGAATGTTTAATATTATAGCAATGATTGGTGGTATGCATACAGCCCTTTGTGCTGAACTTGTGAAACAGAAATTGTAACAGGTATTTCAGTGGTAGCAGCTGTTGTGGGTGCAGCTAGAGGAAGAGGATGTAAATAAATTCAAGGGGCAGAAGTCCAGAAAATGGCCCATGAATGTGGAGAAGCTTACCATGGTACAGTTACTCTTATAATAAAAAGGTGGGTGGCCTGGAGTTGAATTTATGCCTTTCTGTGATGAATGAACTCTCAGATTAAGAACCCGACAAGAGCAGAAAACACAGGTTTATGTCTCATTAGTATGTTTTAAGAGAAACAAAATTGCAGGAGAGATTTCCTCCAGTGATGTACTTAACACCTGCAAATGGCTCATAAAGTTCTGCAGAGAGAGGCCCACCCACATTAACCACAATGACTTTTGATCTTGAATGGTCATGATCTTCATGGTCATATCTTTCACGAGGGCATGAAAAGCCTCAGTCAGTCTGCTTCCTCACAGGTTTGGTTTTTTGGTTAGGAGATTTTAAAATTATTATTGCAGGGGGACATAAAAGCACACTGGTGTAAGGGTCAAGCACCTCCTAACCCATCCCTTTAAATAAACGTTAGTTAATTATAATTAACATATTATATTGAATATGCTCAGTTTCCCTATGTGCAGTATCTCTTCTTCCCCAGATGTTCTCTTGTTTAGATATTCTGGGACACTGACCTCAACAACATCCTAATTTTCAGGCTCTTTCTGAGTAGCTAGTTTCCTTGTTTCTGAGATAGAGATACAATGGAAGATTTTTACTATCCAGTAATCTTTGTGCATAACAAGCTCAAAGGCACACTTACAACCATCCTCTCCATCTGCATTTTGTAGTTAACAATTTCTCCCTCACACAAGAGAGGAAGAAAAGAACTTCTCTGCATTTCTGTCAGCTTCAGTGTAAGAGGAGTCATGCTGAAGCCTTTGGAGAAGACAGTTTCATCTCTGACTTAGTAATTGAAAGGCAGCCTCTGTGTCTTTTTGCCAATATTATATTTCTGCATGAGTCAGTGAAGAGGGAACATAGGTTTTAACTTCAGAGAAGATAGTTTGATAATAGAACAGTAAAGAGGTCTGGATTCAGTGTGAAAGAGAGATGATAAGAGGCACTTTAAAACCAATTTCTGGATAAAAAGAGGCTGAAACACTCTCTGATTTAACATTCTTTTTTTATTCAAAGGAAAAACATGGGAGTTAAACTGTTAAGAAGTATTACATAGAGACTTTGTTGCTGTAATGCTGGAGGACTGAGCACCATTCTTTTGACATTTTATCCTCTACCATTCTGCTTTTGTGCCCTTCTGCTCTGGTTTATAACACAAGTTTTAATTATATGCTGGGAATAAATCAGAGTTACACAGTGTTGGTAGCTGGCGGACCTTTGCTTTTCTTCTTGCAGAAACTGGAAAGTAGGTAGTTATTGAAGGAGGCTATTGTAGCAATAGAGAGGATTTTTGTGGTCCTAGACATGGGATTGTTGTTGTGGAGAAATGAATTCTCTGCCTCTGTCATGGTCTGTTCATGGGGCATCTGTTCATGTGGGTGCTGCAAAGAAAAATTTGGACAAGTAAATAGATCATGTGGTGACCTGTGATATGATATGGGTAAAATGCAGTATAAATTAACAATTTCTAAATGAAAACTATTTTGAATATTGAGACAGGTATACTCTGGGAAAAATAGTACCTGATTATGCTGACAACTAAAGACTGCCAAAAGCTTCTGTGTCTTAAATGTGGCTGTCTTTTACCCAAATAATAATAGCTGATCTGAAAATAATCTTTGTTTTACCTCCTTGTTCTATCTTTCATAATTCATAGGTGTGGGTGAAAGAATTGAATAATCTTAACTGTAAATAATCTTAACCCTTACACTTTCTAATTTCAGAAATTATACGTTTGCAGTTGCAGAGAAAATTAGACGTAAAGAACACAGTTCCTTCTCCTAATCTCTATTCTGCACACTTTTCCATGAAATACCTAAACGAAAGAATCATAGAATCATAGAATATTTCAAGTTGGAAGGGACCCATGAGGATCATCTAGTCCAACTCCCTGCTCATCTCAGTAGTACCTAAGGCTAAACCACATGTCTAAAACATCCAGACATTCCTTGAACTCTGACAGGCTCAATGCAATGACCATTTCCCCGGGGAGTCTGTTCCAGTGACCAACCATTCCGTAGTGAAGAACTTTTGTCCTAAGATTCAGTCTGAAATTCCCCTGACAGGGCTTCATTCCGTTAAGAGAACCACAGTTGCCTAGAATGAAAACTGTAAGCATTATAAATACTTATTATAAAGCTGGGATGATCCCTAGGCTTACGAGAGGTGAAGAGAAATGTAAAAAAAATGTGAACGTTGCTTGAAATTTTAAGTTAGCAATTTTAAGCCTCTATGCTGGATTTAGTAATAACATATGTCTATGGTACAATACTTCAGAGGAGCTTAGAGGTTCTCATCTCAAAATAAGCTATCTCTCATGCCAGAAGCAAACTACCAGTAGTGTTCTGTGTGGGCACATTAAAGTAACCTGTACAGACTGTTTACCCTTTTAACCAGATTGCTACCATTATCCAAACCAAATTCTTCAAAGATGGCTTGTATAGTAACATGCACAAAAAATGCCATGTAAGTAAATGAGAGATAATCATAAGAAAAATAAGGATAAAAGGAGAAATTGTAAACACTGACCAGCCTCTTAGCATAATTGCGGATATGGACTGATCGTGAATGAATTTTCACTACTTATTAAAAAGAAGAATGTTTGTCCATCAGAAGAGTGAAATGTGGAAGCAACCTCCTTCAGAGAATTACAGTCAAGCTTCATAGCATGTTTCAAATGGAAACTGACAATTGAATGATGATAATGTTGATGTTGTTTCGGACCCAGTGGTTCAGAAAGTCTTTTCTGCTTGCAAGACAGAGAAGCACAAGGGCATCTACACCTGGAAGAAGAGGTTGTGTGGCAGAAAATGAGGTTTTTCTCTCACCCTTTCATTCTCTTGATCTAACAAATCATTCTTACCGTATATTGGCATAAATTTTGCCTTTCCCATATTTATACTGAAGATTATGATTGCAAGCTTTTATCTTAATTCTGAGTTTTTTGGAGTTCCTACATTTGCATTTTACTAAACATTGTTTTATATTGATACATATTTTTATGTATCATAGTCTTTATTTCAGTTTCATTAGATTTTGACTCAAATTTAGTTTAATTTGCATTATCCTTTTCAATTAAATAAATGATTTATGGAATTTAAGAGCCAGTTTTTTCCCTCTGAATTTATATCCTTTAAAGAACTTACGCATGAATGTTGAGAGATGGTAGTTACCTCACCCCCGGACACATTCAAGGTCAGGTTGGACAGGGCTCTGCACAACCTGCAGTAATTGAAGATGTCCATGATCATGGCAGGGGAGATGGACTAGACAGTCTTGAACAGTCTCTCCCAACCAAACCATTCTATGATTCTATCCTATTGCATGAATTACTAAAAAAATAAAACAATGCAGCTTTCCAAGTTCCAAGGCCCTAGAAAACTAAAATTATGGTGCTACATTTTTGTCTGTTTGGTTAACTAGTGCATTGAAAATGTTAATGGTTCTGTTGCTTCTTACAGTTTTGATCTCACCACTTATGATGAAGCTAATCTTGGATTTATATTATTTACTTTTCAGCTTTATGATGATTTCAAAAGATGCTGCAGGACAAAGACATAACTATTGTGAAGTTAAATTCTGTTTGTGTTCCCCACAGTGACTTCCTGGGACAAAAACCATAAATGTAACACCAAAGCAAGTTGTATATTATTTTACTGAATAGGACTTTTAAGGTTTTGTACACTGTCTTTGACACAGATGTATTTGGACTCTACAGACACATTCCCAGCTAGATGTTATTGTAACTATAATAGTGTTTGTGATATGAAAAGTTGTCATCTTTTATTGTCAGTGACTGTCTATGAAGTGCATGTGACAACAGGGGACCTGTGGAATGCTGGAACTGAGGCTGATGTCTATATTTCTGTCTATGGAGAAAGAGGTGATACAGGATCAAGACAGCTGCTCAGGTCACAGAAATCCAAGAAATTTTTGAAAGGACAAGTAAGTGAAAGACAGGGAATTTTTTGATATCTTTGGCTGGCTTTTATCTCTCATGTGGGTGGTTATTCCAAAAAAGGTGCAATTAGAAAGGAGATTACTTCATTTGGGAAGCATTCCAATGGCTTCCCAAAATTCCATAATTAAGCCCAAAATGCTTTCTCAAGTTATGCCAGTGCTTTTGGAAGTCAGAATTTTCATTTATAACACAAGTAAGCTGTGTACTTTTGTTTTTCAATCTTCTAAAAATTTGATATAATATCGAATAATAAATGAAATTGAATTTTATATCTGAATTTCTAATGTTGAAATCTGCTGTAATTTGTAATGGTTTAGACTATGAAGCTTTCAGCAGGTTTCTCTTTCCTAACTCTGATCACATTCATTTGAATGGAACTACTCCCATTAGCAAGTGATCAGGCTTACTTACTACTTCTATTTCAGGAAACCTGACCTTCATGGTTTGTTCTCACTTTATCATTAGCTGATATTTTAAATGACCTTGACAAAAGAGTTATAAGGGTTTATGGGTCTTCAGAATTTCATGGCTGAGGAATTCTCTGCTTTTTTTAGATTTTACTGAAATTTCATTTATTGATTACAGACTGACATCTTTGCTGTTGAAGCCGTGCACCTTGGACATTTGTACAAGATTGTTATAGGACACAATGGTCTTGGATCAGGTCAGAAATCTCTCTCTCTAGTCACTGAATACTGCCTGCAAATTTATTAACGTTTTATTGGAAATACAATATGTATTTCTAAAACTGAATATGTGGTAGCATTTTTGAAGTGAAAGACAAAGACTTCTAAGAAAACTGTTCAAATGGCATAGTTACCTTATTGAATCATCATAGATTTCAAATATTTTGTGTTCATTTTCAAAATACTCTCAACCAATACGTTAAGGACATCATCTGCTAGTAATTTTTTTACTAATCCCTATGAAAAAACCATGAAGAGGGAGAATGTCTGCCTGTTAAGACATTGATTGTGTCTTGTATTAAAGTTAAAATGGGCTATTAAAATTTTACATTGATTGGCATTATCAGTTGCACTCTAAAGATGCAGTTGAAGATTTTTGCTACACTAAAGTCATTAGATTTCCAATTAATGCTGAAACTTAAATTGTTTGCAGTCGTATTTTTCAAACTCTTGAGCCTAAATATTGTAAATCATAGCAATTCATTTTGAGCCATGATAATCTGCTATCTAACTTTGTTGATATTTTTATTGGCAAAACAAACACAAGTCATACAATGACTTGTTAAGGAGGGAGGGATGTAGCCAGGGAGAGACCTAGCAGCTTGCAGGCTCATAACCAAGCCCTACAGTACCTAGAGCAGGTACTGTCTTCTCTCCAGACATCAGGGTAGCTGTGACTCTAGCAACCTGTCAGTGGAGCTACAGATTTTGCAGTTCCAGTGGAAGACAGCAAGCTATAGGAAATCTAACATCATTAAATCCATCAATCTGTTTCTCACAAACAAACTTTTTCTTTTTTTACTTTATTTGTTCTAAGGAAATGGATGGTTTCTGGACAAAGTTGTAATCAAGGATCCAATAACAGATTTGGATTATACTTTTCTATGTCACAGGTTGGTGGTGTTTAATTTGGGTTAGATTCTTAATAAATTTGTAACTACTCTCAGTTTTTCTCCTGAAATGTCCCGTGAAGGTAAATATGTGTTTCGTAAAAAGTAAGCTGAAATGGTCTGATTCTTATTATGGCTCTCTGAGTTGTACCTCCCCCAAACCTCTGGTGAATTTGAGCTAATGAAAAAGCAATAAAATATTCTGCCTGGGAACTTTCCATTCTTGCACCTTTTGAACTATTTAAGGCACGCTTTTTTCACATATTCTCCATATTCAACACCTTATATCTGACACCAACAGGTCCATGTCATGCTATGCAAGGCAGAAGAGTGGGTTGCTGTCTCTCTAGCAAACTGTTCCTGGTTTACTGAAGTTAGTATGGAGATTAACATGGGGTTCAGTGAGCTCAGGATCAGACTTTAAGATCCTGTGAAATGGTAATCACAAATGCAGCCACCTGACCACATCTCTTTTGCTCATTTGCTTTGCAGCCTTTCACTGAGCTGCCACTTAATTTGAAGCAGTATTAACTTCCCTTCCTTTCCCCCTGGAGATGCTGCTGCTCTGAATCTTCTGTTCTATAACTCATTTCCAATTTTATCTATGCCTGATTAATTCTCAACACCTTGCAGAAAAATTTTAATCGATAAAGATCAGTGCAAATATTAGGAATGGTAAAGTCCAGTCACGTAAGATTCTAGCTGCAGCTTGCCAGTGGCACCCCAATTCTATTTCCTCCTCTCACTTCTCTGAGTGAATAAATAACTGCCTGAGACAGCTCAGAGTGAGCGATGTGCACATTGAAACTGATTTATGTGTGAGTAAGGACTTTCTGCCTATCAGATACAGCACCTCATCCTTGCCTGACCTAATTTTGATTCTGTATTCTAGATGAGATGAACTGCTGTGAAGAGATCTATAATGCTAGCTTCATACATAATTTAGGGAGAGTTTAAATCCATTTCAGGCAGAAAAATAGAGGGTATGTGCTATTTATTGTTAGAGCCTGATGTCGTGCTTGCTACTATACTCGAGTGTGTGAACGCTTTTGACTCAAATGGAGTTAGACTTCACTGACGTAAGTAGATGTCTATGATGGCATTGTAAAAATATCTTTCAGACATGGTAAAAGTGATGCCACTGTTGGATTTGCTTCTTTATATCAGGATTTTCAGGGCACGGAACAATTTGCATCCTGCTGTAGCCTTCTTGCAGACAGGAAGAGCAAACATCGTGACCACTGCACATTATGTTATTGATCTGGTTTTATTGATATGAGTTCTCTGATTTGTATTAAATGGGTTAGGCCCTTGTACCTCAGTCCAGGAAAGCATTTACTTGTATTTCATCAAGAGCAAATAAGCAAAATAATTTTTTTGTCGATGTTAATCTCTTTTCACTAAAGCTGGATTTTTGTATTGCTGTTTGTCAGCCTTGAGACTTTAATACATCGAACAGCAAGTATCAGCATCCAAGTGCCATGCATACATTACTGTGGAATTAGGCAATCAAGCTTACTACTGAAACAGGTTCTGGTTTTTAGGTGGCTGGATCAGGGGCAGGATGATGGCAATGTTGCAAGAGAACTGGCTGTGACAGATGCCAGCACACTTCCAGGAAGTAAGTGAAAACTGGTGAGGAGGGGAACTCAACCTCACTGTTACTGTGTCAAATGGAATGAAGAAATTCTGTAAATTAATTATACTGTTTTTGTCTGCACAGGACAAGAGCTGGAACTCAAGAGAGAAGAAACTGTAAGAATGTACTTTTTTATTTTGATTTAAAACATTCAAATTATGCTTTGAGTGAATCAGGTCAGTTTAATGCTTTCTATGATAAATTCCTGTGTACCATCTTCTCATAAGTCTTTTGTGTTTGTCGTTCACAAAACTAGTGGGCTGCTGAGAAGTGGAAATTTCAGAAAGGAAATACGCTTCAATTTTACAACAGGCTCACCCACGGCTTCATTTGCCTCAACCCAGATAGCAGAGTGGATGCTCTTGGTGACAAGAAAAACAAATATGGTAAAGTATTTTTCATGTGGATTTGTGCATAAGAGAAACAAGAAAGGAGGACTTTAATATAGATATTCCTATAATGAATAGGAGTAGATAATTATAAAACTCAAAATTTTCCTTACTCAAAATATTAATACATGTATTAATCTGTGTTAACTAATGGCTATAAGAACTCAGAAATTGCACTTCTATTTTACATAAAGACCACACACACATAAAAATTCTCATATAGTGTCTTGTCACTGGCTTTCTCTTGCCAAAGAGAAACTTTTTGTCATCTGCAGTTTAGTACTCCCACAGAACTCACATAGCAAGAACAGTTACTGTCTTTTGCACCTAGATCTATCTAAGCTAACAAATTTGAAATTCTAGGTATGGTTCATTAACAAGGAGTATATATATATATATGTGTGTGTGTGTGTGTGTGTGTGTGTGTGTTTACATAGATATGTAAATTAATTTTATTCTATTCTTGTAATTGATTTTAATGGTAGTCTACCAGTTCCTCCCCTTTATCAGCTTTCATCCTACTGCATTACTAACTTGTAAAACATATCATATTAGGCACACATATTTTGCTACCTTTTTAGTGACGGAGCTGCTCAGCCTTTCTGACATCTTCCCAGGGTCCTTACACAGATCTTTTGGGAAGGAATAGAATCTTTCAGGACATGCCAAAGGGTGCATCAGGACACCACAGGAGTCCTCTAGAGACAGCTGCATCCAACAAATAGGCAACATAATGTACTGGTAGTTACTTAAAAGATCACTACTGGGAACAATAAAAATGGCACTGCTTCACCTTTCATCAGTATTTTGTAGCTATAAGAGGTAATTGTTTGGAAAATTGGCCAGATTTAAAATTTTAGAAGCCTTGAGCTACACTACAGGATTTGCTTTACAAATTATAATATGGATATTGAGAAAATGAATTCTCTTTTCTTACTTGAGAGCTTTATGTTCCCTACATCATCTGTTATTTATCAGCTAAATTCATTGCTATAACCCAGTTCACTATGCTGGAGTTCTCAGCTCCTTTTTATGGATTCTTTTTAAACATATACAATGATAAAAAGAAATTTGTTCCTTATCATTAGCTGTCAGGGTTTTCCTCCTCAAGGCAGCAAAATAGACAGCAGTCCCTAGATGCCCTTTCCTGAATGAATGAGAGAATTTATTGATCAGAGAGGTCAAGCTGTGGAGTTAAACACTTAATTAATTCTTTTCCCTTGAAAATGATAAACCATTGATTGTAATGAAATGCAAGTATGAATTAATATACTTTCATACTTCTAACCTTTTTTTTGTCGTTTAACTCTTAGGTTTTTTTGATGTAAATGTCAAAAGGAGAAA
Source organism: Chiroxiphia lanceolata (assembly GCF_009829145.1). Lineage (NCBI taxonomy): Eukaryota > Metazoa > Chordata > Aves > Passeriformes > Pipridae > Chiroxiphia > Chiroxiphia lanceolata. The sequence continues at coordinate 40,640,727 of NC_045637.1, read as the reverse complement.
TATCTATATGTTCAGCAGTCATCAGATGCCATGTCTTGCTCTCGCTCTTGTCAGTGGCCATGTAACTGGAAAGGTAGGAAATGCTGCTACTGATTTCTGTTTCATAGTTACATGTCATTGTCTGATTAAAAATAAAGTTTTTTTAAGTCTGTCTAGTAAATAATTGTACTTCCAATCAGATAAGGAGTGAAAGATTGAAGAATTAAATCCAGGAAATTGCCAATGAATAGGTGATTTTCTCTCAGTTTACTTTTTACTCTTTTGTGGGGTATGTTAACTAAATCATTTGCTGCAGGAACACCAGACCATTCCAAGCTGTCATTTTTATTGGCTTGCCACATACTGACAAGCTACCTGGAATGCCCCAATATCTCCTATTATTTGGATAGGCATAAAATCTACAGCTTGATTTAAAATGTTTGTTTTTTCTTTGTGTCTTTTCTAAGTAGCATGCCAGTCATAAAGCAATTGATACAGTCCAGGGTTTGTTTTGATCCATTTTGATTTGTTTCATCCCATCTTCCAAATCTTACTATTGCCTTTTTTTTCATCACTTGCAGTATACAAGTAGGTAAATGGAGTTGTAGGATTTAGTTCTTTCCTTATGATCATAGAATCATAGAATATCCTGAGCTGGAAAAGACCCACGAGGATCATCAAAGTCCAGCTCCTGGCCATACACAGGACAGCCCCAAGAGTCACACCATATGTCTGAGAGCATTGTCCAAATGCTTCTTGAAGTCTGTCAGGCTTGGTGCTGTGACCACTTCCCTGGGGAGCCTGTTCCAGTGCTCAACCACCCTCTGGGTAAAGAACCTTTCCCTAATATCCAAACTAAACCTTCCCTGACACAACTTCATGCCATTCCCCTGGGTCCTGTCACTGGCCACCAGAGAGAGGCAATCAGTGCCTACCCCTATGCTTCCTCTCATGACCATGAATTCTCCCCTCAGTCTCTTCTCTAGGCTGAAAAAAACAAGTTACATCAGCTGCTCCTTGTATGGCTTCCTCTCTAGACCCTTCACCATCTGGACACTTTCTAATAGCAAACAAAACTCTCCTACTGATGAGGGAAGAAGCTGTTTTCCTTTCTCTTTTTCAATTTCTTCCCTTTATCTATGCAGTGAATAATTTCATAGTGGAAGCTGGTCCCACTCCTCTTTTTCATGATATACACTAACATTAGGGGGAATACAGTATTCTCAGTAGAGTTAGGTTCCTCAGTGGGGATAGCATCAGGCTGCCAGGCAAACTGTCAAGACCTCCTTGCAGGACTTGTTCATGTTCATTACTATAATTCTAATACAGAGAGCCCCAGTTTGTCAGTGTTGCAGGCCATCACATTGCAGTATATCTTACTACAGAGAGGTTATTAACTGGGTACTTAAATTTGAACTTTCTGTTTTCTATTTTGCTGCTAGCATGCTTTATAATTTTGAGCAACCAGTGGAAAATCCAGATCTCCATTTTCTCATTTTTAGTTGTGCAAGATGTTCCTTTTCCCAAGGAGTATGAAAAACTTTCTGAGGTCCTTTAATAAAGATAGATAAATGTAAAACAAAACGGCAACACAAAAATTGCGATTTACCTTATAATAAATACTTAATTATACTTCGAGGACATTCTGGCTCACTTATTTCAGGACTACTTCTAAAATCCATACAGTTTTTCCTTCACTTTTAAGTAGACAGTTTTTTGAATATGAACCTTTTTCTTCAGAAGGTAGTGACTTGGAAATTAAAAATTTTCCTAGGAATATTTATTCTTTGAAGTCTTAAAAATACTGAAAAATTATTAGATGATGTTAGTCAGAAGTGCTTTCAGTTATTGGAGTTATTATTAGCATTTTACATGGATTAAAATCCTAGTTTTATTTAAATATGAGAATGATGTTGGAGTTGATAAAATATTTAAATATGTGTTTTTTCTATTATGTATTTTATACAATGGGATTATAGAGTCCTCAAACCTGAACAGACAAGCATGGAGACTGTGTCGCTTTACTTTTTCGTGTAAAACTTTTGACTCTCTAAGGGTTTTCTGTGAGAACAATACAGATGAATGAGGACTCAAAGGCAAGAGAAGGTGGGCTGGTGGCCAAGAGTTACTGTGGTTCATTTCCTGTCTATGTCAGTTTTATACTTCTTTGTAATGTTTATCAACTGTGAGTCTAACTCTCTCTAATTGAGGCACCCGGGTATCTTTTGTGTTATCATCAGATCTGTGTCCTCTCACAATGAGCTGTTTCTGTGAAATTTCACAGAGTCCACAATTTAGGCCTTAAGCATTAGGACTGCAAATCTGAGAAATATAAAAATTTTTGTACTAGACTGGTAGTATGGTTGGAACTCAATATAAAAACTACATTGCGATACTCTCTATTTTGGATTAGTTCACCTAATTTATTATTCCTCCTTTGACTATGCTAGAGTAAAGACAAGGCATGCTGTAAGCTCCGTGTTCACCTTCAACCAAATGGTTGTGCCATTCTTGAGTCAGCCAGCTACCCAGGTCACATTGTGACTTTCAATCTTCAAGGCGAAGCAGCTGATGAAACAACAGGATATGCTGGGATTTCCAAAGAGTTTGTTGTGCATGTCAAGGTAAGGTGGGCAGAGGGAAATTAAGAAGACACTTCTTAAATTTGCTATTATAAAGCAGACTGTATCTAGCCAAGTGTCAGAGGTTTGCAAGCTAAAAGAGTGATCCTCTTCCACGAGGTGGAGCTCAACTACAGCTTAACAGGTAGGCAGCACTTGACAAGTTCTTTACTGCTCTCCTGGGACGAGTGATGCCGATACTGCAGCGGGTACATGCAAATAGAGTGGGCTGTAACACAGGAAAGATGATATTATAAACTTCCTAGTAGAGCTTCGAAAAATAGGAATGTAGGTACACGCAGGAGAGCTGCTGTTGAGAAGAAACAAGTTCCTTAATTTGCCATACTCCTTGTGCTCTGGGTGTTGTGCTGCGCTGCTGAGCAAGAAAAAGCAGGGAAGCTGCTGAGTAGGAAAGGATTTCCACTATTCTGGTTAGTGCCTACACAGAAAGCAGCAAATGTTCAAAGACTGGAGGTATACTTGAGTTACTTGAGACCAACTCTTTTATGTTTTATACAAGAACATGCATGAGGAAGTGCTTAAAACAGTAGGAGCAATATCAGTATCACAGTTTAGTATGGAGAAAGGCTGTGCTATTCACAAAGGACTTCTTGCCTCTGATTTAAGGGTGTGTTTCATCATGGTGCCATTATTCTGCTCAACACAAGTCTCTACCAGGCTCTTTCCCTTAGACCTGATGGGAGCTGCAGTGGAGCAGGTCAGAAGCAGCAGGAATCCTACTGGAAGGTGCATAAAATTGGCTCTGGACTCTGCATGTTTGAAAGTGTGAGAAAACCAAGAATGTATCTGAAGATCAAAGATGACCGGTGTGATGGAACAGTAAGCAGTTCTTGTTTGTATTTCCCTCTGCAGATAGTTTGAGTAAATTGTTAGTGATACGAGAGAATCTTTTTTTACTTGGTTGGATAAAAATGGGATAAAACTTTTTTTCAGATTTAAAATGTGTCAGATCTTTTCCTTCATTTGCCTAAGAAAAGATAGAAAAATATAGCAAGAGAAGCTGTTGGTGTCAATATGGCAGTTGATTGTAAAGATCTGATTATATTTTTAAACTATTGAGGATGTGGATGTAGTTAAAACTTATGTGCTGCAAGATGATGAAGATAAAACCCATTAAAGAATAATTAAGATGTAAGTAAATGCATACTGCACTGACTTTTAAAGTGTGATTCTGTTCATCTAAGTTAAAATTCTCATATTTATGTGAGTATTCTCGCATAATTTTTTTTCGGAGTTTAAGATAAGTGAGTATGAAATAGAGCTGTGTAAGTACCCAGATGTGAGGTCCATGAGAGTTTTGTCATTGACTCTAGTACACTTTGTTCAGACATTAAAATATTTGATCCATATTTTGAATGTAGGCTTTGTAAGTATCTTCTTTTTCAGCAATGCTTTCACCAATGGATCAGGAGGTCTGGATAAAAAATGAGTTTGGGTAAAGGTTTTGAAATTAAACTTGTAAGTGCTATGAAGTTGAAAAAAAAAGTTACATCTATTTAATGGATGTCATATTATGTAGCATTACCAAATCTGTGCTATCTATAAAATCTGTATATAAATACCATATGTTTTCTGAAATAGATATTTTCACATTCCTTAATCCTCTGAAAGTTGTTGAAGTGGGAAACTCCTTTGAATATATCCTAGAATTTACCTAAATTCTAACATAAATCATAATGCTTTCACTTGGTTCTTCACTTACCTAAGTCACAAAGGAATAAACAAGAATAAGGTGCAGGTATGCATGTAATAATGTAGCATGCTGTGAAGAATGTAAATTTAATCTGAAATGTTATTGGAAAGTAGTAATAATTAAGACTGAAGAAACATCCAGCTCCTGTAGCTACATGAATTAGATTGTTTTATTTATGTTTTTGTTTTCAACTTCTTAGGGCACAGGTGATGAATACTGTCACTTTAAAATTGAGAAGAATTTGGAAACTGGATCTATAAGTCTAGAATCAGTGCAAAATAAAGGGATATATGTTGGTCTCCTGCCAGATGGCCAAACTAAACCAGTCGTTAACACTGGAGAGAGAAATATTTTTTTCTACCCACAGGTCATCAAATGTATGTGATTTCTTAATGGTTTGTAGTTTGATTTAGAGATTAGTCTTTCTAATTTTCTAACAAAATTCTAAGCAAAAGTGTAAAAGTTATATGGACACAATTTTCCTTGTTGTGTTTCAGTAGTTTTAAAAGTTTACTGTATGTACTTTAATTTCTGCCATGTATTTAGTTATCTTTACTTTCTTTTTATAATAATAAATTATGCAGAAGATATCAATAGTTTTACTAATACCTTTTTGAAAATGAGAATCAAAATAAGTGAAAAGATAGAGATGGAGTTGATTTCTTGTATATATTCCCCATTCTGCATGCAGATTATGGAAGCCTGGGGGATGTTGTCTTGCTGCCAGGTATACCATAGTCTTTCCTGATTTTAGAGGGGAATTAGTAGTCTTTGTGAACTTGCCAGTGGCTGCCACAAGAGAAGAGCCCTGAAGAAAAGATACAAGGACTCCCTGAAACAACATCTCAGCCTTGGCCATATTGATCACCATAACTGGTCTACTCTGGCCTCCAATCGGGAGGCCTGGAGACACACCATCTATAACGCTGCGGATGCTTTTGAGAACACATGCAGAATCACTCTTGAGGAGAAAAGACAACGCAGAAAGAACCGTGTCTTGCTGAATATACTCTAAGGAGTCTTTCTACTGTGCCTTTTGCAATCAGATATGTCTGTCTCGTGTTGTCCTCATTAGCCACCAGTGTGCCTGTAACAACTGTGGGTAGTGCCTTCCCAAATCTTCATTCGCGAAGCCCAGCCATGATGATGATGAGTAGTCTTTCAAGAGGACCTAACTGGCAATGTTCAGTTTCTTTTTTAATGATGTGAAATATACTGTAGTCCCCCACACTAGTATATTCATTATGCCATTCTTCTGTCCCATAGTCAGATTTGAGAGCTATTGCAGTCAAAATGCTTCCTCACTGTGGAGCTCACCTTTTCTAGTCAACTAGCTAAAACTCAGAAATTATCTCTCAGCGCACTTTGGATCACTTTTCCTGGATTGCCTGCTTGTCTTTTCTCCTTAAAGAGAATGAAGTTTCTAATTTGGTGAAAAATTGGTTACCGAAGATAGCCAGCTAACTTAGATTATAACTGCAGGGAACGCTATTCTACATAAAACATATTCTTATCTGGTGGACATGACTACAGAGATCAAGAAATGAAACATCTCATGGAAAGGCTAAACTGGACAGCAGTTTGAAACTAAGAAGCTGGTCAGATTTTTTTCCAAACACAAGTGGAACAAGCTTATCCTGAATGCAAAGAGAAAGTATCAAAACATACAATTAGTCTTACTAATTGCTTTATGTGTATTGTGATCAAGACACAGAGAAACATTATGAAAGTCACTGCAGTGGTATTCCTACTGTTCAGTCCCTATTTGCTGCAAGGTGAAAAAAATATTTTGATCACTGTGTCCTCGTAGAAATGAGGAAATTATTTTCCCTTGTTAGATTTTGGAAGAGCAGTGTTTTTGATAGAAATGTCACAAAATAAAGCTAAGTGTTACTTTGTTACAGGCTTCAGCTCTTCTGAATCCTTGTTGTTCAGTAAAAGGAATATAAAAAGGAGCTAATATTTTCTATGACAGCAATAAATATTTTCTTTTTACTTCATCGTAACAATATCAATTTGCTTCATATTATTCAAATGACCTCTAGCAGTTTTCATTTCAGCATTCCCACTCTTAAGAAAAGAAACATCGTGGAGGTGGAGAAGTTTATTTTCAGGAAAGCTACATTTTAACAAGTCATTTTATTCATACATCATTGTTAAATTTTTACTTAGATTTTCAAAACATGGAATAGACTTTAATTGGCATGCCTGATTTTTTTTCCACTTTTTGTGGCATTCTGCTAACGATAAAATCCTATTGCTTCTAGTTGTGCAATATATAGAGAAAAGATTTTGATATCTACTCTGTTGAATAATAATGAGATCTTTTAGTAGTTTCTGAGCAAGAAAAAGCAAACGGTTTGTAACTAGTGACAGAATTTACATTTCATTGTTTTAGTTGGCCGGGAAGAACCTATGGGAACCTCTGCAGCACCCAATCAAGAGAAGAAAGACTTCAGAGAATCTCAGCTACAACCAGGAAAAGCCCAGAAGCTGGTATCTCAAAGCCCTTCCACTCCCCCATCCTCCAGTAAGTGACAGGTTACAAACTAATCGTGATGCAGCATGGTGTTAAGCCTGCTTTCTGTACATACTTGCAGACACTTATCTCAAAAAGGACAATGAATGACTTTTCTAGATTGTTGAATGATGCATGCAACATAAAACACATTGCCAGTCATTATTTTTTTAAGAGGATATTGGAATATGGTTTATTGAAAAGGTAGCAATCAGTAAATTGAATAACTTCGCAGTACTTTTTTTTTCAAGGAACTAGTAATCTATCTGAGGACTACTTCCATGGAAAGTAAGGGGTTGTTATGGTGCAGAGGCCAATTTAAAGCTTGCTGAAAGTAATGGAATATTTCTTATTTATGCTGTCTCGCACACTCATGTTTTCAGCTTTTTGGTTCACTGAAGGAAAGAGGAAGACTTTGGTGCATTGCATTCTAGCTTTATACCTATGTTTTGGCAGGTAGGAACAGATAAACAAAGTTCTGGTCATCCTTCTGGAGTGATGTGTTTTTCTAGAATAAACTACTTTCTTCTTTAGCTACATATTGTGGTTTAGAAGTAGCATAAAAGGTCTAAGACAACAGTTTTAGAAACATTCATCATCCTAGTAATGAAACAAAATGTGATTAAAGAACTACACAACTAAACAAAACAGGGAATGATACATCTCTTAAAGAGTGAGGATGGTTAAATTCCAGACATATGTGTGAATCATTATCAATTACTGTTATTTATTTCTGGCAATGTTGTTTCCATTTTTAGCTCAAAAACACCCACTTTCTAACCTATCAGACCTCATGTTGTATCACTGTGTCACTAAGCCTTCCCAAAGTGTTGTGGGTTGTCAGCAAGTGATGAGATATGCTGTGTCCGAAACACATGGCAACAATACACAAGCCATTTAACCTGTTTTCAAAGCAGCTGGATGTTTTTAGGGTTGGATACAAAGGATCCTTTTATAAAAGCAATATCTGCAGTGAAATTGGTTACATAGAGTCTATAGCGCTTTGTAAGTAGTTTTTCTGGCATTCATAAATGTGGACTCTGCTTATGCTAAATAAATAGAAATATCAAAGGTACTCTACCCTTCAAGAAAATGGTCATTTTTAGTAAGATATTTTCACTCAAAATACTTTAAAGGTAACTGTCTTTTGATATGTACAGCTGAACCTTGATTTTTAAACTCATATTCATTAAATTCTCGTTTGCTTTTTTTACTCCCAGTTAGCATTTGAAAAAGGGTGATGTTTGTACTGAGTATACAGTCCAGCAGTAGGCTTAGCAGTCGAATTCAGGGCAAATTAAATCCATCATTTTTATGTCTGTGTCTGCTAACCTGCGTTTTGGTTTCTGTTTTCACAAATAATAATTGATTTAGGATTAATTGAACTGGAAACTGTGCTACAGCAGTTGGGACTTCTCCTTCTCCTGTTGCAGTATGAGTGCAATGTTCCTCAAGTAACTTCTTTCACTATATAGAGAGGATGTCAGGTCACAGCTTCTACTTAACAGCTCAGGTGTCATTAGCTTCCATGACACAAAAGCAGTCTGTGACCTCGAGAACATCTCTGTGGTTTGGCATTAACAAAATGTACCTCTGAGAAATGCTCTCTATATCCTCTGTGTTCCTTTCCTGTATGCCTGGTGTACTATTAGATGCTGTTAATTTTTTAATATATTTTACTTACAAGAGCAAATAAGAATCAAATAAAATCTGATCTCATTTCCACTCGGTGAACTTTGGAAAGAATGATACACACAGGTATAATAAAAATACATCAACTTTATTGCCCAAACTTTTGCTCTAGAGATTAATTTTTCTGATGGTTCATTTTAAAAGTGTCACTCAATCAAATGGTATTCTGAGACAAAATAATTTTCTTTTTATGTTAGATTTAGGATAAGTAAATTTAAAAAAGGTTATTTTTATGAAATAATATGTGAAGGGTTGTGACTTCATCATTCACATGCAGGCCTATCAGAATGAATTTTTATTGCAATAGATATACAGCATGGTGTCATGAAGTGTGTAAACTCCCATGACTAATGCAGGGTAACCATCAAATCCTCTTTTCAGACAGCAATATTTTTAGCCTGTGGCAAATCAATGTAACTGATTTCCATTTGTAAGAAGAGCCAGTAAATTATGAGGCAAAAAGCATTCTAAGTCTGTGAATTGTTTATTGATTAAAATGATTCCAAGTGGTAGTAGTTTGAGGTTGCAGTAACTGCTTTGGGTAGCAGTCACCAGAGTATGGAATTCTTGTCCTAAGCACATGGAGTAGCCTGGGATTCCTTATGTCTTTTGAATATCTGTGCATTTTATAAACATTTTAATCTCTTTGCTGTAAGAAAGATGTGGTTTTAGATAGCTGGAAAGAACTCTAGCTTTCTGAGTTACAAATAAGAAGTTATTCTAAAGTGAAGCCTCTGTTTTCCAAAATTATATTTGCTCAGCCGTTAAAGCTGTGAAATTTATTCATAAAGTGGTACTGTGCTGTTATTGTCTCATTCATGTACAGCCTGCCTGAGACCAAATGTTGGCACTGTATGCATACGTGTGGTTAGGCAAGGATATATTGAGCTCCTTTTTGATTTATTTTACAGTATTTAGTTAATATTTAACTTGAAGAAAGTTAATTTCCTGATTTTTTTTTAAATTCAAAATGTAAATTGTCTCTATTCCCAGATATGTGACTCTACTAATCATGTCCCAACACAAGGCATTAGAGGAGTAATTCTATTAATTTCTAAATGCCAGACTAAGGAATCAGAAATGTCAATTTAATGGTCATAGTTGTGCATCATAGCATCCTTACTCTACTCCAGAATATGTATAAAGACTACGATGATAATGCACGCGTGAGATAACTTGTTATTTTCCAGTTGATTCTTGTTGCTCAACTAATCAGCACATTTTGGTCTAGACAAGAAACATAAATCAATCTTTTCAGACTATCTCACTTGCCATGAAAAAATACAATCCCCCTGCTGTTATGGCCTCTTTATGTACTGAAGTTACAACAGCGACTGGAAGTTTCATGTCAATTTTCATCTCCCACAAATATTCTGTATTTCACAGAGGAAATGAGAAATCCCCAAGGTGATGAGCATTCTTTTCCTTCAGATGATGAATGGAAAGTGTCAATACTGACAGGAAATGCAGGAACTGAAGCGAATGTTACTCTCTGGATATATGGAGACAGAGGAGTAGCTGGACCAATAACTCTTGGCGAGGACAACAGGAAGCAGCTGTTTCTTCCCAGGCAGGAAGATAAATTTCAGGTAGCTAATGAAGGCTAAGAACATTATTTTAATGTAGAACTTTCCAAGGATTATTCTGTCATGTGAAAAGAAAAAGTGTTTTTCTCCTATATATATACTGTATAAAATAAATCTGTATCTAATCTCCACGAATTGTGTATTAAATCAGCTTGTTATATATCATAAGCAACAGAAGAAATGCGCTTTCTTTTAAAGCCCCTCTCTCATATAGTTGACCAAAGGAGATAACTGCAGGAGTACATTGATTTCTTTAAGGTAATTAATTTGAAACTAGCTTTAAAAACTATTCATTTCTAGACGAACCGTGTCTGATGTAAGACTAGCATATCATTTAGTAATTAAAACTTCAGGTATACAGTTTTCAAAGCATACTATAAAATGTATGCTGTGGAACTGGTTCAATTAAGGAAGAAAACCCTTTTTAGAGCTGCCATATTATAAAGGCTGAAGGGCCAGATTTACCCATGGAACAACTAAGAGTCCAATAAAAACTACATTTGATCATGTCATGAAAACTCAGGGTCTATGCTATAATTTAAGGATAACCCCACCTCTATTGTAATGAGGAAATTATGTCTAGGTAGGCTGAGAGGAAATTACCAAAGGCATTAAAATTTATGTTTTGCTTAGATCTTTCTGTCTGAGACGCATGTAACATTGCTGTCCTCAGCTAACTAAAGCAGAAGTTACATTCTTCACATTTTTTTTCTGCACTCCTCAACTCCTCTAATAAAAACTTAGCACAACCCAAGATTGTTAATGTCAATAATATTAATAATAATGCTCTCTATGAATAGGGCATAGGCAGGAAGATAACCTATCATAAAGTTCATTTTCTGAGCATATAGGCTATATATTATCATCCACAGTCAATCTTGTTCTCCTAATTAGTGAATAATTTATAAGCAATTTGGGGTAATGGCATGTTTGCAAAGTTAATCCATACATTCTGAAGAGATGGGCCAATTTCTCTTCTCTAAAATAGATATGGTCCATTATGGCTGTGTGCTGCAGATATTGATCTTGTGAGAGAGCAGAATTTTTCTCTCAGTACCTGGAGCTACTACTATGATTCTTTACATCACCCTGACACTATTGCTTTCAGGCAGGAAATAGCAAATGTCACAGAAATGCTTTTCGCTCTTTAGTCTGAAGTAGATAAAGAAAGAAAGAAAAGGCCCACGAGTAAGAGCTCTTTCTTCTATTTTTTCTCTTTAAACTTTGTCCTGTACTTGTTTAACAGAATAGGTCTTGAAATGAGGATAGGAATGTAAGACACAAAAAAAATTTCATCTTCTTCTTCTTACCATTTCCATAAACTTGGTATGTTTTCACTGATATATTCTAGAGCAGAGGATACCAAATTTTATTTTTCAACATAGTCTACTTAATTGTAGCTCTTGCCAGGAGTTATAGTAAGAAAGCAGCTTCTGAAAGGCTGTAATAAGACAATTTGGAATCAGTGTAAAAATCTTTAACATTTCACTTTATCAGTAATATGCCCAACTATGAAAAATTTGAGTAGAATTATCTTGAGAAATGAAAACTGTTCATTTATGACCTTCCCTTTCTTACCTTACCCATGTAAGTAGTCATTGCCTGTCTAATCCTTCTTAAGATTGTGCATGAGAAAAATCAAGGTTACCAGAATGTTTCTTCTGGAAGATCTCTACTTGTTGAAGGCAGAAATCACTCTTTTCATTTTGTCAAAGTCCACTACATTTTGTTTTGTGTTGATACATGAAATTATCATGTAGCTCTAAATGATCATGTAAGTCTAAAGAGGGATTCATTAGAATAAACAGACAATATGATAACGTATATTCAGTGAACACCTGCTCTGTGGATGAGAAGACCACATCCCATATTATTGAGAAGTTGGTTAGTGTTTTTGTGAAATAGGGGAAAAGACAATAGCTGTTTTTTCAGTCAAGTTGAACATATACCTTTACTTTATTGTTACATCAATCCAAAAGTCTCCAGGTCACCTCTAGTAAGACTACTTTTAGAGAGAAATATTATGCAGCATAAGCAAGGCTATCAGAATCTGACTTGACAGAGCAAAGCAAAGTTAATTTTTTAGTCCAGCGGTAAAGACAGGGAATATATTGTCACATTAGTGTTGCATTTATTTTGTTAATGAAATTTTGTTAATGAAATTCAAGTTGATGTAACAACTATACCAATACAAATAGCAGGTGTTAAACCCACAGACTCTTTCTCAACCAACCACCGAGAGATTTCAATATGCATTTCAATGTTCAGGAAATCAAAGTTAAAAGTTGTTTGCTTTCAGAAATCTTTGACTAAAGCATGGCAATGCTGTGACTATAATATGAAAATTTATTATACAGAAGTGCAAAAAGCCAAAAGCTGATATAGGAAATGAGGTAATTCTGACTTCTGAAAAGAGCACTTTTTATTAGTGAAGATAAAAACTGGGTTGATAATGTGCTAGTATGTGTTTCTAAGAGAATGAAAACACTTTTTGTACAATCTAAATAGGATGTAAATGATGGAGAGGAATAGGCTGTTACCAACCTTTTATGAATAGAATTATTATTTGAGAAATAGCACGATAACACACTTTTCCTTTTGTAGCAGTACCTTACAAAAGATCTAAAATTATTTATGTTTGCTTTAAATAATGGCTAAACTTCAAAGTGGGCGTTCATTTGAAGTTCTGAAGATAGAGTTGCTACTCTATGTTAGTTTTCATAAGAGCACATATAATGCTTGAAAGTGCAAAGAAAATGCAAATGAATGCAAATCATAGTCAGAAAGACAAGGTAGCATTGGTGACTTTCAAAGTTCTGCAGATGTTCTGCCAGCTTTTGGGAGCTTACTCTTTTTATATCCTTCATTTTGACAGACTAGGGTTTATGGTGATATTACTGTGTTGCATTATGAAAGATTTGTGACCTGTAGTTTAGAGGATATCATTTTGTGTTCCTTGTTGCTCTCATGAATTACCCTCACCAACTTTTTGTACTCTTCAAACTTTGAAGAGTTCAAATATCTGCCAAATCATTTTCCTGGCAAGCATTGTGGTTCCACTAGGCTATGTCTGGTCAAACTGGGGCTCAGACAGAAATCTGCTCAGACAAAACATAAGCAGTCTCTTTTCTGGATCCTGTACCCCCAAAATCTGCCAATCAAATATTATGTGCTGTTCCTGTACACTCAGATACTACCATGGTTCAGAGAAATCTCAAACCAATGCAAAGAAATATATGTAATTTTATGTAGTTATACATTGTATTGTTCTGACTTTATTCAGGTTGAAATAAAAAGCATTGGGAAAATCTACAAGATAAGAATTGAACTTGATGGATTACCAAATGAACAATCAGAGTGGAACTTACAAAGGGTAAGATTTTTTTTAATGTTGATTTTTTTCCCATTTTATTAATTTTTATGTGAATTAAAGGCCCATCTTTTTCATAAAGCCATAGCTTCATGAATCAATAAATGCTGACTGGGGTAAGTTCTTATTGCTTTGTGTTCTTAGATTGCTTTAGAGATGACAAAAACACTGACACAGTCCATCTCCTAACAGATGGAAATATGTACGATTATTTTGCATTTATTCCTAATTCATGAAGACACCAATTTTATTGTGTCTTTTATTGCTGGACTCAACCAAGTTTTACTTTCTTAAAGCTTGTCTGTACTCTTCAGTGTCTGTTTTAGCTACAAATTCCAGTTCTGAAAGATTGAAAATGATGCAGCAATTATTCCATGACAACTACATGCAAGGAATGAACAAGGTTTGCTTAAGAGTAAGATAAGTAACTTCTAGTGGGCCCTACCACAGCTCACAATTATGACTATTTTCAAGGGAAAAATAACCTGCTAATTTTTTCGATTAGGTGAATTAAGACTTCTTTTTTGTTTTGTTTTAGCTCCATTTTTCTTGTGTTTAGGGATGCTTACCAGATTTAATTTATGAGAAATTCTTGTTAACACTGACATCCATATAAAATTTATTTCAGAACTGGGATAAATATTTGCCTTCTGTTTCTTACTTTGAATCTGTAAAGGAAACAAGTTTATTCTTTGTCATCTGAGTAATCTTAAAAAGCCTGATTTAGACAACCAGAATTAGACAGTAATAACAGATTTTTTACATTAACACAAAGCTCTCATCTGTAACTGTACCAAAATTGAATGTAAGTATAAATATTTCAGTTGCTCGAAGGATTGCAGGAGTCCTACTTTCCAGCCTGGTGATTACGAAATATTTCTTTAATATTTTGTTCCAAATTTCATGGGGTAAGCCTGGGATTTCAAATACTTCTTTTCACAGAGAAAAAGAAATCATGTTGAGAGCTGTGTTTTTCTGACAAAGCAGTTAATATTTGCAATTGTTATGAATCAGCAGGGGGAGCTCTGCCAATAAATATTAGAGATTAGGAATCAGTGGTGCCAAAGTATTTCATATTAGAATAAATACATGCTTTGGTGTTAAAAGCAGTGTTCATTTTACTTGAAATAATATTTTATTGGAAAACTGAGATAAAGGTATCTTTTGCTCTGATTTCCTAAGTGTTAGAATTTGGATGTAAATACTTGTTTTCATAATTTTGTTTGCAAGGCTTATGCATATTATATGCACACTTGAAGTACAACTGCAGAAATATAATTTTTGGCACTGCTTTCCTTTTGTTAGTCAAGGCCTATGGAAAAAACCTTTAGTAAACATTCTTGTAATTCAAGACTAATAAAAACTGTTTTCATAAAAGAGAGTAGAGACTTTTAGTTATAGGAAACAAGTAAGACAGCTATCAAAATGTACATAGGCAAATAGCTTGAGAATTTGAATTCTAATCGTCTTCAGAGGGATATATAGAGGGTGGTGGTACACACGTTGCCTTTTTTTCTGCTGTAAAAGAGCCAAATATAATACAAATTGATTTAACATTTCAACATATCCTCTACTTGCCAAATTTCAGAAGGATGTAGATGATGAGTTTCATCCTGTTTTCATTTTAAAATAAAAAATGTGTCGATCTTTCCACATCTTCCAAAAGCTCAGTCTGACCTAACATCGCCTATCAGAAGATTTTCAGTCTTCAGTACTCCAGGCGATGTTACATAGAGATGATTCAAGGACAGAAATCAGACTTGGTAACATTTCTAATGGCAAACCCACAAATTTCAGTTACAAATTTGTTTGTTGCAAAGTAGCAGCCAAAATGAGTATATTTTGATACTGCAATTCGTGTTATTTTTTTTCTGAGATAGAAAAAAAAGATGTGCAAAACCATGTTTTGCTATTGAGAAACATGGCACTGAAAAGAGTGTACTGAGTCATAGTTGGAAATGCTTCTTCTCCAGGTGACACTACAACATCTAAAGAGCAAGAAAACACTGAATTTTCCAGCAAACACACGGTTATCAAAGAATTGTGTTGGCAGAGGACTTCTCTGTGAACTTCCAGTAGTGGAAGCTGGAAAACCTATATATCCAAGTATGTGTGTACAGTTATGTATATACTGATCATCTGTTTTTTATTATTAATGACATCTGAATTGCGGGCTTAGCAGTCTTAAAAGCAGATAGTTG
The DNA here is from genome assembly GCF_009829145.1 of Chiroxiphia lanceolata. NCBI lineage: Eukaryota > Metazoa > Chordata > Aves > Passeriformes > Pipridae > Chiroxiphia > Chiroxiphia lanceolata. The sequence goes on along the minus strand of NC_045637.1, from coordinate 40,625,046 downwards.
GACTGATTTCTGGAGTATATTCCAGAAAATTAATTACAAATCAGACTTGCTGGCATTGTTATCACTAAACTATAATAATGAGTAAAACTAACTGTGATTACATGTAACTTGCATTTTCTTCTTTTGGTTATTTTTGGAAGTTGTTTTATACCATGTTTATGTCTACACTGGTGACTTGGAGCATGCTGATACAGATTCTGCAGTTTATTTGTGTATCTATGGAGAAAGAGGAGATTCTGGTCTAAGACTTCTGCATAAAACTGGTATGCCAGTGACATTTCAGAGAAAAATGGTAAGTCTGAAATACAATTTGCTTAGCCATAGAAGCATAATTAATAACTTATACAGGTCTTAACAGGTTCCTAATTAAAAAAAAAAAAAAGATCACATAGGTTTATCAAAATAAAAAACTAAGGAAAATAGTCTTCTACTGATCCAGGAATTACTAGAATGAATAAAAACACAGGCAGGAAAAAGGAAAGAAAAATTATTTGAGGCCCCCATCTCATGATGATGGGAACAGCTGCCTATGAATTTAAAACATATCCTTTCAAGGTATGATGAGTTACAGCTGGCTCCAAATACGTGTACAGAAATTGTTCCATGATGCCAGATCTTAGTAGATCTGTTTGTTATTTATTTCTTTTAATGTCTAACAGTGTAACTTTAATACAGGAGAGATCTGAAGTCATTTTTCTTTCAATTAATTATGTCCTAGCTCCTCCATAAATAAAATATTTTTATCAGCCTGATTTTCTACAGTATGGTTGAATTTCAGGAGCTACTAAATTTAATGTTAACTCTACCAGTAGCCTTCTTGTGACCTTCTATCAAGCCTGTTTCTTCCTTCGTGAGCTATTGAGGATTAACATTTGTATGTATAACCAAGAGTATCAAGCTGTTATTGGAACACTTACAAAACAAAAAGCAATCTCTAAAATTCTAAGAATAGCAATAACCCACTGGGAAACTTCAAATGTATATATACTATTTTAAAATCTATATTTTATGCCATTACTAATGTATGAGAGATAAAGTTCTATTCAAATTAAAATTCAGAATTTAAGTGGAATTTTCTGGGGGGCATTATTCTACCCAGATTGATAGTAAATTCAGCATATTATTTATACAGTGGCTAAGAGGAATGGTTCAAAGTGCACTTTGTTATGGAAATGGGCAAATGAAACAGTGGATTGTTTAGAGCAACAGAACAGGAACTGGGATACATCATTTTATAGCAGAGGCAGTTGAGTGCTGACTTGAACAACTTAATTTCATCCCTGCCACAGATATTCTACATTACATTGGGCAGATGACTTAAAATAAAGCTTTGCTGAACGACCACTTTTTTCATGCTTATCTTTTGCTAAATAACCTGTTTAATTTTTTCTGAAGAGTCATAGCTGTAACTGAGATTCGTTCAAATAGAATTCTGCTCTGCACTTAGGAAGCTTTTTGAAATGCCAATAAATTCACCCCTCCATTTCTCAGTTGAGCACCGAAACCAGTTTGCATCTTTGGCAGCTTTTGGCAATAAACTCTGTGCCTTAGCTATATAGGTAAATCGAATTATTATGCAGATGGCCTTTCAAAAAAAAAAAAAAAACCACCACAGATTTAACTTTTATAGAAAACTGGGGTGCTTTGGAAGAAGTTCAAAGGTGAAGTCATTGGGGAAATCAGTTCTGTTTCACTGAGCTCTTTGGGTGGTTGCTGTAAATAATGCATAGAGTCATAAAGATAATGAGGATAAACAGAAATACTGAAAAACTGCAGTCCTCCTGTGCACACATTGAGGCAGGAATCTTTCAGAGAGAATAGCCTGTGATCATATATTACCTATACACAAGGGATAACTAATGTTGCACAGGCAGTCTCAATTCTGCCATTTGCCAAGGACTGAGAACTTTATAGATATGAATTTTCCAGTGTATTTCTTTCCTTCATTTTCTCTTTACTGAGAAGAGTGATCTGGACCATTACATTCAGAGAGAGAAAGCTGTACACTTTTTACTGTGGCAGAAAATCATCAACCTGAACCTGATCAGCTTCATGCTCCTATGAAAACAATCTTTTCCAACTGTAAGCACAAGCCTAAATGGATAACAAGGGGAGAGTGGCATGTCAAATTTCAGTTTCCTCCAGCAGAATAAAATGTAAATAGAGGAGGTGAGATTAAAAAAAGACAAAAGGATGAGAAAGTGTGTTTCAAATAAATATCAGCAAGGGAAATAACACCTTCAACTCATTCTTATCTAGAGAAGAATAACGGAAATGGCAAGGTATTGAAGCAATATTGAAGGGTGTGTGCAGTGTTTCGGATGATGGCTGAAAAAACCCAATTTATTTGGGTTTATTACTACAGCTTGACTTCAGTTGTGATTTCTCATTTACTCTGATGCATCACTAAAAGACATTTAACTTTTCAGATCCAAACTATCTGGATACAGTCCAGCTGTCATTAAAACCAATGGGAATCTGTACATTGTGAGAGTTAATCAGGCTTTTAAAACATGTCGGTTTTCAGCCTGCCTTAGTAGTGGCAAATTGCAAAGTGCTGTCTCCTCTGTCCTCCAGGTCAATGTTTTTGAAGTGGAAGCTGTATCTCTTGGGAAGCTGCAGAAGGTGCTGTTGCGCTGTGAGGCCAATACCAAGCCCCAGTACTGGTACTGTGATAAAGTCGTCGTCAGAGAAGCCTCCAGCGACTCAGAATATGTTTTCAATTGTGAAAGGTAGTGTTTACAATAATAATCTTAAATACTCATCATATATTACTAAAAGTGTTACGTCAGTCACTGTATTAAATGTGAGTTTTTCGGGGAAAGACAAATTTGGATTATTTTGCAGTTTCATTAAATCCATAACATGTGTTGTTCCAGAACAGATTGCTTCAGTTAATGTGCTGTATGGTCCATAGCAAAGGTTAAATACTCATATAGCGTCTATGTCACTAGATTGCAGAGTACAGCCTTATCAGGATCAGTGCTGTAAGTGTGACTTACCTCTCAGGAAGGAAAGATAAAGCACACAAAAAGGTTCTAAATTAAGTGTGTTTCTAAATGGGAAAGAAAACAGATTTGCCGTGCAGAAGTAGCATTCACTCTCTTTATGAACAACAGCATAGCTAGAGAGAGAAATGTGATACCCAGAATTATTTTGTGGTTGTTCCATTTAGGTTATTAAACGAGCATCTTAAAAGTCAATTGAGAAATACTGAATTTTGCACGTTTGGAGAAATATGGTAATACCACATTTAGAGTTTCCACTTTGCAGTCTATTTCATGGGTATGTGCATCATTCAAGAGAAATGAAGGAAGTGTAGAGAAACAATATGACTATGTGTGACAAGGCACTAGAATAAATAATATTTAATTAATAATATTTAATAAATGCAGGTTGCCTAGTTATTTTGTCTGGATTTTAATGAATTTGTTATATAACCTTGAACAGCTTCTTACAGCTCTTGGTGTCATAACCTCAAAAACAGGAGTAAAGATGCTGTGTCACCTTGATAAAACCCTAAAACTGAGATTTTTCTTCGATCAGTAACATATTTTTTAAATAGTAGTATGAGACTGAGGATTTCTCTGGAGTAGATTTGGATGCAGACCAGCTGTTGTTGCTAGCTGTAGTTGCTACCTTTCTAAAAAAATATAGGTAAAATTTCCTAATGGAAGTTCTACAAAGAAGTTAGGCCAGCTTCCTACCTCAAACACAAAAAATCAACTCTATGTCATAGCTGTCCTCCAGTGGGTAACATGGCTTAGGAACCATGAATGGCAGACACTTTGCTGTATTAATTCTGTGGTAATTAACACCAGATGTTGATCAGCAAAAATTATTCTGTGATAGACACTGTCAAAAAGAAACAAAAGTTGTGGGGTTTTTTTCTAACTTTTCTACAAGGAAACACTGACACTGAAAAGGGGTTAAAATAGGTCAGTGGTGGGGTGAGGCATAGCTTCCATGTTGGCAAAATGTGAAGCTGAAAGACTGTGCTCTATTCAAGAGGGAGGAAAGCTTTTGCTCTTCAGAAAGCTCTTCAGAGGCTCTTAGCCTCACAGCTTTATTTTACATAGGTGTTTTATGATCCAGGATATGAACGAAGTGCTGTCTTTGTTCTCATTTATCCAAGGAAACATAAGCATTTATCTGTCTTGAAAATATGATATTAGTTTCCAACAGCTCTTACTTGATTTCAGTTATATAGCATTTACTAGTTACTGACACCTTTTAGCATTTAGGATTACAGAAAATGCCTGTGTGACCAGGTTATAGCAGAAGTGATAGAAATAAGTAGTTGTCTAGTAAAACAAAATTTATTTCTTAGGGACTGGTGCTTCTGTGAATTGGCCAGCTAATATTTTCAAGACAAAAAATAAGGAACCTTCAAAAGTTGCTCTAGACTTAACTTTTCCAGCTTATACTGGAATCCCAACAGGCTTCATAGGAGACTGAATGCTTTAGGTCATTCCTGGAGAGTCCATGGAAGTGTACTGAGGAAATAAAAACCAGCAGCCCAGAAGCTTGCTGCATTTTTTTTTCTGTAAAAACCAGCTGATCTTATACCAAACAAGAGGAAACTAAAACTGTTGATGATCCATATTCTGAATAAGAACATTTCAAAATTATCCATAGCCTTGAGTAACATGAGTAAGAAACCTAACAAATGTTTGCCTTGATTTGTCTTTTTTCAAACTCATCTATCTGTCCCCTATTTGTAGGAGGAATAAGGAAGAGCAATATTTGGTTCCATCTTTGTTTTTAACACTGAATGGTGATTTTAAGAAATAGTGTGATAGATACATACAAATTATACTTACTACTAAATCCACAGTACTGAAGATATGTTCTGTGCCATATTCTTCTGTTTAGCTATAGGAACAAGTACTGTAGTGCCACATGAGTCTCCTAATCTGATAGAGGTAAATTTTACAGTTACAGAGCTCTTATGTTTGCACAAATGAAATTCTTTGTTGAGTCGAATAATTTCTATTTTAACATCTATCAAATCTAATACTAAAATTTTAGAAGTAGAGACCCTTTGCTGTTATATGTATTCAGTAGGAAAATCAGACATGGATCATTCAGTTATATGGTAATATAGTGGAGAAAAATTTGATTCCTACCTGCTTTCTTATTTTCTTTCTTATTCTTAGGTGGCTTCCATTTATGTCCCAAGGTATAATCCAATCAGAAATTGAGCTGCACCCTCAAGGTAAGATTTATTGTAACTTTATGGAAATAAGGACAGTAATTTGTAATTTTTTGCCTCTGAAGAAATCTGGGCTGAATTTACACTGTAAATATCAAAGTTAACCGTTTTGCTGCTTCCTTTGCTATATTTCTGAGAGAACACAATTTGTGTTAAATAGTATAATTGCTACAAGTGATAGTGAGAAAGTAAGGAGGGAATGGATGAGAAAGAGTTTTCTTGTATCAGGTAAAACACGGAATGTCTTTTTCATCTCTTCTTTCAAATGTTTTCTTAGTGTTAAAGGATAGATCCTCTATTAACAGATTTTTTTTTTTTGGCAGAGTTTAAAAAAAATCAGCATCTCAAAATTCAAGAGGCAAATGGTAAATGCTGCTCTAGTTTTCTTCTTTTAATGAAGAGTTTCTGTTTCAGAACTAATTGCTTTACACATTTGTTACCATTTGTATTTATTTTAAAACATTAATTACAGCACACTATTCATATATTTTAGTAAACTCTGAGGTTCACATTTTAATTTAAACAATAAATAACTTTGTTTATGCTTTCTTTTTATTCTGTAATTTTTCTTTCCATAGTATTAATTTTCTCTGCTGGTTTGAAAAAATTTTATTCTTCTAATACTTATTGGTAATCTATCTTAATTTCATTTTTTTATAGTTAATATTGTAATACATTATTAGCTCTCCTGGGCTATATATAGTTTTGTTCTCAACATTAACTTTTTGTTTTCTGTTCTACTTGTGATTTCATATTTGTTCAGGTTGCCTCTTCTGTCCCTGCAACCAGAGTAGATTAAATTAAAATTCTTAATAACACATTAGAATTTCTCAGCTGTGAGAAGTGCTTCATGCTGTAGGTTGAACAATGATTTAGAAGGTGTTGGGAGAAAGTTTGAAAATGTTTATTCAAAATTTATTGTATCAATCAAGATATCCACAAAGACGTAAATACCTTTAACAGTAAAATGTGTGCCCAGTTATTTTATAAATTATACTAGAATCCCACTATTCTTAGCTTTATTTTGAACCAAAAGTATCTTTTCTCTTCTCCCTGCTTATGCTTTTTTCAGAAGGCATTCATTTTTGGTCTGTTCATCACTCTTTGTGCTTCAGCTGTTCTGCACACCTTGTTTTCTCAAGGCCTGCACCTGGAGATCTTCCTTTTAAATTGGTCTGGTTAGTCATTTCTGCACCTATAGCTGGGTCTCTATATTGTTTAAGCTGTGCAAATGTCTCAATCAGAGTTAGGCAGCCAAAAGCATATGCAACAAATAATGTCTTGTTTGGGACAGTCAGTAAAATGTGGAACAGTGGAGACTTGAAATTGTGTATCCTACACCTAGAGGGACTGCATCAATTCCTGCTTTAGTGGTTCATCTGAGATTTTGTTCACCTACTTTTTTCCCATAAGATTTTAATTATATCTCATCTTCATTCTATATAATTTTTTTTAAACAGAATTATTTTTCTAAGAACTAGAACTTTCTAGTGTATTGTAATGTTCTATAAAAGAAAAAAAATAAATCTAGAAAGTCATCTGTGGCAAGGTACCACTTTCCGATGTCCCCAGGGAGGTACCTGGTGTTAGATTGCACCTTTTCTCTATGTATGCTAAAGGAATGTCATGTCATTACATATTTTTCTGTATTCTTTTCCCCTTAATGTGTATTCCTCTTCATCTATTAAGGAACTCTTGGTATTCTACCTCGTCAGAACGACCCCAGCTTTTTATGCCAAGAAGAATTACATTTTTGTAATACTGTTTCCAGCTTCCATTTGGAAGCATGCAATGCAATGAGAATTTTGGGCATCACATTAGAAATTTTAGGATTCTTTTCCTATACCCACATTGTCTTTCAACACAAGTCCTTTCTGTTCCCAGAAAAAAGAAAAAGACTCAAAATCAATCTAGAGGATTTCAAGCCAAAACTCTTTTTAATCATGTTTTTGGTGAAATTTGATTCCCTTTTTTTACCTTCAGAGTGGTACTTGTGTGCAAAACAGTTTAGTGATACTAAACTAATCCGTGGGAGGTAGAAGATGAGCTAGGTAGAATATACAGTCTCAAGAGTAGCAACTGCATAATTTTGAAGCTCCATTGCTTAGTAAAAGATAGACTTTGAGGGGATAATACAAGAGAAATGACCATCAAAAACACTCAAGGCACAATTAATCAATGAACATGTCCAAAAGAAAATAAATTTTGCCTGCTTTGAATGAGTATTTGTTTCTGACTGATTTTTGAATTTTTAGGCAGAGTAGTGGGTCATATTTTACCCTTTGGCTGCACCACCCTTCATAAGCCTTTGTAAATGGAATTGTCCTTATTTTCCAGCCAAATAGTCCAAAGGAACTTTACCTTTAAGGAGGTTGACTTTTTTATGAACAAGCTCTTCTTCTATGGGCAGGAAGCCCTTGCCTTATGCTCTGTGTTTCCAATTTCAGCATATAGAGGCTTTTCACTCTTCTAATTGATGTTTATCCTTTTGTTGTCTGGCACTATGGTTCTTTTTTCAAGAAAGTGGGTGTATAGAGAAGGCTGTGAGGATTCAGATTTTCAAAGGTACAAAAGAATTTCTTACAAGCTGGAGTTTAACAACTTTTGGCGGAAATTGCATGGTTCACTTCCTTTATAGAATTGTAGAACAGTTTGAGTTAGAAGAGGTCTTTAAAGATATCTAGTACACCCCTCTGACTCGGAAAAGGACATCTTCCACCAGACCAGGTTGCTCAAAGCCCCATCCAACCTGTCCCTGGACACTTCCAGAGACAGGGAACCCACAGCTTCTTTGGGCAAATTGTTCCAGTATCTTCTCATCCTTGTAGTAAAAATATTTCTTCTTTATGTCTTATCTAAAACTATCCTCTTTCAGTTTAAAACCACTCTCCTTTGTCATATCACTACATGTCCTTGTAAAAACTCTTTGCTTTTCTTTTAAGTCCTTTTAACAAAGGCTGCAATAAGCTCTGCCTGGAACCAAGCTGAACAACCTTCACAGGAGAGGTGCTCCAGCCTCCTGATCATTTTCATGGCCCTTCTCTGGATCTGTTTCAACAGGTCCCATCCTTCTTATGTAAAGGTCCCCAGAGCTGGCTGCAGTACTCAAATGGGGTCTCATCACAGCAGAGTACAGGGGGAGAATTCCTTCCCTCGACCAGCTGGCCAGGTTTGATTGGTCGGACCAAATAAGCTTCAGCTGCTTTCTGAATTCCCAGATGTGTATTTGTGTGTGCTTAAAAATCTACCACATTCCAAAACCAGGCATTGGTCAGACATCAAAAAACTTGGAAAACAGGAGATCAAACTTCCTGTTCCAGTGCAATCTTTGCAGGGCAAATTACTGAGGGATAATGGGGCTGGCCCAAGATAAATGTTTCTGTCAGACAACACATTTAAATCAGGAAGGCATTACCAGACAGCTTTCTATTAATAAAACTGCAGTGTATGCTATGGTATTTATTTATAAGATGACTGTGGGCTGGTATTTCATTTGTTGTTTGGCTTGCACAGAATGAATTTAAGTTGCTAAGTGGAACTTGTTTCACACAGACAAAAGCTGCAATCAATGAGGGGCGGAGAAGCGTGCAATCCCAGCTTTTCAGATGCAGAAATGCATTTTACAATTATGAATTGTTCTTTTCTAAAATAAGATTTATATTAAGCTGCTTTTGAATATTTAAATAACTTGTGTACATTGCATGGGAGAAAAGATGACATTTTAGTGTCAGGGAGCTTTATATAAAATGATTTTCTAATGAGTCCTAGTCTTGTTCAGAATTTTCTACAAAATCTCATTTTTTCCATGCTGATTTCAATGTCATGCCTCTGGCCATGCAATCGGAGCTCTGTTGATGTGCCACATCAACATAAAATGAGAGGAAATTTTACTTAATTGAGATGTTTTGATATTTGTCCTAATGCATTTCTTGGTCATATGTATTGTCATAATTCAAATTCTGGATGTTGGTCTTCTTCTATGTTGAGCAACAGGGTTATCACTAGAAATTTCACTGAGCTCTGTGTTCGTATTTCCACCTTTAGAACACTGTAATCCTAAATCCTTGATCCACAACTTGCTTGAGACGAGTTTGAATGATGTAGTATTTAGCCTATCTTCTGTTGCCTCTTCCTCATCAACTTTTAGGCACATTGTAGTCACAGTCCTTGAGCCAAACTATGCTTTTGTTTATATCTTTCAAGTAAATTGCGACATTTAAGTACCAGTTATACAAGCATTTTGACTTTATTTTTTACTTTACAGAAGGAGACTGGAAGATTACTGTAGTCACTGGGGATTTTGAAACAGCTGGCACAACAGCAACAGTATCCCTTTACGCTTATGGAGAGAACAAAGCTTCTGGTCCTATTATTTTGGGATCTGGGAAACACCAGCTGTTTAATCCCAGCAGTGAAGATACATTTAAGGTGCAGTATGGTTGTTATGTAAACTCCAGAGAATTGAAAACTTATGCAATATGGCTTTTCTCGAAACAAGATAATAGAGGTAATAAAACGGACTCAAAGCAATATGTAAGAATCATAAGTATTTCTGAAGGAGTGGCTGATTTTTTATGATAGTGAGTTTTAAATCAGCCAATGTATTCACAACTGCATCAAGCAGATGTCTCTCAGAATCTGCTTCACACTTGCATCTGCTTAATGTGTTAGTTTACACTAGATGTTGCTCATTTGAAGAGGTAAAAAGAACTTTCTTTATCTGGTCTTTGCATTCATGAAATAAGATAGTCTTGGTTATGGCTTGTGTTGCAAGTTCATCTTTGGAAGTGTCCACTGTAAATTCTTCCATGAACTTCCTTTGACTTCCACTGAAGCACACTATTGTGTGAACTCTCTCTTGGAGAAAGTAAGAAGGAAAGGGGGGATGGATAGGGACTAGAATAAAATCACACAGAGTATGTTAACTCATGTGATTCAGACTGGCGGTGTCCTGCTTCTCCAAGCAAATGGAGAGATTTCTCTCTATTTATGAAAAAATCTCTGAGATGTCCTTCAGAAACATGACATTTCTCAGGACTTCTGCAAGATTGTATAATTCCTGCAATTTCCTCTAGTTCATGCAGTTCCTCAGTCAGGATTGTATCTGTTACGGTAGTTAAAACTGTGATATGTCTTTTAGGTTGAAATAATTTATGCATAATAAACAGATGATGGAGAATCAGTGACAGATGGGACAGGAAGTATCTGTGATTTTGTAAATTTTTTTTGCTGTTTGAAATATAAATAAGTCCTTGCAGAAGAAAGGCAGTGGTGGTCTTCCCCTTACATTTTTTTAAGTAGAAAGCAACTTGGCTAAATTTGCAGATAATGGTGTTTTAAGATTATCTCGTATCAAAACAGGAAGGTGAAATCAGTGTTTATCTGAAAACTAAATTTAAATATTCCTTTTCAAATCATTCTGGCTGTATGATCTTCTTGGATATTTATTGAGCTGGTTAATGCTGTCTGACACCAGTTGTTAATCATTTATTCTGTTCCTTGAGGGAAGAACCAAGAACATTTGTTTGCTTGCTTTCTCTTCGGAAGGAGCAGTATATATCCCAAAGCATCATTTTTATCCTCCCAGAAAAAAGCAAGATTGACACCTGCTCCAGGAGTTCTGATGATTTCTATCCACATCAACATTTATGTTTAGGTGTGATATAGTGCACCTTGGTTTTGTGCCTGATGTTTTTTTTTGGTGATATACCATCGCACCGAGGAGTACAACTTAAACTTTTTATAAAACCTGTGTAATCAAACCTGTAAATTCATGTGTAACCATACCATCAGAGCTTCAAAGTTGACCAGATGTCTGTCCATCCATTGTTTCAAAAGCACTTAACTTTCAGTCAGTGCTGATCAATGGGGAGAGAAAGATAAGAACAGTGTTTTGGTTTCTTTTTCCCACACTTTCCCTCTTAAATGTCTCAATTTAACAAGGCAGCTGAGCTTTTTGTTAATTCAAAAAAAAATTGTGTTCTCCAACTATTTCAGCACTTCCTATTGCAACAGTTTTCTGTTGCAGCCCGAGGGAATGAGAGTCCGGCCACTTCAGAGATGGAGGGTAAAATGGCACTTTATTGGAGGGAGAACTCTGCTAAAATAGGGAACCGAAGGTACTGGAAAAGTAGGCGGAACTAGGGAGGAGTTGGGGAGGAGTATGCTAATATGAACCAATGAAGGGGGAAAATGGGAGGAGATAACCATAAGGGATTACTAATTAATTAGGTACTGCAGTGCAGCAAATCCTAACCAATCAGGGGAAAGGGAGAAAACTGGGGTACAGAACACTGAGGGATTTTATAAAAAACTGAGGAGTAAGGGTACAATGAAGGATGAAATACAACAAACATTAAACATGAACATGAATATGAAGTGTATGAACGTTCCTTAGACGAATGTAAAGAAGGTGTTTTGCACAGGGGTTCCGCAGATTTCTTCACATATTTCTACGTCCTTTTTCCATTGCTCATAGTCAAACTTCTCCTGTACTCCCACAGTTTTCCAGCTTTAAGAGCATCGTATAATAACATCAGTAATTCTAAAACGTGTGGAATTGCAGAAAAATTGGATAGCACCTCTTACTTTTGATTACTAGTTTAATCTATTAAGTTTGGGAACCATCTTGACTAAATGGCCCTTGATTTGCAGTATTTGTGTAGAAATGTGCTGCATATTCGAAGGTTATTTAAACTCTAGGTAACATTTTTTTTTTAAACGAAGTGTTAACTGATGCAAGGAGCTGCGAGAGTTCAGCATAATATAATGGAAAAAAATAAAGTTCAATCATGCCTCACAAAAACAATCAAAGTACCATATCATCTCAAAATCCCTCTGGTCAAAAATAAAACCATAAGAAATGACAGAGAATTGGCTATACAAAGAGAATGAGACAAAACCATACTGGATTGTCTGAATAAAAATCAAGAGTAGTAGTCTGATAGAAAGTACAGTCAACTGCATAGTAACCTAAAAGTAAATAATGAATATTCAGTAAAGATAAAAATAATGAAAAAAGAAAGAAAGTTATTAAAGCTCGAGTGAATCAACTTGTGCTCCTTTATATCCATCTGAGATTTAATTGCTCATCTAGAACTTGATCTTCATGTTACTTGTATTGCTGTATAAAGCCAGCATAACTTCATTAACCTTGGCAATCTCTGATTAAGGTTTGTGTAAGTTAAATTAAAAACTGGCCAGACTCCAGTGTAGTGTAGGTAGAGTGTAAGAAGGCTATTACCCTTGGAGATCTCTATATGATGGTATTCACTGAAGGTAATTTACAGATATTGTGTGACGGAGAGAGTTCATGTTTCTGACTGGAGACTTGGGTTCTAGGTTTTCACCAGACAGTCATGTGTAAACTGCACAATATTTGCCCTCGAGGCCTAGCAATTTTTCCTACAGATGGGTATGTCTGGGATGAACAATATGGGAACATTAAAATAACAGTGTTTAACTTTGGTGGATTTCCCTTTCTGCTCTACAATTGTTCCTGCATGTTCCAAGAAACTACTTCTAGGCTACAGTTTTCTGCTTCTCTTGCTATTCAAGCATAGTTTTTAGGGCATAATTTTTCTAATGAGAGTCATTCCTCCTCCAGTAAAGGGATATCAATCTACCATAAGTTACAGCTTTCATTACAAGTGTGATCTGTTTCCTGCATTTTCCTCTGGTGTCATCACAGTCCCTGATTACTTCTCAGTATTTCAAAAATACTGATTTTGGCAGAATGTTGAGTTGCTCAAGACATTGAAGCTTTAATTATATTGTAAATTATATTTTCTGTAGCCCTGTATTCTGCATCATCATTCTTTGAAACATGGTGAATTATCTCTTATGAGTGTACACACTGTTTGATAAAGAAATTCTTTTTATAAGTATTCTTTTAATGTTTGGTCATGCCAAATATTCCCTTCTGTGTCAAAGAGAACTAAGCAGAAGTCTGTAAGCCTATTATCTTCAGTAAAAGCCAGCTGCAATCTCTCAATTTTTATTACTTCAATACATAATAATTCCATACCTTCAGGTACAAGTTCTGCTGCTCCAGTAATAATGAAGTCAGTAAAAGCACTGACTGGTTCTGCAGATCTGCTTTCAAAATACTGCTTATCTTAGTTGATAGTGGCAGGACCTAGTACTTCCTTAACAAGAATTTTTCCATGCTTTGCTTTGTGAGTTTGCTTCATTATCAGCTCTGCAATCTCTTTAGGGTAGTGTTGGTCTTACCAATCTTGACACATTGTCCAGTTTATCTTAAATAATACTATATTAAACTACTAGAAAGGCTGGAATTTTTTCCTAATAGATTTTCAAAATCTTTAATCTTATTTTATATTTTGTAGTTGGTGGCTGTCTTTCTAGGGAAGGTAGTTGTTCCATGTTTGCAAGTACAGAACATGGAGTATGCATTATATTTTAGGAGAATTGGAAACAGGAATCTATCCCTGATGGGAATTTTGCTGCATGAACCCATTTCTCTAATTTGTAAAGACAATGCCACATCCAGTCACATGATTTAAAGTTTCCTCATCTGTATAAATAATCCTTTAAACACTGCTATGCTCTATCAGGGCAAATACCAGAAAATAGTATGGGTACATGAAAAGCAGGTCTCCTCCTAATACTTGCAGAGGTACTTGATCATAAAAATTAATAAACAGTGTTCCCGTGATAAGATTGTTAAAGCTCTAAACCCAGCCTTTTTCCTTCCAGTTAAATGTTCTTTGTTTGTAAAGAATTGTGTTCATGAGGTGCACCTTAGGCTGTACTGCATTACATGAAGGTGGTACACTTAGAAGTTTATTTGCTGTTTTTTATTTTGGTTTCCTCCTGTTTAAATACAATAATCAGTGATTTTAAATAACCTATACACGAATAATTAAAACTCCTTTCTTTAGAATCAACCCTACAGACTCTAAGAATCTGTTGTGTTTCATTGCGTGTCTTTCATTCCTCTACCCTGGATTCATAGTTATTCATTCATGAGTCAAAACTGAGATCTCTAAAGTAAAATGAGAAGCAGTGAGGAGAAAACTAAATGTTGTAAAAATAGGTTGAAACAAATCCATTTTCATGCTTTTCCTCCTATTGTTCGAATAAAAGAGCCTGAAATGAGCTCAGTGAGAATCCTTCTGAACTGGGAAGATTGCAGAAGTTAACACAAGCACTGATGTAGCTATCCACTCTCTTAACCATGAGACTGACAATGCCTAAAAACTGGTCATAGCTTGTGTCCTGTTATTTTCCAGCTGTCTCTGTTTGCCATAGCAGCCATTTAGGTCCAGAAACAGTGGAATAAAACATAGGGAAACCCAGGCTTTAGTCAGAGATGCTTAAGGCAGCACAAAACAATCATACTCATGGCTTTAACTCGACTTGAAACTGTCTCTGTCTGTGAAATGCATATGATGACAAGATGAACCTCATTCCTTACTGAGATAAAAAGGAGAAGTATGTAAAATGATCTCCATCAGCTACAGTCTGTGCATGAAGCAAAATTTAACTTGTTCCAATAAAACATCATAGAATGTTTGTAAAGAACTCACAAACAATCTTGGAGAAAAACACAACTCATCTCATCTTCAAGAACTGGGAGTGGGGAATGTGGTGCTATTGTTCAGTAATTATTCTGTATGTACTGCAATATGGAGTGTATATAGATAGATATATAGAGACATGCATAGATATATGTATGTATTGACTGTGTATATATATATATATACACATATGTACTTGGTGTTAGAATAATTTGATTAATCACCCACTAAAAAAAAAGTTCTGTCAGAGCTTGAGTGGACTGGAAAAGAAAGTGTTTAACTGTCAGTGTGCAATGAGAAGTATTTGTTTATCCAGTTTATTTTTGTGACCAAAGCAACTATGAAGTGGGAAAAAATATTGCTTATTTTTGTGTGGCCTTTAATCCTACTCCTTGCATGTCTATATTCACCCTTTTTCATGAGACTGTTAAGTTTCTGTGCGAACACCTGTGACATACTCTAATTCTTTACTTAGTATGTAGCTGTGTCAAGTTTCTTGGGCATAATTAACAAGTTGGCTGAATTCAGACATCTGGAAAAAGCAAGCACCATGGGTAGATCATGGGTACTACACTGATATATTAGTTATTATATTTTTGGCAACAGTTATTAGCTGAATGCTCACAATTAAAAAATATCTTCTACTTCCAAAGATTTCTTCATTATATGCAGATGCTGTAGAAGTTAAACTAATGAAGTCAATGATTTTTATTTCTTTTGGGAATCCAGTTGCTGTGCATGACTTCTCTAAAATTCTGTTAATGAAGTGGCCTTACATGAAATTAATAACTGTCTGTTGAACATGTTATCTAGTGTATGTGTTAGAAATTGGGACTTTGGTGCAGCTGCCTCTGAAGTGTTGATTTATCCAAATGATTTTCATGCTAGCCTGAGTTTATCTCAAAGAGATTGCAGGATACTTTATGTACAACATGAATGCAGTGACATTATTTTGCTTATTGCAGTATATAAAAGAGAAATGGGGTTATTACATGTATTGTTTCCACCCTTTTATGGAAGTATCTTTCCACTGAACAGTTTTCTGTTCAGACAAGGAAATACTTCACTTTTCACTTAGCTAAACATCTTAAGTACATGAAAATAGGTCATACTGACTCCACTCAAAATATCACAGGTATGCCAGGGACTGAAAAGTGTATTTGCATAGCTCATTTAGAAGTGGAATTAAAATTTAGTCCTTGCATCCTCTTTAGGAAGAACTTCTTGATGATAAACCTGGATTTCAATTTATGCTGAGAGACAAATTGTAAAATATGAGTTTCGTTAATCCTCAATTTCAAAAAATAAGGCAAAGTTGTCTAATGCATGATTCAATGAAAATGTTCCCATTGCCTTTGGTAAGAAGATAATTTAGTCCTATGCTTGTACAAAAATAAATAGCAGCAATGTGCAAAGTGTATAGGTGTATGGATTAGCAGGTCAATCTAGTTTAACTGCTTGCAAACTTTTAGAATATGACTGTGACTGAAGCAAAGTGGCTGTGTTTGAAAATGTGGCCCTTTTGAAAGTAGTGGACGGTTTTTTCAATAATATGTACTGGTACTGATACTATAAAATATGATGTGTTTGTATTATTTGCTATAACAGTGAAGAAAAATGCTACAAAAATAGTAGAATTCCCACTATCATTGTAGCCACAATGGTATTATTAAGGTTATTAAGTACTGGCAGTCTGTCACATAAGCAAGGTCTGTATGAGGTCCATCCCCTTTAGAACTTATCACAGAACTTGATGCAAATCGGTTGATGCATCAGAAGGAGTTTCACAATCAACCAACAAATGAAGTGTAGATGATTATTCAAATGTTTTATAAAAACTTTCGCTACGAAGAGCATAATGTTGGCATTTCTAGAAGATCTCTGTAATAGGCCATCCCTAAGAAAATCAATATACCTGATGTTTGTGATATTTCTTGACCTCAATGAGATATCTGTGTTTCCATGCCCTTGTTTGTTATCTCTGCAGCTTAGGTCTTATTTACGTTCTATATGTGGCTGATGTAAGCCACATCAAAATTGAACCTGACTTTGAATTTCCATCCATGTCCAAACTCTACTACATCAAGCTGAAGAATCTACAGGAAGACACTTTGCAAGCCAATTTTTAATATGTTTAATCAACGGATGTTTGAAACTCTGCAATGGTTTGACCATGTGCTTTGGTTGAGGGCTTGATGTCTGACGATTTTGACAATGCTCTGTTGCAGAGAACAGCAAAGATTAGTCTCAAGCTGCTACTTATGCTGCAACACTGCTGGTCAGTGCTCACCAGCAGCAGAGTGTCATGAGAAGCAGGACACTGGTCGGTCTGAGGGACTGCTGTGCTAACTCAGGTGCACAGTGGCTAGGACTATTAACAGGTTTGTTCAGGGCAGTGTAGAACTATCCCAAAACACATCAGCCGTCTATCTCTGTGTACCGTTGTCATTTAGGAGGTTTGAGTTCCTGCAATATCCACTCACAGTGCAGTGGAGGAGAGTCTTTATTATATTCGCCACATTCTTCAGTAGATTTACAACATATTTGCTGAGAAGGTTGTTGCTATTCCTCTCTTATTCTGTCTGCACAAATTCTACTAGTCACAACAGAAATTGCATGATTATATGAGAGACCAGGTGACTGTAAATGAGATCACATCATCCTTGAGCAAAAATATGAGCTCTACAAAGTTAGTCAAGAGAATTACAATTGATAATTTTTGATCTCTCAATTGAGTTATGGAAAAACAGCAACTAACCCAAAATGAACAGAAAATTTTAGAAAAAAATACAGAATTTTCAACTTGTGTCTTTCCTTGAGGATCTCAACATTTATGAAGAGAGCTTTGCATGACACGTGCATGTTTTTCTTGTTGTATAGTTGAGAAAGTGAATCAAAGAGGGCTTGTGAACTATGTAATGTTTCTCAGAAAGCCTAAAGAAGATTCAGGAGTAGAATCTAGTTGCTTGATTTTCAGAACAATGCTTTAGTCCTGGACCCATTCTTTCCTCCTTTGACTTTTATTGCTTTTTTATCAGAATAGCTATTTCCATATAAAATTGAATGTTACTTTTACACCTGTGGTGCTGGAATACAGAGTAGCTAGACTAAGGTTTCTGTAAGCAAGTTGTTTATGAGGGCAAAAAAGTCAACTTTGTTTTACAACTTTTTTCATAATGTTCTGGCTGTGAAAGGGAATTTCTAGATGCCAGGTTGCATTCAAGTCATGCAGAAGTTCAAGGCAATTTAGTCAACACTGGAAATAAAGAAGCAACCTTAAGACAGAGTGTTTATGTTGTCAAAAGAATATCATTAGTTCTACTGTGTTATAAGAGTGTTTTCCTCTGCATTTCACTGTAAAAGCAAAATTTGACATACATTTGACAGGATTCCAATTGACAAAAGCTAACATGTTAGCAAGTCAATACCACTGAGAGACCAATGTGATATCTGATCTGACAGCAAGATAAATTGTTCCAAAAATGAAACTGGTACTGAAACTAAATTTGTAATTGTATTATACATCTTCCAGAACATCATATACAGTTGATTTGCTCTCTGCCATTGACATTCTTGTCTTAATTTCCATGCAAGAATAAACACAATTACACCCCCCCCCCCCAAGAACACCCATAAACAATTAGGCAGAAACAGAATATTAAGCAAAAATATTAAGTGTATTGCTAAGCATGTTAACAGCTTGGCAGTGTTCTGTGTTTTTAATTATTTTTTGAGATTTTTCAAAAACCTAATAGTCTGGACAGAGCTTTCTGTTCCCTTTTTATTTTGTTTGATTTATTTTTTTTTGGTAGTTTTTGGTTTTTTTTGGGTCAGGTCTCCTGCATGTGCTCATTTTTGTAATCTCTTTTCTTCAGTTGTACCAGTGGTCTGCCAAACATCCACTGCTATGTGGCTGATAGGACAAGGGAGGTGATTCTACCCCTCTGTTCTGCTCTGGTGAGACCCCACCTGGAGTACTGTATCCAGCTCTGGGGTCCCTAGCACAAGAAGGAAATAGGTCTGCTGGAGAACAGCAGGAGGAGGAGGACCACAAAAATGGTCATCTGGCTATAGCACCTCTGCTATGAAGAAAGTCTGAGAGAGTTGGGGATGTTCAGCCTGAAGAAGAGGAGGCTCTAGGGAGACTTTATTTCGTATTTCAGTACTTAAAAGGGGCTCATCTCCAGTCTTTTAAAAGGGACTGGAAATTAGCAAATGTAACACCCATCTGCAAGAAGGGTCGGAAGGATGATCTTGGGAACTACAGGCCTGTCAGCACGACCTTGGTGCCAGGGAAGGTCATGGAGCAGATCACCCTGAGTGCCATTGCATGACATATGCAGGACAATCACTGGATCAGGCCCAATCAACATGCGTTGATTGAAAGGCAAGTCCTACTTGACCAACCTGACTCCCTTAGTGTGAGGGAAAGGCTATGGGTGTTGTCTGTCTAGACCAGTTTCATGAAAGAAGGTTGTAGTGAGATGGGGGTCAGTCTCAAGTGAAAGGACAAGAGGAAAAGGCCATAAGTTGCAATATGGGAGGTTCAGATTATATATTAGAAAAAAATTTTTTCACTGGCAGAGTGGTTACACATTAGAATAATTTCTCCAGGAACATCATGGAGTCACTGTCTCTGGAAGTGTTCTAGAGGTGTCTGGATGTGGCACTTGGGGATATGGTTTAGGGGTGATTATGGTGGTGCTAGATGATCTTGAAGGTCTCTTCCAACCTTGATGATTTTTTGATTTTGTGATTATAAGAAAGATGAGGATAGACTTTTGGCAGGGCCTGTTGTGATAGGGTGACAGCTAATGGCTTTTAACTAAAAGAGAGTAGTTTTAGACTGCATATAAGGAAGAAGTTTTACAATGAGGGTGGGGAAACACTGGAACGGGTTGCCCAGAGAAGTGGTGGATGCCTCATCCCTGGAATCACTGATGATCAGTTTGGATGGGATTCTGAGAAACCTGGTCTAGTGGAAGATGTCCCTGGTCATTGCAGGGGAATTCACATGGAAATATACCTACCATCTTAGACTTCTAAAAAAAAAAATTCACTTTAGCATAATATGATAAATAAATATCATTAAGAAAATTATAGCTTCACTTTTGAGCCATCTCATATGATGTGTACTATAGATATGTACAATTTGCTTTATCAATAGTTTCAGTTTGCTTCATAGACAAAAGACTAATTAGGTGCTTCAGAAGTTGAAAGAGGCTCTTTGACAGAGTTTCCTAGTCCTGACTAAGAATCGTGGCAATGAATACTGTACAAAAAATGGCTGTGATGCTTCTCTTTCAACAGGGTTATGCCAGAATTTAATCATGGAGATGAGATCATAAGGTTTCAATGTTTTATTTACTAAATTGCCCTTTAACATTTCTGCACCACAAATAGCAGCCAGTGCCTAGATTTCAGGAGAGCATCACACTTTATTCAGTTTGCAATAAAGGGTGAGAGTTCTAATATATTTTTCTATTTATTTGCAAGGCAACCTTAGCAGTCCCTTGCCCACTGCAGCGGTCTCTGTTTTGTAGCTGGGTGACAGGGTTTTTATGGCAACTTAGCCTGTGTGCTGACTACATTTTTGGCTAGTTTCAGAGTGCTTTTTATCTGTTGCTGTAATTCTGCTGTGAATATTAGCGACATATTTTTGATGTACGTGGTTTTATTGTGTTAATGCTATAGTTATACCTTCAGTTAGCACATCTTACTTTAACATACTGTTTTAATATAGCAAAACCTACTACTATAGTCATAAGTGTGACTCTGTGCAGACTTTATACTACTAGCATAGGTGTCATGATCTCACTCTATGAGACTGAATTGTGCCAGGCTCACCGCACGGATTCAAGGAAATGGTGTTCAATTAGGGCTGCAAGACTCTCTTCTGTGATGGTGTGACCAAGAAATGTCAGTGTTACACTAACCTGTGTCATTGCCTCGGAAAATGTTTTGACAAAAGAGTGAAAGTGATATGTCTCTGGTGTCTCTGACATTTCCTGGCTCCACGGAGACAAGGAGCATCACCTTGTTGTCTTCCTTTGTAAAGAATATTGAAGGGGAAACTCTCACTCTGAGGCAGACATCAATATTACCAGCCAGAACAGACACAACAGACCTTCAAACACAGACCTTAGTTAATCTTTTTTGTTGATTTGGACTACTGGGACAATGTTGGTGTTAACTGTTTGTCAAGCTTTTTTTTGTTTGTTTGTTTTTTGTTTTGATGAGAGAAAGTACAAAATTGGTAAAATGGTAAAAGAAACAACTATTTTTTCTGGGTTTTTTTCTCACTGATTTTTTTCCCAAATACCATGATCTTTCAAACACAGTACTGAAAATTAAAGTTGTTAACCCTGCTTTTGTGCTTAGGTTCTTGCCATCAACATTGCTCAAGAAACTTCTGCAACCCAAAACATAGTTGCTCTTATTTCAAGGCTGCAGTTTTCAATGTTACATAGTCATGTTTTATTTCTTAAATTTGCTGCAGTGTGGCATCAGCACTTACAGAAACAGTTAACCCTGACACCAGTGCACATGAAAATAGAAGTCAAAGAAAAACCTAGCAGACTGATAAGTGATAGGAATAGTTAATAGCGCTCTGCTGATGATAACTGTGTGGATTCCAAACATATTATTTCATGCAGCAATGACTGAACTTATTTCTGCTTGTTAAAGTATTTGTCTAGAAATAGAGATTTACATTATAACACTAGAAACTGGATTCTGTGAAGAGGTCTAAAACCAGACTGGAATGTCTGAACCCTTTAGTCACTTTAAATAATATGGTACTGAAGTCAATAAAATTACACTTGCAGACTACTCCATAGGCTTCTGCTCGACTGCTCTGGGATTCATTGTATATTAAGGCTTCATTTTCTGAAAAACCCATTACTCTAGTCCACATTAGCCACACATTTAGCTTGCATGTTCGGTATAAGGATGGCTAAAAGACAGCCCAGTAATTTGTTATTAAAATCTGTATTTTTTTTTCTTCATTACAGGTTAATCTCGGAGATCTTGGGCAGCTATATAAAATCCGCATTGGCCATGACAACACTGGAGATGATCCCAGTTGGTACCTGAAGGAAGTCAAACTTGAAAGAGCAGTCCCTTGTTCTGATGAAGAGATTTGTCTCCCCATAGAGTGCTGGCTTGCGGAAGACAAGGATGAAGGTGATACGTGGAGAGAAGTGGCAATAAGAAACCCTGCAAAGGAGCTTTTGCCATGTACGTGCTCAGTATTTTAGATCATAGCCATATCCTGTGAGTTTATGACAGCTTTTCATGTTTCTACCAGGGCAGACTGCCCAAAAGCCAGCGTGACCATGAAGCAATCCCTTCCAGTTACTTTCTAGCTCCACAGAAGTAGGAAGTGATCACTTAACCTCAATTCTTTCCTTCCCAAAATCAGAATAATATCTGTGGCCAGTGCATGTAACCCCTATACAATTTTTGATGTCTCAGAGTGCCTGTACATCATTGGCAAATTCTGCTCTTTAAAGAATGGAATCAGGAAGAAAATCAAGGTATATCGAGGTACATAGTGTTATGTGACATCCAGTTCCTTTTGTCAAGTTTGATATAATCGTTTCTTGTACTGCATAAAATATTCTTTACTAGAAATCCATTATCTGAATCATCACACGTGTTTTTCAAATCAGGCTCAGGTCACAACCATTCACACAGGAATTGTTAGCTGCAGGGTGACACTTTGGTACTTCAAAGTTTACGATAGCTTTGACACACTTTGTTCTCTTCAAGTGAAGTAGGAAATAGCCCATCATATAAGATTATTGTTTAAAAAGTCCTGGGCCTTTATGAAGGAATAGGGATTTGGTATAATCACTTAGCATGATTTCTTTTTTTTTAAATAGAATTCTCTTTATGTATAGAATGACAACAATGCAGCTGATGGCCAATAATGTTTGACATTACATAGATATGTGCTACCATACAGCGAATTGCATTCAAACTGATGCAGTGAATTTTGCAAGGAATCAGTGTTTGAACATAAAAAAATATCATCATGCACTTAGTTACAAATCATTTCAGAAGAAAATATCAAAGAAGTGAAAATGTTCAAGTAGAAAGAATATAATTCTCTGAAAAAAAACATTAAGACTGTGATGTGTGAATGTATTATTAGAATGGCCAGAAGATGCTGAGGAACATGTATGAGCTAGCTCATATTTTCCCTCTGGTCTTTTTTATTTTCTTCACTTTTTAAAAATTGTTATGCAGAATATTTACTGACTTTAAAAAAAAGATTTGAAAAAATAGGACCTGGTTGAATCAGGCCCTATGACCACTAACATGTATCACAGTACCATAATACACTCACAGTGGCATATATGTGGTATACTGGGGCAATAGGAAAATAGTGCAGAGACCAATTCAGTTGCACAAACAATCGATTCAACATCAATAATTCAAATCTGTATTATGTAGTCTGAGATAGCCATTCATAGAGAAGTACTAATATTCTGGTAGGTGCACTCCAATTAAGTATTTCTACGTGAAAAATCAAGTCAGTTCTATCAAAGGCTGGGAATATATTTAAAACAGCACATTCATTTACTCTTTAATTATTATATTACTGTATATTTCCTTATGCTTGCAGGAACATTATCTTAATTAAAATATATGTCTCAAGTATGTAAGAAAAGATACATTAAAAAATTTGGAAATTTCCTGAAAATTTAAATTTACTAATTAATTATTGATTTTGGGTATATTTAAATTGAACATCAATATAAACTCAGAAAGGAATCCAAAGGATTTCCTACTTATTTTCTCAAGAACAAGCAAATGAAACACTATCCATTTGCATTTTTCATTTAAAACCTAATTGCTTACAAGTACTGTACAAATCACATCAAGTCACTTTCTCCAGCAGAAGAAACAATGTAGCGGTAATTACTCAGTGATGATCTGATATTATTTGGTAATTTGTATCCTGTACTTCCAATTCAATCTGTTATCTTCTGGTCATATTAGATTTGCTTAAATATAAAAGCGATATCCTAGAAAATTTAAACAAAAAGAATAAATGTAAACTAAGGACAAAAGGCACTTTTTGCACTTTTTTTAAACTTCTGTTCTTTAACACTTATCCTATTGTTCAGCTTCCTCTTAGAAGAAAGGGTAATTTTTATCTTATTCTTTTTCTCCCTTTCCCCAGCAAAAGTCTACTATGCAACCAATATGGACCCAAAGCCTTAGAGTTGATTTTTGATTCCTTGGCTTTCTCTTTTTCTAGCATCTCTTCTTAAGATCTGAATTTATTTCCTGAATCTTTTAGTTTTTCTTCACCTTCCTCTTTGAATATTCTTCTTTTCCATCCAAATTTCTCACCATGGTAACCCCTCTTAGTTTTTCTGACCATCCCTCAGCCACTTAAAAAAGTTAATACTACCTGGCCTCCTACTCCCAGTGATGATTTCACTTCTTTCTCAGTCTCTCCATCACACCAGTCTCAGCTTCCTCTCCTAACTTAGGTTTCTTAACCCTCCAATATATGTCTGCATTTGTGCTCCCCTCTTTTCTTATTTTTTTTCACATTACCAAGGCTTATAGGTCTGTGGGTCCTTTTCGTCTTCCTGTTACATCCTCTCTTTTGCTTTTCCAGCCCTGGAGATTTAAAAAGCTTCACCTGATCTATCTTTGAAGTTGTCCCTGAATTAAGCATGCTGTTGAACTGGATGATCCCTGGAGGTCTGCTCCAACCTGGTTTTCTTATGTGATTTTTCTATGTAGTCTCGTTTTGTTTTGTTTTGGTTTTTTCTGGTAGTCCTAGATATTTTTAGTTTACTAAACTTTGCAAGTTTGTTTACTTGTTGCTGTTTTGATAGGGTTTCATCGCCTAGTTACATTGCGATGCACAAAATAAAAGAAAAATTGTTCAACTATTTTCTAAGTGATAGGTATTGGAAACTAGTAATCATGCCCTGAGCTGGTTAAATCTTAAATATCACTCAATGAAAATGAGAGAGAAACCTTATTTGGAGTGCTTTTGACTTAGCTTTATAAAACAGGAGCATTACAAGAATCAGACCAGATGTGACAGCTCAGTGCCAGAGCTGCATGGCCCCAGGTCCAACCAGCAGCAAGGCTCAGCATGTGCTTCTGGTCAGCACACAAAGAGAGTGCACATGAATACACCACATATAATGGCCAGCTGCACAGATGGTTGCACAAACACTGCACCAGCAGCCTCATCCCACTCCCTTCTCTAGCTCACCAGGATGGGCACCCACTAGTGGGACTATATATGTGTGTAGATATGTACACAGTAGATAATTCCAACAGTTGGGCTCACACACTCTGCTCAGCAGTTGCCCCTGAATCCCAGTCTCCCCAGTTGCTGGCAACTGGACATATGACACCCTGAAGCTGCAGCCCTGCTGCAGCTGCTGGTACAGACCCTCTCCCATATGCACACATGCATGCACACAAAGAACTGTCTGCCCCTTTGAGACACACATGCACCCTAGCAGGTCTCACCCCTAGAGATACCTGCACCTCACGGTGTGTCTGACAGCTGACTGGGACTCCCATGGTCCCTCTAGCATTCAACTGCTCATGTGGCCCTGCACTTAGAGACATGGGTTTTTGACCCCTGGTCCCATTTCACTCGCTGACAATTTTACTCCCTTCAGTATCTCCAGCTGTTGTCATCTATGACCCCAGCTGGGTTTCAGTCCAGTGTCTGGCACTTAGACCCCCTACCCACATGTGCACACAGATCCGATCCCTCTAACACCTGTTCCGCCCCAAGTGAGAAGGAGATCCATGTCTTTCCCCGTCTTTAGTTCCTCCCCTAAACATCTCATAAATCCTGTGCAATTACAAAATTCTCTTCCCCTCGGCCCTATATTGTGTCGGACACCCTTAGGCAGCAAAACCCAGAAGCATGGCAGATACTCCAAATTGACTCACTGTGCTGGGTTTCATGCCCAGCCACTGGGACTGAGACTCTCCTGGGACATTGCTGAAGGGGCTGGAAGAGAGCATCCCTTTCTCTAAGTTGGATTTTCGCCTGTCCTGGTGCCCCTGTGGTTGTAGAGATGGCTCCACATCAGACTGTGGGCTGACAGCTCCTGTGATAGGCCTGGGAGAAGCCAGAGCAGGGTGTTAGCTGGACTGCCCCCTGCCAATATCTACCTGTGTTCTTTTGTGAATGTGCAGAACATTTTCACACATTCTAACGTGGATTGTCTTCAGATATGGCTGAAGTTTTGAACCGAAGTGGTACGTGATACAAGAAGTGTTGAATTTTCTTACTGTTGTGTTTACATGAACATAAACTTCAAATGAGAATATAAACGGGTAAACGTATTCTGTTCTTATTCACACAATCGAAGGAATAATTGCACTGTTACGAGATAAAAGACAAATATTGAGACTGAATTAGGAAAAATTCCAGCTCAAAATATGTAGAATTCTTTTTCACTTGGAGAAATGTGCAGGTAAATATAGAAAGTTTAGATGTGCCTACTGGCTGAAATAATGCAAAAGACGACCAAAGCAAATAGTAAGGACACAAGTGTTAGCTCTACAAAATTTTTATCCCTGTTTTATCACTCAGGAGGCACCAGCTACATAGGTAAATAGTCAAACTTCTCTTTCCTATTGTAAAATTCATTAGTAAGTGTGTTTTTTCAGAGCTGATAATTTTCTTCTATGTTATGAAGAATATATATATTTTTAGACTACTGCTCCAAAGAGTAATAGTGGACAATAGATACCATTTAGTGGAGATTACAGTGAGAACTGTAATTTTAATTTAAATGTCTATACCTGATATTGTTTTTATATTTGTGTCTTCTCAAATAATATATACACCACTTCTGAGGAAGATAGTTCCTCTTAACCACAATCAACCATTAAGACTTTGTTGTCTTTTAGCCTTAGCGCTCACCAACCTTTACCCTTCTGTCATGGCAAAATGCCAAACAATCTTTGTGAAACCTGGGTAGTAAATACCAAGTAGTAAAATCACAGACATTCAGTCTTGCTGTTTGACAGATTGAGCCAAAATGACCATTTAATTCAAGTGGGCACGTCATATGGAAAAAAGGCCGAACCTGCAGCTGTTCTGTTATCTTGGAATGCCATCATTAAGGGAGGACTGAATAGAAAGAGTCTGACAATTTTAGTGTTGTATATCATTTAACATCTCTCTAGCTTTTGTGCACTTTGGCCAATTTTTCTGTTTACACTAGCAGCCTGGTGGGAGTGAATTTGCTTAGTGAAGCGCTTAGTGCTAAAAACCCCACTTAGTTAAGTGTCCATTGTCCTCTTTATACGAGTTTAGAGGAAAGCTCCCACAGACTGACTGCCAATTCTTGGCAAGATTGTCATCATTGTGTTCCTAGAATGTATTATCTGGTTTAGTTTCATCCAAAAAGAATCTGATTTTTTGCTCTAAAACCACTCCATGCTGCACACCAGAAAGAAGAAAAGAGGAAATTCCGTTCCTTGATTCAAACTAAGGTGCGGTTGCAGGCACACCCACGTCACTAGGCACAGATAGTTGTAACATGGAGGATGCTTATCTAATATACTTTGAGTAATAAATGATAAATATATTTGTCTTGAATTCATCTGCTCTTAACCAGAATTCTAAAATAATGACTTCTCTTTTAGTAGAATTACTTTGAAAAGAGATGAAAACGGGACAGGAGTTTATACTAAGTCATCGGAAAAAGACCAGTATTTCTGCAATGAAAACTTTCATTTTCACATTCTCAAAAACAAATTGTTCTTTATTACGTTTGTTTTCTTCTTCCAAAACATATCAAAATATTAAGTCAGTCTTTAATGCAAAGCAGCCTGTGATGTTTGCTTACAGTTTATATTTTTCAAAAGAAAATGTCATAAGTCATTGAATTCTGTACATTATTTCTTCAGAAGGAATTGATAGTTATATACTGTGCCTGCAAACTGGGACCAAACTCTTTCTTACCATCAGTGAATGATCAGGAATATATCACCTTTTTATGTTGGAAACCCTGATTCAGGTGCCCAGAATAAGAAGTCTGGATAAAAGGTTCTCTAACTCGCATTATGTTGCCTTTAGTATGCCCTCAGATTACTTTTCTTCATAACCAAGGAAACTTCCTTTCTCTCTCCTCTTTGTCCAAGGTAGTTCATGTTCTCATGTTATCAGTAGATACCAGAATCCGGAGTTGGGATTTAAAAAACACCTGGAGCCTCATGATAGTATCTCAAGAGATAGTAGCAGTAGCATTTTTATAGACTGAGCAAGTAGAAATTTGGTACTTCTACACTTGACTGCTCAGTGACTCCGATTGTATTTTTAATATATTTTATTCTGTTATTTTTAACACAGTTATTATACTGCTTTAATGTCTACCTTTTAGAAGCTCCCCACCTCTGCCTGAAAAAAATTTATTT
Source organism: Chiroxiphia lanceolata (assembly GCF_009829145.1). Taxonomy (NCBI): domain Eukaryota; kingdom Metazoa; phylum Chordata; class Aves; order Passeriformes; family Pipridae; genus Chiroxiphia; species Chiroxiphia lanceolata. Next base: position 40,596,858 of record NC_045637.1, on the reverse strand, counting down.
CCGTTTTTTCAACTTTTGTCCATGCATTCATGTTGCAGAGTTTTCTGTTTGGTTATAGTGCTTATCTAAAGGCACCCTGTTGGCAATTTGAAGATTTCAATCACTTATTTTCTGAAAGGTCATTTTCTTTTTTACTGAGTGCTAGCTGAGATTTTCCCCTACTATTCTGTATTAATTAATCCTCTTATATCCTTTATCAAAGTTACTGTGTTTTCCAAGATGTTTCTACTGTTACTTTGATGTGCTCCAGATTGGACAGATGTGTAGATGTGATGTGAGTATAATGGGTCCCTCATAATGCTGAAACACTGTTTCCTGACTTTTGTTGAGTGCTTGGTTTTATGATATAATTTTCAACTTTCTCCTTCCTTTTTTGTTTTTTGTCTATGGGCCTACCTCTCTTTTTTGTCACCCCAGTTTTCAGTTGGCGTAGTTTCACTGAATCAGCGTATAGTAAAATGAAATTACTACTACAGAATAGAGGATGGGCCATAGAGTTCTAATTCTCAGAGTTTTGGGATGGGTTTTTCTTCCTGCAGTGAAGCAGGTCTCCATTTCAGATGTGCCTGCAGCAGGGGGCTTGGAATAGGTCAGTTACTCAAAAGAAATTAAACCAGAGTCACAGAGTCTGAACGCATTTTCTAGGATCTTTTTATTTTACTCTCTACACAAAAAACTGTGTTTTGTGAGCAATATACAGAACAGTACAAACAGAAAAATTGCACATATGGTGAGTCTTTCTATCTCAGCAGTACATTCTGTAGGTAGGTTCGTTATCCAGATTTGGTTGTGTTGTCCCCTGTGCTCATCAAACAATTGATGTACTTTGTCTTATCTATTACAGAATGGCACCATCTTTCTTGTTCTTATGTTTTAGCAATCTGTAGCTCAGGAGCCATTAACCCTAGGACCTTCTGTAGCTGTTTTGCAATCCAGAGGAACTGCTTGACAAAATTTGAAAAAATTGCATCCTCTCGGTCTGGTCTGTGCCTAGGTTTTCATTTGTACAGGAAAGGCTTAACCTCCACAGCCTATTTAATGAATGTTTATATGAATGTGCAAGCATTTCACCCTAGTGGTACGTTGTAAGTAGGCATGTGCAGTGTGTTTTGGAGACTATATTCCTTGCTTAAATTTCTGTGAGATTCCTGTGAAATGCTTTGCAGCATATGCTCCAGTTAAGGGATATAAACATTCCTTTTATTATTCTAATATAGTAGCATGTATTATTGATTTGTAGAAAAATTTAAAGTGCAAACTGGTCTTTTTTGTTAAGAAGGTTCATATATAAACAATGTAGATTGTGTAGACTAAATAAATGTCAGACCTAAAGTTTTACAGATGGTGAGAGATGTATAGACACAAGGAGCTATGAAAAATATTTTCCAGTTTTTTAAAATTCAGCATGTGTATATTTTATACTTCAGACTGATTTATTTAGGCTTGTAGAAATGGCAAGCTGTATTTGATTAGATCATTATCATCTCTCTAGTTACCACAGAGATGCACAGTGCTATAAAATGAACTGTAATTTATTTATCTGTTAATATCTTCATATTGTGTTATAATTACCTCTTGTTCTGTTCTTGTGTATCTTCCCTCCAGAAATGAAAGAATTTGTTGGTATTTTGGTTTTGTAAACATTTATTTTTAAAGGGCTTCTTAAAATAAAGCCTTGAATATACTTTAAAATTCATCTTATAGTTACTTAAAAATTTTATTTTTGATCATGATAAAGATTTTGTAGGTCTAAGTAATACAAATACCATAAACATAAACAGTCATAGCATAAACAGTCTATACTCTTTCCTTTGCTCCCACAGATGTTTTGCATTTTCAAAACTAAGAATGTGAGTGTGTGAAAGTGTGGAGGAGACTTCATATGAATATGGCCCTGCATTTACTATCTGCAGAATCTTACTCCATGGGTAGTACAGCCCTGTTATTAAAAGGGCTGTTTGCAGATTAATATAATTGTTAGCATTTTTTTTTTTTTGGAAATGTGACCTCTCCCCTTCCAAACTCCCAAAGATTTTGCCCCTTCATGCTCAGCGTGGCTCTTTGCTTTGTTGCACATTTCCTGTCATAGTTTGCTGCCACCCCTTACCTTCTGCCCTTTGGCCAGTTATGGTTATACTAGGAGTTATGATACAAAATACAATTTGGATATATAGCTCAGTTATGCTACATATCAGGTCGATTTATGTTTGTTAATTGCCATTCATATATACTATTTGTTTTATCATGATTTTTTAACGTTGAAAACCTTGAAACTAATTTTTATTATGTTCTCTCAAATTTTTTAATTGACGTGTGTGTGCGTTATTGGGATCAACTGTATGTCATGGTTGGTGTTGGTAGACTAAGGCATGGATGTGAGAGCTGCAATGAGTGCTTGAAGCTACAGAAAATAACAAAACCGATCCAGGAACACCACTGATATTTTGGGTCACAGTTGCAACAGTGATAAAGAATTTAATACACTGTGTTTGCCACTTCAGGATGATTTAATACAGATTAAAAAAAACCCTTAATTTGCTTAAGTATACAGTCTATCCATCAAAATCTATCTTTTGATAGATGTGGGGGTATTTTTTTTTCCTAAAGTATTTGCAGTATTATTTTACTACTCTTTTAGCTTCTCCACTGGGAATCAGAAATAGCTGTTCTTGAGTAATGGTGGATGATGTGATGTCTGAGTTTTATAAGCTGTCTTGGGATCCGGTGAATAAGAAATTTATGGCAATTCTACTAGCTATTTGGTGGTTTAAGAGTAATAGTATTTTAATTAGTTTTTGAATAATATTGTCCAGTTTCAAGCATTTTGTTTTAATATCTGTTTTCATCTTAGTTCCTCCTTAAATGTGGTGTTTAATTGTGTTTGTTAGGGCTTCAATTACCTTTCTTCACTCCCAAGAACTATTAAAATTATACACTAATGAAACAGTAATCTCCTCTGTGATCTACTACATAGCAGCAGAAATGGCCAGCTGTGATTAGAATAGAAACACTTCATGGAAAAATTACCATTAAGATGCAAACAGGATTGAGATTTTTTTCAAAGCCACAATAAGAAAAACTGTGATAAAATATAATAGTATATGATCAGTATAAATAATTTTTTAAAATAAATTTTCATATCTGGATAATTATAAAGATAATATTAGTGTGGTAGAAAACATGTTAATACAGTAATTCTGAATTGTATTCCAGAATTCTTTGAAGACACGTATATTTTTTTGTGTGTAACACTAGACTAAGGCTAGAAGGAGAGGCGTTAAAAAGTTGTAAATATATTTTAGCTGAGAGCTGGTTTTGAAAGTGTTATCATTCACTAGTGACAAATGTTGAAATCTTCAAAAGCAAGATGCTGTTCATTTTTCATAGGTGAGGGAGCCTGTTCATTTGCTTGCCAACCTTTGTATATGAGGTGAAAATCTAAAATCGCTAGGATTTGTGATTGTTATTCTTCTTTTAAGAGATGAAATGAAGGTTAACAACCCAGATAATTGTTTTGCACAAATCTGGAAGTTGAAAATACCTTGGTACCAGTGAAAATTAGCTATTGTTTGAGATGACTACTAGGCACAGTTAGGTGGTCTCCAGATAACTTGGAAAGAAAGACTTTGTGAATTAGGTCCTGAAATCACGAATAATCAACGACGAGTGAGAGAAGGAAATGGACTACAAGGGAACACTTACTTGATGAGTTGCTTTGCCAAGCAATGCATAGCATTGCTCAGCATCCTATGGTTTCTGAAGCTTGGTGTTTTCATATTTTTGTGAAGAGAATTAAAGGATTTGAAGCTAAAAGTGAAAAATTCATAGATAGCTGTTGCTACTTGTAAACTTGAAAATCTGTGCCATCTTCAGGCTAAATTTCGATGAGAAAACTTTAGAATTGTGAAAACTACAAGGATAATCTCAAATTTTTTCTTCTTCTAGTGTTGGTGTATGAGGTCCATGTATACACAGGTGCTGAACTTGGTGCTGAAACGTATTCCAACGTTTATATCAACCTCATTGGGACAAGAGGAGATGCTGGCAAAAGGAAGCTCCACAGATCTAAGAATAATAATGTAAAATTTCAACGTGGACAGGTGAAGTAAAAACAATGCTACTTCTGGTCAATAAGAGTAAATTATGGCTAGCAACCAAGTGTAAATATCTTTTATTTATAAGATTTATTCAAGCATTTACCATTTTCTTTATTCAAAATTACTTACATAATTACATCATATGGATGACTTTTATCTGCTCAATCAACCTTTTACGGAAAGCATTAAATAGTAGAATTTGAGTATTCTTGGTTGTTTGTATTGCTTGTATGGATAAAATGGTAACAATAGTTTTTATTCTCCTGAACAGATCACCATGAATTTTAGAATCAAGTTCTAAATCCATACCCAGGTTTTCTAGTCTTGCTGAGGCAGATAGCACTAGAAAATATGATATAGAGATGACTAAATAATTATTTGCACCTGATCATTGTGTCTTGTCAAAGGAATTGAGGTGTTATTCAACTCAGAAAGATTTAAAGGATCCTCACTGTCTGGCCAGGACCAGTATAAAACAACTATATTCATTTTGCAAAAGAAGAAAAAAAGAAAGAGAGAGGAGAAATGAGTTATTCTACACCGTTATAGTCAAAGCAATAGCTGTGTTCAAGACCTTTATCATTTTCCTTGTATGGTTCCACAGATGGATATTTTCTGCATAAAGGCTGTCTCACTGGGTGACTTGGAGAAAGTTCTGATTAGCCATGATGGAGCTGGTCCAGGTAGGATTTAACTTCCTAGAGACCAATCTGTTTTCAAGCCCTTTTTAAACCCAGTGCACTTTGTTTATATTGCATCCTTCATATAAAATGTGACAGAAGGTCTTGCAGTGATAAAAAGTTTTCCTGCAGGCTGATCACCGTGATGGGATGATGAAAAACAGTAGTAACGGACAGAAGAATGGACATGAGTTTAATCTCAAATGCTGTCATTCCACTCTTTGTTTTCAAGATTATTTGTAAGAAAGCATTAATTATTTGCATATAGAAAACTTTCAAAAGTGTGTCTCACACTGTAAGACCATCCTTCATTAGACAAAGAGTGAAAACTGGCCAGAATGGAATTAAAGATATTCAGCAGCTGCTTTTCTACCAGACAAAATTTGAGTAGCTCTAGCATAATGCCCTTGCTGCTTTGGGCAACAGTAGATGATTTGATTATTTACTTAATCTGTGTGAGTCAATGTGGAGCTGTTCCAGTGAGTGACATTACATTTGGCTTGTAGGTTTTTCAGAAAAAAGAGAGAATTTGGTGATGAGATGAATTTTCAGTACAGGCCCTTGAAGTGTGCATGATGTAAATGAAGAGAAAACTAGCATTTAAAAGCACTGAAGATGTAAATACTCAAAATATGTTTGCAGATTAACATCTAGGAATAAGCTAAGTGAAGAGAAGGATTTTTAAAGCAGTTCAGGACCACACTGATAACAGATTAGAAAATACCTTTTACCCTATTCTGTTCTGAAATGGCCTTAAGCAACACCCATCTTGCTGACTGTACTGCCTAAGGCTCTAAGCAGAACTGTGACTACTACAGAAATAGCCTTAATAGTGCAGCCTTAGGATGGGGCATTCTAGTTCTCTAGAGTTTTCTGCCTTCAGCAAAACACGTGATTGTATACATGAGAGTTTCACATCCTGGTAGCCCAAGACATAACACAGAAAACAGTGTGGTGGAACCCACCTTCCCTCTATTCCCCAGAACCCCATACCATGCTCTCTTCCCTCACCTCTCTGTTAATAGGCAGTTCAGCCTTATCACAGGATAAGAATTGTAAATCTGTAACTCAATTCATCTATCTTAAGCTGTTCTTTGACACCCGAGTTCAAATCTGTGGGTTTGGAGGACTGTCTAAACCAGACAATGGATTGAATTCTTCCTGTAACAAAATTTATGCCTTGGTAATTCAGATGGTTGTTCATTGTATTTATCACAGACAGATCTCACAGACCTCTTTTGAACTGCATCCAAAACTAGCCCCTCATAAGCCTGGCCTGAGATTACTGGGGAGTTGAGAGCTGGAAAAGGATGGTGACTCAGGAGAGAGACCATCAAGAGACTCAATCACTTGAGGGTTGAGAGAGAGGAAAGAGAGTACCTTTAGAGATGGGACTACCCCTTTTTCTAATCCTATCACTTGCTTGAGTGACAGGACAGGAAGGTCCTTAGTCTTGATTTAGAGATTGTCTTGAAAGGATCCTGTAACATATGTTTTCTTCAGAGTTCCTAGACCTCAGGGTACAGATCTTCTCCCACAGACGCTGTGAATGAGGAAAGTAAAGGAATTTTGTCCTAGAAGCAGGGTTTGGGCATTGGTCTGGTGTGAGTCACTAGGTGATTTGTCTTACCTGCTGAAAGAAGCTTTTCTTCCATAGAAACCTTCCATATATACCTGTATATTTACACAGGCAGTACCTTTCATCTTTTTTGGCCTTTTTCAAATTGACCTGTCTGATCGCTAGTTAATCTTGGTCAGCCTAATAGGCTTTTTCCAATGAAAGAGTAGTGAGGTGTAAGAGGGTGACAGAAGCAGCTTGCAAAGTGTGCTAATGTGCCCTGGGCCTGAAATCCTAAAGGGAGATGCTATTTTGTTCCATACATTGCCTGGGCATGCTCTTCCTGTGTGACAGAAACTGCTGCCTTCTAGGGATTTCCAGACTCAGATGCAGCCAGAGAGGCAGACCATGAGAATAAATAGGATGATTGTTTCTTCTGACCAAAACATCCCTCATGTTGTTTTTCTAAAATGTGCTGATAGGTAAAAACCTTGTAAACAATATGACAAGTTGTGAGTTGTGCAGGAGCGGTGAGAACAGGATATTTGAGAAGGGTGTCGCAAGGAGAACTATACTGGTCACTAAGATGGTTACTGGAAGTGATCTGAAAGATCAGCATGGATGTGCCAGTGGTTACTGCTGTTAGGCAGAGGACGAATTCAGTAGCCTGACAGAAGTGAGGCTGCACTGGTAGCAAGGCTGAGTATGTGTTCCAAGTAGACAAACACACACACACATTTATAAAACACCTGTGTCTGCACATGGCCGACCATGCAGGACAACACAGACAGGAACTCAACCCATACACAAATAGTAACAATGGCCTTATCCTGTTACCCTCTCCAGCTGATCAAAATAACAGTCCATGAATGTCAAATATAAAAAATTTATACAGTATGGGCGTATAAGACCTCCAGTAACTGGCCTTAGGCACTCAGTCTGTCTGGGTGCTGTCCCTGGATCCTTGGATCCTCGGATCCTCGGATCCTCAGTTTTGCCAGTTTCTGGCACCTAGACATACAAAGCCCAGCCAAGGCAGCAGTCCTGCTCCATTTCCATGGCAGCATTAGTTTTAAAGATTTGTTAATTAATATAATATTTTCATATATGCAATAAGGTGTTCACTCACAGAGGACCAAAATTTCCAGCATTCACACAAATCTTGATTATTGGAATAAATGGATTTGTTCCAACATCCTTGTGTCTGATTACAGGGAATCAAAAGATATGGGCTGAGCTGTGAACAGTGTGAACAATTCAGAGATGTATGCATGTATTTATCTTGAAGAGAAAAAATCCCCCCCACTTAAAATTAAAACAGGCAGAGAAGAATTGCATCTCTTACAAGAGATACAAAATAATCAAGTTTCATTCTGTTGATATATCTTATCTATTTAGCTGAGATATGTCTTAATATGATCTGTGTTTTTGCTAAAAAAATATAATCTGGGCTTTTTTTCTTAAAATTTATTAAAAAGAAACAAAAAAACATGATTTCACATGATAAACTTTTGTCATTTCAACACAGGCAATGGATGGTTCCTGGATAAGATTGTCATCAAACATAAAGAAGGAGAGGAAGCTCAGGAGGTTGTATTTCCTTGTAATAGGTATGCCATTCATGGAGAAAAATAATTTGTTACCTGCCAGCAACGTAACCAAAAAATCACAGAACGGATATGTGCACACAACGTAGGTGTATGAGCAATGTCCCAGAGTTTTTCAACATACAAGGGATGCAAAATTTTGTGATAGAAGACAAGAAACAAATTTGCTATATTGACATAGGAGGGAGTCATAGCCTGAGGCAAAGAAGCCCCAAACCAAATGTTTCATAAGAGAAAAGGTGCACTGATCTTTTTGTTTAATCTAAATTATACAGAGACCATGTGAAATTACTTAAGCTTTTAGTTCTCAGTCTTTTAAGAAGTATTGTATATAAAGATCTGAAATTACAGAGCTGCCATCATGCAAACATGGTGGGATGACTCACACAGCTGAAGTGCTGTAATGGATGGCTATAAATCCTTCAGCAGGGATAGGCAAGAAAGGAGAGGTGATGGGGTAGCCTTGTATGCTAAGTGTTTTGATTGTCTAGAACTTGATGACAGTGATGATAAGGTAGAGTGTATATGGGCAAGAATCAGGGAGATGGCCAAGGCAGGTGTCATGGTAGAAGTCTTACAGACCACCCAACCAGGATGAAGAGGGAGATGACATACTATAAGCAGCTGGGAAAAGTCTCACAATCACTGGCCCTTGTTCTCCTGAGGGACTTGTGTCTGCTGCAAATACAACACAGCAGAGGGGAAGCAGTCTAGGAGATTCCTGGAGTTTATAGAAGTGAACCTTCTGACACAGCTGGTGAGGGAGCCAGCTAGGGAAGATGTCCACTGGATCTGTGGTTTGTGAACAGAGAGTGGGTGATGTGAAGGTTGGAGGCCATTTTGGACACAGAAATTGTGAAATTATAAGAGGTTTTGATCCTCAGAGAAGTAAGGGTGAGCAGAACTGCCACCTTGATATTCTGGAGAGCAGACTTGGGCCTGTTTAGGAGACTGGTTCACAGAATCATCTGGGAGGCATACCAGGAAGACTGGACATTCTTCAGGATGGAAATCTTACAGGCACAGGAACAGGTCATTGCCATGAGCTGGGGATGAAGAAGACCAGCCTGGCTGGACAGAGATTTTTGGCTGAAACGCAGGAATGAAACGAGGGTTTATGACCTTTGGAAGAAGGGGCAGGCAACTCAGGACTACAGGGAGTGTTGTTGTGATGTTATGCAGGGAGAAAATAAGAAGGGCCAAAACCTAACTAAAAATTAATCTTGCTGTACAAGGCAAAAAACCAAAACAAACCAAATAAAAAAGAAAAATAAACAAAACCCCCAAACAAAACAAACAAAAAAACCCCCAAAACAACAAAACCAACACAAAAAACCCCACACAGCAGAAACAAAAGGAGAGTTAAAGAGAATCTCCCTCCTTTATTGCATGTGAGGGTCAACAGTAACAAAGGATGAGGGAAAGGCTGAGGCACTTAATGCATTCTTTGCCTTTAACAGTAATACCAGTTGTTCTCTTGGTATCCAGTCTCCTGAGCTAGAAGAAAGGTAGGGGGAACAGAATGAATCCCCCACAATCCAATGGGAAATAGCAACCTGCTGCAGCACTTAGCCATGTACAAGGCTGTGAGGCTGGATGTGATTCATAGAAGGGTACTGAGGGAGATGCACTTGGGTCACAACAGCACTCTGCAATGCTACAGACTTGGGGATGAGTGGCTGGAAAACTGCCTGGTGGAAAAGGACTTGGGGTGCTGGTCATCTCTTGACTGAACATGAGCCAGCAGTGTGACCATGTGGCCAAGAAGGCCAATGGCATTCTGGCTTGTATCAGAAGTAGTACGGCCAGCAGGACTGGGGAAGTGATCATTCCCCCTGTACTCAGCACTGGTGAGGTTGCATCTCAAACCCTGTAGCCAGTTCTGGGCTCCTCACTACAAGAAGGACGTTGAGGAGCTGGAGTACGTCAGAGAAGTGCAATGAGGCTGTTGGAGGGTCTAGAACACAAGCTCTGTGAGGAGAAGTTGAGGGTACTTGGGGTTGTTTAGTCTGGAGAAAAGGAGGCTCAGTGGGAACCTTATCTCTCTCTGCAACTACCTGAAAGGAGGTTGTGGTGAGGTGGGGGTTGGTCTCTTCTCCTGAGAGTAATGAGTGATAGGATGAGAGAAAATGGCCCCAAGTTGTGTCTAGGATTGTTTAGAAAGAGCCAAAAGGCTTGTTAAACATTGAAACAGGCTGCCCAGTGAAGTGGTGAAGACCATCCCTGAAAGTATTTAAAAGATGTGTTGATGTGGCACTTGGAGACATGGTTTAGTGGTGAACATGGTGGTGCTCGGCTAATGTTTGGACTTGATGATTTAAAGATTTTTTCCAACCTAAACAATGCTCTGATTCTATTCTAAGATCTCGCTGCGCTGATTTTGGTCACATTCTCTGAAGGTCATTGAAATCCCTATATACATCCTGGAAATCTTTGGAAAGACCTTTAACTTTTCCTCTTAAAGTAGAATAACTCTCTTCTGGTCTATTTTAGTAGGTCTAAAATTTTGCTACCCTCTGGAAAATTAGAAAGCATTTGACTCTCCCAATTCTAACAACTGCTAAATAGTCCATTCTTTCAAATTTTCTTACTATCTGAGGCAACTGCAACTTTTTAGCTGTCTTTGAGTTGAATAATACAGCTGTAGCAGAAAAAAACCCCACATAAAATAAGCCAGTAGAGGAAAGTAAGGATTTGTGTGTGTTATTTATGCATAAGTATTTTTAATACAATAGAAATAAGTTGAAAAATTGTAATTTAGATCCAGATAATTATATTCTGTAGTATGTAGCTTCCAGAACTTAAAAGTTTGGGTTACATAGCTAAAATAGTTTTCATGTTATTTTGGGAACTGTGCTTTAAGTCTTGAAAATCTTCAGGGGTTTAGTAGACAGCTCTCCTCTTCTAGGAATCCTACCTGTTTACAAAAAAACACCACAGGGTTTCCTTTTGCAAAGTTCCTGGAAATGACTAGCTAAGAACAATTTACTCTTCTTAGGACTATCATTTGAATGATCAGGTTATTGGTTTAGTTTTTCTTTTTGGGTATTAAGCTTTTAAAATGGTTTGGTGTGCATTAAAGACGGTTATTGGAAGCAGAGATGAATGAGAAAATTGATTCTTTAAATTCAAGGAGAACTTATGAGACTTCTCTGAAGAGTGGAATTCTTAATAAAAACATTAGGCCGCCTTTTCAAGAGGAAATTGTAAAGATCTTAGAAAAAGATTACACGTAGAACCAGAGGAATTTTGTCATTGTTTGCCTGCAGTGTAAGTGTGCTGCCAATGTGTCAAAGTTTGCTTTCTATTTTTAGAAACTACTACTGATCTTTTCTTTCTTAGGACAGAATGAGGAGATAGGTCCCAAGAGTTAATCAAGCTATTTATTACAACAATAGTTGAAATACAGTGGAGTTCAGACTTGATGCATGAGATATTTATTCATAGTTTTGTTACACATAAGAGGTGAAATATATTGTGGATCCTTGGGTTTAAACAAATGCAACATTAATATGGAGTCAATAGAAGCTGATAGTAAACATGTATCTATTTATTTTTAAGTAAGTGATATTGTTGAAGGCCATGGAGGGTTATTATTTGAGCATGGAGGATCAACTGAAGTAGTATGGATGTATGTTTGCAGTAAAACAATATTGCAGGAAAGCTGCTAAAATTCATCAATTTAAAAGAAAAGTAAAAAGAGAAGTTCAGTTAATTGCTGCAGATCTGCAAAAGATTTAGAAACTTCCAGACTGGGAGGTTTTATATATCATTTTATATGTCAGCCAGTACAATGAATACAACTAATCACTGCAGGTTATATACCACTTCAAATATACAGCTGAATCTCTGAACCAGTAAATAACTTGCATTTCATATAATGTACTTCATATAGTACTACATTTTTCACACAGCTGCGATGAGAATTCCTCTGCCTGGAGCAGGTTGAACCAAATTCTTCTAGCATGAATAAGACTAACTGTGATGAATGTATAAAAGAAATTTTGATCTAGGTTTCAAGGTGTAATTTGATAAACAAAGTATAAAAATACTGTTGGAGACAGAAGGTAATGGTCAGCTCACATATAATATACTAATAGTTTTTATTAATCTTATTATTTTTCTTTTTGCAATGAAAGATGGTTAGATGAATGCCAAGATGATGGGAAAACTGAAAGGGAGCTAACTGCCAATGGTAAGTATTTTGTTAAAGAAAAACTGTGTTATAGCACTATATTATAGGCTTAATATCCAGTTATTAAGAAGAACCCTTCCAGATAAGACCATAACTTAAGAAGAAAAGTGATAATAAAGCTCATTCCAATTAGTTTTCCTGTTCATATTTTAGAGGATGGCAGTTCAATGAAGGCGTTCCTCAAAGGTAAGAGTTTTTTTCTAGCCAGTGTTTTCTATATCATAGCTTTTGCTGTTTGAATTTAACCTGCAAATCAGTATTGTGACAAATATGTAAGCAAGTGACCTCATTTGTGTATGTTTTATACTGCATGTCAGCTGAGACACAAAAAGACAAATTGTCTGGCAACAGTCTACAGAAAGGACTAGACCTCTATAATTGGGAAAAATATAAACCATTTCTCATTTTCTTCATATTTCTACTCTCTTCTGACCTGAAATCAACAAGGAATTCCTCTGAGAAGAGATTCAAGTGTTGTTTTGTTTACCCCAATGTCACTGTCATTTAATACTTGGGGACAGGTCCCCTAGCAAACATCAGCAAGTTGAAAAATGTGTTGTGAAATGTCAGTAGAAGCATTTTCAGGTCAAAATCCCAAAGTAACCAGAAATAATGCAGCTTACACTCCCAATCCTCTAGTGAAGTTAAATGTAGTATATGCATTCAGTTGACTAAATCTGCTTGAATTAATAAAAAAAATTAATAAAAAAACTACCCGCCTAGCTTTCTGGGTTTATACTTACAAAGACAATCTCATCACTGTAATACGCTAGTTCCTCTTAGGTGTTTAAAATTTGAGATACCATCTCCTCATTTCTTCCTAACCGAAAAAGAGACACAGACTGACACACATATTTTTATGAACACTTAACTGTAAATGGCTATTCTGTGCAACCATGCCTGGGCATTTTATGGGAGAAACTAAACTACCAAATGTGGTATTTACATTTGTCTCTTAAAACAGTGACTTGCCTTCTGTAGAATGAGTCCTAGTCTCTCAACCGAATTTCAATTTCAGTGAAAATCAAATTATTTGCATTCAATCAAACAGTTTACCCAACAGTTTTGTTGTTCCATGGCAACATAACTTAGACAAGAGGAGACTGATGAACTCAGGTAAGTAAAGGCTTTCCCACACAGAAAATTAATTTCACAAGTGACTTGGATTTTGGATTCTGCATTTTGCTAAGTGCACAGTTCAGAGAGGCAACCATGATATCTATTTCACCTCATGTTCAGATAAGAGACTATATTTTACTACCAATTCAAATTTTTTCCACTGCAGCTTTATTCTTCATTATATTATAATAAGCAGGTACAGATGCACAGGCTGCTCAGTGCCTCGAGTGTCAACAGTGATTAGACTCAAAATATTGGGTATGAGAAGAAAGGAGTGGCTTCTTCTTAATCAGCTTTTGATACGTCGCACTGTCAAGATATCTGGTAGCATCCAGAGAGTGTTGAGATCAGAGGTTCTGAAAAATGAAATTATAAAGGAGAAGAACATTTTTAGGAAGTTATCTGTTTGAGTTTATATGCAGCTTAGTTATATGCAGCTTAGCTTGAGTTGCTCTTCAGCCATCTTTCTTTCACCCGGGGGCTCATTCCAGTGAGGAACTGAGATAGGTGAGAGATTGGACTTTTATGCCTTATGTAAAAAAGATAATGAGTAGGACTGATCTCAGGATTTTCACCATTTAATTTTTGTTGTCATACTGGTGATGCCATGGGCCTTGCATGACTGAGCTTTATAAGAGGGTAACAACCACCAGAGGTTTGGAAAGAGGTTTGTAGTCAGCCACTGTGTCTTGGTAGATTGACACAGAACTAAGTTGGAGCTGATAAGTGAAGATGAGAACTCCAGAGATGGAGAGTTTTGGAAGAAAAAAATAATTGCCTTAGATTCTCCCAGCATCTGTAGCAGTGAATATTTCACATGGTACAGTAGTGATAAGCAGAGCCATTCAGAGTGAAAGCAAAAATTTTTGTTATAATATATTTTTACTGAATAAGAGGCAAGCAGCAGTCCTGATGTTAGGGAGCCAATATCTTAGGCATTCCTGTAGTCATACTCTATATGAGCTGCACTCTGCAAGTGGGCTTCAAAGAAAGTCATAAGAAGTTGATTGGCATAATTCAGTGTTGTTTGGTGATTTTCAGGATTAGATCGATGGCCTTAGGCCCGGTCTAAAACAAAGGTTATAGAGCAAAATACTTTATAAGTCACTCTGAAGGTCAGAAATCTCATTTACTTTGTACGAAGCTGGTAACCTGTTCAACCACCTAGCCAAAGAGTAGACTTTGAAAGTCATCATTACCGGATAGATTACTTGAGGGCTCTTTGCCCTTTGTCAGCCAGGCTGGCATTATGCCAGCTTTAATGAAGCATAAATCCCAGATCCCTGTGACTGCTGCTGCTGGCTATGGATTCTGCCAAAATGCAGTATGCCCATATCAAGTTTCCTCAGTAACCTTTATACATTTGTAGGCTATGGAGAGGCTCTGGTAAATCAGGAATAGGAATAGATTTATTTGTATTCCTCTGATTCCTCATATATTTTATGCAAGATAAAAAGAGAAAAGCAGATAGGTGCTCTCAGCTCTCAAATGATGAAGTGGATTTGAGGGAGAATGGAACTTTACAACACTAAAAGTTTTCCACATTGTAGGGATATTTTACTGCTTTCTCCTCCTATTTTCTCTATTTATTTTCCTTTTCTACCTCAAAGTAGGTGGATTTTCGCACATAGGAAAGGATTTTCTCTCAAAGCAAGAAGTCAAGACAAAATATATTCCAATACTGTCCCCACTGCAGTCAGTTTAAAGGAGCTGGGTTCTTGTAATGTGATTCCAGTAGGGTGTCCTGTGGTTTTTTGGGCTTTTGTGGGTGGTGAATGAAGTGTGGTTCAACATCCTTGAACAGAGTTCAGTTTATAAGTATTTCTAGGTTGGCTCTTCTTGAGTTGTGCAAAGTTGTTGGTATTAAGGTATACAGAAAATTCATAAGAAAAGACAAATATTCAGTAAATACTACCATGACTAATTCTGTTTTAAAATTATTCCCTACTTTGCAAGCACTTGCTAATAGACTAAGAATAATCACAGAATTCCCAAATTTTAAGTGGAATGGTCCTGCTTCTAAAAAGCATAGACAATATGTATTGCCAGATGGAGGCAGAAATCCCTAAGAAAAAGAATTAAGCAGACTGACTGCTCTGCCTCAAGGCAATACAAATTTCTACAATCTTCAGGAAATAAGCAACTTACTCCTACATCCAGCAAAGTGTGAATTTCATCCTAGGTCCTAAGACCAAAAAACACCAGAGTAAAAAAACCAATAAACTGGAATAATGTATTTTAAGAAAAATTTTGGCAATCCTCTAAAAATACATAAATTACTCAGATCTAAAAAACTAGAAAATAACCCATCCTTTTTCAGTTTTCTGAATTATATTCTGAAATGTTGACTTTATGCTTTACCATGCTCAGATTTCTATGTGCAGAAGTCACTGCAGGTTTGATTTTCACACTTTTACTGAAGGAACTTTAAGGTTCCAGACTAGTGGTTAAAAGAATTTCTGGAAGGAAATTGTTATGACTGATCCTATTTAATTTCTGAAAGTCAACAGATGGCCCCTGCTTCTAACATATCCCTGTTTAGATCTCTGTAATGTGAAATCAGATCTTTCATTATATCATTATAAAAAGAAACAATAGTGAGATTCTTTTCACAGGATTCTGTTTTTCCCTACTATTCATTTTGGTGATTCTCACACTGATTGTCAGAGTAAATGGCTATGGCTTTTCGCATTAGCCAAGAGTACAATAACACACTAACACACTAATCACTCTGAAAGGAAGCTAACATAGTTCAGTGATATCAGGGGAAAAGTCTCTTTTTTAATGATATGTGGCCACACATCTGAAACACAGAAAATAACCTTCTCATGCCCAGCTATCTGCTTTTCAGAACTTCACTCCTAGAGAAACCACTAAACACAATAAATATTTGGTATCAGTCTCCTGGCTGGTGTACCTATCCATCCTTGCCAAGTAGCTGTCTAAGTGAATAGAATATTAGACAATGAATTTTTTTTCTTATTCTGGCATGAGCAGGTTAAATGAATTTACTGAACTGAAAGAAAATGCAGTCAGTCTGGGTTAGCTCAGTTGCCAAACTGTAGAAGCATTAAAAGTAAATGTAGGAGAAAAAAGAGTCGCAGATGCTAAGAGGCCTTAAATCTGTAATCATTGATCTATTTTCTGGAAAACTCCCAACTGGTGTCTTAGCTTTTCTTCTGAAATAATAATTAAAAACACAATCATGGTTATTAATTAAAATAAATCACCTTGCCCGAAATACCTTCTCCGAATGTGTGGCCTCTTTGAGGAGGGAACAGGCAGTTATGCATCTGTGCTTTCTTTCAACTTGGGAATTACTATTTCCTGGAGCAGAAGGATCTTACAAAGAGAAAAAAAAAGCTCATTTGGGAAACACAAAAATGCAAAATTATCCTAATTTTCTCTCTGCTGTGTTCCTGGGACAGCCTTGAAAATGGGGCATGGTTGAACAGGATAAGAGATTCAGGGCTATGATGGGAGTCTTTGTAAAAATTTGAAGCTCCTTATAAACCCTCAGAGTGATCAGGAACAGCAAAAGCTCAAACCATGCTTGACTTCACCAAGTGTGACACCCTGAAGAGTACCACATGCCAACTTGGCACAAGGAGATAAAATTCAAAGCTGGCACACATATCAAACAGCAAAAGTTCTCATTAGGCAAAGTGTGGATCTTCCACACTCTACATCTGACTCATTCCTGGAAATGACCTCAAAAAAAAGTTCAAATGGAAGGATCCTTTCAGCTAGTGTTTAACTCAGAAGACTGACTGTGAGATGTGTATTTGCCTGCTGTTTTATAGCTGAGCCCAGAAGAGTCAGGGAACAGTCAGATGTAATGCAGAAACACGTTCTATAAAAAGGGGAAAAACAAAATTAGCTAAAGAAAAAAGGTGAAAAAGAGGGAAAATTATAAATCAAGGAAACCAGATCAGGTTTTCATCCAGTCTCCATCTCCAAGCAGGAGGAGGAAGAAAAAGGTATGAAACAAGTACACAGTACTGCAAGAAAAAAAATCACATCCAATTTAATTCTGAATTGAATTATTCTAAAATTTATTTTATCGACATATTGTTTTGTAGGCTTACACACAAACATGAAATAGTTCTCTTTTATATTAATGCGATTAACAAATTATCATATTTTCATAGTACTCCCCACAGTCTAAACATAAGTTTTTGATTTCCTTCTACTGTTAAGTTCCTTTTGCTATGCAGAATCAAGTATCTTTTCAACACATAATTCATTTAAATTCAGGGGATGATTTACCTTCAAGCACTAAGTAACTTCCTAACCTATACTGTCCATCTACTACACTGTATTTTTCCCACACATGGCATAGCTTCTCAGTTGCATTCTGCAGGTCACCCGATCTCTGAAAGGCCTAAGCCATGAGCTGAGGTCAGTGCAAACATCTCTTCAGAATTACCTAAATTTTGTATTCAACTCTAGTGAATAATTTGATCTGACAAATGAGCAGACCGAACATGACAAATCAGCTTAGAAAAATTGTAGAAAAAGAAGTTTCATTGCTTAACTAGTAGTGTATCAGCCAGCATGTCTTACAAAAAGATCACATACAAGTCTTTCAGAATGTTAGTTTTCTTTTTCATGTTACATAAGAACATTCTAATTGAAATGTATTAGAATAATTACTTTATTAAAGCAACTATTTTGTTATAAAGAATGCAAAAAAACCCCACAACAACAGCCTAGGCAGAGTCTTTTTCCTGCTTCCTTAGTTTTAATTTCTGCTTTCATACCCACTTCGACAATTGTCTTGTGTTTATCAAGTCTAAGTGATACTTATTGTCAAGAAAAAGAATGTCGACCAGTCTATTTTTATTAAATAGGATGCAAGTTCATGGTAATCTTTAGATTCTTTGTTGTAATAGTAACAAAAGCATCCATTGCTCTCTACCGTTGACACTAAAAATGTTTAATTGATACATTGATATTAAAGATGTCTTTATTTTATTTAGCACAACGGTGGAGAGTGCAGGTTAAAACAGATGGAGATTCCCCAGAGCCACAGGAGTGTAAAAGGACCCTTGTGATTTATGGCTCAAAGGGCAAAAGTGATGAGCTTCTGCTTTCTCCACAAACCCCTGGCTATGTGTGCTTTCTGCCCAGAGCAACTGATGAATTCACTGTAAGTCATAAACATACACTACTACACAGACCTTACCATGACATTGCTGTCAAGGTGACATATATATATGTGTGTGTATGTGTGTATGTGTGTGTGTGTGTATACAAAACTAGAGACATATATATACAATGTTACTTTGGTAAAAAAATGATACAATTATTTACAAAGATGGAATGACACAAGTTTAGGTCTTGGGTCATCTCCTGTTGGTAGTCCTGTTCTACTATAGCAAGCTCCAATGTTCTCTTTGAATTTTCAGTGCCTTCAAGGGCAGAAAATGGACCCTGCATTTACCGGCTCGTCTTGCAATTTTTTTCTAATTCCCTAAAGACTCCTGAGCTGAAGTTCATTGAAAAGGCCATACATAATTATTTGTGAATGCAGAAGATGAAGGATTGGGCAGCACTCCCAGGGGAGTTCAATGGGCTTTGTTTTCCTTTATTTCCATCTTTGTAAAGTAGTATCCACTCTCCCCCAAGATAGTTCTGTCTCTCAGGCCAGCAGGCAGAGAATTTTTCTGGATAGTAATAAATCACTGGAGAATGCATTCATGCATATAAAAGTGTGATGAACTCTACAGCAATAGATTACATATGGCCACTATTAAAATCAACCCTAACACAGTCCTGACTGCCTGTACACCCAACACACATGCTGCTGCTTTGAGAGGATTCATCTGAGACATCTTTTTAATGTTCAAATTCTGTCCTGGCTTTCTTGGCTAAGTCACTGCAAATTCTGTTGATTGGCAGGAAGTACAGCTTCTAGCCAGTAAGATGAGAGAAATAGCTTGCAATTCAAGTCAGTTTTATACAGCTCAGGAAGACTTTTCAATGGCTGCAATAAACATTCTGAAAACAATGCAAGAGTACATTTTGAAAATTATGCCAAAGCTTTCATTGTAATGACCCCATCCAGGCTGAATTTTTAGTTTAAATAACAAGCTAAAGCAATTTAGGAACTTTATGGGGAGTAAATGAGAAGATAAATAGCATTTCTTAAAGACAAGAAAGCAGCTGCTTATCAAAAAACACAAGAAACACACTGAGCAACAAAAGACGCTTCAGAACTGAAGAAGTCAGTAGAGGCAGAATCTGTCTACAGAGCAACCACACCAGCTGATTGAATTTTAGGAAGCATCATTTCATAAAGTAGACCTTTGCTGCACCCAACAAGTTGGTAATTTCTCAAATGGCATGTATTCCTCTTTGAGGCTGCCTTACTTCAATGATTGGTACCAGGAGAATGATAGTACCAATGATTGGTACTAGGAGAAACTAGTAATGCTGGGTGTCAGTCATGGTTGTCCCTCATAGTCCACTATCCTAGGTGCCACAGTACCTTAACCATCATACCCTTCCACCCCAGCACCTTTGTGAATGCTTGTTTAGACTTTGGATTGGCTTTGGGTTAGTGTTTATATTTTCCCCATAGATATTTGTGTCCTTGTTTTTATTGCTTTGTATGAAGGAGTTAATACTATTTGAGCATTATTTACTGCACATGAAATTTTATCTCTTTGGCATATTGCTTATAGCACAGCTTACAGAATAAGCAGGTCTGATACAAAGGGTCATTTGGGGATTCCCCATAAATACTTTCATATCTTCTTTAGGTGGTTGAGCTAATAAACCCAGTTTCTTTTTGCTCTCCCTTTCTTTGTTCTTACTAAGACTATGC
This sequence comes from Chiroxiphia lanceolata, assembly GCF_009829145.1. NCBI lineage: Eukaryota > Metazoa > Chordata > Aves > Passeriformes > Pipridae > Chiroxiphia > Chiroxiphia lanceolata. The sequence continues at coordinate 40,576,770 of NC_045637.1, read as the reverse complement.
AAAAGAACGCAGAAGCTTTGCTCATGTTTTCTCACTGTAGCAGCAGGCTGGAGACGAGCATATCACAAGGAAGACAAGCTGTGAATTCAGCTTTCAACAAGCAGAAGTAAATGAACTTTCAACCTCCCCCCAAGATCCTAGTCCTAGACAAACATCCTTAACAATACAGTGCAGTAAAAAGAACAACAGGTTATGTGCTATAAGCAGCTCACATAGTTTTGAAACAGTAAGCTAAATTTTGGTCTCAGAGATACATTTATTGAACACTGAGGACAGAAAGACACCTAAATTCCTGATTTTCCAGGTGCTCTCACACAAGTATATGCACAGATGTGTATCACATTCAGAATGATTATTCGATCCAAAATATGTCCAATCAAATCCTATGAAAGAACAGGTGTAGTTTAATTGCACATAGCAAGCATAAGGAATGAATTAAAAGAGAAAATAGCAGCATGCTATGAGGTACAGTTGGGTTTCAGTGGTCTCAGAAATCTATAGCATAATGTTTGAGCAGCTTAAATAAGAATAACTTAATTAGAACACCTTAAGTTTAAAAAATAAATTTAGAATAGGTGAATGTGTCAACGTATGAGATTTGATTGAAGATAGCATGGCAAGAAATGACTAAAAGTTTTTGTCCTTGATAGTCTGGTGATGGTAAGAATCAATTGTTGACCTCACATGGAATAAGCAGATTTGTAAAGTATATAGATCTTTCTCCCAGTCATCTGTGTTTCTTGATTGCATGCAGAGTAAGCTTGCCAGAACATGTCTTTGGAGAGTCCTAGTGTATTGTGCACATTCTCTTATTCAGAGAACTATAAAATGCGAAGATACATCACTGACAGATTGTGAGATTGGGATCCCTAAAACTACTCTTCAAACACTAGCACAGGTAGTACAAAATGAGCAGTAGAGCTCTGCAAGTAGGACTGTTTGTAAATACACAGTAAATATGGAATTTATTTTGTGTTAAGAACCATGAGGTGACAGAAAGTTTCAAATCACATAATACAATACTCCATGGTGTTTTACACAGTATGAGATGATGTTCCAAACAACAAACAGCAGGACTTCTAGAGTATATGACAGAAGGCTCTTCATCTGAATTCAGAGTGCTTTGACCAAACCTTATTAACTAGAATAATTATGGGTTTTTTTTCCTTTTTTTTCCTTTCTTTTTTTTTTTTTTGCAGGGAAAAGAATTGAAAAGAATTAAAAAGAATCTAATTTAAATGTACCCCCAAACAGTAAAATTTACAAAGCTTTGATTACATTAGGCATGATGTTTTTGATAACCCTGTGTGAATCAAAAATAAAAGATTTAAAATGTTATGAAACCATCTTCATCTGTTACCTGTCTCTAAGATATTCAAAAGTCCAGTGGCTTGTCAGAGCCTCCTCTTGATTATGAGACTGCTCCTTTCAGTCATGTGATAGAAAAGTAGTGTGTTTAGTATGTGACAAATCACATCCAACTCACCTAAATTTCAAGTTCTGAGTATTACATAAAGCTGCTCAAGAAATAAATATGGAAACATTAATTAGGAAGTTATATAATAATGAACAGGGTAAAGTGTCCTCTCGCAAATAGTCTACAAATTTAAAATAAAGATATATACTTTGATATACACTGATAGACTTTGTGATGGATTATAAGTCTATCTCTGCTTCGAAGTTCATATTACTTCAATTAATAGACATCGAAGGAAAGGCAAATTATGGGATCAAGACAATATGCATATTTCAAAGAAAAACTGTCCATATTAAATTGCTCAGAAAGGATACGAAAATGATTTAATGGTAGCACTGTGTTACAATGATAGAGCTGAACAAAAAAGACTTGTACTGCCAGAACTGCGGGGAAAAACAAATCCCTGAAAAAAAAAGGGAAATCTAATAAACTCAGTTGAAAATAGTTGGTGCTTAATTCCACAGATCGTAAACTGTAATTAGTGGTTTCTGGTTCAAAGGCAGTCACAGAAATAAATGAAGTTGTGATTCTAGAAACAAAAGGGACAATTGTGGGTTTTAAATAGCCTGTCCTGTATTCTGGGATTATTTTCATATATATCTCATCTGTGCATTTCCTACAAGGATTTTAGCACATGTATTTATGGCAACTTAGAAACCAATAGAATTTCAAATTTGGGTAGCAGAAGGCAAAGTAAAATGTGAGGTACAGCTTACCTTGTCACATAAAAATAACCAAGTCCTGTACTTTTGCAACTCCCAAACAGAGAGCTTTGTGAAACAAGTTGTTCAAGCAGTTAGAGTAGCTGTGTGTTAGTCATGGGGGTCCAAGTACAACAAAGAAAATCTGCAGGCCGTAATTTTAAAAGTCTGTAGTCTGGTTTTGACAGAGAAGAAGCAATAATTTTGTTGCCTGTGAAAGGATCATAGTTTAGATGTGCACTCTCCTCTCAATGAACCCAAATAATTCCCATTCAGCTTAATAAGGTGGAATGCATATTTTACAAGGGATTAGTCCACTTAGTCCACCATAGCTAATGATACATAGCTAATGATATCCTTTGCAACACAGACAGCATGAATGAAAAAATCTTGACATGAAATTCTGCCCATGCATTTCCCTTTTCATAGTGCAGCAGTGGAGACCAAGTCAGGAACAGCCTTAAGTTCTGTAAGCATGAATGTGTACAGACAGTCAGGGCAGGTTAGTTTTGGAGAGAGGACAAATCTAATGCCCTCTTCAGTGTAAAACCAATGCTGTGTGACTGTTATGAGTGCTGTGGAGGTACAGTTCAGGAGCTGAGAGGTTCCATGCAGCCTCGGGACTCTTACATAGAAAATAGGAAGCATTTCTTCCCTGGTCCTTAAAGAATATTGAAAATTTGTAGGAGTGGCATGCCAATCACTTATAATACTTACCTTGAGAAATTCAGACTGAAAGGGATCTTTTAAGTCAACAAGTGCAGATCCTTCTTACCAAAGGCCTCTCTTCATAAGTTCTACAGTTCAAGTTCCCGTAAAATGGTTTGGGCACGTTGCTTTATTTTCAGTTCAGTTCCTCCTCATACTCTGATGTTTTACTATTTCTTATTTGCATAACAGTTATTAATGATGGTGGCCAAGTCTTCCAAAATTATAAACCCACATTTTTTATATGGTTCCTCTCTAGTAAGAATAAGGTAGCTGATGCTTCCCTACATGTATATGTCCACTGTGCAAATACACATGAACTACCTTTAAGCAAGTGAGGTCAGCAGTGAAGGGTTGTCAAATTCAGAGGTCTGTTGAGAAGCAGAATAAATCATCTGTTAGGAGGTCTGTGCTCTATTTCAGGAGCCAATCTGCTGCTGATGCTGCTAATCCCAGGACATGACTGTGCAAGACTAACTTCAATTTGTTGCTGTGATGTTATAGGGTGCACAAAGGATTTACTTCCTGGAAAGTCACCAAATCTTATGTTGTGACAGGTGTGAGAAAAAAAACCAAACAAACAATATGGGAGGAGAACAAGGCCACTGGCAACATTTCCTGATTTGGTCCTTCTTAAAAATAATTGTTACCTTTTAAAAATAACAGTTCTGTGTTGTTTCACTCAAAAATCACTTTCCACCCAATCCTTCTTGCAGTTTCCCAGTGAAAGGTTGCCACTGTTCAGAAAACTTATCAAGCAGTGGTTAATGTCATGCAGATCATTAGCACTTCATGCAGTTTAACCATCCCAGTTCCCACAGCTCTAGGTTGGATGGTTTAAGAAGCCCACAGTCATCAATTAGTTATTGAATTTCCCATATGTAGTATTGGAACAGGACTCTGTTGTCCTGCAGAGTTATTTCTGTGACATTCATGATTTATTTTTTATTCAGCAATATCTCCTCTCTTTTACAAAGAATTGGTTGTAAAGTAGTGTCATGTTCTAAACCAAATCATTTAGCAAATGGGAATTTAGTTAAAACTTTCTAAAATTTCTTCACCTAAAATTAAAACTCATTGAAAATTTCTTCACCAAGCATTGGAACATGCTGCCCAGGGCAGTGGTTGAGTCATCATCCCTGGAGGTACTTAAAAGATGTGTAGGTGTGGCACTCAGAGCCATAGTATAATGGTGGGCTTGGCAGTGCTGGGTTAATGACTGGACTTGATGATCTTAAAGGTCTTTTGGAACCTAAATAATTCTGTGATTCTAGGCTCATAGTAAACATTATTAAACTAATACCTCACTTGACTGCTGATATTAGAACCTTTAGTTGTAAGCTAATACTCTCTCTATCCAGTAGGGTCACAGCTTTATGTTAGATCTGTCTAAAGTGTCTAAACACACAGGTCTTTCTAATTTTAACCTTGACTCACTAATAAGGGAGAAAATCTCACCCATGATCATACCATGAAAAAAAGGTATGATTCTCTCATCCCATATATCTCAGCCTCAGATTCAACTTTTCCATTGGTTAATGTTAAATTTAGGAATTCTACACAGGGATTTGGGAAAATCTCTGTAAGTGAACCAGGCTTGACAGCACATTCTTATGCTATTTGTTGCAGGTTGAGACTGGAGATCTGGGAGACGTATACAAGATTCGAGTCAGCTGTGATGATGTGCCAGGCTTTGAGGGTTGGCATCTGAAGTCTTTTTGCTTAGAAGAGTTACACACAAAACAAGAGCTGAACTTTGACTGTAACTGCTGGCTCACTCTTAACAGAGAAGACAAGGAGCTGGTGAAAGAATTCCCTGCAGTCACCAAGGACCAGAAAACTTTACCAGGTAAAACCACCAAGATACAAACACTGTAAATTAACTGCTTCAAAATAAATCGATGCCACAGATATAATACGGTGCTTTGTCTGGATATCTTCAGTGGCTCTATTGCAACCTTCTTCATATATGCACTACAAGAATGCTGACCACTTAAAAAATTTTAATTTTCCAGTTAAGTTGCATGTTGAGTTTTACAGTTGCTAACTCTTCTGCCTGATTCTCAATGTGAAAAATTGAACACTATAATTATGCTTTTTAAAGAAAAGCACAGGTTCAAAGCCATGGAAATTATTTGTTGTAGAGTTACTATTTAATTACTACTCAATAGCTTATAACAGATTTACTTACTAACATAAGTGTCAGAAGAAACCCTCATTTTACAAAAAAGATAATTCAGTTTCTAACAGACCCTGAACTAACTCAGATGAGTTCTTATTTTCCAGATCTTGCACAATAAAACAGAATTGGGTAGAATTTATCCATATTTTAGTAGCTTAAGCTACAGAAGTCTAAATTGTCCAATTTCCTTCAAATTTCTAGGAAAATTAGTAGAAAGTCTTCTTTGAGCTCAGCATTACAATCTTTGAATAGCAGATTTTTTGGTAGCTGCAGAAATAAAAACAAGCAGTAGTCTAACTCTGTGTTGCTGTTTTATTTTAAATATACCTTGTACTTAATCAGCTTTTTTTTTTCTTTTTCTATACAGTCTGTAAGTATGTTGTCTCTGTGCATACTGGTGATCGCTGGGGAGCAGAGACTTTTGCAAATGTTTATATCACTCTCTATGGCAAAAGAGGGGACACAGGTGTGAGGAAACTTCATACATCTTTAACAAAAGGAAGAAAATTTCAAAGAAATAAGGTAATGGTACAAAAATGTGGTCTTACATGTGCAGGGGTTAGCATTGCCTCAAGTGTCATTTAGTACCCGCTCTGAATACATCTGGCTACAGGTAGGCAAAAATTTTGAAACATTCACAGAATTTATCTTCCAGATATTCACAACAGACCAATTTCCGTGTTATTTAGTTCTTGTAGAAGAACATTGCCACATGACTTACTAGTCAGTAAATTTAGACAAGAGAAAAAAATTCCACTTAGAGAAGAGAATGCACATAAAAACAGTGTTTCTGGATGACCAAAAGCAACAGAATTCTTCTCTTGTGAATTAGACTTTCTTATTAGAGGTTCCTTCACTGAACATTGAAGTTTGAAAAAACTCACTGCCAAAATGTACATTGTCAAGTACAGGTTTAAATTTCTGTGAAATTATTTTATTAGACAATTACTACAGCACTTGTTAGGGTAAAAGTGGAATCACTAATGGACTGAAATAATTTCTAAATTTCATTCCTGTGTATTTCTCAGAACTATGCTTATATAGAGAAGATATCACTCTGTTGTAATTATTTTAATTTATATTCATGCACGGATTTATTTCCTAAAATATCTTAATTATCAAAGTTAATGATTTCTGCTCACAATCTGCTGTTGGGTTCTAACTGTTATTAGAAAAAAAGAAAGAATTTTTTTGTCATATGAAAGTACTTTTAATGTTAGTAGCAGAAAATCTGCTTCAATACTTTTATTTAAAAAGTAGCATAAGACTCTGGCAGCTACTGTATCTTTTAGAGATCAGTTTGCTAATATGTTCTTTTCAATTGCTCTGACATCCAGTTTAGTAAGTTCCTACTATTGAATTAATGTTTTATTGGAATTATGCTGTTAATGATAATCCTAGACATTGCTGTTTAGCTCCAGTCATTCATAACTTTCTAACTTTTGCCAGCTACCATCAGATCCATCTGGCCCTAGACTGGGCCTTATATGGAACACCTGGCTTTCTTACAAAACAAGTAAAAATTTAGTGGGCCATGTAATTTGTTTCTTTGCATTTCACATTTTTCATTTTCTTGTTTTTGTGGTCCCTATTCTCCTCCACTGCTCATTGAGTTTACTTCTCTTTTGTCTTCCTCTGCCTTTTCCATACTGCTTCCCTTCCCATCTCTTGTCTTTTACTCTTCACTTTCATCTTAACTTCCTCCTCTCTATTCCTTACCCTTTTCTTCATTCTGTAAGGAAAACAAAAAGACAGGCTTTTCTGACTATTGGAGAAGAATTTAACATCTATCTTGGTGTGAATACACTCTTTTTAGATATATATCTATGTTTGTACGATAAGTTTTAGAAACTAGAAATGCCCTGAAAGATAGAAATTTGATTACAACCAGACTCTTGTCATAACTGTCTGACTGTCAGAAGGTTGACAGTTTCATATTACATTTTAATGTAATATGAAATGATTGATGCAATGATCCATATTGTCCAAAGATCAAATGAAGTTACAATGATGAATGTAGGATTCAATGATAGGTATTATCAGTGTGAGCTTTCTTAGATTCAGAGGGGAGATGTTATGTTAAACGTTACAAAAAATCAGTCATAAGTTTTAAATCCTTGCTGAATCCAGACCTATATTTTCCCTGAAGTTCAAGAATATTTGGGTCAAAATTCTGTTTTATTATTTCCCTGTTTTTCAGGTGGATTCATTTTTGGTGGAAGCTGTTTCTCTGAGTCATTTGCAAAAAGTGGTCATAGGACATGATGGAGAAGGCTATGGGGCAGGGATGTACCTCAAGATGGTAACAGTCAAAGAATCACAAGATTCAGACAAAGAATGGGTCTTTCCATTGTGGAATTGGCTTGATACTCATTTGGGCTTATGTGAGACTGTTTGTGAGATTGTAACAATTGGTAAGTTCTGTAAAACTGACTTGACTGTTATATACATATATATGTTTGGCTACAGCTCTTTCAGACCTCTATAATATGCTCATTTTATTGAAAATGTGAATTTCAGTTTGATCTTATGTTATAGTAAAGCCACATCCGATAAGGTCAAAGTTGATATAATTCCATTTTATCAGTGTGCTGTGTATGAAACACTTTCTTTCCAAATTAAATATAGCACGTTGCAAAGAGAGATTTAAACAGAGCTTGGGATGTGCGCCTCATGGGGATAAATAGCTTAAATTTTATGCATCACTTTTCAGCTTGGGATCTCACTTGAAATCCAAAGAAAAGTTAATTCAGTGAAATGAGCCTAGTCTTTACCTGTGGTATTATTTCACAGCATGAAGGTGTATGCTCAGTTTCTGCTCGTTTCAAAATTACTACTACACCACAATTTGTGCAAATCTAAACCTGGATGTACTTGGCAAAAGAACACTTATAGCAGGACCTTTAGTGTTTTAGAACTAGTAAAAGATTTCTTCCTTCAATCCTGTGAAAACAATTCAGTGCAAAGAAAATGAGATACAAAATTTGTCCAGAGGGAGTAAGATAGCTTAAAAATACAAGGTGTCCATGATACATGACAGATATGCGGGTATTCAGTTGTGTGGTTTTTCCAGGTTGTAGAAAGTACATTTTTCTGAGCTATTCCTCTCCAGTAAACAATTTTCCTTTCCCCCAGAATGGTTAAAACAGAATTAAAATGAAGAATAACAGTAATTAATGAAGAAAAAGAGAGGGACATAGTAATATTGATCCTCTGAGGATCTGGCAAATAATTTTGTGTGTTTTTTATTGACTTTCAGTCACACCATTACAGCACATATTATACTGCTAGGTAAGATCCAGTTATGAGTGAAGTTCATTAGAATTGTTCATTTTGCATTAGGTGCCTACATGCTACGTATGGTTAGTGCTCCTAAATGATAAATTAGTTTTAGTAACATTGATTACTTTTTTGAGAACAATTGCTTAGACCTCTAAAAGGTAACAGAACATTCCGTTAGAAATTACTTCCAAACATGACAAGGAAAACTCGTTGGCATCAAAAAATTGCATTTGGAACTAAATTCTAAACACAGAAAGAACATTAAGCAGTTAAATTCTTGGGGGAAAAAAAAGTTATTGATGTGTTATTCTTAGTGAACAGTTGCTATAGATATAACAAAACCTGCAAAAGGAGCTTTGCTTGTGTTCTGTAAAGGCTATGGTCCTGCTACATTATGCCATTCTCTCATGCTGTCATCTTTCCTTTCTCTTTGATAATTTTTAAAGGTAGAAGATTGACTCTTAGTCCTAAACTGCCCGAAGTCAACACGAAATCATCAGGTCTCTGGACAATGGTTATCACTGGGTCTGACTTGAGCAATGAGGAGGATCCAATACGCCTTTCTTTTATCTTCTACGGCAATCTGAGTTGCAAAAAGTTACCACTTCAAGTCACGGGGAAAGCAATGCAGATCAAAGTACTTCAACCTTTCTCTATTGCAAGAAAAGCCCATGAATCTTGTAGCCAATAACCCACTTAATTCTGAGATAAATTGTTTCTTTAAACTAAACTACCAAATTGATTTTTAAGTCCTCTGTGTAGTTTGGCACAGGTCATTACTTTTGTTTGTAGATAGCAATGTTTTAACAAGGGTTTTTGAATGAGCAGATCCTCCCAGTGTCTCATACTGAAAATGTTTAAGTAAGCGAATTGGTCTCTTGGTGGATATCACAGTATATACCATGCTGCATGTACTGATTTACAGGCTTTGTTGGTCTCACAACAGTAAGCAATTTGTAAGCATAAAATATGCCACATGATACTGTAGAGCTTTTGGGGCTAATGATGGGGAAGGAAGAATCACTACTTCCTCATGAGTGGAAGAGAAGGGTTAGACACTGGTCTCCTCTCTGTGGTGACCAATGACAGGATCCAAGGGAATGGCCTGAAGTTGCATCAGGGAAGATTTAGGTTGGATATTAGAAAAAGGTTCTTCACCCAGAGGGTGGTTGGGCACTGGAAAAAGCTCTCCAGGGATATGGTCACAGCACCAAGCCCAACAGAGTTCAAGAGGTATTTGGACAATGATGTTGGGCACATGGTGTGACTCTTGGGGATGGTCCTGTGCAGGGCTAAGTGTTGAACTAGATGATCTTGTGGGTCCTGTCCAACTCAGCATATTCTGTGATTTTGTGATTCTATGATAAATGGGATGAAGCCTACAGAAAGTTTATTTTTCTCTTTTATGTAACTTATTCATCCCTGCCACCATGTTTCTCTGAACAAACTGCTTTTTCTAGAATGGTTTCTCTCTCTTTTTTTTTTCCATGTTATTTATTGTCACCTTCTTTTTCTTCTTGGTGATTGAGCTAAAGAAATAATTGTTGGGTTTTGAAGATCCACTTTAATGAAAGAGGAACAGACTAGACTAGCCACAACATGATCCAAAATGAAGAGTACTCAGAAGGTTTTCCTAAGTTCTTTCCGAGAATCTCTGGTAAATGCAAAACATAGTATGAAACTGGAAGTGCCCTGTCAGAGGAAAGGCTGAAGTCAGGTCACATGCACTTCTACTATCTGGGCAGTATTTGAAAGGAAAGAGCAGAGGAAAGAATATGAGAAATAGTGAATAGGAAGAGGAAAAGACAAATTCTGTTTTTTTCCTTTTTTTTCCCCATAGAGGGAAAAAAATAATTTTGAGCCAATATTTATAGTATCTGAGGCCTCCTCTACCTTCACTTACTCGAGAAATGTTATGTCATAGAGATGTTGCATTATCCCCAGTAGAACTAAAGTAGCTCTCCTTTGAATTTATAGTTAATTGCACCATTTTTATACTACAAGTTGTAAGAGATATTTCTGATAATGTTCAAAATTAAAAATCAACCAAAGCTTCTGTGCCTGAAAATAGTTTACTGAATCAGTGTAATATATATGAGCACTACGCCTTGTTCTAAGTACAAATTTCAGCAGTGACTGCTATTGCTTTTTTCCTGATATCAAACCTCAAGCATTCTGTCTCCTCATTCACATTACTAAATCAATTTTTTATTGACTAGAAAGGGGAAAAATAGTACTAGTTATAAATCTGCCCCAATTCTTTAACTACTGAAGCTTTTTCAACTGTTGCATACAGCTACCAACTACATTTGTTCTGGCACAATTAAAATGAGATCCATTCTTTCTTTTCCCCACATAGGATGAACTGGCAGATATTGGTTCAATATACAAAGTTCAGGTAACTGGCCCACATAGTGAGCTAAACAGCCATGGCACTTAGATTTACTGCATATGAAACACACAGGCACAAAGGAAGAGATGTATTTAGCTTTTGACTGCTGGTTCAACCCTAAGGAAGAAAATGTGTGGAACTGCCAGCTCTCTATGCAGATCAGGAGCCTTTGCCCGGTAAGCTATGATCTTTTTTGATACTGGGGTCAGGATCTGTCTCTGGAATACCAGTATATCTCTTTTGGGCCTAAAATACTGTGTGAAGATTTCCATAAGTATTTGATATTAAGGAATATAATGATTTTATACATGCATTTATAACAGAAGAAAGCTGAGAAAACAGAAATCATTGGTAGGAGGATTATGACAGATGCTCTAACTGCTGACACCAAACATAGTATTTGGCTTCTTTCATGTTAAATGATGTTCCAGTTTTAGCTCTTGATTATTTATTATCTCTTCATATTAACACTATGTCAGATGAAGGTGTGTACAAAATATCACCTACTCTGTGATATTACCTGTATCTTCTTATTCACAAAGAAATATAAATGACCTACAAACATAGCAAATTTTTTAAGAATGAATGAATTGCAAAGATCCCCTACAAAGCAAAGGTAGAATTCTTAAAATGTGTTACAATTAGCCAGCAAAGAGATATCCAAAAATTTCAATTGCACTAGTGTTTTATTGGTGTCAATGAGAAATTTATAATACAGCAAGTAATATTCTACAAAAGTATATATTAAGTTACATGTTAGTAGCACATGTGAATGGTATGATGCCAGAGAGATGATTAAGTGCTTTCTGCCACTCCCTCCTGGAATATGCTGAGGAACAACCAATTGCATACTGATAACTTGATCACTAGTACTTAGGAACAGGCTTCCCATCTATCCAGCTCATTAGAATAAAGAGGATTGATCAGGATAGTAAAGATGGTATATTGAAGCTTTTAGTGCCACTAAGAGGTTTATTGCTAGACTTTATAGTACAAAGAGTGCTCTGCTTAAACAGAAACTAATAGAAAAAGGTGGAAGCAGCCCAGAAAAAGGAATAAGATAGACCACGTGAACTTTTCCACATCATTCTCTAAGGAATGTTCCCTAAATATTTCATCAAATTAAAAGATGAAACTTGAACACAAACACTGAAGAACTTTTAAATTTCTGGTTTAGTGTACGTTTACGTAATTTAAAAAACTTAGCCACATTGTATTTATTTACTGAAAAATCTTAAAATTTTAGAGTTTTGATCCATCAGCTAAAACAACAAAAACCGTTGGATGTTGAATGTATCGTATGTTGGATGTACAATCATGAATTGTAAGTAATAGTAATTCTAGAGACAGTTAAAAAGTTCTATTTCCTTAATTATTTATGAAAAAATGGGACAAATAATAAATATTGACCATTATTTTCTGAATGCAACTTGTTAAATTTTTAACTACATATAAAAAAATCCAGAAATTAAAAAAAATAATTCTAGAATACAGTCCTCAAAGCCTCTATTATGCTAAGAACCAAATGGAGATACATTATTCTGATGTGTAAAGCAATTAATTTTTGAGGTATATTAGAAAATTAGGGTTTTTTCTTGGAAAACTTCTGGTAATAGATGTGTATATGCTTTCTCTCAAAAATTATTCCATAGATGGGAGTATCTGCTAACCTAGGAAGTTTCTCACAAACTATTTGTGGAGTCCAGAGATCTCCAACGGAGTTGTTAATATCAGTTTTATTCTCTGCGACCCCAATACTAATTCAGCCTAAAATTTGTGTCAGCTTCTTCCTTATTTTCAGTTTCATTCCTAGACACCCTCCCAAAAAAAAAAAGAAGAAAAAAAAGAAAGAAAAGAAAAGTATTTAATCTCCTATCTTAATTTATGGAGTGACCAAAAAAAAAAAAAAGAAGAAAAAAAAGAAAGAAAAGAAAAGTACTTAATCTCCTATCTTTAATTTATGGAGTGTTTTTTCCCTTTTTGAATGAGCATAATGTGATCACTTTCACTCTGTAACAGAACTTTTATCAACAGGACTTGGAAGAGACAAAGGATGACAAGGTTGAACAAAGCAGTTGTCTTAGTAGATCTTTGTTGCTTGGGTATGTCATTCGTCTGGTAGAATGGTCCCAAACTCATTCTAAAAACTATTACCCTATTTCCCAGCATCTCTTTTGTGTTATGACTCCTTTCATAGGGGTTACGTTGTATACTGTTATTTCACTTATATAGTACAAAATTAATGGGAAATATTTGTTATGACTGCACTGAGCTTTAAATTATGCATCAATAGATTCAGCAGATTCAGCTGAAAATACTGACTCAGGAAAAACACGAGATACATTCTTAGTTTTCAGAGCCTATGTCATTTGAATATTACTTGTGTGATTAATGCTAATGTCGTGATTATATATATTAATGATTCTGGACAAAATCAGCAAAAGATGTGAGTGCTGTGATTTCTAATCCACCCCAAATGAGTGATCACACCTGTGGACCAAATTCTTTTGATCTTATTCACTCAAGTATCCTTTTGACTCCAATGAATCTGCTCATATGACCCAGTTATACAGATAAGGCAACACTCTACATGAATAATACAGAATCTTACCTTCATATACTAACTCCCCTGAAAGCAAAAATGCCATTGGTAAATGCTAAGGTGTCACCTGGACAGCTCATGTGCTTTCAATTACCTGGAACTCCAGCAAGAGCAAGTCTGTGTAGCTACGTTGACTTTAATGCAGTTATGTTGCCTCTCTCCTGGCAGTGCACATTTAACTGCCTCAAAGAAAGGAATGAGATACATTAGGGCCCCAGTTTCAGAAAACTCTTGTTTTACTTCTTGTCATCAAACATGAGTGATACTATCAATTACAAGTACTTTCCCAGCCCTTAGTTTAAATTATTAAAAAAAAAAAAATCCCAGGGGAAGTCCCTGAAGTGAATAGTGCTGCAGTGAAATAAAGCTACTTTTCAGCAAACAGATTTTCCCAGCCTTCTTCACCATGTAGTAAAAGATAAGGAGAAACAAAGATATTTCAGAAGTTTATTGCAATGAGCACACTTTTATTAGCAGATTGATAACAGCCCTTATTATTTAATGAATACTTTTAGATATTAATTTTACAGTCAGTATGCAAACCCACTCTTTAATACGCTTAATCCAGTTATGTGACCTCTTCGTTTTAGATATATAAAGAAATAGCTATATAAGATGTCACAATATTTGAATTCAGGCCTTTTGATTATAACACTCAGTATGAATAGCACCAACTTGTGAAAAGAGCTGTAAGAAAAGCTTAAAAATAAATATCCTCAGAACATTTTTTTTCTCCCTGTTTTCCTATCACCTATGCAGGAAAAAAAATGACAGCTTTAGCTTCTGGGTGCAGGGAATCATTCTCAAACCTACTAGAAATTTCTTATAATTACATCTTTTTAAAGAATGTGCACTTTGGTTAAATTGGGCCATTTCTAATTTGGAATAAATTTGATTGAAGAAGCAAAATGTCCTGAAAATATCAGATGTTTCTAGGATGTATGCTTAGATATTCATGTATCCTATGAGGTGTTTTAGACCGAAATAAGTGTCTCAGACTTAAATAATGCGTATTCAGTGCTCTCTGGCTTGAACCATCAATTGTGAAACTGAAAGTCCTTCTTAGTTTCTCCTTGGTTTCATGTCTGTCTAAAGCATCACTCTCCTTCTTTGCACACATGACTCTTCTGGGAAAGCAGTTGTTGTAGAGCCATCCAGGTTCCAGGTAGGAACAAGTGGTGGAGTGAGGCTGGAAGACTTTCTGCTGCATGTAAATGTCACACAGTCTAGATGTTGTCTATGTTTTACTGCTCCAGTGATGAAGGTTGTGGGAGTTTGGGCTGATAGTGGTAGTCAAAGATAGCTCTACTTGTAAAATGTTGGATTTTAAGGCTGCTCAGTCCTTAAAAAAAAATCTGTCTTGGTGCTTGTTCAGGAGGTAATATAAGCATTCTTGAATACATTCTTGGTACATACGCATTGCTCATTACCCACATACTGAATGTGACTTTGCATTTTACAGTGGATAAAAATGTTTTCCTCCTTATTAAAAATACTAGAAAGGTGTGTTTTACAAACCTGTGTTGCTGCAAGATAATAGCTTTTTTTCTTAGGCTGAAGAAATGATGCTTGTGGTTGGAAGCACATGAACATTTAGACCATCTGACTCCTAACTTCTAGTGTCTACCTCTAGAATATATGAGAACCTATTATAGGTGTTTTCTATAGTACCTGCCTTTCCCTGCTGACTGCATAAGGATCTTATTCCTAATATAGCCACCAAAGCTAGATTCCTAAATTGACAACACCTGCTCATTACACAAATGAGCACAAATGAACACACTATACAAATGAAATTTATTATAACTTGAATAAGGACACACAACACCAGAAGAAAAAAAAACAACCAACCCCCAAAAACCCCTTCTTGTTTTTTTCCTGGACTCCTTCTTGTTAAAATGATGCAAATAACAATGAATATTGAGATTGTGACCTGTTTCTGTTTAAGTGTTTTCTTGTTCCTTGTTTCCATGAAAAACTCTGAAGGTAAAACAGGTCATTTAAAAAGTGAACATAGGAGTTTTCCATGAAGTTTCTTTAGTACTAATGCAATCTTGTCTCATCTGCATCACTTCCCTATGTACTGTGTTACAAAAAAGGCAAGGAAGCAGAAGCTTTCTATAGGGGTCATAGGTGTCTCTTCTAATCGCTATACTATGACCACAGATGAGAAAATCAGAAATGCTTTCCCTTAAACTCAAAGTTCACTTAGCTGACCTGGATTTATGTGTTATTGTGCAGTAAATGGAAGGTTCTTTGGAGTCTGATACAAAATGTGAGGAGGCTTTTATATTTATGTGTTAAAGCTGATATTGAAAGTATTTTTATGTCATCATTTCTGTTTCACATTAACAGATTTTAATTTAAGATTATTGTGATAGTATTGTTGTCTGACTAGTGAAAAATAGAAATAAAGACAAGGAAGGAAGTAACAAAGAAATATCAGTAAATAGTCTTAGAAAGAAGAACTCAGATTTCCAAAGAGGATGTAAACCTGACATTTTTCTAAGAAAGGAATTTTTTACTTTGGGGGATAGAGACAGTACACAGGAGATCCTGTGCCTCAAATAGCAGCCAGGAGTGCTGATTTTCTGGAAGTGGTATCAGAGCAGAACAAATCTGTATTCTGCAGATTGCCATACAGGGAGATATACAGGGGGAATATGTTTGGGTTATGTGTGTCACCAGGACTGAAGAAACCTGTACTCCTTGTTTGGTGATACAGTATGGGATCTGGATAAAATTTGCAATGCTTTCTACTGGGAATTGTTACATAATGCAGGTTTTGGGCAAGAAGAGAATGAGTATTTTCTCCTGCTGACTTTTTGAGTTTTTATGTCTATTTTTATTGAAGTTGTGGAATACACAATCCGTTTGCACACGGGAGACTTGAAGAAAGCAGATGCCACTGGTGAGGTTTATCTTTGTATACAAGGAGAAAAAAGTTACTCCGGGAAACGATGGCTTAACTCGAAAAAGAGTCTGATCACTTTGGCAAGAGGGCAGGTAAAACAATGAGGGAAAATGTAACTGAGTCTGTGTCTTTTTGTTAAAACTTATGTATACAGAAAGCCTTTCACGGACAGAGTATCAAAAATATTTAGGTTTTATATTCCATGTAGACATAATTGTCTCTTTTAACTTAGAGGTGATTGTTTCTATAGATGACGTTGTTTTAAAGCATCTTCAGCATTGTGCAACAGTAAAACAGTTCAACTGATGAAGTAATAATGAGTTGGACTAAAGGTTCTCTGAGAGTTCTGTTTTAATATTTCAGACTTTTAAGTCCGGGGAGGCATCACTGCTTTGTTAAAACATGCCCGATTGGTAGAACTGATACCATTTCTGTTAGGATATCTTGCATTTGTAACCACTCAATCTAAACTAGTCCGTGACCTTTTCTTGTTAACTGTCCTGAACACTGTCAGTATTTCAAGCAGCATCTTATCATTTCATGTTTCCAATTGATCTACCCACCTATTGCTTTCAACATGGTAAACATATTGTTGCTTTTTGAGATTAAATGGCTTTTCCTAGAAGAGTAATTCCTATAGTGGTTATTGGTATAAGAAAAAAGTAAAATTTCAGATCAAAAGGAAATATCTATTTCATATCAAAAGGACATGTCTAGCTGATACTTTTTGAGACCCTACTGTTTGTTCTGAATTTAAACTTGGAAAATTTTTTTGTTTTAAAGAATTCATAAAATCATTGTAAAGTTCATAGGAATCTTCTTTTGGGGAGGGTAAGAGAGAGTATTTCACTGTTGCCAGCCAGTCTAGAGTAGTGTCTTCTCTGGTGCATAAATCTGGAGAAAACTGCTTGCAATATGTTTCATTTATTCTTTATACATGTCTCTGTTTATTTTATCTGTTTTTCTTACTATTTTGAAAAATTCTGGAAGATACAGTATTGTTGTATGAAAACAAAACCAAACCTTAGTCATAATACCCTCAGTATTCCTGTATTTCTTTCTCCATTCTGGAAGAGAATATGCGTGCCCAAAGTCATGTTCATCAAGAACTGATCAAACTGTTAGCTCAGACTTCACAAGAAAAATCTGAAAATAATGATGACAGAATAGTAGGGGTCATCTTGCTTTTAATGTAGAAGATTTTATAGATTACTCTTTTTGGTGATATAGATAATAGTTCTATATAGTATGTCTTAAGAATAGTACCTTAGAGAAATCTGAACAGCAGGACTGCTACAATGGATAAGGTATGAGTACAGACTGAAAGAAAGACTGACTCCTGTTTCTTTTAGAAAACTAAACTGTCCTGAACTTTTTAAAAAATTCTGCATTTGTAAGAATGTGCTACATTTTTTCCAAGAATAAAATTTTTAGAGAAAAATATGTGAACAATAGCTCTTGACTTCTGTGAATATTCAGTTTTGTGGAAGTGTAACTTATTTACAAATTCAAAAAGATTTTTCTGTATAATCCAGATTCTGTGTCAGTTTTTGAACAGGCTTGTTCAAGAGGCTAAATCCTTCCTCTGAAACTTTAAAGGGCTTTTCTATATCCTGGGCTATAGCACCTTAGTCTTCCTCTTGTAGAAAAGATTTCAAGTAACAACTGTTTGGGTTCATTCTGTCACAGTTTTCTTTACTCCAGTTTTCCCTCAAATGACTAATGCTACATTCTTAGTAATCGCTTTTTTTTCCTGGATGATTCTTGTCATCAGTAGGATTCTCACAGACAGCGTGAATTTTGGGGCCTATACAACTATGAGAACAATACAAGGGTTTTACTGTTTGTTTTCAAACTAGTCCCCATTGTTATATTAAACTTGCATTTTCAAAGCAACCTTTCCAAGGCAACTTCTTCTGTCTACAGCAGGATAGCTCATAAAGTCACAAAAAATAAAAGTCTTAGCTACGGAGATTTAATTTCACAGCTGGTTTGCCAAAAGAGTAGATGAATCCATTAATGAATAATGTTTCCAAACCTCGCTTCTCCAGGCCCAGTTCAAACGATTCAACAAATACACAAACAATGTGTGTTCCCAGTATCAGTGTGCACACTTATGTGAGCTTTCCCATGATTATGGAGATGACTGCGCAAGGAAGTAGATTAAGATGTTTATACAAGAAGGTGAATACACTATAAAGATTTACAGTAGGGGAAAAAAGGAAAGTTTCCATGAAGTCTATTTATCATTCAAGCCTGTTGTATGCAGAAAATTTGACCTATTATAGAGATGATTTCAATGAGGAATCCTTATCCTAACAGCACAGTCGTTGAAACCTTCACAGATACCATTCACTTAATTCCCATTTGAAGGTACTAGAAAAAAGTGTTTCCAAAATTGCTTCCTATTAAATATGGCAGCATTCTGAAATGCACAATTCATAGTATTAACTGGATCAGAAAAGATCAGTTATAGCATGTAGTATTTAATTCTGAGCTCAAAGGCAATGAAACAGCATAAACGAGATAATTTTATCCGTTGAGATACAAATCAGTGACCAGACACAAGGCTAAACTGATAAAATATTCAAAAGCAGATATATATGAGTTTTACTAAAATATAATTTTCATTATTTTCAATTGCAGGTGGTATTTCAAAATCAAATCAGTTTACCTTGGCCAGTGAATCAAGTCTGGTTGGATTTAAAGTCTAAAAACAGGTCAGCAATTTTTCCAGTTAATGTAAGGTAATGATAATGTAACTTGTTGGATTTAGGAGATTCTAGAACTCAGAAATGTCTTAAATTAGTATTAAAAATCAGAAGTGGTTTTTTTTTTTTTTGTTTAATTAAGAACAGTTCTAGAAAATATGAAATGCACTCCATTTTCTGCTGTTCATTATTTCTGTGGATTGCCACATGCAAGTATCCAGATCCAGCTTGGTTTACTAAAATGTGCAAAGGCATCCTAGGAAATGTTGGGAAAATGCAAAATGGTATGATTATATGTGAAAACTCTTCTCCATAGTTACTATGTTTTACGAATTACAGTTGAACAAAGTGGGGCTTTTTTTCAGGAAGAAATACGACACCATGCTTTTTGCCGCTTTTGTAATTTTTTGTCTTCCTCTCCATTTTTTACATGTGGATAATTAAAAAAAAATAATTTACTTTCAGGTCTAAATACTTCTAGATAAAGATAAGAAGATAAAATTGCTTCATTAGATTGGGAAGTGAAGAGGGACGAAAGGCTTTTCTGGTCTCATAGCTTTTTTTGATTCTAATCATGCAAATATATATTTTTTTTAAGCGGATACTGCATATGTGAGGTTGAGTGGCAGATAAAAAGACTGCATTCTTGCAGCATTTTTCTTTCTCATTCTCCTTCCAAACTCACCGCAACTGTTGGAAGATAAAGAAAATAACTTATTTCTTAAAATGAATAGCAACAGCAAGGAGTATCATGAATTGGTATTTATCAATCCTTTGGCTACAATTTCAGCCCATTGTTTTTAAAGGTAACAGAACAGAGATTCTACAGATATTCTATTTCTGTATATAATGTTGATAATGGAGATAAGATTCCTCCAGAGTATGATAAGATGAGTCTCTAGTTCTTTCATATTTTTAAAAAACCCAAGATTACAAGCTGACTTTGTGTGTTAGACTCAGACAAGGATTGGGAGATATTTCCCAACATATTTCCTAGATAGTACATTAAAACTTTCATTCTCTTCACCAAGACTTGGACGTGTAACCAAATTTACTCAGCGATATGACTCTTCAAATGCTTCGATTCCAAGAATCAACACAATGGTCTCAATCAAGCTAAACTTTAAGCCAAAGT
The DNA here is from genome assembly GCF_009829145.1 of Chiroxiphia lanceolata. NCBI lineage: Eukaryota > Metazoa > Chordata > Aves > Passeriformes > Pipridae > Chiroxiphia > Chiroxiphia lanceolata. Next base: position 40,556,666 of record NC_045637.1, on the reverse strand, counting down.
TTGTGCCCTATTAGGTGCCTCACCAAAAGGAAAGTTGTGTGTTGAGTGAATTTTTTAAATGTCTAATGTCAAGAAATCCTGATCCCTTTTTCCTTTAGATATCGATAATATAATTTCCTATGGGGGACTTCTTGTATCTAAAAATCTCAGAGAGAAGCCTTTCCATACTTTGAGATGGTCATAGATCCTTACAACAAATCTATCCCTACATTAATTTCACAAGATCTGTAAAATGTAAAGACTTCTTCACTTTGTTGAATATTTTGGAGCATAGTGGAACAGTCAGAATACATATACACACTACCAATATATATTTTCAGAAGTCTTCTTTCCTTAAGAAGTTCATCAAAAACCCACACTTTACTGATTTGCCAAAGATAGAAACTTATGACTGGTACACAGAATATTTTGTACTAAAAGGTATAAATGAATAAGTCCCATTTATTTTCCATCAGATGCGTGGTTCTTGGAAAAAATTGTTATAAAGAAGATTTCTACCTTTTTTCGTGCATGTTTTTTGTTCACAATGACTGGATAAATAACGCTCCAGGAAAGATTTTGTAGAAGTGGCCAATTCCAACTCAAAGGTAATGCTAAACAGAAGTGTCCCTTTATTTGCATGAATCACTCCTGGTGGCAGAGCAGAACACAATGGGTACAAGGCTACTTCACTCGTAGGCAGAATCTGAACATTGGAAACCCAATGGGAGGGACATGAGCCTGGACCAGGGTGAATCGTGCCTTCTGTAAACAAGAAGGAAGAAATTATGCCTGGGATGGAGAATACGGAAATGGTTGTATTGAAGAATCTCCTTTGGCAGTACACTTTCCTATCCTTGGAATGATACAAAGAAAATAGGCATGGCTCCTATGTGAGTGTGACATGGACTTATGCAGCAGCTGGTCCAGTTTTCTACCACTCCACATGAATAATGAGGGTTTTGCGTCTTTGTTGCCTGACTTGCCTGTGCTAAATCCAGCACTATCAGGCAATATAATCTTGTATCTTTTGGTTCGTGCTGCCCTTATAACTTAGACACAGGTTCTAAACATACTTTTTTTTTTCAATGTAGAAAACATCTGTGACATCTCTTGTGAAAAATTTTGATATGAAAAGCAGAGGACGATGGCAAACATGGGTGCACTGTACACAAGTACCAGAAGATTTTCCTGACATTCAAATTGTTGCATTTGGAAGAAAAGGGAAATCCCCTGCACAGAAAGTTCAAAATCTGGTGACAATCCTTTTTTTGGTTGGTTTCTTTTTTTATTTCACAAAAGTCTTACCAAACAGTTCCAGTAAAATAAGAGTTGTAGCCAATATTTGTGAAGTTGTGTGGAATGATTTTTTTTTGGTCAGTGTTAATGTTTATACCTCCATGTCTTATATAAACAGTGCTGGAGAATTATCACTTGTGGGCTAATACATATTCTTATTAAATCTCTCTTTAGCAAACACCAAATTTGATGTGAGAAACCTCTTTAACTTTGAATTAAGACTAGTAGGCCTTAAAAGTAAGGCAATGAATGATGAAGCTGTTCCACACTTCCTTTACATTCTGCTTCTCAAACCTCAATTAATCTGTTTTCACTACTTAGAAGCTGTGTCTTTTTAAAATGAGCTTGTACCTGGGCAAATGTCAAATCTGTAGTTTGCATACAAAGTTAATGGCAGCTTCTGCACACCCACACACCTGGGTCACCCCTTTCACAAGGTTTTTATTCTTAAACATGAGGAAATAAACCTCATTACCCATCTTTTGCAGAATATAAACATCACTTGCTTAACTGATGCGAAAGGAAAAGATACAAGCAGCAGCATATGATAGGACTTACGGATACCAGCCATCCTTTCTTTTGAGCACTAGAATAGCTGAGAACAGAACCAATACCCAAGGATAAGAATCATCATGAGTTCAAAATTTCATTTCAAATTTGAGAATAAAGATATGACGGTGTCATGGTTTGAGATAGCCCAAAATCCAATTCCCTAGCTCCATCCCCCTCCCACATCTCAACCCAACGTGAGATGGGATTTTCCAGACAAAACACAACCAGACTCAGAATGGGGGAAAGGGAATATATTACAATGATCGTACAAATAAATACTACAATACATTATACACAACCTTAGCTATCTCTACTATGACATAAGTATTTACAATGGATCAGATCTCTTCTCCCCTCCAAATAAAAGTCCAGGAGGGAAAGAAGGACAGATCCCTTCCAGTCTCTCAGGGCAGCAGCTTCTTCAGAGTAGCAGTCACTAAGCAGCAGCATCTTCTAAGGCAACAGGCTCTCTCTATGTTCTTTTCTTGCAGCAGCTGATAGCTGGATCTCTGCCAGCACACACAAGGGGGTATCCCCCTCGGCCACTCGTCTCCCCAAACGAGTGGTCTTCTGTGGACTGCGTTTCCCAGGACAAGGGCGCTATCACCACGTCATATCACGAAGCACAGGGGGTCTTCGCGACAGTCCCTATCTTCGGGGGACTCAGCCCCTTGCAGAGCTCCTGTGCCCTGCCTCAAAGATGGCTGTGAGCTTCTTTGTAGCTTGCAGCAAGGGAGGGCCTCAAGGTCAACCTCCCACACTCCGTCCTGGCTGAGCTCCTTAGCTCCTTTACTCCATCTAGGACTTCTAATCAGTAAGAGTCCACCCCCCCCATTTTTGGAGGGATCTCCAAGGAAGTTTAGGGGAGTTTTACAGTTCTTACCCCCAAGCTTTCTCTCTGTAGAACTTAGTTCTGTTCTCTGCTGCTGGTCTTTACCTCGGCTTGAACAACTCTGAGTCTTCCTTGGCTGCATGCTGTTTCTGCTGCTTCGCTGGTTCAGGCCTTATCAGTTGGCTTTTAGCCATAACCTCTGGACGCTGCTGCCGCTTCTGCTCTGTCTCTGCTCACTCACGATGGAAAACATCCTCCAGCTCACAGCTACAGACACATAGTCCAGCTTAACACTGTTCCAAGTCTCTGTAGCCCCCAACTGGGGCTGGGGGGGGGGGGCAGAGGCCCCCCCAGAGGGCTCCTGCCCTCTCCTCGTGGCTTTTCACAACATGGCTACTTCTTCCAACCTAAAACTACAACTCTTCTCTTCCGTTTTGGTTGTGGAGATGGGTCTGTGGAGATGGGTTGTGGAGATGGGAACGGAGCTAAGGAATTAGATTTTGGGCTATCTCAAACCATGACAGACGGAGAGGTTGTAAATAAGAAAACCAGGAGAAAAGGATAGTAATATGAATTTGGCTTGAAAATACAGAATCGGTCATGCATTTTCTTGCTTTTGGTGTGTTGGCCTAGGCTCTGCAGCCAATTCTCTCAGTTAAAAATAAACATAAATTATAATACAAATATAAGTCCAAATTAACTTGCTATCTTAATAGGACTTCCTCACTCCAACATTAATATAATTGACTAGTGTTTTTAGCTATTGTATTTATCTTTTTACCTGGGTTTAAAGAGTAATGCAAACTATTACATACAATGTTTAGTTTATTTTTTTCCTAACAGTTGACTGTTGGTGATATTGGAGATATAACAAAACTTTCCTTTATATTGTCCGGCCCATCCCTGAGAAGAGGAATTAAACTTCACAAGGTATTCCAAATACACTACATATACACTTGCAATGTTCTTCAACATACCAACAAATAACTTTTGTTGAAAGACAGATGGTCTTTCATGTGATGCTTTGCATCACACTAGCAAAGCCAGTCATTTTTTGTCTCTATTACCTGGTATCAACAGATGACTGCCTACAACTTCCAGATCTTTTTGTGGGCAGATCTACCTTGTTTGCACCTGCTGTAGTGCACATAGCTATAGCGGTTCACTGATGTGCCGACCCATCCTTGATTTCTTCTTAAGTGAAAAAAGTAATATCCAAAGTTTCAGAAATTTCTCAGAAACATGGATTACAGATGAAACTGCAGAGGCTGAAAAGGAGACAAAACCCCTGTGTTCCTTTTGCCAGTCTCTGTTTTCCCTATTTCGTTTTTTACAGAGGTACTGTAAAAACTAAGAGTTTTTCCTGTTATCTCCTAGAGTCTTCTGAACACTTCTGTAGAAAATTATATAACCTTAGCTAAAATGTATGTATTTTCTGTAAATTTTGAAGATTTATGTACTATAGAATGTGTAGCTTTTTCTTGCGCAAAAATATTTTCTGGCCCTTTCCAAAATGAAATACAAAACTATTTTTCACTTTTGTATAGAATATAGAAACACTATATGATTTGGAGATAAACTTCACGCTTAAATGTAATCTTACAACTAATATCAGGTACCTTTCATTTTAAGGTCAAAGTCTGCATAAATTTACACACCTCATTTTTATGAGTCCAGTTTCAGCAGATTGTCTGCCTGCATATGCAGATAACCCTTAGTGCAATTTTAATACGCATAGGAGTTTGTGATATTGATATTTAATTAGGGTTGTATATATTGATAGAAATTAGGGAGAGTATTTTTGTATAAGAAGAATTTATACATTTAGTGTAAGAAAATTCAGGTTTTGCAAGTACAAAATATGAGTAAACAATGGGCTGTATTTTTAGTGGAATTTGATGCTATCTAAGTAAAAACATCTCTTATTTGATTAATTAATGGTTTAATTCTGGAAATGGTCATGGAGAATTGTTTATTTTCATCTTGAAGCCCTGTGAATGATCTTGTGAAGCGCTGGACACAATGCATAAGCAACAATGAAAATCATCAGTCATTACATTTCTAGGAACTCAAGGGCAAGACATTCTGACAAAATTTTTGAGTTGACCTGTCAGATTCCCAATAATTTAAATTATATCATTCTATTATATAAATATTTATACATTTCAAAGCTTGCAATTGAAATCCATGTGAGGAAATCTGTACTCAGGATTTCCAAACTCTGATATGTGTATTCTGTACAATGAGCTCAAAGTTTTCCTTTGTCGCTGGTGTCAGTACTGGCAAGAAGTCATCCCACTAATTTTGGGAATCCTTGCCTAAGTATTTCGATTACTGTCATTACTTACTGTCTTGATGAAATTAAGTTTTTGTTTCATTTTGTTTTGTTTTAAATGCCTTGGATTTCTATTTCTATACGAAGAGATTTTAAAGGCTGAAGAAACCATTCCTGCAAACTTGCAGTCATTAGCTATGTATTAAAGTTCAATATTGCGTGTAATAATTACCAGAAATGTTTCTTCATATACTTGATAGATTTTCATTCTGTATTTTATAACCCGATGTAGGATAGAGTTTATGATCTGAGTTGTCCTGTTAATCTAATTTCCACATTGACCATCTTAGTAGCTAGGATATGGAGGCTCCTAAGACTATGCATCCTCAGTTGGTTTGGAGATTCCAAGTTCACAAAATTGGTGCCTAATTTGTTCAGTCTCCAATGAATATTTAAAGCCAAGTGGAATGAAGCTGGACCTAAGGCTTGCACCTTCAGCTGAAATTCATTCTTCAAATAACACATTTCCACAGGGAGCCCTGAAGGCCACTGGACACCTAATTTCTACCAACTTTGAAAATCCTGAGATGTAGCAAGTCACATTTAAATAAATAAAAAGTAGCAAAGCAAATGTTTTTGCAAAATGAGCATATGCTATTAAGATTGATGCAACTGTATTCATTCATTTGACATTCTAAATTGCAAACACATACAGGTCAATTTAATCTGTATCCTTCATTGCTTCTCTACAAATGGGTCCTATGCTGGTGTCAATATACAATGAAGAATACACCTATAAACATCAGGCTGCAGAATTAGTGGCTTGCAGCAGCTGCTGTAACTCTTATACAGAATCCAGTAGCTTTTATGAAACATGTGCAGGAGTTAGAAATAGGAAGAAATGTAAGTTTCTATTGGGATAGAAATAAAAAAATAGATAGAAAATAAAAATAAAAGAAATAGATAGAAATAAAAAATTCAGATAAATTAATTTCTTACTTTGATTCTGTCTGCAGCTTCAGCTAAAAGACCTGGATACTAAACAAGAGTTGGGCTTCCATACTGAAGCCCCATATCTGTTTGGAGAAGATGGATCTGAGACTGTGACTGAGCTAGCAGCAGTCAGGCCAGACAAGCCACCACTCAGGGGTATGCTGCTTAAATAAAAAGTAAATACATGAGCAAATGCATGCACATACACAAAATTGTAAACTGCCTAATGGGATGAACACAATGGACAGATTGCAAAGCATTTTATATACTTTAAAAAAAAAATCAAAATCATTTTTGAAGATTCATTCAATAAGCCTGCATAAACCATGTGGGGGTCTATATATGCATGTAGTTAAAGCACTTTTTTGTTTTAAAACAACTGACATATTGTTTTCACTAGACTAAGTACCAATTCGAAAGTCTGAAAAATGTACAAAGCTGAATTAGTATATTTCTGTTGCAATTTTGAGAAAATGACTGATTTACACTTGGTGAGGGACCGAATCACAGATTAAAAAAAGGCAGATGCCAAGTCATAATAGCATGAATCATAAAGAGAAAATACAATCTTTTTTGAGGTTGTAGGGCCCATTCCTGCCCTAGAAGCCCTGTTTCATTTCATCACTGTGTTTAAAATATGATAACATGTTCCTTTGTTCTGATTACATTTTATAAAATATTTAGAAAAGAGTTCTCATTTATTATACTTTATGAACAGAAGACTTGGTTAAAATATTTAAAACTTTTTGCATCTAATATCTAACCAAAGGCTAGACTGCAAATGGAAATATGTCTAAAGAGTCTGTTATAACATATAATTCTTCACAGAACCCATAAAAAGTCCTCTGTCCTGCTGCCTCAAGGAATATGTACTGTATAACTCATCAGCCAAAAGTCATGGCAAGCTATCCTTTGTGGTGAAGAATAATAATAACAGCGCATATTTGTATAAATAGCTGAGCCATTTCTCCTGGACATATTAAACTGATATTGGCCATAATTCTCAAAATGTGAGATCAAAACATAATTCAACTGATCTAGAACAGAAAGTGGATTTCATCTTTTATGTCTGTGTTTTTTTCTTGGTAAAATGTTAAAGCTGATAAATCCTAATTCAATTTAATACCTTGAATTCCCACAAGAACTCTAGGTTTTTTACAATGCCTGATAGAATCAGTGTAATTCTTTCAGGTGATTTCAGTGACCACTGGATAAGAGTCCAGAATTAGGACATCTTCTTCTGTCATGCAAGCATGGATTGCTGCATTGATTCATAAAGGACATTTCATCTCTGATGTTGTGCTGTGTGCTGTGAGGTAGCTAGCAATCCATATGAAACTCAGAAAATTGATGTCAATTCCTTGGTCTTGAAATTGATCTTGTACCTAAAATAAATTGGTTTATAATGTTTGATAATTATGTTGCTAATAGTCTGATTTGGTAATGTCTTTTATCACTGATTTTTCATGGCAGAAGTCCTTTACTCGATCAGTGTTCATACGGGAACATTGCCTGCATCAGGGACTGATGCAAATGTATTTATTACAGTATTTGGAGAGCAGGGAGATTCCTGTAAAAGGCGACTAAGGCACTCGAATTTTGAGAGAGGACAGGTTAGTACTAAGTTATTTTCTTTACATGTTTTTTATGTTATTTTTTTCCAATACCATATTTCTTTTTAATTATGAAATACAAGCATTGATGTTACACTCTGGTAACCTGTTGAAAGAATGTGTTGCTTACTAAGTAACCTGAATTGGCATTACAGTTTAAGAATTGTTTAATTACCAAGAAATTTATAATCCAAAAACTATCAGTAATGATTCTTAAAATCTGGAACTGAATCCAATGATATATAAAATTCTGTGGCTTAATTTTCAGCTCTTTGTGAAGATGATATAGAAATATCAGGGTTATTTCCTGTGAGTGCTTCTTTAAAATGCATTTTTTTTCAAAAGATCTGTTCAGACAGAGTTGAAAGAAAGATTTTAAATATGTTAGCTACTATATGTTAATTAATCCATTTATATATAGAATTGCAAACAGATAAAGATGCTTTTAAACATACTATGTCTTGTCAAGATATATCCTAGGAGAGATTTTCTGGTCAACCTTTGCTAATTACCATAGTAATGATTACATCTATACAACATGTTCACACATACCCTGGACTCAGATCAGGTATGACTAGATAAGATTTCAAGAGACCTTTCAAATGATCAATTTATCCTGTACAACAAAGCAGGATCCTCTATATTTCATACCACTTCATATGCTCTCTCATGGCTGAGATGCCATAACTTTCCTAGGTGACATGGTCCACTGCTTTCCCAGCCTTGCCCTTAACAATTCTTCCTTCACTTCCTTTATAATGTCAAAATATATTATTGAGCTTAGAAACTTAGAAACCAGACATGTCATAATTGTGTTCCAGTGTAGCTGATATTTTTTTCCCATGAATTTGTATAAGTTTTTTTTCTCTTTGCTTCTCTCCTTCTTTTATAGACCTCCCTCTTCTGCTCAGCTGTCTTGTTGCTTCATTGTGCCTTGTGTAGAAGTATGTTTCTTTAATCATCCTACTTAGACATTCCTACATGTTTTTTCTGACTCCAATAATACATTTGCAATCTCCTTAAAAGTTTGCCATCACCTTCTCTGCTTCTCTTTTTTTTTCTTTGTCTAATTTCTATTAGTTTAGCTCTAGGTACCATCTTCAGACATTTGTTCTAAGTGGACTCTGTGATATAATGTATAAAGCACACCTAGGCAGAACACCTATATTCATTTCTAAGCTCAGTCACTGGTTTACCTGGTGATCTGAATGTATGATTTTACTTTCCTTGTATCCCTTATTTCTCACTGTAAAATGAAGATCATCAATAGTTTAGGCAAGAATGACAAGAGGGAAACATATATATATATATCAAGGAAGTTTAATTCCACTTTCATTTACTACTGAGGAAATTAAATATATCTTTTAAAAATATGCTTAATCTTTGTTCATAGCAATAACCTACTGCTAGATTCATAGCAGTATTTAGTGTCCTGGTGTCTAGTGAAATTACTCTGCATTCGGAGATATTTAATAATTTGCCCATGGTCTTCTCCCCCAAAATATTTAGGCATGTTTTTCTTTTCCTTTTCTTATAGTCTCTTGAAACCTTTTTTTTTTTTTAAAGACGTTATTTTTGCAGAATCCTGCTCTCCTAATCCAAAAAAAAATAGGAAAAGGTTTGTGATATTGATTTTCTGGATTATATAATTAAAAATATAGGTTAATCCTTGGCATTTTTGAGGGTAAATGTTTAGAGGCAATTAGAAGAGTTAATAAAAGACATAAAGACACATAGCTGGTGACATAATCTAGAAAAGAGGTCTAAAATGAAATCATTTACACGGCACTTTCAAGATGGTCATTAATACCACCTTGGGGCACAACTGTTTGTGTTAAAGAAATCAGAGCCACTTCATTGAGTTGAGCAGCAGAGTGCTGTATCTTCCCAAACAGATCCTTTGTTTTAGGGGAGCAGTTTTTGTGCTGTAGACAATGAAAGTGTTCTTCAGCTTAGGTTTTTTTTGTATTCGTGTTCTTCATTGTGCGATAGGTTCTTGGGAAAGAGTTGAGCAGTGAGATGGCAAAATGTTCTGATGATACTAAGCTAATAAATATGAAAGTTGGTGGCAGAGATTGAAGAAGAACCTCATGCAGAGTGAATGAGTAATAAAATGGCATATTAAATCATTGCAACTAAATGAAAAGCAGTGGTCGTGAGGGGAAAACCCCTTAAATTTGCATGCAAAATGATGGGCTGTGAAATAGGAAAATGACCTTAGCATTAGGATAGCTTTGTGACTATGTCAACCCAGTGCCCAGCAGAAGCAAAACAAAAGGAAAACAGAACAGATAAAATTTTTAGAAATTATTACAAAAAGGAAAAACCCAGCCACTTCAAGGCAGAAAAGACAGTCATGCCTCCAGATGCATAATAGATGCTGTGTTTTGTTCTGATTCACTTATCTTAAAAAGTGCAAGAAGAATGTCAAGTGATATGAAACATCTTCCATACAAGGAACAATGAAGCAAACAAGTACTGTTTGGCTTGGAAAAGAGCTGATGCGAGGAAGGGTGAGGGGGATAAGAAATATAAAATGGCATAGAGAAAATGAGCATTTCTATTTTCTCATGAAATACCAGGGCTCAAGAGCATTCAATGACACTTGCAGGTGGCAGATTCAAAACAAAAGGAGGTGGCTTTTTACACAGTGTGTAATTAATACGTTTTACTTTCTGGCACAAGATGTTGCAGATGATAAAATGCATATTGGTGCAAAAAGCCATTGCACATTGTCATGGAAGACAACTTTCCACCGAGGGCTGTTAAGTGCAAAGACGCTATCTCTGGCTCAGGCAATCTCTGAATCACAAATTGCTAAAGCCTGAGAGACTTTATATTCAAGAAGCATCTCTATATATTTGCCCTGTTTTTCAACTCTTCCCAAGAAATCTGTTAGTGGTAGCTGTTGGCAACACTGTATTGGATTAGATGGATCTGCAATCTAAAATGCTACTACTGGTCTTACATTCGTTATACATAGAAGCACATCAATAAAAAAGTTGGAATGAGGTTTTAGTGAGAGTATCTAAGAATAGAAGGTGAAAGGAAGGAATGTAAAGGGCGAGCTGTCTTGAAAGACAAGATTACGTCAGCAGTATGCCTGGAAAATATGGAATGGACAGGCAAAGAAAACGCAGTTAAGGAAACTTGAGACATCAAAAAAAAAGGATCTGTCTTGACTGATAAAGGACAGGAATATAAGGAAAAGCTAAGAGGACAGAAAATTGAAATAAAGTGTAAGAAAAAAGTGTGAAGTGGGTTTGCAAAACAGTTTAAATGAAATAATTTTGACTTTCATTAATTATACTTCCAGTAATGCATTCATCTTTATACTGAAGGGAAAAAAAGAAATGCAATGACATCAACCAAAAGTACATTCTTGCTAATGCTGAGGGAGTAGGCAATTTAATGTATTATTATGAGAATTCATTGATAACAATGGGCAATTATGACCACTGTTGTTTAATGAATGTTAATTATTATCACAAAGAATGAAACTAATGATAGGTCCCTTTCTCGGATAGAGTTAGCTGTGAAGGGACATGAATATTAGCAATACAGGCTATTTCCTCTAAGTCAAGGGTCATGTAGACTGACAAGAAAATTATATTTGGCTTGGAACTACAAAGAATAAAATTAAAAAGCAATGAGTGCACCCAAAAAGTTGTTTGCAAGATGTTCCTCACAGATAGATCTTATTTTGGTCTACATATACATTACATGCAGGAGTACAACTTGCCATGGTAACTGTTTGAGGAGACTGTAGATATAACAACATAAGAATACTGGAAGTCCTAAGGCTGTGATAGGAATAATAACTCCAATGTTTTCTTTTTCTGATCACATTGTAGAGAATAGTCTGACACAGACAGTAGAATGGACCTGATGACATAATTCTTTCTAAAAATCATCTCTTCCTTTGTTGCTTTCTGGTCCTCATGCTTTTTCCTCCTGGTGGCAAACTGGTTGGCAACAAATAAAAATTATAACGTCTGTTTCTACTATCCATCTGGGGTTTTTTAATGTCACCCACACACATGCCCATGTATCTACCCACCCACTCATATCATCTCTCACACAGAACACATTCATTCTCTCACTCACACAATTTATTCATCCCAACATGCACTAGTGCAGTTGCCATTTAGCTTTTGTTTACTGGTAGCCGCAGCAATATTTAAACAGATGTCTATTTACATCTGAAGAGCACATCAATTCTTGCCTGTATGCGTGCACAGCCTTAGTTATAGTTTCTACTGTCAGTATCTTCCTTTGTTTGCAGAGTCATCAACAGTGTCAGTATTTCTGTTCAGAGTTGAATAGTACGATGCTTCCCATTTGAAAAATAGGATGTCTTAGAATGTAAAATACTTTGAAATACTTAAATATAAAATGCCTTATCTAAACCAAGATTTAATTTACCAGGTCTCTTCTGATACTTGAAGCACTTGCTTTGTTTCAGTTATGAGGAAGTGGTTGAACTTCCATTTTCATGAAATTTCTGTAAGTTTTTTCCACCCAAAAATGTTGGATGTTTTCCATAATGAAGCCTGGGCTGCAGTGATCATGAAAAATTAAAAATGTACATATTCAAACATCCACATAGTTTCCGAACAAATATGAATGTCAGCCTATAATGTCTTCCCTTACTCTCAGAAAGGAAAAAATACTTCAGCATCGAAAGGAGTCTGCCTTTTCAAACACAATCTTCTCAAAGATGGAAGATAAAATATGTGGTTTAATCAGTTTGCTATTCTTTTTATCTCTACTTTCTCAGGTTTGTATTTCTGAAATTAGAGTAGTAGACCTTGGACAGTTAAGCAAAGTCCTTGTTGAGCACCATAACGTGGGTTATGGAGCTGGATGGTACCTGGACCAAATTGTCATCCATGAATCAGGCAAGACTGAGGACCAATATGTATTTCTTTGCCAACAATGGTTAGACAGTGGAGTTGGTGATGCACAGATGAAACGAACATTGAAACTTCTTGGAAAAGTCGGGAATGGAATGTTGACAGGAAAGATTTATGGTAAGGTCCAAAATCCTCAAAACTCCTTTCAGCTTTTGTTTTAATTGTAATTTGTAATATATTTTGGTTATTCTTAAGACTAAAACCAAACTACAGAAACAATATAGTTTGAATGTGAATTGCATCTCTCACACAAATTGTCTCTCTAAACACTTTCCTGAGCTGGTAAATACAATTACAATATTCAGGGAAGAAAGACTAGAGCAGAAGGGAGATATTAAGTGGTGGAGGCAATGAAGGAACTATGTTTTCAGTTGAAGCTAGAAAAAAAGATGAAGCAGAAAGAGGTAGGTTGTTCCATATGGCAGTCAATGCAGAGCAGAAGGCTCCTGCAAGTGATGAAATCACAAGAAGAGATACAAAAACGCTTTTAGCAGAATGAGATTTTTCCGTATGTTCTTATATTTGCAGAAAGCATTTGCTTTTATTTGCAGTTTTCTCTTTTACTTATATCAATGGCACAAGTTCTTGCAAACAGCTAGTTGACCCAAACTCAATATCTTATTCTAATTGTTTATTTAAAAACCCACAAAAATTCAGAAACAAATTAGACAGTGAAAACACAAGTCTTTTACGCTTTGCCAGAGTACTGGATTTCTTAACACTCTCACATATCTTTTTTGAAGAGGTGTAAAATGTTGGTTTGAGTCCATTTATGAAGTCTGAATCAGAACTGGTAGACCAAGCTATGTAAAGTTTAATCTGAAGGTGTGAATTTGCATTCTGTATCAGCCATTTTTTAAACTGATCTTTATTAATTTCTGTACTCCTGGATATTTCTTTTTATGTTCAGAGAGTTTTATATTAAACATAGTTGCAGACAAAATTAGTTCACATTTAGCCACCTGTAGTTAGTTTACTAGTGAATATCTCATATCAAATAAGGAAACAGAAAAATAATGTCACTGAGACAACGGAACAGAATACCATGGAAATATAGGCATAGGACGAGCAGTTAGAGTAGTGTCAATTACAGAATAAGAAATAGCTGTATTGCACCACTGTAAGTACTCTAGGTCCCTAATAAGTAAATCCCATAGGTGTCCTACATAATCTGCAGAGCAAGGCAGGGGTCTTCTGAGAGTAATTCAGAGCAGAAGCCCAAGGTTGGTCAAAGTCTGTTACATCTTTCTTCACTGATAATGTGAAAAGTGAGAGAAATCTTGCATCCTTGTTTATGCATCTTGATTAGTGTCTGAATGTAATTGTTATGTTAAATGTAAAACCATTTTTTTTCCTTGGTTTCCCACATACACATACTCCTCAACAATCTAAGTGCAGACTTGCTAATAATTTCAAGTCTGTGGTTATCAATACTCAGGTCTGTATCTATTGAAAATCATTTCTGATCTGTGTGTATAAAACTCCAGAAATAATGTGATAAGTAAGCAGAGAGCCTCTGAGAAATGGAGAAAAAAAAGGCTGATCAGCAAAGAATCACCTTAGGGGTCAGAAAATTATTAAATTCTAAATTGAGTCAGATTTTATAAAAGAATTAAACAAAATAATAAAAGTTCTTCAACCATTTACTAATGAAAAGAACCTGGAAAGATGTGTAAATATGCAGGAACAATAGAGTTCACACTGAAGATGATGGAGGTAAAATCTCTAAAGAAATAGAGTACTTTATCTCTCTTTTCATTAAGGAACTGTAATGTTGGCCAGAGGATCAAAAATATAACTACTAATGGGAATGAGGTTATTGACAATCACCAAATCTGAAATGCAAAGAGAACTTCCAGTTTCACGTAGTCAAACAGTGACAACCAGAATAGTCGTTAGTCCAGAATACTAAAGGAATTGGGAAACGAAGTAGCAGGACTAATAGCAAGGATTTAAAACAATTTGATGAAGACAAAAGGTATGACTTGACAATAATAAAGGTAATACCTCCCTCTAAAACATAGAAAGCATAATGTAGGTGAATATAGAATTAGTAATTGTTCACATGAAAAGCTTTATAACACACTTTGAAGAAAAGAATAGTTAAGATAATAGGTGCAATAGGAAATGAGAAAGAATGAACCATGACTTTACTAAAGATAGGATGTAAAACAAGATGATACTCCAGAAATATTGTGCAGTAAGACAAATGTAATTACATCTAATCTGTCTAAATTTCGATATTTAATTTTATTTGCTTTATGGGAAATTATTAGGTAATCATAAGAAAGTGAAAAGTAGTAGTAAAGGAAGAATTGTAAAGGCATGGAGAAGAGACAATGAATATGCTAATGAAATCTCTTGGTGCTACAAAGCTGCTATCAGTACTATCAGGAGATGAAGAGGTTGTGTGACAAACTGAGAACTGGAGGAAAACAATGGTACTTAATTCTGTGGCAAAAAGCTTGTATACAATTAGGTGTAAACCCAACTAGATATTTGAGCTCTTAATTCTGATACACATTCCTAATTTCCATTGTGGTGTGTGTGGGTTTTTTTCTGTTGTTGGTTTTTTTTGAATGAGGAAATAAGTAGTACCTTATAGTCTAAAAACTGTATTTGACCTGCATCATCATGTTTTGTAATGATTTCTGCTACACACGTTCATCAGCAGGAGGACTACAAGAAATATCTGGGCTTGTTATACGATCACAGGATAATTTTTGAGGCAGTAATATGATGCAGCAATGGGGTTACTCTCAGCCGGTAATGTATGGAGGCATTATCAGTTCAAATCTAAGTGATTTACTACCTCTACAGAGAAACCGTGATATTTCACCAGGAATGCTATGTGCAATTGTGGCCATCTGTGTCCAGAAGGACTGGTTCAAGCTGGAATAGCTCTAAAGAAGTTATGATAACTGAGAATATGGCAATTCTTCGTTGTGAAAGAGTGTTGAAAAAACTTGACAGATTCAGAGTGGCAAATTAGATGCTCAAAATGGACACAGTTGTGATTTATAAAATTAATGGTGGTTTATACATCAAGGAGGGAGAAGTGTTATTTAAGCTAGCAAAGTTGTCATAAAAATAAATGGGTTTCAGCAGTCTGTTAATGCCATTCTGAGAGAATTAAGAGACTTCTGAGGAAGAAACAAAGAAAGAATAAATTTTTAGCGTAGAACTCTTTGTGTTGGGTTGAACCTGGCTGAATGCCAGATGCCTATCTAGGCTGCTCATCATTCCCTTCCTCAGCTGGACAGGACAGAAAAAATGCAACAAAATACTTGTGGGTTAAGATAAGACAGACTCAGGAATTACTGTCACAGGCCAAACAGACTTGACTTTCGGAAATTAGCTGAATTTATTACCAATCAAATAAGAGTAGGATAATGAGAACCAAAACCAGATCTAAAACCACCTTACTCCTCTCCTTCCTGGGCTAAACTTCACTCCCAGTTTTCTTCACCTTCTCCTGTCCAGCTTTTCAGGGGAACAGGAAATGGGGTTTGCAGTCAGTTCATCACGTGTTGTCTCTGTCTCTCCTTCCTCTTCAGGAGGAGGACTCCACACTCTTCCCCTGCTCCAGCATGGGGTCTCTCCCACAGGAGACAGTCCTCCACAAACTTCTCCAAAGTGAGTCCTTCCAACAGGCTGCAGTGCTTCATAAACTGGGTTCATTGGTTCCTTCCTCAGGGTGCAGTCCTTCAGGAGCAAACCTGCTCCAGTGTAGATTCCTCTCTCCAAGGAGTGATAAGGTTTCCATGAGGTCACGTCCTCCTTCAGACATCCACCATCTGCTCCATCTTGGGGTCCTCCATGGGCTCCAGGTGGATCTCTGCTCCACCGTGGACATCCATGGGCCATAGGAGGACAGCTGCTTCATCATGGTCTTCACCATGGACTTCAGGGGAATCTCTGCTCCAGTGCCTGGAGAACCTTCTCACCCTCCTTCTGCACTGACGTGGGGATCTGAAGAGTTGTTTCTCCTGCATTTTCTCAGTCTTTCCTTTTCCAGTTGCAACTGTGCAGGTCTTTTTTCCCTCCTTTCTTAAAGACCTTATCCCAGAGGTGCTATCACTTTTTCTGATGGGCTCAGTGGCTTCTCACAGAAGCCACCCCTGAAATTCCCCTGCTATCAAAACCTTGCCATGCGAACCCAATATATTGTTTTATACTTAGTTAAAGAGAAGGAAGCTGCTTTTAAATTGGATCTTGACAGATTTATCAGAGGTTACACAATTTAGTTTAGATGTTACAGCAGCGTATGGTACTGTGTGACAACAGGCATAGTCCTTCCATTCACCCTTCCTGGGCAGCTATACACTGATAGTTTAAAAGCTTAATATTTCTGTACTAAAGAGCTACAGTATCTTAGATTATGTCACAGGGGATATGATAAATTTTCATTTGACTTCTTTTTTTTCATGGATATCATTGGTTTCATTTACATTTAGTGTTCATAGATGTGAAAATGGTAGGTATTTAATATTATTCATCAAGTCATAACACTGAAGTTATTTTAGATGATTTTACAGATGGTGAGTACAAAATTTTTACCTTCACCAAGTCCTGGATTTATGGCACAGACTCTCACCTGATCTAAAGTAATAAAACTTTACTAAACATAGTTCTATGAGGAGACAATGACTTTTCTGTTATGATTAGGAAGTGAAGTTTGGAGGTTTATGGTTTCCGTTACTCAAATAATCTGTTTTACAAAATAGCTACTTGAAATTATCAAATCCATACTTTGTCTTGCTTTGCATAAACAGAGCTAATGAAAATATTCTTCTCATTTCTGCCACAGCCCAGGTGACCAAAGACTCAGATTTTCATAATTTTTTAAAATTGAAACCATGACTTTGGTAGCCCTGAATTTTCCATATATTCTATTTACAAATATCTACTGAAAATATTAAAGCTAGTTAAAGCAGTGAGATTTTTTTGATGGGTACAAGTTTCTGCTCTTTAAAACTGTCTTAATGATTAAAGGTTTAACTAAATATCTGTTCCATTTAGAGTTGCAGAAATTACTTAGGAGCCTACCTGGTATCAGTATGGAGTCCCTGTGAGTCTTCCGGGGACTGTCAATTCATCTATAATGCTTAAGAGACTAACTGCTTCAGACACCACCTAGTGAAAATACTAGTTGAGTGTTTCCTGTGTCTGTACAGTAGACAAATCTATGGGCTGTTATACAGGACTGTTTTTAAACTCTCAGCAAACATCAGTTCTTCACAGAAGAAATAGACAAAGTTTTGTACTTTGCTGTCATGATAATTGTGGTGATCTGTGATAAAAATATCACATTTCAAGCTTTGAACCAGTTTACCTAATCACATTTGTTGTGATTTGGTGTGTTTATTATAGTATGCATGGAGCAAATTTTAACATGTTCATTTAAGTAAATCCTCAAAAAGTTAAAATGAAAAAATACTGACCAGTAGTATCTAGTAAAATATATGATGCTTTTGAATGGTGATCAGTATGGAAAACTATTTAAATATTTAAAATCATAAGAGGAAACATTTACAAAGGGGAAAAATCATCAACAGATTGGCATGGCTCTTCATAAGTCTCAAATATGGAACTGGCTGTCTTATCCACACACTTCTCTTGGACTGGCCCATTTCTAAAGGGTCAGGTACTGCTGTGGAAGGGCTGTTGCCCAAATTTGCTTCTCACTAAATCAATGTAAGTGTACCTGTTACATACCAATATTTGAGCTCAGCACAAAAGTGGGAATCTGTTGCTAGTCATTCACTAACTTAGCCTGTTACAAATTGCTGTATTATTTTGGATATTTAGCAAACCTATTAATTTTCTTTTCTGCTGTTTTATTTCAACAGGGACTTGGGATGTCCTTGTTACAACTAGCAATATTTCTTCTAATTGCATGAACCCTAAAATGTCTCTAACTGTATGTGGTGAAAAAGGAAACTGTACTTCAGTGATGTTCCCCAAAGGATCCCTTAAAAAAGAACAGATTTATGAGACTTCTATTGAACTAAGTAAGAAATTTAATACTATATTCAAAGTTCGCTTAGAAATTGAAGAAGCTGGAGAAGGAGAAACTTGGCATTGCCGTGAGGTAAAAACTAAAACCTAAAGCAATTACTTATTGTGCCTCTGTTTTTTTTATTTTATTTCCATATTCTATAGTTATGGCTTCCAGTTTTCAGTTTTGTCTGAAATTACATAATTTTTAATTTACAAAACTTACACCATTTGTAGAGTGGTAACTTCAGAGATTGCTTAAAACACTTTCTAGGATAGTGACGAATAACAAAAATCTTGTAAACTTGGATGGATTTCTGGAGGTCATATATACAGATGTGCCATCATCTGTAGTATATCCAGTAGTGTCTTTTCAGAACTGTACCCACTGGCATCCATTGCAATATTTACATAACTCCAAATTGGCTGTTACATGTTGTAGACTCACTGATCCAAGGCAAATAATTAAGTTAGACACTAGGAATGCATTTTGATGAAAGTATCTGCCTTTTAAGTTGGCATGTGAATAAAATAACTGAATAGCAAAAGTGACAATCTTTATTCTGATGTCCAAGATGCTGAAGCTAAAATCTGACATCACACTGAAATTGCTGTGGCACTTCACTATACAAAAAAAATCAAATCATTATCTTGTTATGCTGGCAAAATAAAAAGAATTCTAAAGGAAAGAGTCATCTTCTTTCAAATTGCAGAAACACTTTTGTCCATTCATGTTTTTGGTTTGTTCTCATTAAAAGCTGGAGAAAAAGTAATTTTCCTGTCCAATACATGATATCAGTGAGCTGAACCCTCTGACATTTAAATGGTAGGCAGGTTGTTAATTTCATCTTCCTAGCCAGATGAAATAGTCATCCAACAAATATATCAAAATTAAGACTGCTTCTGAAGTATTTTAGGAGACAGTGGATCACAGTAAAAATTTCAGAACAGAAACTTGGCAGTTGAAAACAGTGACATCTATTCGTCTGCTTTACTTCGTTAGCTCAGGACAATGATTC
This sequence comes from Chiroxiphia lanceolata, assembly GCF_009829145.1. Taxonomy (NCBI): domain Eukaryota; kingdom Metazoa; phylum Chordata; class Aves; order Passeriformes; family Pipridae; genus Chiroxiphia; species Chiroxiphia lanceolata. Next base: position 40,537,188 of record NC_045637.1, on the reverse strand, counting down.
AAAGCTGAGTTAGAAAAAAATCAGCATCATTTATGTAAGTAAGGAAAAGATGCATATTTACCTTAGATAGAAGTAAAAGGTAGAGAAAGAAATTACAAATTTCCCTTCTTTGGGATACATGTAAATTATTTGGGTTTTAGGAAGATATCTCTTATTCCATGGTTTCTATTTCATTTTACTAGGATTCAACTAGGTTGGTATAGGAGATTGTGGATAATATCTATTATAAAAGACAGGTTACCAGTCTATTTACACTGCTGGTTAGGATCAGTGTGGTCGTTTCTATGCTATTTTATTTTGATTTTACAATATTGCACCTCCAGAGAGTCTGAGATTTCCCTCTATCAAAAGTAATGGAAGGAGTAGTTGGTTGAATTCCATGTATAGATTTAGGATTCATTCTTATAACCATAGCTACAAACTAATTATCTTGATGTTTTTGAGGAAATTGAAAAAACAGTATAAAATAATGTCCAGAACAAAATTAATGTTTTATTTCTGTAACATGTAATAGCTAACAGTTTTATTCTTGCTTCTTTAAATTCTTGAAAAAATAAAGCACAGTAAATGAAATCTGAGTTTCAATGAAGATAGATATTATTGTGAAAGGAAAATTGTGCCAACATTATACTTCAAAGTACATTTAAAAAAAAAATCTTTTCAATGTGTCTGTCATAATGAAAAATAATAAGAGTCTTTTGAAGACAAAATATTGCTACCATCTCCCAATGACGATTCCTAACCAAAGATGGTTTTGCTTACTGGGTTAAAGGTTTGGACATTTTAGTGAATTAGGTCATGAAGAATTGTATGAGTGAACTATCTGTGCCCTTTTCAAAGCAGGCTTACTTTTTTTTCAAATATGTTGTCTGGTTGATCTTAAAAAATGAAACTTTATCTTTTAGTGTAGCTGGTAGTACCATAGTGTAAGTTATCTCCTTATTAAAATATGTTTTCTTATAGTAGGAATAAGCTGCTTAGCTCAGGAACAACATGTGTATAAACATTAGTTTACACACAGAATTTCACAGAGAAAAAGAATACTTAGTATGATATTCTATATATTCGTATGATGCATATATGCTGATATATACATATGCCATAAAGCATTCCTAATTTCTGTTTTTCATTTTTTCCCAGAAACACTTCTTTTTCTCTCTGCTCTTAGAATTAGAAAACATTCTGCACTGAAAAATATTGTGGCATATTGACATTTGTCACCAGCTGAAATGTGCTCACTTCTTTTTCTTCCATATGCTGGATGAATAAGATACATGAAGGAACCATTTTTGAACAATTCTAAATATTTTGTCCCTTAATGTAGTCTCTACAGCAACAATGTTGACAACATTTTGATTATCTTTAATTGGGAAAGGTATCTATTCCTTCTCATTCAACAGGTTGCTTTCAAAAACATTTTAGAAAGGATTATTTCCTTTTATTTTTTAAATATTGAGATGATGTGTCATAGCTGTTTAATAGTTTGCCTTTTGCTATAGTTTGCATTAGAGTGCAACAGATGCTGAAATTATTTGTTTTTGCTCTTTGCTAAGGTAAAGCTTCAACATAGAGAAAGTAAAAATGTTCTAGAATTTCCATTTTGTCACAACTTTGCTGATGAAGAAGGAGGAAGAGTGACTGAGCTTCCAGTTCTCACAGCAGGATCTCCTTTTCCAGCAGGTTTGTCACAAATCAGAAACACTGGAAAAGGTTGGTTGGTGACAAATGTTGATTTTCAGAGCAGTCCAAAGGATTTAGCAGATATTTTCTACTTATTTCAGCCTGGTGATGCATGGCTAGGTCTAGTCCTTTCCAGTGCTTAAAAAACAGTATCTCAGATCCCATAACTGAGGATTGTGCATTCAAGTCTGATTGGTATCAGTTTGTGACACATAAAAGAACAAGCATATGGCACTGAAACTATTATAAAGGTTTTGAATGGTACTCAGAGTTCAGCTTTTTCTCAACAATATGATTTGGTTCTCTCCCAGAGTAAAGAAGGGAAATCCAGAGGAAATAACTCTTATACTGTAATTTCAGATAAGAAGGAGATCCATGGCCCCTCACAATCGAACTGTTCTGTTTGCATTCCCAGAATTTCAGGCTTTCTTTTTCTGTGACCTAGCAGTTGTATGCAATCAAACTCCCTCAGAGTTGTGCTAGATCACCTCAAGATAGGATATTTTTAGTTTGCTCTGTGTTTCTTACAAGGCTTTATAGTAAAAGTTAGAGAAGGTTAGAGAAGAATGGAAGAGTTCTTGTCCTAAATGTATATTCTACCATGAGAATATCCCAGTCTCCTCCAGAAGGTAAGGGTTTAAATCAAGCACAAGTAATCTGTATATTCCTTGCCTTTTCTGCTGTGCTTTCAAAGTTAGTATCAAACAAAGCACTTAGGCAGAAGGTTCTTGAATATGAATTTGAGAAGAATGCTGCTGGGATATTCCCTGGGAAGGCTCTTTGCTTTTAAATACTTCTAAAATTTATTTCTTTATGGAAGAACACAGATATTTAAATCTTTACAAATGCTGCTCCTCTTTCTGAGAAGCATTTAACATGAGGACAGATACTCTTTTCTTAACCCTCTCCCATTTTTTTTTCTCTTTTTCAATTGAACATTTTAGCGATGTGACTGCTTTCTTATTTGGGGGGCCAGGTCACCAGTGTGTTATGCATTTCTCTGGGCATACAAACAGGTGCTTTACATAAGCAGCCATTCAAGAAATGCTCAGCTGAAGAGTTGGAAGATGACATGTCAGAGAAATACTGTGTGTTCTCTGACATGTCAGAGAAATACTGTGTGTTCTCTGACATGTCATCTCCTCAGCTGAGGCCAGTAACTGCAATTGGTACAGTGTAGAGCAGCCAGCCTCTGACTGAACCATGATCCAGAGGAAATGCAAAAGTTACTGTCTTTCTGGCAAATTTCAGCTTCATTTGAACTCCATAAGGCTCAGAGCAGAGATGAGCTTGTTGAGTGATTTAGCATAGCCTAGGAACTATTTAATTGGAATGTTATGTATTTACTTGCATACAAGTGGTGATTGAGTACTGTTTACATGTTTTTATACCAATTTGTGATATTTTTATTTCATTTTTTCTTCTGCCTGCGTTTCAGGCCAGGTCAAACTATTTAGCTTATTATTCCTTATAATAGTGGTTCTTAAATTCTAATTACAATGCTTCTATGTGCTTTTCTAAGCATTACAATATAGTCTTCTGCTCACACTGGGTAGGATGAGAAATGAAAATATAAGAGTAGCAATTTATTAAATAATGTATTTTTTAACTGATTAAGGTTTGGTAAGCCATTAATCTCTTTTTCCCCACAGTGAAAAGCTACGTTCTCTACGTCACCACGGGTGCTACCCCTGGGTCAGGAACAGATGCAGATGTATATGTCATGCTGCAAGGCCCATTGGGAGATACTGGCAGAAGAAAGCTAATCAGAAAAGGAGATGACAATTTCACTAAAGGAAAGGTATATCTATAGTTTCTGCATTATATTTTTCACTTTTAGAGCTCAGTCCAATTCATGTGGACTTAACGGCAGTAAGGCAGTCTACAAAGTCCAGTTTGTAATGCTTTGTAATTGAAAGTATCTCTATCCTATGTGGGAAATACTGATATTTATATAGCTGATATTAACAATAAGTACAAGTAATAAATTGATTATATGAAGTGCTTTAAGATTCAATTTTGTGAATATTGAAGGTCTTCAGTGACATGCCAGTAGTTTTCCTGCATATTTGCTTCACAATAGAGCCATAAAGAGGCTCAATTTCCTTTTAATACCTCTTTTCTTCTCATGCCATTCTTCAGACTGTGGCACCTTTCCCTGGCTTCTGCTGCCTACCCCTCAGTCTGGGTCTTGGTCTCTCTCCAGACAGTCAGACACTACTTTCCATAATTTTCTTAGGTCTACCAAGAGTGTAATTTATTCACTGTGTGGGAGTGAGTCTTGTAGCTGGTAGACATAGACCAGTCAAAGATCAATATATCTTCCAGAGATGAATTTCCCTGTTGCATTGTCAGTATAAAAAGAAATTAGAGGGAATTTGGGTACTGTGTGCTTCAGAAACATAGGTAGATTTACTGCAAAACGCATGTCTTTGACATAAAACCTAGTCCCTGTTGGGAGCTCTGGACACAGGGAGTGAAATTTTCAGCTAAAAAAAAATCACAAGATATTTTAACCATAGAATAAATAAATTATCTCTGTTTACTGTGGCTCTTTATTTGAAAACAAATTTGAGGATTGAAACAATTTAATAAAGATTCTGAAACAAACATCTGCTATAGAAAATTTGGGTTGGAATAGTTAAAGTTTATAAAAAAACCACCTGTGGCTTGCAACCATTCAGAAATGCTGAACATATTTTACATTAGACAGTGCTACCTGTGTGTGTGTGCCCTGATACCTTTCTGAAATCTCAGTGAATATTGTGACCACGATATTCTAACATATCTCCCTTTCAGAAATAGCATGCAGTAAATTATTTCCTTCTGTTGATGTTGGCTGCCAAACAAATGAGAGTTTCTCTAAGGATGCAGCCTTGCAAATAAGTGTAGATTGATAACCAAAGCAGAGGCATGATATGTGTGATTAGGAGGAGCTCAGATCTTAACTACCCCCAGCCTCATCAATTTAGTGGGAATTGAAAATGAGTATTGTCTTACCGGATTTCACCTACTTGAAATACTTGTTCATAAGAAAATTTGGAGAGTTTAAATATCTTTAAGGGACTAAATACTTGCGGATAAAGGTACTCTGTTTGATAAAGTCATATTTGTTTTCCCTAATTCTGAAATTCAGATTATGGTTTACTGATAAGATGATTTAACTGAATTTTAGACCCGTGGTCCTTTTGTCCTCATAAAGTTAGTTTAATGCAAGTTTTACTGGATTTCTCCTTAAATCGTAGTTACACAAGTGTGCAATCTGATTTCTAGACTAGCAGCTTTTAATGAAGAGGGACCAGGGATGCACATCCAGAAATGTTACCTAAGAAAACAGAAGTGAATCACAAAGATTTATAACTTGGAGGGTATTTTTATAGTGTTTGCATCTATTTCAGTGTGGCTCAGAATTTTTCTGTTTTACAGAGTAAGATGCAGAGCTGGCATGCAGCCATCTCTTCATTACTTATTTGACATTTTATAGGAGCAGTGTGTGAATGTAACACAGTATTCTTATATTTCTAATTTTAGATATCAGCATTTGAATATTTTAGGGTCCTAAAAAGAAATTGCTTGTAGATAAGTAACAGAGAAACACATAAAAGTCTTGATTCGCTCTTTGTTCTGTGAAAATAAATTAAAGGTATCTGGTTAATTGAAAATTGTGAAATGATTCTGCAAGCAAGACTCCTTCCTGCCTTTGCAGCAACATTTTGTTCGTGACATGTTTTGGAAATTTCCCAATGTTTTCCTCCCTTTACAAGTAATCTCCAAAAAGACTCTCAAGTGTAGAATGTCTCTTTCTACACCAGCCCAATCACATATTGAGCCAAGCACCCCTGCAGTCAGAGAGTCTGCACTTGGTGGTTTAGGGGATTTGGAGTATAACAGGCAGAATTTGCATTCTGAATCTTAACAGTTGTTCTGACATTTTAAAATGTGCTTTTCCTTGCAATAATTTTTCCCCTGACTATACAGTAACAGCTAGTGAACTGGAACAGTGTTTCTGTTAGAAATCACATCAAAATATGGTGTTAGTCTCACAGAATGTCAGGGCTGCTACAAGCAACTGTTTAGCTACGCAGAAATACATAGAAATGTTTAAATATTCAGTGAACTTTGCAGTGGATTGGAGATACTCTTCTCTCATTTAACAGGTCTTCTATTTTCATGAGCTGAGTTACATGACAGTAAAAAAGTGAATTAGCTTCTTATATCTGAAAAGTTGCTTTGTGCCTTTCCAAAGTCTTTACACCTGTGAAACCATCAGAGAACTGGTAGATAAAGTAATGTACATAATATTATTAATTCACCAGTAAGCACCCTATAGCTCACCCTGAGAGAGAGCAGCACTGTCACTGAGAGAGCTAAGCTTCTGGTGATCTACTCAGAAAAAAGGACGTGAATATTTGTGCTGCAAGAACCATATTCTTCCAAATTGTTATGACATTGATACCTTGTTTGATGTTCTTCTAAAAACTGTAAGGATAGACAAAGCATGCAGTTCAGTTTTCATGAAATCCTAATAGTATTTATTCATACTGCATGAGTCAGTTTAAGTTTGATAAATGTTACGTGCTACAAACACTTTTTTTAACCAAGTATACTCAACATAGACATTCTGTGAAAAACAGGGCCCAGTTTTGGAAAATCCTTACTGCTTCTTGCACCCAACATTTTTCAGCAAATATAAGTCTTTGTGCTTTTTTATATGGTCTTTGCTAGACTTGCTGTACGCTCTGCCATATGGCTGTAAGTTACCCACAAATTTCCTCTTTGAGAATGTGGGGTTTTTTTTAGTTCAGTTCCATCAAAGCCAGTAAACTACACTGACTATGTTATGACTGATATTTAAGTATTTTAATCTAGGTTTTATGAAAGTAGCCAGTATTTTAAGTACTCCAGGTTACTGAAGCACTAAAATCTCTGAGAATTTTTACTTCATTCTATTAGTATTTGAAAAGATATATCCTTTATCCTGCCCTATATTTAGACATCAACTGCTCAGGTTGGTACCATGGTAACTGCAGCACATACAAAAATTGTCAGTGAGAGGTGACTGTTAGTGTTCAGTTTCAGTACTCACAGATTAAGCATTGACAATTAAAAAAAAATGCTTCAAGAAAAATCATTGTGCACCAGAATACACTAAGACAGGTGAGAATGTGGGACAGTGTACTAAGACCACTAGTAGGAAACCAGTATTTGCATGTAGTGTTGACATCCCATCAAAACAAGAGTGCTGCTAATTTGTAAATGCAGAAAAACCTTCTCTTATGGAAAGTATGTCTGACATAATGATTAAATAATTGCAAAATGCCATTGATCCAAATGTATTAATCATACATTAACTTGGCTGTTGGCCAAGTTAATGTTGTACAGAAGTGAACACTAAATCAGTCTGGTCATCATAGAATCATAGAATTGTTTAGGTAAAAAAGACCTTTAAGATCAAATCCAACCATTAACCCAGCATTGCCTGGTTCACCACTGTGGCCCTGAGTGCCACATCTACACAGCTTCTAGGGACAATGACTCACCCACTTTCCGGGGCAGCCCGTTTCAAAGCTTGAAGCCCCTTTTGGTGAAAAAAGTTTTCCTAATATTCAATCTAAACCTCCCCTGGTGTAATTTGAGCTTGCGCAATTGCTGATTACATGGCAGAAGACGCTGACACCCACCTGGCTACAGCCTGCTTTCAGGTAGTTGCAGAGAGTATCCTTTTCTCCAGGCTAGACAGCCCCAATTCCCTCAGCCACTCCTCACAGAACTTGTGTTCCAGACTCTTTAACACCTTTGTTGCCCTTCTCTGGACTCGCCCCAGTTCCTCAGTGGGGGGCGAGTTTCTCACAGTGAGGGGCCCAGAACTGGACACAGGATTCGAGGTGTGGCCTCACTAGTTCTGAGTACAAGGGGATTGTCACTGCCGTGGTCCTGCTGTCCACACTATTTCTGATACAAGCCAGAATACCATTGGCCATCTTGGCCACCTGGGCACACTACTGGCTCATGTTCAGCAGCTGTCGATCAGCACCCCCAGGTCTTTTCTGCCAGGTATCTTTCCAGCTGCTCTTCCCCAGTCCTGTAGTGCTGCATGGGGTTGTTTTGACCCAAGTGCAGGACATGGCACTTGGCCTCGTTGAACCTCGCACAATTGGCCTTGGCCCATTGATCCACCCTGTCCAAATCCCTTTGCAGAGCCTTCCTACCCTCCAGCAGATCAACACTCCCATCTGACTTGGTGTCCTTGCAAACTGACTGAGGGTGCACTCAATCCCCCCATTCAGCTCACTGATAAGTGTATCAAACAGGATTAGCCCCAGTACTGATGCCTGGGGAATGCTACTTGTGACTGGCCACCAGCCAGATGTAACTCAATCCACCACCACTCTCTGGGCCTGGCCATCCAGCCAGTCTTTTACCCAGGGAACAGTACACCTGTCCAATCCATGAACAGCTGTTTTCTCCAGGAGAATGCTGTGGGAAATGGTATCAAAGTCTTTCTTAAAGTCCAGCTAAACACTCACAGCTTTTCCTTCATCCACTACTAAGGTTGGTCAAGCAGGACCTTCCTTTCATAAAACTGATGGCTGGGCATAATCCTCTGATTGTCTTGCACATGTCATGTGATGGCAGTTGAGATGATCTGCTCCATGACCTTCCCTGGTAGGCCTATAGTTCCCCAGATCCTCATTACAACTGTTGTAGATGGACATTTGCTAACTTCCTGTCAACTGGGACTTTTCCAGTTAGGTGGGATTGCTGGTAAATGACAGAAAATGGCTCAGTGTGCACTTCTGCCAGCTCCCTCAGTACCCTTGGGTAGATTGCATCCAGCATCATGGACTAGTGTGTCTAAGTGCTGCAGCAGCTTGCTGGCCATTTCCTCTTGGATTGTGGGGGCTTCATTCTGCTGCCTGTCTCTGTCTTACAGCTCAGGGGGCTGTGTATCAGGAGGACAACTGGTCTTGCTATTAGAGACTGAGGCAAAGAAGGCAGTAAGTACCTCAGCCTTTTCCTCATCCTTTGCCTGCCCTGTTGGTGGCACTCCTGGTTGCTTGCACTCCCTCAGGGCTTCTTCTCTACATGTAGGGAGCTTGGCCGCCATTGGTCCTAGCCCTATCCTGTGAGCTGCTCTAGTCTGAGCTGTGGACTCTTGGGAGCTCTCTCTGCTCCCTCTGTGGTTCCCCCATTTCAGGAAACTCCCCTGTGCACCACACTGCAATGCTCAGCTGCTGATTGTGCCAGCACCGGAGACACTCGGCTTGGCGACTGAGTGCTAGTTTTGGTTACACCATGTTTCAATCCATTAAGCAGAAGGACTAATCAGATGGGAACTAGGAAAATATGGGATATGTTCTTAGGGAAGGAAAGACTGGTGGAGGTTGCCAGAAACTGTGAGGAGAAAAGTAGAAAGAAAGAATATCATTAAAGCTTTGTGTAATCCTAGAAGACAGTGACAAATATCTGAGTAAGGTGCAGTTCTCATCGATACCTCCAGGGTGGCATTTCCCAGTCTGTAGTTACAGTCAGTAAGAGATTTATAAGGGACAGAGTTAGAACATACCATTGCAGTCACCTAGCTTGCCTTCACAACACTGGCCAATGGATTGGAGCTATGTGAATAATTAATTTGGTTTCCTGACATTTGCAGGGAAAGCAAACATGTCAAACTTTGTTGCAAAAAATTAAAAACTGGACAAAACTAATTAAAGCTAAAATTAAATGCAAGAAAGGGGTACTGTGTTCTGTCTTTGTAAAGCTCAAAAATGAATCACATAAATGACATTTCTAAGTCTGAAGTACTTGTCACTTAGTTTTACTTGCCTGTATTGTACACATTTGTCCTAACATGATGGTTTGAGCATCTGCTTCAGAAAGAGAGTGAAGTAGATGATTCCAGGAGATGGTTACCTTCTCTCTTCATTTGGACATTTATCTTATCCTCAGAGACTTTCTGCTGCTTTTGCAAGATTTTGCAGGGAAATTTTCTCACTATATGGACTTATTTTAGATAGACCAAGTTGGGTACGTGAATTTTATGCTGTATTCATTTCAGTTTTTTAATAAACAAGATAATTTTAAAATGCAGCTAACTTTATTAGCTTGATGTATCAAAGAATCTTAAAGTAGTTATGGTCAATGCAAGTCTGCATTTTTCAAGAAATAAAATATTCAGTCATTTTCCTCAATGTAGCAAGAACTAAACTAATTTCAATTTAAGTTAAATAGTTTAGCCAGTATCCCTAACAGAATGAATGGTTACCAATCACGAAATTTACATCCAGTTAGACAGTTGTTTCAAACCTTAAATATCCTTTTTTATTTTTTACATTTTAGAGATTCACACTATTTTCTAAATTTGTCAAGCTTTAACTTCTAGGAACTGAACTGAATCACACTTTTGACTGTTAGCCTGGATAGCTCTCTTACTAAACTTCTACTGCCTTTGACAGTATTTAGGGTAATTAGCAAATCAGTATGCCTTTGGCGAGTTAAATAGATTATTCTGCTTGATTCATGGAAAGAAAGGTTTTCCAGTGATTTATTAACTCATAAATCTTTTCAAAGTACTCTTCAACTTAACATCCTACTTCTTAAAGTGTCATAACTAGAGATTATATTTGCATAATCTCTAAAATCTTGTTTTCTTCCAGATAACTCATGAAAATACTAAAGAGCATAAGCTTATTAACTGGCCTCACTGTAATGAAATGTGCTTGAAAATATTCTGTTTACAGCTGCACTTGGAGACATACAAGTTAGATATTATATTATCCCATTATTATATTAGATTATGGTGTCTTAATCAAAATATTATACAATCATATGCATTACTGAAGTTGAAGAAAAATACATCCATCCTCTTTTCTTTGCCTGTTAAACCAGATCTCAAATTTTGACTTCTATTAATCCAATAATCAGGCTGCATTAGATGGGTTTGAATCTGTCCAGAGTTATGGCTGTCTTTTGTGGGTTATTCATTTATGTTTTGTTGTTGTTTTGTTTTGTTTTTTAATTTCTATTGTGTAATAACTTGTGTTTACAGCTTTAGATGTGGCTTATGATATTGGTCTATGTAAGCAGTCCTTTTGTGTTTTATTAAATGCATGTTACTTAAAGTCTCATTGAAATGTCTTTCACTACTTAGTTGAATGGTCATATCTGCTGGTTATTATAAGATGCCACTATTCTTTCTTGCTCCTGCTGCTGTTCTGTGCATACAAATCCTGTTTCAAAAAGATTTTCTTCCAGTTATACTAAGCAAATTTACATAAGGTCAGTGTAGGGCAAATACTATTTGGGTTTTTTTACTGCCCATATTCTTTCACTGATTCTTTACTAATTTTGTTGAAGATGACCAAACCATGATAAATGTAGGTTATCAGAAACCTCTAATTATTCATTCATTCTAATTTACATTACTTTTTTTCCTGTAAAGATTTTCCATGAATTTCTGGATGAGAATTTAACATAATACAAAAACATGCTTGCAGAAATTTGAGTTTGGAAGAAATTTGGGATTGGCTTTTTCAGATGCATGGAAACTCCTACTTTTAAAGAAACATTTGTACAGAACAGCAATTATAAGATGGTGAAGGCACACTCACATGCACTGTTCATCCTTCCACCGAGGTGGGACTCAGTGTACTGAGTACTGCTACTAGTGCTTGTCATCACTGCTGCTTAGCACCCAAAGTTTTCACCCCTTAAGTCTGCTGGTACACTGGCATACATTTACTCTGTCCAAACGTTTATTTAGTTTAAGCAATTAATATTGTTAATGGTTTGGAATTTCTCACTTGGTCTTTCTTAATAAAATTTTTCTGGATCTGATTGTATGGTTATGCTGGCACAACTAAAAAGGCGATAATATCCATCTAAGAGAAGGCAGTGATGTGACAATCATTTGGGACAGGGTGGAGGAGTTCAGTTCAGCACAGCTGGTAGAGGCCATGGGACCACAGTCTGAAGGGTGATGTCTCAGTAAAATTAATTTTTCTCGTTTGTCTCCTTCTACAGGAATATTCACAGACTGTTTCTTGTTTTGTCTGTGTTATAAGGGCCTTTATTTTGCCTCCCAGTGTTGAAACTCCTTTGTTTTCAGTAGAGTTTCTCCAGATTAACAAGTGAGATCAAAATAGTCAGGCAGCAAATCAATAGGTTTGCTAGGCTTAATAGAAAAGGTCCTTTATCTAGACACTCTAACTCCTTTTCCAATAAAAGCCTATTAAAATGATACTAACATTAGCAGTATGGGAAATCACTTGTGCATACAGGTTGATGAAATGAAGCATATGGTGTGTCTTGACTTGCCATTTTCAGTTCTGCTGGGAATAGTCATTTACCAACCATTAAAACTCAATACCATGCCTATAAAATGATTGGCATTTATAAAGGTAAATATTGCAGTGACTGTTCAAATGCTTCTTCTGTTACAAGAGCTATTGCAACTGCTACAGACAGTGATGTTGCCAGCACTGACATTGAAGAGTACTGAATAAAGTCAAACTGGGTCATAGATTCAAAGGAGATGCTTAAAACATGGGTCCCTGGAAAAAAAAAAAAAAAAGAAACATTTGAAGGAAATTTGAAAAGAAATTAAGAAAAAAACCCCAAACTTTAAATATTCTGAAACGTTTGCTGGAATGATTGTTTTAAAGGAATTTTTTAGTTCTTATTTTCTTAGCCAAGAAATATGAAAAGTGCCAATTCTGGTTTTGCCAGGGCAACTCTTCTGGATCACAGAGGATGTACGGTTCTCACACTGTCAGTCTCAGTTGCTTAGCCTTGGAGAGTATCTTTCTTTCTCCAGGCAATATTAATTAGGAAAATTTAGTGGCCTGTACACAAATTGTTTTAATACTATTCTGAGAAAATTCAGTATAAGCTCTGCTGAATTAGATAATATGTATTATTATCATTATTTAAGGTGACTTTTCTCCATTCGAACCTAATTTGATATTAGTAACTAAAAAACAACTAACATTTTTCCCCAGGGGAAACTGATGTAGCAAAGTTCTATATTCTTTAGGTTTACTTCTCTTCTATGTGTTTTCTTACTCCTTCTTTCTCTTTTTGTAGAAGAATTAACCCTTCAACAATTTAAAGACTCCCCGTTTGTAAGTCAAATAATAGATAAAGTATCATATGGCATACAAGACCTGTCAACAACTTGAGTATTTCCAACAATTTATGCCTAATCTGTGGTCTCAGATGAATCCGCAAAATCAGTAACTAAATTATTAATAATAATTGAATTTCTTAAAATTAGAATGAAATATATGTCATAATCTGTCTGTTTGCAGATAGGTTAAGAAAAGTGAATTAAATTTAGCAAATAAATTATCTCTAGCAAATTGTTCTTATTGTAGTTGCTACTCCTTCTCTGTTCTTTTCTGGTCTCTTGACTACAATAAAGCTTATTACACCACATAGGTTTTCAAATGTACACATAAAGAGAAAAGGTAATCTTGTCTGTGAAATGAGTTTGCCCCAGTTGTCACAGTTTCTAGTCTACCTAATAGTTTCTTAACTTGCAGTTTATTAGATGTCTGAATCATTTACAAATTTGACCATGGATTTCTGAGATTTTACATGCTCTAAAATGAGTTTGTTTTAATGGCACATTGACAAATGACGAAGTAATGTGTCCAACACAAACCAAATATCAAAGTTTTCAGAAATATTTATTCAGTCAAAATATACTTATTTTCAGAGGAAAAACAATTTGGAAAATCTTTTGTGTACTAACTACATATACAAACTTGCTGTTACCTGTGGCTGCATTATCCAGGTTATACATAACCCATAGTATATGCTGCCCTCGATTTCTTAAGTTACTGAGTTACTAAGTACTAAAAGCTTGTTAGCCATCAAGTTTAATGTAAATCAAACACAACTATCCTTCTTCTGGAGAAAGCACAAGTCCAGAAGTCAGCAGAATGTTGTCTATATTTTTCCTTTATTCTTAACTCTCCTTTCCAAGAGTGGATCACCGACAACAGATTTTTTTGAGACACTGATGATGGTGTCGGTAGTCATCCTCTGTAAAGCTCTTTTCTCTTAAAAAGAAGTTATTCTAACAAGGATCTAACAAAAGCTCCCTCATATATTTCCAATAAAATAAATCACCGTGCTTGTTATTTCGAGTTAATTTTCTTCACAGTAGCTAGTATGAGGTTCTGTTTCGGATTTGCGCTGAACACAGGGTTGATAATATAGAGATATTCTTGTGACTGCTGAGCAGTGTTCACACAGAGCCAAGGCCTTTTCTGCTTTTCATACTGCCATGCTGATGAGGAGGCTGGGGGTGCATGGGAAACTGGAAGGACACACAGCCGGGACAGCTGCCCCCACCTGACCAAAGGGGTATTCCAGACCAAATTACATCATACTCAGTACATAAAGCAGGGGCAGGAAGGAGGAAGGGGGATGTTCAGAGTGATGCTCTTTGTTTTCCCAAGTAACCATTACATGTGATGGGGCTCTGCTTTCTTGGAGATGGCTGAACACCTGACTGCCCATGAGAAGCAGTGAATTAATTCCTTGTTTTGCTTTGCTTGTGTGTGCAGCTTTTCCTTTCCCTACTAACTGTCTTTATCTCAGTTCACAAGTTTTCTGGCTTTTACCCTTCTGATTCTCTCCCTGATCCCATTGGTGGGGGAGTGAGTGAGCTGCATGGGGCTTGGTTACTGACTGGGCTTAAATCACAACAACCATGCATTAATAGAAGCATAAGCATTTGCAAGAACAAGCAGCAATTTTAGAGATAAATTTTCACACTTTGGGAACTTAAAATATTTTATGACTAACAGAGACAAGGGTCTATATGTTTCTTACTTGAGTCTATCCATGTTTTTCATTCATCTTCTAACTCTGTATTTTTAATACATTTAATTTTGCAAGTCTAATAAATAATTTTATTTTATTCAAACATGCTATAACTTTACCAATCCTGTTAAAGCAGTGATCAAACTAATATCACAGTTAAGGTAAATTAAGAGTTCAGATTAATCGTATTCAATCATTAGATTAGTCCAGTAGGTAATAAAATAAAATGGTAGTGTCAACACTACACATTATTTTTTTGATATAACTAAGGAAAACATGAAGAGGAGCCTCTTTATCTGCAGTCCTACACTTCATCTAAAATTTCAGCCCTTCCAATGTATTTGCTCTGCTGCTGCAGGACATTATCCTGAGAACCTCCATTGTCATTTTATGCTTTTGCCAGTCTAAATTCACTAAGCAGCTGATAACCTTGACTCCTTGTAAGGAAGTATTCAAGTGCTTCTGTAGTACTTTTTCCTTAAAATCATTGTCTCACTTTCCCATTTCACATGATAACTTTGGGGTGATAGTGCAGATGTGATGATGATTAAATGATACACTCTAGCAGTTTTTGACTAACATGACCTTTCAGTATAGAAGCCACGAAGTAATTCAAAGATGGTTTGGTGATTATTTTGAGGAGACTGTTAAAGATGTAGTTCACAAACATACATACTTTCATATTCACATGTACATATATTAATGAAAAACAAGAAAAAATATTAAGAACAAATTTAAAAATTTTCTGATTCTGGGTCATATAATGACCATAGGTGGTCATATAATATCTGCAATTTTGAGCTCAATATTTTAGCTTATGCTGGGTCTTATTAAGCTGCAATCTGGTCAGGCTGGTCTTTGTGACACAAATCTTTCATCAGTTCTGCAGCGGGAAAACCTGTCCAGGAAAGAAACATAACTGTGACCGGTGGAGCAAGAGAACTGCTTTTCTCTGTTTCATCTCTGCATAAACCTTTGAATAAGGGTTGCTGCCCTCTTACTCCGGCAGAGTAACTTCAGTGTGAATTAGGTTGAGAAGACTTCTCAGCAGTCAAATGTTTTTCACCATTTTTTTCTTGCTACCTAATCCCTTCAAAAACATCTTTATATCTTTAAATCATCCTGGAAATTCCATCACAAATAACACTACCTTTTACCAGTTATCAACCGCAATAGAAATGAGATGATAATTCATAATCTATAAAGCAAAAAAAATGGAAAATCTCTTTGCCAAGAGTTTAATCTCTGTTTTCCATCTGAGGAAATAGGAAAACAGGTGAAGACCAAAAAATCCAAAATCCCATATTGTGAAACTGGTACCATTTGTTTTAAAAACTGTAAAAATATTATGGACTTTTTAACTGATAGAGAAGATTTGAACTTATTTCAACATAACCATCTCTAGTATTTTTCCTTAAATTCAATTACTTTTATTGAAACTAGTCCTACAAGTTAATCCAAATCTGGAATGAAGTTTGTCATTCTTTCTGAAGAAAATAAAATACCTTTCTGTGATGCTTATTTTCACCCTTCTTATTCCCTGTATTTCATCCCTCAAATGATAACCCTTGGCGTATATTTTGTTGAGAGTAAGACATGTTTAAAATGGTATCCCTGTAGATCATTAAACTCAAAATTTGGGAAGGAAAATCTCTCACAAATTGAGCACAAGCAACTGATAGATCTCTGTGGGAAAAGAAGCAGTTTAGCTGTAAATTGTGGAACCACAAAGGGGGTAAATACTTCTTAAGGCAGGCATTTAGCATCTTTAAACTTGTTTTGGTTCTGTTCATCTGGTTCTGTTGGTATTTATTGAATTAACAAAAAAATTCCTGATTTTCTTCTCGCTACTGTATTTCAAAATACACTGATAAGTTGGTTCCATGGTTCTGTTTCAATACGACTTTTTGATTCTGAATTTTTCAGGTGGATGTTTTTCAAGTGGAAGCAGTAGATGTTGGGATTCTGCAAAGGATGGTGGTTGAAAAAGGGAAAGGTTCTGACTGGCTTCTGGAGAAGATTATTGTGAAAGAATCAGCATCTTCAGGGACCGAAACATTGTTTATGGCTCGTACATGGCTTAAAGACAGACATGATGGAAAAAGAATTGCCTCAGTAGCTCTGAATGCCACAGGTCAATACTATCTTCAAACTATCATTTGCTAAGAAATTTGTTCCAAACTGTAATTTGCTTCCACAAACAAGTTATGGTTTAAATTATTCCAGTAGAACATTGTCATTATATAGGGAATTAGTGTGTCTAAACACGGTTGTGTTTTAGTACCGTTTAGTAACCATTATTTGCCAGAAGATAATTTCTGCTTTGTTATTCCAGATTTATAGTGGCATAAATGGCAACATATTTGGCCTATGTCTTTACATATTGCTGCCTCTCCAAGTCTTACTTCTACATTTGCAAACTATTTTTTTAAGTTTCAAGTACCTCTGGCGACTACTTGCTAGGCAGAGTGAAAATGAGGTAAAAAGTGGGGCAAAATATTTTTAAGCAGTGAAGAAAATGTCTCTATTGTATTGAAGATGACTGTTTTACCATATTTATGCTACACGGTTTGGACAGCTTTTGCCAGAAACTGGACATATTTTTGACTGACACCGTGTGAGTAATCAGACCACAGAGGCACAGTTTTCACCCCACTGCCTGTGGCTGCACTCTTTGTCAAAACAAGAAGGAAATGTGCACCCTTCCTCTCTGTGTCATGATTTCAATACAAGCATATATTTGATTACAATCTGGTGTGCAAGATAGAACCGGACCACACCACGGTCCAAACAGATCAGCAGGCAATCAAAGCTCAATATGCACCTCTAAGACTGATGTAGTTCAAATGGTACTACCTCTAGGAGAAGTTAATTAACAGTATAGGTGAGCCCTCAGATTAGAGAAAATATTCTAGTTCTTTTCCACCTAACTCCCAAGGCATCTCTGCTCACTATAGCAGCATTTGGCGTTACTGTTCTTGTCCAGCACTAGCCTCTTGACAGTGAATATGATTCCAATTCAATCCATTTTCTCTGCTTTATCGTCTCTAAATTTTGATCATTTGAAACCAGAAAGAAAAGGAGGGAGCTGCTATTGTGCAAAAGCAAATAATTTCAGCTTTGTTTTACATTGTAGATTTTGACTTTTCTTTAAAAAAAAGAAAAAGGAATATTTAATTTCTGTTTCTACCAGACTGCATTGATTTGAACAAAATGTTCCTGTGAGTTTCTTTATACTATAATTGGCAAATCCAGTCTAGGTTATGAACTCAAAAGAAGGCTTCTCATCTTTGGTTCAGGCCTCTACCTAATGTTTATAAACAGTTTTTCTATACCAAATCCCACTGAAATCAATGGAGACTAATATCACTGAGAGGAACATCAGCCCCTAGAATGGACTTTAAACACATCTAATTAGTGCTCATTCTTCCAGAGCACGAATTGTACAAATGAAACAGAAATGCTTTAAAATGAAAAATACTTGAATCTTCATGTTACAGCCATTTCATAGTAAAGAGCTAGCCCTAGAGTCAGTTCATTAAATAGGATGATATGTAGGAGATGATGCTTAAGTAGAAAATCACATTGTACACTTCCTATTTAAATCTTTAATCTAAATGATATAATACTTAGTCAATTGTCTCGCTAGAGATGAATACAGACATTTATTATCATATAGACACCGTTCTACAGAAAGTATTAATTTGATCTTTTTTTTAATTAGAAATTCAGGAAAGGAAGAGCACTTCTGCCTGGCCTTTAGGAAAAGAACAAATGAATTCAGGTATAGCTTCTGTAATTACGTTGACTGTTTTAGTGATCATTTTTGAAGTAATAATGGGAGAATATTTTCATCACCATATGTCATTACACTTATGAGTACTGACAGTAGTTTCCCCTTTGTAGTAGTAAGAAATGGCAATATACTTATACTTGATCAGCACTCAGGTGACATGCTAATAAAGTAATGCTCCCCATGTAGACTAAACATCTTAGAAATTTTATATCAGATAGCTTGGTTAATATATGAAAATAGAAACATCATTTATATTTTTTCCTTTTTATTTTCCTTATTTTATTTGTTCAGAAGGCAGATGGAGGATTTATTTAACAAAACATCAAGAAGAAACAAAATCAGAATTTGAAAAGTTGTCAGAAAATATATCCAAAATGGTTATGGTTTTTTACGGAAGCAAAGGCAAGTCAAATCCAGTTTCCATGGAAAACAGAGTGGACCATCAGAATAAGAACCAAATAACATATGATGTAAGATATGCCTATATTTAAATTTTCTTTGAGTTTCTTTTTAAAGTGAGATAATCATGTACTATTGTTTAAATATTCAAGAAAAACAGAACTGAAATTTTCAGTTGCACATCAGATTTCATTTTTTAATTTTTTTACTTTCTTGAGTTCACAATGATCAAGCATATTCTTTTTTTGCCCCTCAACAAATAGCTAATAATATATATCAATTTAAATAGCATTAACGTTACATATTCACATTTAGAAATAAGTGTGGTATGTAATTTGAATTTGATGGAACAATTACAATGAATGTCCCTAGAAGATAAGGCTAAAATATCCTTAAGTGCCTACAGTCAACCTGGTTCTGCTGCCTTTGAAGTCAATGGCCCTTTTAGCACCAAGGTTGATGTAAAAGGGGTCCAGGACTGTTCTGATCCCTTTAAAGCAAACTTCCTCTCTTGCTATAAATTACCTTTGCATTTATCTCTGTTTGGGTGCTAACTCATGGTTTTGTTACTTCTTAGATACATTTACCATCTGATTTGGGAATGCTTTATAAAGTGAGACTTGGTCTCCAGAGTTTGGAAAACAGCATATCCCAGTTGTCTCTTCATCACTTTAAAATACAGAACACATCGACCCTGGATACCTTTAGTCTCACCATAAATAAAACACTTTCTCTTTCTCTTAATGGAGACAGATGGATTGAATTCCCCATACAGTGGCCATTAAAAGAAGCACTTTCTGGTAGGTATAAATCTACTTCAAAGCAGTAGTCTGGTCCAGGAGGTTAACACATCCTAGTATTACAATAGAAACCTTTATCAAAACAGAAATTTTTATTGGTTTTATTTAATGATTCATAAAGGCTGGATAAGAATTTAAAATGTATGAAGGAAAATACTACCCACTCAGCTTAATTTCTGTACCATAAAATGGTAAGTGCAATATTCATTTGATTGCACAGAACCATTCTGCTACACAGAACCGTTTATAAAAAATATCCCTTTCTTGCAATACTGTAATATTTCTATTCTCCTTTCTTTAGTCCTCAGCAGCTGATATTACTGACATTAACATGATTTTTTATAGCTCATTTACTATTAAGAGATTTTGTTGTTTGTTTGCACATTCCAAACAAAGACTCTCAGTAAATAACAGCTCAAAACTACATATAAGCTTCAGTTTTATTATCTTTACACACTCCAAATATTTATGCTTGTTAAAATAGTTCAACAATTCTTTCATACATCACCTTGGTTAAGTAAAATAAAAGAAATCTTTTCACCTAACATCCACCATATCTCCTCATTACTGAATGTTACCATATAATGAAACAATTATCAAGTAAATTAACAGACCAATTAATGATACTTAATATTCAAATAATTTGTGTCTGTGTTTTGTGCAGAACCCAAATAATTCAGTTCAACTAAAGTGAGTTGAAGTAGATGTTATATTAACTACCCCAATACACTTTGTATTTGAACTTATGGCCCAGTTTCAGTGAGGTGTTTGAATACATCTAAATGTATATATGCAAATAATCTCAGTAGAATTAATAGAGGTTGAGGCTTTGTGGGTTTTTTTCATATTTTGGCTGCAATTGATAATGTAAATTTTGTATTTAGGTTTTAGATTTTATATTGCTTAAAGGTGTTATTTTCACTTGAAGACATCCAAAGTACGAGTACAAAACAGGGCTTAATGGCTTTCATCTCCTACGCTCAAGACTGAAAAAAAAGGACCTTCAGGTTAACATAAAGGCCATGACTGTGACCCTTGCAAAAGCCTGATCACTGTCACATGCAGAAGTATGTAGGATACAGGTACAAGCACACAGAAATGATGGGAGAAAGATCCAGCATGGGTGATAAAGGGGCAGTGAGACTGGAATCCCTGTGACCTTTTTCTGACTCTGACTCTGTCACTTTCAACCTCTTGGTTGAAAAAATAATTCCCCCATTCTTTGCCTTTTTTTTTCTTTTTTTTTTTTTTTGGTAATATTTTTATTCTTTGTAAATGCTCTGAGATTGAGAGATAAAAAAATCACAAACAAGGAATAGGTGTTATATTACCCATGTGTTTAGGTAAAATAACAAACAAATGAAATAGCTCATCTCTGTGGCTTTTATTTGTTTCAACACATGCTTTAGAAGTCTTAAAGGAGGCTTTGTAAGCACAGTGAAGAAAAAACTAGAACAGTAATTCCCCCAAATCTTTGCTGTTTATGTCCAAGATAGCTTTAAGCAGTGTCACAGCAAGTAGTACATGTGCAGTTCAAAGCAATCTTTACACACACACTTACTTGCAATTTATTGTGCAAAAGAGATACGTTTTTCTGTCAGCTTTCTAAATCTAATTTATTTTCTCCTCAGTTTTCTTTTTCTCAGCTAAAAACAAAACCAGTATTGTGTTAATTGGAATGGAAAGCAGCTGATCATAATCATCATAACCAGAAACCATGTGCTGTTAAATTTCAGATAAAGCTCTGTCATTCATAGAGTGACTTAATATTTCATCTCTTAGTTATATTTTCTTTTTGCCTCTTTCTTTTTTTTTCCTATTTGGGATTGTGATGAAGCATAGGCTAATGGCTAATTGAAACCATCAAAACACAGTTGATAAAATACAGTATGGACCCTAGAGATCTGGCTGTGAACATATGTGCCTTTGGGTGTATTAATGGGCAGAGGCCTCCAGCTGAATATATACATAAATAGTTTCTCTTCACTGTACCTCCCTTTGAGATGCTAACACCTCAGGAATCCCCAGGGATGACATGCTTCTCTCTTTCTCCTCTCACATACAGGGCTGTACAGAAGGTGAATTTTGCAAATCTGTAGTTTTTAAGGCAAAACAATTAAATATTGAAAAGGTGAAATAAAAATGCATTATGCTACTTTCAAATAGATTATTTCCACAGAGTTAAAAAAGAACCGTAATTCACACTGAGATTATGAAATAATTTGAATTTATAAAATTAATGGAGTTGTAGCATTCATATATGTCACCCTTATTGTATGTAACTTCTTTTCAGAGATTTCTTTTATCTTTCCTCTCTCCAGTCTATTCAGTACACTACAGAGACAAAAGCTTGGTTGCCTATGTTTATGCTATGATAATCTGATCGCACTACCTGAAGGAAGACCACTGTTGAAGCATTTTAGCTCTCTGCCCTTGCCTACATTAGTCTTCCTCAATTGCCCAATTGTACAATGTATTCTGCCAGTTCTATCCACTGTATGATCTGACACAAAGTTCATGCAGTGTAACTTCTACTTGACTGCTGTGTATCAGGGCCATGATAAGTCAACAGATCTTACTTACCTTGGCCAGAGTCACCTGGAACCTCCAGCCATAACAGGCATAGGATGTCCATTTCAGATCATGTTTGAGCTACTTCAGATGTGTATCTTACTCTATTCCTCTCTATGCCCCACTCTTCTGCACAGTCCTTGGACATATGTTGTAGCCTTATTTTCAGTCCTTCTTTGACCCTTTCACCTGATGCTCCCAGCTTCATCACCAGGATGGATTCCAGGTCTTTTTCATTGTTTGCTGTGTGAGAAATAGAAACCCAATCGGGCAATTTCCAATCAGAATTTATTATATGATAAAAGCAAAATCAGCGCTGGGTGATCAGGGAAGGGGTTCAACAACTCCCAACGCCTGTCACACCCAAAGAAGACAGTTGTTCTACATTTATTTCCAGCTACTACATGAATATTCATTATACATAAGTATAAACATTATACATTGTTAGGTACATGAGTATAAACATTATTTCTTAACAAGAATGTTATCTATAAGCATAATATTGTTAAATCAGACATTCAGCAGATGTTTGCTTGTTATCTATAAATTTTAAGAAAGGTGCTATTATCTAGCTAACTAAACAAAATTCTCTCACTATAAATCCTACACAAGGTAAAAGGGAGGTAACTTGTTTTACCTCTTTGTAGGGGCCCAATTAAGTTTTACAATTTGTTTTTCTTTTCTCTCTCCAGGTCATATTGACCTTACACTGTTTTCTCTTAATTAGCTCGAATCATTTTCTCAGTTTCTCACAATCCCTCCTCTCTTTCTATAAAATTATTGATTCGAGTTTTTTGCTCTAATCTGGACAATATTAATTTGACATTTTCTTCATCTTGGGAAGGTGGAGTTCTGGTGACTAACAGTACCTTGGCACTTTGAGCCGTCTTTGGATCTGTCGGCATTGTTGATATTTGCATTCTTTGTACTACAGAAACTATCAATCTAATGAAACAAGGGATTAAACATGGTAAAAATAGTATACTGGCCAACGCGCATAATAGAAAGAATCCTACTTTCTTCCACCAAGCTGTTCCTAACAAGTTATCCCACCACTGGCTGTCGAGCATAGAGTTCCATTTTTGTACAGGTACATGAGTCAGTTTTCTGATATCCTTTGCAATATCCATAACTGCCTGTCTATTATCATCAATTTGTAGACAACAATCTGAAGTGTTGAATTTACCACACACACCCCCTTCCTTGGCTAGCAGATAATGTAAGGCAAGCCGATTCTGATACACAGCTGCTCGAGTTTTTGATTGCTGACTTGTGATTAGATCCAGAGTTTGAATTGTCTTACTGGCTACTATTTCCATGACTGCTTGAAGGCGGATAATTCTATTTAGTATGTACATGGGGGTTCGATAACCCCAGGTCCCATCTTGGGCCCAAGTAGCTGGTCCGTAAGTAGCAATGATTCGTTCAGGAGGCCATTCATCATCATACCACTTTTGGGTTCCTCCAATGTCATCCCTTTTTTCTCGGGGTATGGTTCCATAATCATCATACAAAGGTACACCTAAACTCATACCTTTTTTGGGGGGCAGTAAAAAGAACCCCGGTTGGATTATACCTAGTGTACAGACTCCTCTCCAGTCTTTAGGGAGCTGTGTATATGCTCGCTTTCCACATATCCAGAATAATCCTTCCGGAGCTACCCATTCTAAATCGGTACTACCTGCTTGGTCCCAATATGTTTTTAATTCTCTCATGCTCTTCAAAAGGGGTTTTTTTTTTAAATTTGTTTCATTACACCACCAGCTTTGAGCTTCATCATGCCAGGTACAGTCTGCAGTCATATTGTTAGTCCAATACCCTAATGGTTCTTTTGGCCACCAGTATTCTCCTGTGGTATTGATTATTTTCACTGATAGGCATGGGGACTCTCCTACTTTGGTTTTATATATTTCCCTACCTCTCCGTTCAATGCATTCTTGCCCAACCACATCAGAAATTAAAATCCAACCTTGGGGCCTAGATTCTGATGCTTTCTGGGAGTGATTCCATTTTAAAATTTCCCATGGGGTGAGACCAGTACCTTTCCAGGGCCACTCTTCTGTCATCAAAGGTCCACTACAAATCCAGCACTTGGATAAATTTAAGGTTTGAATAATATGTTCCATTAGATC
Source organism: Chiroxiphia lanceolata (assembly GCF_009829145.1). Classification (NCBI taxonomy): domain Eukaryota; kingdom Metazoa; phylum Chordata; class Aves; order Passeriformes; family Pipridae; genus Chiroxiphia; species Chiroxiphia lanceolata. The sequence continues at coordinate 40,512,976 of NC_045637.1, read as the reverse complement.
AATATATAGGTTAGTTCCATAACCCGGGAGTTGCCAATCTTCTCCTAGTTTGTCTTTCAATTTCTGGTATAAGTCACCTGTGTTGGAAGGCTTTCCCTGTGTTCTTTCTTTTAATGTAGTTTGCACCCTCTTTTTTATTATTTCCTCCCTTTTCAAGTCCTGCATTCCACCACCGTCAGAAATGTCCCAATGGCCTTCTTGAGTGAAACAAATCCATTCCTCTCCCTTAGGACAACTAAGTCCCAGCCTGGTTCCCCCTTTTCCTAAATTTTGTGCTACCCATAGTTGCCGAGAACCCGTGTTGCAAGTGTTCAGTTGTCTATAGTCATAGCAGACTTTGTTGACAAATGAGTGATAGCTTAAGCTTTGAATCATACGGCCTTTATATCGTGTAGTTTAGTAGCATTTTGTACACTTGTCAGACAGGACGTGAGCCCAAAAGCAGCAGAGTATCCAAAAGGGTCCAGCATAACTTAAGCCTCCACGGCCCATGCCCGAACGGGGTTGCATCCCGTGGCTGGCTGTCAGTGGCAGGTTCAGAGGTTAACCTGGTCTTGCCCCTTTTAGGTTTTCTAATTTAATTAAGGCCCAGTTTTTCGTTTCCAGGTGAAGGTTCACTTTATCTCACAACAACGGATTCTGTCAACAGAATTATTATTCCCACTAATTAATCAATATATAAATTGTTAGCCATTGTGACATTCTTTACATGGGGTCTATAAAGTTAAAGTCATCCAGCGGGCAGTCAATTTGGGCTGTTTCTCCAGAAAATTTCATCATACTGTACCTTAATGCTGCATACCAGTCAGTTTCAAATATTTCCCAATTTACTGGTAATAACAATTCCCACCCACAAAACAGCTTATTTATCTGTACTGACTCTAATTGGGGTGGATCTCCCTGCGTGTCACGACACTCAGGGCAATGTATATGTCTTCTTTTTCAAGGTCACAAGCTAACACAAGGATGGGGTTAACTAAGCGATTAGTAAAATATGCACCTGACCCCCCACTCTGCCAGGGGATGGCTCCTTCTTTCCAGGAAACAAACCGCTGTCTCCTAAGAATTTGTCCTGGGACTAACTGAAACCAAGATCTTTGGCTAGGTTTTATACAGAAACTTTCAGGAAATACCTCTCGGGCCTTTAAGTCTCTTTGTTCTGGGGATAACTCATTCCAGCCTTCGATATGTCTTCTCCATTCAGGTGATGAATTCATAAAGGTCTTTTTTGGAGTTTAAGTCGTAGGTCCCCAGGCGTTGATGACACAGTCCACTCTTTCAGGGGTGGTGAAGCAACAGGTCCTTTCACTCTGGTCGTGTGTGCTCACCCTCGTTCTGCTGTATGCACTGCGGTCTCTGTCGTGAGCAGTACCTGGAAGGGATCTTCCCAAAATGGGGTTAAAGAAGTTTCTTTCCATCTCTTTATTAGGACCCAATCCCCAGGGTTTATTTTATGTATCTTGAAATCTAATGGTGCTGTTTTTCATTTGCAGTTGAGACATTTGTCTACTTCTGCATAAAAGTTGTTCTCATGACTTCTCAGCTTGAATTTTAGTGGTACAGCTTCAGGTCTGGTTGCTGGAACAAACTGTCTGTGAACAGCTAACTTCTGACACATTGTTAGTCTATATTTAAGACAAATCAGTATTCCCCCCTTACTGAGTTAGGGTAGAAATGTTCTTTCACAGGTTGTGAGCCTGTGGCAGTTTTAAAAGACAGAGGATGCAAGGGTTAGTAGGTAGTTTCTTTTCCCTTAGACTTAGCTCCCACAGTTTTCAAAGCATCACCTTATCATCTTATGGCATATTTTGCACCGGCGGGTTTTAGTTTTTGTGTTCGCCGGGAATTTACACTGATTTTGTTTTCCCCTCCCCCCTTTCGGCCTGATGGGAGGGCACGGATTATGCAGGTTTGGGGGGGCTGGAGTGGAAGCAACAACTCCGTCTTCGCCCCCAGTGGCGCAGCCAGAGGGTCCTGTGTTAGGTTGGGCTGGGACTCCAGCCACAGACACCATTCTAGGCTCTCTTGCAGCCTCTGCACCCCAGCCGATCTCTTGCTCGCAGCCGCTAAGGTGTTATGAGTTGCTCCGCTCGTGCTGGCCACAGCCAGGAAATAATTTGCCTTTGCCCCCGCTGCGGCCCCCGCTCTGTCTGCAAAGGCGGCAGCAGCTCCTGTATCAAACCCAGATTTTGCCTGTCCCGCAGTTGGACCCATTCTTTCTGTGCGCGTGGTTAACGCTGCCCCGGCACTCGCATCTGCCGTCTCTGCCTGGACCACACTAGCAGGAACTAAAACTTCTTCACTAGTCAGAGCAACAACTAGGACTAGCTTTTCCTGTCTCCGCTTTATTGTGCTCGCCACAGTTTTAAACTTCGGGATCGCTCTCTGCTCTAATTTCGCTTTCTCTGTCCCCGGATCTTTTCCTGTCACACGCATTCTCACTGTATCACACACAGGTAACACTTTTTTCTTCACGGCGCCAGCCAGTTCCGTCGCCGTGGTAACGGCCATTCCAGAAGCCTCCCCTGCTCTCTGAGCCGGGAGTTCCGTTGCCGCGGCAATGGCTGTTCCTATAAGCGCCTCTCCGCCCACCGTACTAGCTTTCTGCTCTCTGTTCTGATATACTGCCCAAGCTATCTCTAATAATTTCCTCTTTATATCGTTTGTGGGCTGTCCCACAAACAGGTATACCAGGTGTCTCTTTCCCAAGTCTGATTCTAAATCAATATCAATATATTTTCTAACAACATCTTTCAATCTGTTCGAAAAGTCTGGGCAACTCATTTGCTTTTTGCCTGGTTTCACACATTTTGACCCAACTCATTTCTCTTGTCTTTGTTTCTACAACAGCACAGTCCGCCGTAAACTTTAGGGTCTGTCTTGCACTCGGGGCATGCAACTCCGTTCTTACAACTCTCGTATTGCTATCGCCACCGATTAAATCAACTGCCTGAGCACCCATCTGTGGTGCTGGGCTACTCGCTCTCACAAACACCTCTACATTTGGGGCCGTCACCCCCCCTGGGGCCGACGCCTTCGCTTCACTGTCACTGTCTAGATCAGCGACTCCTACGCCTTCTGCGTTTGCACTGGCCAATTCTGGCAGTGCTTTCGCTGTGACTTCTAAAATTTCTCTTGTTTCTACAACAGATGCCGCATCTATAATAACTTTCTCTGATGTTACTACATCAAAAGCAATCTTTCTAAAAGCTGAATTTTCAGCCTTCACTACTCCGTTACCGATACAACTATCAATTTCAGCTGTTACTTGTTCCTCTACTCCCGAGCTCACTTCTGCTGTTGCTATGACAACTTTATCTGCCCCGGCAAAGCTACTAGCTGCTGCAGAGCTACAGACTGCTTCCCCGCTCACTGGAACAGGCAGGGCAGCTTCCGCAACCATTGCCCCTGTGGGGCCAGAAGTTTCTCCTGCTATTACTCCTGTTGCAACTAAACTAGATGTTATCTCTGGGCTAGCCAGCTCCGCCGCATCTGCATAACTCTCGCTCTGCTCTGCCGCGCTGCAAGCAGCTTCAACAAAAGCTGATTTCACCTGCACCTCTGTGCGTACTCCAGCCAAAACGACAGGACTTGCTCCCGCTGGACCCGAGCTAACTTCTCCAGAGGCCTTAATTTGCCTAATCCCTCCCGGTGCAGCCATATCCACACCAGGGGGTCCGCCAATGGCTCCTGCCGGCTCAGCAGGAGCCGGTCCCGGGGCCGCTCCTCCTGCAGCTCCCGGGCTATTTTCTCTCCCATCCGGTGATATTAACACATTTACATCACCATTCTCCATGTTTTTAAATAAAACTCGTGAGACGGGGGTAGTTTTAACTCGATCTTTTCCCTCTTTTTCTAATTCTACTTCTGATCTTTCTGCCCTTTCTGAGCTCTCGTTTCTCTTATCTTCCACCCCCAATCCAGGGCGTGTTAATAGGAATAAAAACAACTCTGCGTATCAAATTTCCCGCCACCTCTGTTCTACATGTAAAAGCGAGATTAATTGAAACACTGCGTTCAGTTCAAACGGTCCAAATTCTGGCCATGCTACTCCTCTCATTTGTCCAAACAACGGCCAGGTATTTATAGACAGCCTACACAGTTCTTCCTTCTTTAAAGTTGTTTCAGAACCAGTTAAAGTCTTCCAATGTTTTAAAACCAGACTTAGGGGGGATTCTTCAGGGATCTTAAATTTTGAATCCACACAACCCATGCTTGCAAAACAAAAACAAACCACTGTCACACAACTGAGATTCGAATTTGTTACCTTGGGGTTACGACGCTGTTAACGTAACCTCTCAGCTATTTACCGAGTCACACTGACTCTAGAGCCCCACCGGCTCTTCCACAGTGTCAGAGCACCGGAGGGCGTCCCCTCCAAACCAAACAGCCCTAGGCTGACTGGTTCTGACCTGGGATGGCGAACTACCCGTTCGCCTCCTGAAAAGTGACTTTCCGACTATTCCGAGGGCCCAAGTCTTTTAAGCAAACTTTTCAGGAACCCGTGTTCCCTATCTCCCGGAACACAAAACACAAAACTTTCCCGCAGCTGCTAACTAACCCAATAGGTACCACCCCTAGAGGACTGTCTAAGGGTATATCCGGCAATGCCTGCTTGCTCCTTTCCTTCCTGGGGCAACTGAATTTACTAATTCCCTGCCCCATATTCCTGAGGTCCCTTCTAAAGTTTCCTACCTTCCCACCGATCCTCTGGGATCCCTTTTAGGATTTTTCACTGACTCAGCGGTCCTTCCTGAAAAACTCCCACCGACCCCAGAGGTCCCCTCATCAATTCTTCCGCTTCATCCCTTCACCCGCTGCTCTCCTCGCGGCGAGACAGAAACGAGGTTAGAAGGACTCCACTCTTGATTCACAGCTACGCTGCGTCTCATTCACTCATTCACTCCGACCTCTTTATCCGCCCCCCCGAAGTGATACTCACAGTCCGTTTTTCTCACTCGGGTCTTCGTGCACAAGAATTATGGGCTTTTTGCTGCAGCACTCCAGGAGCTTTTTAATTCCTTGCTTTTATCATATGCATGCGTTACCCTTGGCCCTTGTTGAAATATTAGGCCTGTGAATAGGCCGCTGAAAAACAGCGGGCGCGCTCCTATCTCAGGCGCTAAGTATCTCCCAGAACACAAAGGGTATCACGTCGGGGTCACCAAGTTTTGTGAGAAATAGAAACCCAATCGGGCAATTTCCAATCAGAATTTATTATATGATAAAAGCAAAATCAGCGCTGGGTGATCAGGGAAGGGGTTCAACAACTCCCAACGCCTGTCACACCCAAAGAAGACAGTTGTTCTACATTTATTTCCAGCTACTACATGAATATTCATTATACATAAGTATAAACATTATACATTGTTAGGTACATGAGTATAAACATTATTTCTTAACAAGAATGTTATCTATAAGCATAATATTGTTAAATCAGACATTCAGCAGATGTTTGCTTGTTATCTATAAATTTTAAGAAAGGTGCTATTATCTAGCTAACTAAACAAAATTCTCTCACTATAAATCCTACACAAGGTAAAAGGGAGGTAACTTGTTTTACCTCTTTGTAGGGGCCCAATTAAGTTTTACAATTTGTTTTTCTTTTCTCTCTCCAGGTCATATTGACCTTACACTGTTTTCTCTTAATTAGCTCGAATCATTTTCTCAGTTTCTCACAGCTGCATATGGGACTGTTGACAGCTCTGCCTGTCACACGCAGATGTTGCAGAACTGTTACCTAGTCAAGATCTCTTTTTGCTTGATATTGCAGTGATTACATATCATCTAACAGTATTTTCTGGAAATATTTTGAGTGAGAGAAATTTAGTGCACATGACTGCATGTATATATGGTAGTCGTGGTGACACAGGGGACAGATCTCTTCTCCAGCCATTGCAGAATGTCCAGCATGGAGAGGAAAATGAGGTACACTGCCTTAAAGTACTTTAAAACTTACCCTTTAATCCACTCTTGTACTTCCTATATATTATTTTCAAATTTTCCTATACAGTTAAGTAGTACAGTTTGAGATTGTAATGCTGAATATTTTTATTTTAGTCATTTCTAGTTATTGTGGATGCTGTGGATTTGGGAGAACTGGACAAAATTGTTCTTTTGATCAGCAGCAAAACAGGTAAAGTACTTTTTACTTTCTAAAGTCAGTGATGTGAATCACACAGTTAGCATCCTGTTAAAGTCAATGAAATCACTGCCAGAGTTAAATATTAATTAATTTCCTTTGGCTACTTATAGAAAAGATAATATTTTATAAAGTAAAATCCTACCTTTTGATATATTAAAATCTTTGGATCTAAAATCTATATCATTATTGCATACAGAAAGTAAACTATTCCATTTCATAAAAGAAAGAAGAACATAAAATTAGGATGAATAATTATATTTTGCAATTAATACATCATCTATTAATAAGTGATCTAGGAGAATAATTATAACTCAAGTAAGAAATTGGTATTGTTTAATATTCCTTCCCTGATTCAATTATTTTCACTATTTTTCCAACTGTTCTCTTTTCTCTCTGTAACATTCGTAAGGGAATTTTACCTCTATTTGTTGGTCAGCAAGTTCTGTCACTGAACTTGCTTAAAGTCATCATGACTTTAACATCTCTTTGCCTCATCTATAGGACAGTTATCATGCTATGAGGGAATATTTAAAAAATAATTAAATTTTTTTTTGAAGTCTGTTAATGAAATTTGCTATATAATTGCAAATCGTTACTTACTATGTGTTACAGTTGATCATTTTCAGACAGTTTTCTAGGAAAACAGGGGTTCTATGTCTACACTTTATCTGTCTTTTTTTTTCTTTGCCCATCTGTAGGCTCTTCATAAAAGCCTTTTAGACTCATCACCCAATTTCAACAAATACGTAAGATTTGGGCAGTAAGAGTGTGCATACTCATTGGCTGGTCAACACTCCTGCACCACAGCACAGGCTGCCTTGTTTGCTAGGGGCTTCCAAGGGGCTACAGTATGGAGCTGCAGTTACTACAGAGGGGAAGGGAAGGAGAGGGAGAGCCCTGCTATGGTGTTGTGGGGAGCAAGGCATATAGCTCTCTGCTTTTGTTCCCCATAGCTTCAGTTAACTATGGCCATCTGTCTGACTGACAGTCATTGAATATGCCGATTGTGTGTTGCCAAAGGGCATCACAGAGAGCATGACAGGTAAGGCTTTTCCATTCAGGTTTGAAAACACAGTTCACAAAAGAAGGGACATTGGGCTTATTGCCTCTGTGTCTTATGAAGAGAGGATTGGGCAGATGTGTAATAGATTTCTTCCAGAGGAGTTACTTAGAGGATAAAACGCTTCAGATGAGTAAGGGTGTCTCTGTTGTAATTAGACTTGTTTGGACTGAGACTAGTTTGGACCAAGATTTGAACCAAAAATCCTGAAAACCAAAAAAAGCTCTTTAGTGTTTAAGGTCACAGAATCATGGAATCACAGAATATGCTGAGTTGGAAGGGACCCACAGGATCATAGAGTTCAACTCTTATCCCTGCACAGTCCAACTCTCATCCCCAAGAGTCACACCATGTGCCTATCATCCAAATGCTTCTTAACTCTGTCAGCCTTGGTGCTGTGACCACTCCCCTGGGGACCCTGTTCCAGTGCCCAGCCACTCACTAGATGAAGAACTTTTTACTAATATCCAACCTAACCCCCCCCGACACAACTTCAGGCCATTCCCTTACGTTCTGTCACTGGTCACCACAGAGAAGAGATCAGTGCCTGCCCCTCCTCTTCCACTCATGAGAAAGTTGTAGACTACCATGAGGTGTCTCCAAAGTCTCCTCTTCTCCAGTCTGAACAGACCAAGTGACCTCAGCTGCTCCTCATACAACTTCCCCTCAAGGCCCTTCACCATCTTCATTGCCCTTCTTTGGACATCTCTAACAGCTCTATATCTTTCTTATATTGTGGTGCCCAAAACTGCACACAATATTCAAGGTGAGGTCGCCCCAGTGTAGAACAGAGCACAACAATCACCTCCCTCGACCAGCTGGCGATGCTTTGCCCAATGCACTCCAGGACACAATTGGCCCTCCTGGCTGCCAGGGCATTGCTGACTCATATTCAACTTGCCATCGACCAGGACCGCCAGGTCCCTTTCCACAGTGCTACTTTCCATCATCTCATTCCCCAGTCTGTATGAACATGCAGGGTTGGCCCATCCGAGTTGCAGAATCCGGGACTTTCCCTTGTTGAACTTCATAGGGTTGGTGATTGCCTAGTCCTCTAATTTTTCGAGGTCTCTCTGTGGGGCCTCCCTGTCTTCAAGCAAGTCAGATGTATCCTGCAGGACTGGTCAGCCCAGGCAGAGTATTATACTTTCATTCAGTATCTGAGCAGGTTTTCAAGATCAGGTTGTTCAAGATCCCTTCCTGAAGCTTCTGACTCGCTCCCTGCACTATCTTGGCGGGTTGTAAGTGTAACACAATGTCCTGGATTCCTCCACAGGAGTCTGATTATATCCTATTGACTACTTGAAACAGTAGTAGAAGACATTGGAATACAGTTTGTTGAACAGGGCTGAAGTAACAAATAATGGAAGGGAAAATGAATAGTCTTCATGACTAACTAGTGGCGAGAGATTCAGGCCATGTAGCTGAAGTGAAGTCCCCCGCAGAAAATTCAAAAGGTAGTGTAAGTCAGAGTGCAATCTTTCTCAAACAGCAGAGGGATACAGTGAGTTGCTGAACTTTCTTCATACCTGCCACCTAACTTCTTTGTGCTGCGTGTGCAATAGAGCTCCAGCCCTTTTGTCAACCATTCGCTGAGGATTAAACACCAGATGTGCATTTCTGTTCTTCCTTCTCAAATGTGCCTGCCTGAGTCATGCTGAATCTTTTCTACTTGCCTGTCCAGGGATGGTGAAGACAACACTCCTTTGCTTGACTAATTAAGACAAAGAAAATGCTTACTCCTAAATTTCTAAGTTGAGGTTTACAAATAGGAACAAAACAAAGAATCTTGTAATGATTCCAACATTTTTAACTCAACTGTTGGCATTCATAAATTAATTAATAAATGATGTTTTAATATGTTAGGAATGACACCATTATACCAACAATAGAGTCTACCTAATTTCTTGACATGCAATGCAACATTTTTACCTAACTCTATTTCCTTCTTTGTAGACTGCAAACTGAACATTAAAAAACTGGAAGTGAAAGAAGCTGCAAAGGAGCATCCTATCTATGTATTTGAAATGAATGGGTAACTATACTATGTAAAGCTAGTAATGTTTTCTTAAAATGTAATAGCTGAAAACACTGAGAAGACACTGAATCAAAGTAACTATCACAGAGCAGTTCTGTAAATAGATATTTGAAAAATAAGTCCATCTTTAACTGTTCCACATAAGTTCATAGGATTTTTTTGATTTAACATATGATTTAATTACCACAAAATCATATGTGGTTTTGTTTTTCAGAGAATTTTCTGTGGGTGCAAATAAGCCTGAAATACAGAGAGATATCCCAAGATCTTTTGTTATTAGAGGAGATAAACAAAAAAATGACATAGATAACAACTTAAATAAAGAAGAAAGTCAAGCAAGAAATGTGACAGAGTATACTATTAAAGTGTACACAGGCAACAAAAGGGGAGCAGGGACTGATGCCAATGTGCATATTATTTTATTTGGGAATGAGGACAAATCTGAGGTGTTTCAACTCTCTCAGTCACTAGAGCATCAAAACCCCTTTGAAAGAGGAAAGGTGAGTACACAGATTTTACAAGTTGTGTCCGTTTCTGTACTGGAAAAGCAAATTTTAAATCTCTGTAAGTTCTTTGGAGAACTTTAGGCATTTATTCTATTTTCCACGTCATTAGATGAGATTTTTTCTCGGCTATCTCTGTTTCACCTTTTCACCAGAGTAACCAAGGGACATTTTACTTCTACTGTCTCTGTTGCTCTTCCGTCTCTTAGTCCCAAATACATCTTCATATTACATCCACTTATCTGCCCAGTTATTCATTTCCTTGTTCTGAAGTGTACAACATGCACTGCCTGTGCATGTGCATATATGTGCAATATCCCATGCTGTTGCACAAACTTTGAATATTGTGCATGAGAATACATCAGTCTCATACAACCCATCATTTTACTTTACCATGGAAACTGATGCTGTGAGCCTCACTGAATGTATAAGCCTATAACCAGATAAAGTGGAACCATACACATCAACCTATTTCTGATATCCATCTTGCTTTAGGCTGTTATTGAGAGACCCAATAATTCAGATACAGATATTTGCATAAGAATGCAGATTCTCTACATTATGTCCTAGTACCTTAGCTGACTGTTCTCCTATTTTAATAAGCACATTACTCCGACAAATCAATTGCTCCATTTAGTCACCACCTGTGCAACAGAGTACAATGATGGTTACCCTTAAGTAACAAGAAATATATATATATTTTCCTTATCTTTCTCCTGTGGATTTATTGAAAGGTAATGACTGAATAATTAGAACTCAAGTGAAAATATCTTCCTTAAGAGATGTACCTCATTTTCTCCAGTATGACTAAACATCTTTTTACCTGCAGTTGGTCCAAGTTTCTTCAGCCAGGATATCTGTGACTATCTTCTAAAAGATTTTTACCCATGAATTGTCTTCCATACTGAGGAGGTTAATAAATCTGGTTAACTACAGGCACAAGGAGCAACTAAAAAAGTGTCTTGAGCAGTATTTCCTTTTGCCTACTACTACGCAGGAGGTGTCACTACTCTTTGAAAAAGAAGAGTAGATACATAGAAATCCTGTTAGCAATCCAGCTAAGCCAATGGGTAGCCAGTGGTGTCAAATGCCTTATGAAAATAGAATCTCGTTTAAAAAAAATCTGCAATATGAAACAAGGTAATATTTTAAAGTATATACTATTTGAGAGATATAATGGTATGTGTAGCAAAAGCCTTCATCTCTAATGCTCTTGAATGTTTATTTATATATTATATACTAATAACATTTTAGAAGACCATATCAGTTGAGTATTCATGAGACCAAAAAATGTTTTTCTGGTAGACAAAAGTCAGGAAAGAGGTGGAGATTGTCCTACTATAAATTGAAAAGTGAATCTTTTGTGTTTAAACTGAGACCTAGTAGGACAGGATCTATACCACCATCTTCAGTATGGAAAATAAACCATCTGTGACTCATCTATTTTGAATTGGTATTATTATATTTGAATTAATCTCGGAACTGACCTAAATAAATTTGTAAGTTTCCAAACATTGGTATAGGTATAATATTTTTAATAACTGTATTTTAATATTAAAGGTCGATACATTCAAGATTAAGACAAAAAAATTAGGCAGCCTGTATTCAATTGAAATTGGTCACGATGGGAAAGGATTCGGTGAGTATACTGCCTGTGTTCAGTAGCCTTGTAAAAATCTTCTGCCTAAAGATCTGCCTGACATTTGGAAAGGTGTTTGAAGTCATACTATGCTACAGCTAGCTAATACAAATCTGTGTACAAATGAGGTCAGATTCACTGCGCTTGCTTTCACCCCCTCTGTCTATCACATTTCCCTTGACTTTAATTTGAATTTTTTTTTCTAATAGAGATCAAGTTAACATAAACCTCAGATGGTTTTATCCTTCAAACATTGCTCAGCCAAAACCCTTATTAGATATCTTACATAAGATAGGATTGAATTTTCAAACTGCAGGCTAAACTTTCCATGATTTGAGCAAGTTTTGGACTCTGGTCAAAGCATGCTGTAGCTCCCTCTCACACACATAGGGCTTTTCTTCTTGTGAAAGTGTGAGGAGAACATCAGTGTGCACCAGGTCTTGCCCTGATGTTAGGTGAGGATGCGGCTATAGTACATAACCACACGTGATGGCGGAAAATGTTTCTATGTCCAGTGTGTTACAGGCAACCTCTAAAACCTGAATTTTACATAAAAATGAAGTGGGAGACTACAGCATATAATCTTTTGAGCTTACATTTAATTGTGCTAAAAACCCCTAGGAATATACAGATATCAGATATATACAGATATATAGAGACATACAAATACATAAACTGAATTTGCAGGCAATGTATAATTGAGTCAAAAAGGTCTGATTGTATTGAGATACTCTAGTCAGGTGAAATTTGGTTAACCCATCTCAAAGAAATAGAGATTTAGGTTTAATAAAATATGATTAATCTAAGATCATGATGCACTATACAGTGGCAAGGGTTTATCATTTCTAGGATGAACCAAGCAAAATTCTGCAAATAGCAGTTCTTATTTGGAAAAAGTTGAACAGGTTTGGTGGTTTTTTCCAAAGTACCAGTCACATTGTGCACATAATGTTGTTGAAAATTCAAACAGAAAAATCACCAAACTTGTTGAAATACCTATAATAAATAAGATCCTTTTGCTGACTTTCATCCTGCTGTGCATGTACACAATTCAGTTTAGGACTGATTCCCAGTGTGGAAACGGAAGTCTAGACTGGTAGACTTCTGGCACTCTGAGAGTTGCACAGAAGTCTGCAGGGGAAATAATAGGTTGAATTTTCATTTCCCGCATCCCGAACTATCAACAAAATTATTATCTTTTCTCTCTGTGCCCTGATCAACATCACATAGCTGCTAATACTGCCTTCCTAGCACAGCTAGTGTGTGTCAATTCATCTTACAGACATGACTACCTTCCTCTAAATTTTTCTCTGAAATTATCTCCAAGTGTCTTGTGTCACATCAGCTGTTACCTTCACAAGCTTCCTCAAATGTAACAGCTCTTTGAAATGTTTCATCTGTTTCCTAGATGCCTCTAGATTTCTCCATACCTGGATATTTCAGAGAGGTCTGTTGGAGTTTTGTCAATAAGGGAGGAAGCATTAGATTTTGATCTTTTCAAGAGCACAAACATGCCTTTATATTCTTTTGTAAAGTGCTGTGTAAATTTGAGAGACTGTAAATTTTTATTGCTGATAATCCTGACTATGAATTAGAGATTTCATGAAAGGTCATATATTCCAAGTAGAGTCTATGATATATTAAACCATTCACAAGATTTCATTAAAGAAGTTCCAAAAGTACTTCACAGTATCACTAAATGAATCTTGTGAATTGAAGATGGAAAACCTAGACACGTTCATGGCCTAGTTATACCAACTATTTTTTTGAAAATGCCAATGAAAAATGAGAAAAGTTGCAATGCATTTACATTTTGTTTTAATTGAAACAATTTACAAATATTTTCACATTACATTTTTAGTCTACTTACAAATAAAATATTTTTACTGGTTTTAGCCTACTTAGAACTTTGTCCAAATATTTGAAAACCAAAATAATTTGATAGAATATAGTTCTTTATCTGTAGGACATGCAAAGAATGCCAAAAGGTAGTAAGCTAATAGCAGTATAGTCCTAATTAGTTTTAAAATATTGTCATTAAGTATTTGCCTTGGCAAACACAACTAAAGATATCAGCAAAAACATTGTATACATATATGTATATAAAAGTTTTGGTTTTAAAATCTTAATATTTTAATATTCCATGAAATAAAATTCTATATCACAAGAATGAAGATATTTTTCACACAGCAAAATAGGAGATTATAGTAAAATATTTAATACATTCTTAGAGCTGAAACGGATGTGAGTGTTGGCCTAAATGGAGATGCTATTCTGAATCACAGCTACTGGAGAGATAGAATTATGAGGATCATTCAGATTCACCACTTGGTTTATATACATATCAATATATTAATTAGAAGGGAGTAGTAGAATGCCCACCAGGGGTTCATTTAGAGTACATTTCCAAGTACAAAAAAGGGCAAAATGGGTTTTCAAGAATGTATTCAATATTACCATGCACTCTGTTTCGTTTGTCTTATTGCGTGTTCTGTTCAATACGGAAAAATAAGTTAAGTTGTAACAAAAATTTTCCATTACATTTTCTGTCAAGAACATCATAGACCTTCCCTATAAAACTGAGAGAAGTTGGTAGTAATTTGAATTATCTACATTTCAGTTTTATTACTGATGTTGAATACACTTGGAAGTATTGAACCACATGGGGTTTGGAAATGAAATTAGGAACACTTCTTACACTCTAATTGTGTTTTGGTTTTATTAAATTTGCTCTTTTTTTTTTCCTTCTACAGCAAGTGGCTGGTTTCTGGAAAAAGTGGAAATCACAGATGCATCTAGAAATTCAGTGTATTGCTTCTACTGTAACAGGTCAGTAGATCAGTTCATTATCACTCTGTACAAACCGTTTTCTTCTCCACAAGAATTAGTAGCAGTCTTTTTAGTCTCTCGGTTCTCTTCTGGTTTTCTAAAACAGTAAGAACTTTTTTATACCATGCTGTGCTCCTATCAGTCCATCGCCAATGACTTTTGAACCATTTGGCCAATTTCAAACTAATTTGTCAGAAGAATTGTTAGAATAAGACACTATATTTTTCCAAGAAATTAAAACTGAATGACTGCAGAAGGGAGAGACAAAATTTAGTGCCTTTGTCAAGAGAAGGTATTTGTATGTATTTTCAAAGTTAGAAGGTGTCTGCATTAATGCATATGTGGCTCTGACAAACATATCATGGGTAAGCAAACAGGCATGGGAGGGAAACAGAAAGGAGGATGTTAGGATATGGCAGTATAGATAAAAAACTGGAGAAAAAGGAGTATATCTTATTGACAAAAAAGGCCACATTAAAACATTAGAATCATTCTGTTTCTATGTTTGCTTACTATGGGTCCAAGATATATTCAGCAAATAAGATAAAAACAAAAGAAAGCTTTATATGATGTGATGTAGGAGGATGATGATCTAAATTTCTAAATTTATTTGGATTCTGGGGTACTGGTGTAAAGGACTTCTAGTATGCAAAAAGCAGATGCACTTTAGTCTGCATCAAACTGAAACAGTACAGTTTCAAAAGTTGGAAATTAAATTGAAGGGTATATTTGGAGTGACTGCTCACTATAGTGTATAGTTCACAGCTTGAAGAATTTCAGAATAAGCATCTGAAGCAAACATGTTCATGTCTTCCTAAGAGGAAATCAGCTTTTTAATGCACCTGGAGAACACATAAGTGTGAAAATTTACAAGTTCCCTGGATCTAGAGAGAGGAATATTACCTGGTGGTCTGAAAACAGAAATGGTAGCCAAGAATATTTAATTTATCCTTTCCCTAAATATGTCTCTAAACTTAACAGTTGACAGAAGCCAAATCCCAACCCTGAACCCAAAAATCCCAACCCTTTTTTGGTTTTTGGATAGTCAGTTGTACTCTACAGTCTAAGTCACGAGAATGTGAGGCTGTTAATGACCCTAACAACATTAAACGTCTTTCAACAGCATTAAACTTCGCTTAACTTTCTCCAAACACATGCTCAGATACTATCTAGTCTTCCAAATACCTAAATTTAAGTTAGTGGACAGGAACAAAAATCCTTAAACCACAATATTACTCCGGTGTGAAACACAATCCATAACGGAATTTCAGTTGATGCCACTCCATCTCTTTTGCTTGTAAGAGTTTTCAGATCACACCAGTCAGAGGAAGATTCTTGAAAAAGATAGCTTGCAAAAAACATTTTTTTTCCAGAGATTTTTTTAATTTTGTTTAGAGTGTTGTAGTAAAATGACAAAGGTATGTAAGAGACCCATTTGGCATAAGAACTCGAATCACATCATTGATGTGGGGGAGCGACTGACACAGATGGATTCTACATGCTGCTGACTAGGACTTTTAACAGGGGCCTTGGTGGGTTAGAGATTTATGCTTACTTTGATATATACCTACTCACCCAAAATGGAAGTATTTTAGCAGAAGAGATTAGGAGGTTAACCCCAGAGTACTCAGTGACCCAGAGGCTCTGGGGCACTCCTAAAATACAGGAAATTGTAAGTTCATGTCCCTCTTCCAACTGAGACATGTTGCTCCTCATCAGGCCTACTGTATAAGTGGGGAATGGTTCATTCTCTCATCAAAAGACTCATCTGGTACAAATGATGTCTCTAAAAGATATTCATCACTGAAAAACCCAAATCCTTTGTTAACCCATCTAAATGCCTGTTGTCTACCTCACACATCATACCTTTCCTAGGCTCTGTGACATCCATATGCAATTTTAGCTGCCAAGATTAGTTGTGTTTCAACCTGGAAGTGTTTAGCTTCCACCATATCTCCCAGATGTTGAAAGGTGCAAATTCAGATGTGAGCTACTTAATGCTATACTTAACGTCTAGGAATCCCTCCCATACTACCTCCTTAGTAGATATCACATGAGGTAGACTGTTATAAACCTTCCAAAAGTATTAGAAGCTTTTTAACTCTCTTTGGAAACTAATTCCACTGTATCCATGGTTCCAGTTAACACCAGGCTACCTGAGTTTTGGACTCAGGCTTATTTCCCATATAATCAACAGTAAAACCTCCATAGGCTCTTATAGAGCAAGGATTGAGCCCACTGTGCAACTCAGTATTTTGTGAACCAACAAAGAGACACGAGAAATAAACAGTCACGGGAATGGAATACTAGAACAATAATCTGCTATCACAGAACAGGTTTCCTTACTCTGAATTATCCTGGTTTTATGTCACTCTTTGTAGTGAACTACAGGTTACCCACATGACCAAGAAATAAAATGAATGTATATTTCATAAATATACCCATTAAGTTAATTACACTTTTAAATTACATATATTGGGATACTAAAACAAAAATTAAAAAAAAAAACCCACTAATTTTTTTCAGGTCGGTTTCTGCTTCTGTATAAACCAATGTAAAAGCGCTCCTAGAAAATCAAAGGTGCAGAAACAGGCTTTCATGAGTTGTCTGTTTATTAAGTTTTACATGTGTTGCGTTTATGACAGGTTTTTATGTTTTTCCCTTAAGGTGGCTTTCTGAAGATGAAAGCGATGGCCTCACTGCAGTGCAACTTTATCCATAGCAGCTTGATTTCTGATTCTTTCTGAGTGTGTTGCTTCTCCACATTCATGCTGATTTGATTTGATTGTATTTTATAATTCTGAAGGTATTGTAATTTTTTGTGCAGAAATGTCAAAACAATGAGTTAAAAACATCACAGTAAATTAAATGTGTCTAATGTGAACACAGAAGTGTGATCCTATTAGAAATGCTCGAAAACTTTGCATGACTGAAATTTCGACATCAGAAATTTAAATATGTAACATGGTTTGTGGACTTGATCTGAGTAATCATAATGGTAGACATATGTAGCAACATACTCAAATATTTTTGTTCCAGCAATAATTTGTGGGTAAGCTAAGTTTAGCTCTTGTAATTTGATGAATCTTTATCAATTTCAACATTTATTAAAATTTAGATTTTCTTAAATCACTTTCCAAACAAATTGCACAATGTTTCAGCCTTACCATGTATCACTGCTCTTTTCTATAGGACCATAACAGAGAGTAATAAAGACCTTGTTATTCAGGAGTTCACCCTGTGTTGGTAAGCCTCTCTCTGACATCGACTGTAAAATCTTGTAGCTGAGACAGAAACTCAGCTGTGAACCTTTAGATCCAAAGTGTCTTAAGAGAGGCTGTTATCAGGAACACTGCAATAGCTTACTGGGAGGCTTAGGCAGCTCCCTGCTCAGCACAGTGACTTTTGCAGTGCCTGTCCTTAGCTATCTAACTGGCTTTCCAGTGCAATATGCATGAATGCCTTCACTTCAAAGAAAAAAAAAAGAAAGAAATCGAACAATAATTTTTGCAAATGCACAATAAATAGTAATATATTTAGCTACAGATGCACAAATTAATGTTTGTTTTGGTAGGCTTTGATATTGTCAGAATTGACTCAGGAAGAGTTTAGGATCCAGACAAGTCTGAACTGAAATCGTGACTTGCACATCGCCAGAAGTTTCTTGTGTGTGATCAAAATACAAATATTGTATATAAGCTACATAGGGCATCCCTCCGTTAATCAAAGGCTTCACCTTTTGTACCTCCAAAATCTAAAATCTTTATGAAGATTTGAAATTTAGACCTGTTTCACCCTCAAGATGCCATCATGTTCTGCATCAGCTATGTGCTTTCTATAATCACAAGAATTAAATGAGTTTCTAATCTGTGTTGATGAAACATTGTCTGGCTGTCTTTTTAATATGTTTAATGTTTATTTACTCACATTATTCTGTGAAATGAGGATGCTTGAAATCTGTACGTGTGTGGAGATCTCAGTTGTTACTTTGACACAAAAAAATAAATGCATATAATTGGTCTTGGTAGGTAACATCATTTTTACCTACCTTTATCTATCTATGTCATCAAAAGGTATAAGGTGTGGATGTGGTAAGTGTGAGCAATGGAACAGATTCAATTTCTTCTAGAAGTGCTTTTTCTTTCTCCCTCTGCTACCATGCTCTCTGGAATGGACTTGAAATTGTATCCCCAGAGTGCACAGTTCACTTAGTATCAGTATTCACAGTATTCATTACACTGAATCACTTCATTGTGATCTATTATGTGATTTGTTTCATTATTATGTCTTTTATTAATAGTTTGTAATACTAGCTCTCTTTGATGTCATTTCTGATTTATCAAGTGTAAATGGTGCCTTCCTAATCTGTTTTTCCTTACTAAGAGTGAGTATCCTCCTTCTGCAGCTGCCTTCCATATTTGAAAATTATTTTCTCTACCTATAGGGTGTCCAAATCAGGTTTTTGATTCTCTTCCCTTGATCCAGAGCCATGTAAACACCTCTCTAAGCCTTCCACTAACAGGGCCGCCATAGCAGAGGGCTTCATTTCAAGAGCATCATGGCTGCTTGCAGGCGATTTCACTTTGGTAAGAAAACCTGAAACACCATATAACCTCCTGTTCAAGTCTTTCTTGGAAGGCATGCCAGTTAGCATATTTAGCTTGTGACCAGTGCCAAACCCCAAATGTGTTTCTTCCACATGGTATACAGTGATGTCTGCTGTGTTTGGCACAGAAGTCACTTAGTCTCTCTCCCTTGTCAGTGGGATGATTTTTGGAAAAATTGCAGGCCAAAGACAGGGATATTACAGACTTGCCTCCTCGTGTGCACTCTGCTGTTCCTACACAGCAAGGGTGCTGCCCTGTCTTTTTCCTCCCAGCACCCTGCCCTGCCTATGGAAAACCTGGTCATATATTGACACCACTGATGCCTCTGTGGGGAACAGAGATGTGGCATGGAAAAGAGTCTGCCTGGGTAAACAAGAAACCCATGAATCTGGCACACAAAGAAGTCTTGGAAGGAGCAGAGAGAGAACTCAATCAGTTGGAGAAGGCAAGGCTGTAGTAGAGAGAAGGGTTTGTCTTCAACTGCCTCTCCCTTCCGCAACCTGTCCTTGAAGATCTGTGCAATAGGGCAGTGGCTAGAGGATTCTGCTGCTATTGTTGCTATTATCATTATTGTCATTATTATAATTAAATTTTGCACTGCAGAGAAAACCTGGAGCTGGGTACTAAAATATATACCCTGAAGATCATAATATAGACTCTTAGACAAAATAGAGTCTGAAAATGACCATTAAAGGTCCAGTATTGGTTAACTGTATCTTTTTTCTTCATCCACTTCTTCTGGTGTGCTGTTATATATATATTATTAGGTTGACCTAGGTGACACATTTTTGCCTATTTAAGCCCTTAAGCATCTTAGTTTCTTTTGCTGATGATGTTAAGGACTTGAAAAAAATATAACAATGCTCTGACTGGCTCATTGGACCATTTAATATTCTCCCACCAACTCCAAGTACTGCCTTGCTGAAACTCATCATACATAAGAAAGGATTCCTTCCTTTTAAGTACATACAACCAGTTATATTGCATCTATCCATCCTGTAGTTTGTCAGTTGTGGAAATGGCATGAGAATAAGAAAAAAGGAAGTACCAAGTTCCCTTTTGAGTTTCTTTAGATGTCTTGGATAGATAACATCTAGTCTTCCATTGTTAGTATTTATAAATGTCTTTGCAAATATAAACAACCTCTGCTGACATATCAGTTTGAAAAGTTCTTTTGCACTTCTCCACAAAGAAAGGCAGTAGACTGGAAAAGTCTGTAAAATCCTCCAAACTGAACAGTGCAAAGCAGTGTCATAACTTCTGTGCTGGTTGAATCTTTGTCTTACAATCATTTTGCTTGACTTGAATTCATTTTAAACAGGTGAATCAAAAATGGGAAAGAAAATGGGGATTTTAATTTTCTTCTTCAAACTTTTGAAAATTCTTAATTACATTTCACAGTGTGAGAGGGCATGTTAATATCCCCTTAGGCATTCCATAAATGCTTTTCCCATTTATCATAAAAAGTAATATGCTTGCTTGTTGGTTGGTTTCTGCATGCACAATGACAGTGAAAGGGTTGTCAGCATTGTACAACGTTTGCTTCCTTGATGTTTTCCTATATGGCTATGTCTTCTTCTATCGTTCCATATATATTTAGGTCTATCTTTGATTATATATTTAAACACATACTATGAAGTGACTTGAAAGGTGACTGGCATCCATTTCTAAACAACAAATGTAAATTTAAGAAATCCTGAGTTCAATCTCTGAAAAATTCTAAGAAATAATTTCTTCTTTTATAAGTAATATTTAAATCCAGATGCTGTCATCAAAGCATGGCTATTCTCTGTCTGCTTAAACCTGGAATCAATCAGGTCTATGTGTCTGTCTATCTATCTATCTATCTATCTATCTATCCATCTATCTATCGATCTAGAGCATATGGTTGAATGTATTTACATGTTTCTAATGTTTAGACATTCTGGAAATACAATAAAAGAAACTACAGCCCCAATTCACCATGAAGTTTAAGTATGTTTTAAAAATATATAGTATTTTAATATTAATTTTCTAAACAGCATACCAATTTACCAATGTATTTCTGATTTGTGCTTATATTAATTTGCTGAAATATAGGCTTCATTGAAAGGAAATGCATCCAATGGAGTATCTCTGTTATCAGAGCATACAGTGGCATGTACCTGTTGTGAATGAAGCTAGTTGGGCAAAAAGGCATATAGTGCATAAATATTAAACCTACAGTGTATATTACAACTTTCACTGACACCTGTATGTACAGTTTAAACATGAATCTATTTAAAACACCTACAACCCCCAAACATTTTGGAGAATAGTTCTTACTCTATGCTCCTGAGAAACTGATTCAATGTGCATATGTTCCTGAGGGCACTGTTTTAACATGGAAAACTAGTTAAAGCCAGATCTATGGAAGGCATGGCAGTGAGACTATGTCTGAGTGAATGAGAAAACAAATGTTCATTGGGAAGGGAGGGAGGAAGGGAGTGAGGGAGGGAAGGAAGGAAGGAAGATCTGTTAGCAGATTCACCAGATCTGGAAGACATCATCAGAGAACTCTTTATGGTTTAGGACTTCATTTATTGCTAAGAAGGGCTGCTCAGGAGCTTCGTTCAGCAGGAGAGACTGGTCCATTGCAAGCCCTGCCAGGACAGTAGGGTTATGCACAGCTCCTTCATGACACAGAACTACTCCCCAAGGGACTGACAGTCAGAAAGTCAGGCTTTTGTGTCAGAATGCTTTCATAATGTGTCAAATACAGTACAATGAGCTCATTCTAATGCTTCAGTTAGTCTGAACTAGAAGAAAATGCAGAAACGTCAAGCACTAAACTGCAATTGCCAAAAGTACTGTCAAACAAAAGAAAATAGATTTTGGAATCCTTTGGAATGAATGTATGCAAAAAATTATTAGACCTGTATAGTATACTGATATTCTAATGGCAAAATGGGAGATATGCAAGCAAGAGCTTGAGTGTATTTTGAAATGGTAGTTTGTACAATATAGCTACAGAAGACTTGGAAAAACATATTAGGAACCCGAAGAGCTAAAAAACACTTCTGAGTAAAGATAAGAGGATTGGAACCCAGAAGTTTATTTCCTGGACATTTAGGTTTCAATTGATAATGGTCTACAGTGAAAAAATAGAAAGACACACAGACAAAAAGTACTGGTAAAGTAGACATAGATTATAAGATGTAGTAAGGGGCAAAAAAGGGAAACAGGAGTCGTAACTCAGAACAAAAGCAGTGGTATCCATAAAAATGTTTTCTTTAAAGAAAGTTGGAGAAAAAGGAAGCCAAGAATAAAATCTCCTTTGACAAAAATTACCTTCACATGAGAAATAAATATATATTTTTTCTGTACTTGGTTTAGGAAATATGTATTTATGCGATCTCACTTTTGCTGTTTAATTATATTTTGTAATTAATAATTTCTGAGATTTAGTGCCAACATTGGCTAGCTGAATGCATGCTGCTTTGCACACTGTGTATATACAAACTCTTCTGGCCTTGAGATAGCTCCATAGATGTTATGTCAGTTTAACAAAGAAGAAATTTGGTTCTGTTACTATTATTATTTGGGATGCTTTTTATTTGTTATCTTTTAAGTGAGGAACAACAGAAGACATTCCTCTTATCACGTATCAAACAGCCTTTAATTTAAGTGTTCATCTAATGCACTGTCTTCATTTAACAGACAGTTATTTTTAACATGAAAATCAGTGGGAAATATTATTTCCCTCTCAAATGCAACAGTAGCTGAATCCACTACTGGGGAGGGGAGGGGAGAGGAGGGAAGGGAGAGGAGGGGAGGGGAGGGGAGGGAGAGAGTGAATAGAAAAATATAGGAAAGGATATGTAAAACTCTCTCCACCACAGTGAAATATCTGGCAAACTGAACACCTTTCAGATTTACAGGTCTGAACCCACTGCGGTGAACTGGAGTCTTCCTGGAAGATGGATCAATTCCTTTGGTCAAATTCATCCTTTAGTGAAGTGGTTCAGGGCAAACATACCAGAAAATTTGCCCCACTTAAGGAGAAGGGAGGGGAGGATGTAGGGACACTTGGCCCCAGCAATTACCTCCTCCAAGTGGCAAGCAGTGGAGGAGCCTTAACAGGCTACCATGACTTCTGAAGATGATGTACAGCTGGACTGATGCCATTTATATTCTTAAATTTCTACTGCATTGCTCAGAGGCACCTTCTACCCTTTCAGTAAGTTGGACCTTGATCTCCTCCATTTTATTCTCTCCATCTTAATCTGACACGTCTGAGTAACTCTCTTACTCCACCTACAGCCCAAGCAATTTAGGTTAGGATTTCAACTCTAGGAGCACAGTTGTTCCCTCACTCTCACCCGTGTATCACACTATAACCTCCATTATAAATTTGTGGCATCTTTTAGACCTGTACATGTAAAACAGACTCAACTAAAGTAACTTAAAGTGCACACTATAACATTTTATTAAAGATGTAACTATAAGAAGGCTCTGGGGATACTGTATAGCACTTTCCAGGACAACAAGAAAGGTGGAGAGGGACTTTTTGCAAGGGCATGTAGTGATAGGATAAGAGGTAATGGATTTGAACTGACAGAGGGCAGGTTTAGATTAGATGTTTGGAAAAAATTGTTTACTGTGAGGGGGGTGAGACACTGGAACAGGTTACCCAGAGAAATTGTGCATGCCCCATCCCTGGAAGTGTTCAAAGTCAGGCTGGATGGGGCTTTGAACAACCCGGTAAAGCAGAAGGTGTACCTGCCCATGGTAGGGGATTGGAACCAGATGATCTTTAAGGTCCCTTCAAACCCAAACCATTCTATGAAACAGAATAATGCTGGAAACTTGTTGATATATATAAACCATAAACTTGCCACTAAATTAGCTTCGTTATTAAGCACCTTCTCTGCTGACAAGGTGGTATTGGAATCATAGAATGGTTTGGGTTGAAAGGGACCTTAAATGAATGTACTTCATTATGTATAGCTGCTGACCAAATTATGAAAAGATATCTTGAGAAAGAAGCAATTTACATTACAAGTCTAAGGCAAGAAACATCAGATGGATTGCAGTGAGAATAAAATATGGGGTTCCAAAAGGAATAGAAATAAAGTTATACCATGGTAACAGAGATTGGACAGCAAATGTGTATTATTTGAGAACCACTATGTGACAATGTAGTTAAAGACTCTTGTGAGATAACATGCAAAATAACTAACCAAATTAGTTTCGTGTATGGTCTTCATCTTCCAAAGTTTGATTTTTGTGTGCTCAGCACTCTTTGAATAATACTGTAATGCA
Organism: Chiroxiphia lanceolata; assembly: GCF_009829145.1. Lineage (NCBI taxonomy): Eukaryota > Metazoa > Chordata > Aves > Passeriformes > Pipridae > Chiroxiphia > Chiroxiphia lanceolata. The sequence continues at coordinate 40,488,872 of NC_045637.1, read as the reverse complement.
TGCTGCAGTCTTTTCTTGAAATCTGGGGTATATATCAGTAAAACCCAATTTCCTAAAGGCAATTTTATACTTACCACGTACATTTAAGAGTTTGAAGACAGATTTTTCAGCTGTCCATATGACTTCTTCTGTTTAATTAATGAACTTAAAGGGACTATATTTAGTCACATAGCTTAACGTAACACTGCCCTATCACAGTCTCGCTGCCATTCCTATTAAGATATTCTACCAACGTGGTTGAACTATCTCACTCTTCTATTTTAAGAAGGGACAAGGCATGCTTATAAAATATTCCAGAGGTTTAAAAAAAGTTTAAAATGTGAAGAGATCAGTTAGTTGCTCATTCTGGACAGTTAGAGGTGCAAGAGGACAGAGAGGGCAGAAGGGCCAAGGGTAGGCGGCAAATGCCTCCCCACCCAGCCAACAGCCCTAGCCCTATGACTCCCGTGTGACTCTCAGAGATAAGAGGCTGGTGGCCGTCCGTGAGCGGGTAGCTAGCATACATTTGCATCCCCCACCGGGCTCCGAGGGCGACGGCTGCCGCGGACCGCCCTGAGGGGGTCTGTGCTCCTCGGCGGTGAGCGGCCGCCGGCTCCGCCCTGGACGGCCGCTCCCGGCCTCGGTCGCTCGCTGTCCGAGTTGGGAACTGCCAGCGGGGCCAGTTCTGCTCCCGAAACGCCGGCGAGCTGCGTGTTAGGAGCGGCCGCGCTCCGTGTGCAGCCGCGGCTGTGGGGAAAGGGGCGGGGAACAGTGAAAGGCATCGTGAGTTCGCCTAGTGAATTTTACGCCTAAAACACGATTTCTCCAGGTGGTGGAATAAAACGGTGTCTCCTCACCTTCCCCCGAACGCCTCTGAGGCAGCGTGAGTCACAGCACAATCCGAGAGCTGCACCTCGCAACCGCGTTTCACAAAGTTAGGGAGCGGCGGCGGCGCTTCCTACGGGACGGTCGGGACAGCGGCGAGGGGCTCAGCGGGACTCGCCGGGCCGGGGGCTCAGCGCGACCAGGCAGTGTGGCCCGTGGCTCCAGCTCCGTCGGCCGGGTGTTACGGCTGGGCATCGCTGCCGGGACCGGCCCCCAGTCACCGCTCCGGGGCGGCGGCGGCGGCGGCGGCGGCTTCCCCCGGTCCGAGGATCCCCGCTCGCAGCGAGAAGCCCAGGGGTGGGGGGAGGCAGCCCTCCTGTCCGCCCCGTCCGCATCCACCCGCGTTCCGCCACTCCACCCCGCGTCGGGGGGGCAGAGGCAACCCAAACTGCTCCGAGGGCACCCGAAATCGACAGTAGAGCCGGCAGCAGGGCCGCGACCTCCTGCTCCTGCGGCCCCGGCCCCGGGGGGCGCGGGCCACACCTCACCCCGCCCCGTTCCCTCGCCGACACGCTCCCTCGCCGCCACCGCGCCCACCTCCCCGGGCCGGGCGGCAAAGCCACTGCCTCCCCTCGCCGCCGCAGGGCCGTGCTCCGCACCCTCGGGACAACGCTGAGCCCTCCCCTCCCGGCCGCCGAGCGCCCCCTTCCCCGCCCCTGCGCCAGTGCCGGTGCCGGTGCCGGGCGGGGGGCGGCGGCAGCGAGGGAAGAGGGATGAGGTCATCCTCTTTCCCGGCGTCAGTCAGCTGGGTGGTGGCGGCGGCGGGTGCGGGCGGAGGCGGGCGGGGAGGCGGGTGCGGGATGCGCTGCTCCGGGCAGCGCAGCCCTGCCTGCTGCCGGCTCGAGCGGAGCGCGGCGGCGGCCCCGGCACCGCCGGCCCCCGCGGAGGCGGTGGCGGGGCGGGCGGGCTGAGCGCGGCTCCCCGCAGACAGGCGGCGCTGCGGACGCGGCCACCGCGGAGGAGCCGCCCGCGGGCGCGCAGCCCGGCGCGGAGCGGGGACAGGGGACGCGGGGAGCGGCGGGTCCGCGGCGGCGGAGGGCGGGAGGCAAGAGTCAGGAGGCGAAGGAGGAGGAGCAGGAGGAGGCGCGGGATAAAGGAGCGCTCGCTGCTCCCTCTCGCTCTCCGGCGGGGCTGAGGGAGGCATCATGGCCGCGAAGTCGGACGGGCGGCGGAAGATGAAGAAGGGCGGCGAGGTGGCGTTCACGCCGCTGCAGAACTCCGAGCACTCGGGCTCCGTGCAGGCGCTGGCCCCGGGGCTGCCCACCGGCTCCGGGCCGGGCGGCGGCAGCGACGACGACGAGGCGCCCGGGGGCGGGTGCTGCAGCAGCGGCGGCAGCAGGGACGGCTCGGGCGGCGGCTCCCGGTGCTGCTGCTGCTGCGGCGGCGGCAGAGGAGGAGACGGCGGAGGGGGCGGCGGCGGGGGCTCCCGGGGCTCGGGCGGGGGCTCGTCCTCCTTGTGCTTGCGGCTGGGCAGGGAGCAGCGGCGCTACTCGCTGTGGGACTGCCTCTGGATCCTGGCCGCCCTGGCCGTGTACTTCGCGGACGTGGGCACCGACATCTGGCTGGCGGTCGACTACTACCTGCGGGGCCAGCGCTGGTGGTTCGGGCTCACCCTATTCTTCGTGCTGCTGGGCTCCCTCTCTGTGCAGGTCTTCAGCTTCCGCTGGTTCGCGCACGACTTCAGCACCGAAGACAGCGCCGCCGCCGCCGCCGCCGCCGCCGGGCACTGCCCCGCCGCCGAGAGCAAGCTGCTGGTGAGCAGCGGCTCCGCGGCCGCGGACATCGACGCCGCTCGCCCCAGCACGCCGCAGCGACAGGCGTCCACCGCCAGCAAGGGCAACGCCACCAACAGCAGCAGCAACAGCAGCAGCAACGCCGCCGGCAGCGGCGCCGCCGGTCCCCGCGCCAGCGGCGGCCGGTCCGCGTCCTGCGCCTTCTGCATCTGGCTCCTGCAGTCGCTCGTCCACATCCTGCAGCTGGGGCAGGTCTGGAGGTGAGGAGGCGGGCGAGGGCGGTGCGGGGGCCGGGGCCTGAACCCCTCGCCGTGGGGGAGCGCTCCCGGCCGCTTGCGGGACCGTGCCTGGCGAGCGCCGCCTGCCCCTCCTCGGTGTCCCTCTTCGGGACCCCCCGGGCCGTCGGGGGGCTCGTGGTGGCCGGGCCACCCCGAGGCTGTGAGCGGCCCCGGGCGCGGCGTCTCCCACCCCGCTGAGGGGAGCTCCGCCGTGTCCCTGAGCGCCCTTTGCCGCACGGGCAGCCGCCGCCCGGGGAGGCGCCCGGCTGCCTCCCACCCGCACAGCGCCAGGTGCCCTGAACCTCCTGGGAAACTTGCGCCGGGGGCTCGTAAAATATAAGAACCGATAGGGGAAAGGGGCCATACCCCAGTAATGCTCGTCTCCTGGTGTCCTCACATGTGGCCAGGACACCGTTGCCGCCAGCAGGGAACTTCACTGACAGTGAAGAGTTACTTTCTGGTAACACCCCGATGCTGTTTTATGAGATTTACACGTATGCTGCGAGCAGTCATCTCCTTGCTGTGCATACCCGTTTTCTATATATATGATGAATTAAAGGAATGTCTTCTAAATCTAACTTCTGAGTAGCAGTTCTCAAAACCACCCGCAAGCGACACACACTGCGTTATGGGAAGGATGTGCTGAAGTAGGTTGTGGAAGGCACTTACTGAGGAAGGAGATGACATCATAGTTTTCAAAAGTAAACTTTTCCTTCGATTTGAGCAAATTTGCTGGAAAGATTCATATGGAGGCTGAATGCCCTGCAAATACATTTAGTGCTGCCTGAAAAGTGCAGGGTTCAGAAGGCATACTGTATAAATAGCTAAAACTTTCGCATAAAATTTTGGAAGACAGATTCTGTGTTGAAGAAGGTCATGCAGTGGGGCAAGTGCACTAAAGCAACAGCTGAAAATACCTTTGGAGTTTCTTGTCTGATGGATGAAAAGAAATTCTGTCATCCTTCTGTTTTGGAAACAGTGGGGGGTTTTTTCCCAATTATTTCATTAGAGAGTTTAATTTGTTGCTACTCCAAAGTTCTAAGGCTGAAGTTTTTAATATCTGTCTCATCCTTTTGAACAAAGACTGGCTTTTGCTCTGTATTAATGCAGTATCTGGTACTGCTCAGTTCCACTTGTGGCCCTTAAGCATCAAGGAGTCCAAGTGCTGCTAGATAATTGACCAAAGACCTGTCTTTCACTTTCCAGAGTATTTTTTGTTCATTGTGATAAATACAATTTCCTAAACTTGTGAAACTAACTCAAAGTTACAGGTGTGCTCAATACGAACTTGAGAGGGAAGCAGAAGTTCGAACAAAAAGTGATGCTTTGTTTTGGATCTTGATTGGTTATATGCTCACTTGTGCTGTACCTCCACAGCTGAACACAAGTTAACACAAGTTAAATTTAGGACTTCGTGAATGAGATGGTTTTTATGTAATGTTTAGTCCCCAGTCTGCAGAGACAGAAAAGTAGGTATGATGGCTCAAATTGTATGTAGAAATTCATGTTGATACTGACCCATATAGAAGACAAAACTGTGGATCATGCTGAGTGACAGAGAAGAGAGTTTTACAAGGTCTGGTGTCATGTGGAGAATACAAAGAACAGGGAGGGCTGTGGGTGGAGCAGGGTGGGATCTGATACTGTGCAGCACTTCTGTCAGATGAGGTGTCTGGGATTTAGAGCTCTCTAGCTGCTTGCTTTTTGATGAAGAACAGTCTTTTTTAAAATCCAGTTTTCTCCTTGGAAGAGCACCTAGTCCTCTATATTGAAAGCTAGCTGAGTCTCTTTTGGTCATATGTAGCTTTTATTTGTGTTTTATATGCAGTGCAGCAATGTCAGACTACCAGAATATTAGATCAATGAGGCAAGTTAGGACATTATTTATGGTTTAGCCTGTGATGCCTTTTTTTTCCTCAGTGAAACAGAGCCATAGAATTTTTTGTCTGTCAGTAACTTTGTAGTATTTATTTGCAATTTTCCACAAGCGTACAAATATATATGGTCGCTTGTATGCAATGTCGCATATCAGCACTCCATAATTTATTAAAGTGACTTCATTTTAATTCCCTGCATACATTCCTGATAAGGGAGAGCCTTTGGAGACATCTACGGCTAATAATCAGCACCAAAGAGGAGAGGTCACATCAAAGCCTGAGAAACTCTGTACATAAGCATGGCATCAGAACTAACATGATCTGTGGAAATTTTCTGGAAAATAGAGTGTCTATTTAGACACTTAATAGTCCAGAACTTTTTCTCTGCAGTGTAACACTGGCACTGTCTTGAGCAAATAATTCAAGCTATTTAGACTGAAGGAGGATCTGAAATGTTTTCCAGTTTTTTCCAGTATTTGGAGACTAACTCCTTTGACGCAGCTGAACAGACCATGCTGGCTGTGTGAGCACCAAAAGTGCACATGTGCTGGGGTCACCATCCCCCCAGTCGACAAAACCCATGTTACCCTTTTTTCTGTGCTTCTCACTGTGTTTCCTCTTAGCTTTCAGTTTTTCCCTTTTTTTCTTTTGGCCCTGGTTAGAACTCCCATATGTCTGCATTTAAGTTTTCTGTCACTTACTGCATTGAATTTCCTACAGCAAAAATGACAGTAAGATGCCTGTCATTTCTCTGTTGACAAGGAGCCCTAGGTATAAGTTCCTTGGTTTTGTGTAAGGGCAAAGATATCAGGGAATGAGGAGAAAGTTTGCTGATTCCTGATTCTCAAGATACTGAAACTGGTGCTCATTCTGTTGTTATGTGGTGTTTGTTGTCTTTTGTCTCCTATTAAAAATGTCCCATTACCAAAGATTTTTAGGTGAACTGTGTCAACTGCTTAGTTAAGGAAGCTATCCTGAGGAATGGGGGGTACAACTGACAATACCAACATTCTTAATGTTCTTGCATTAAATTAAAACAAACAAACAAACAAACAAAAAAACCAAAGGAAAAAAAACCCAAACTTGTAAAAATGTGGTTTTACTAATTAGTTCTGTCAGGATGACTTTTAACAATTTCAAAGCTTTTCCTTTGAGATTAATTTTTTGTTTACAAATATACTGAAAGCCGGATCATTTAAAATGATTATGTGTTAATTTTAACTAGAAAGTGCTAATGGGAAATGAATGAGCTCTTTAATGTGGCATGGAACAATGCTGGAAATAGGCAATCTAAAATTACTAGAACAGTTTTTATTCCTAGAGTGTAAAGAAGGGGAGCTCCAGGAGCAGCTAAGCTGCCAGTCAGTTCTGAATAAAAATGTAATTTTTTTTCTTTTGAAATCAGTATAGTTTTTTTCTTTTCCCCACAAACTTTAGAATATTGAGTTCCTCCTTTCTGAAGGATAAACATATAATTTACTTTTTCTCTGGGGGTCGGATGTTCATGAGCTTCCTGATAATAGTGTCCTGTTAAAGTACCAGTGAAGTCTCTGAGGATCTCCTTACCACAGCAAAGTGTGGCTACTAGGCCTTTGTTGGCAGCTAATTTCATGTTAAAATATGATCATTGATGGGATTTTGCCTTCAGAGATAGATACAGACACATTTCTTTACCAATAATTCTGCTTTTAACCAATATATGGGCATAGAAGCCACGCTATGGAGCCCTGTTTTCCCAAGTATGTGCTGTGAGAGACGTGGTTGATTGTTAGTAGACTCTGGGGAGTACAAGGAAGATGTAATGCATGGGTTCTTTGTATTCCACTGAAAAGAAAAAATGAAAGCAGGTGCTTTAATTTATAGTCTATAAGGACTATGTAGAGGAATATGGGCAAGTAAAATTCGGATAAACTATTGCCCTTTGAGCTGACATGAGAGTATCTAACCACTGCCCTTGAGCATCCCTTTGATTCACTAAACTTCCCAGGCTTAGCCATGGCTTTCAGATTTTGCAATAGATAGCAGGACTTGGTGACTGGATGTAAGAGATAGTAGCATTCACTTAGCATCTGTGAAGCTGGTTCATTTCCTTAAAAAAATTTTCTCTGGCTGAGATTTCTTTGGGCTGGCAGGATTGGATAGCAATGCTCCTGAAGCTGGGAAAAGGTGTCCTGAGACCCAGCCCTGGGGGGAGTGTGGATAGTAGGAAATTGGAGGACTGCTGGTGCCCAGCTTGTGGTGTCTGGAAAGCAAGAAGTAGCTCCCTGAGACAATTATTGTACCTTGAAGCTGGGTGGTGTGAGCAGTCTGCCTTTGTTCTTGGAGGTTCCCACAGTGTCTGTCATTTACCTGAAAGGTTGCAGTTAAAGTCCCTGAAAGGGAACTGTCAAGTTTCTGTAGCCAACAATGTCAGAGGAAAGGTGAATCATTGGAAAGAGGAGGTCTGGAAATTACCCTTTAAAATTATTTCTGGATAGCTGAAATAATACTGAGATTATTAAGTACATCCCTCTCAACAGAGTGAGGGGTTTTGAGATTTCCTAGCTGTGTGGGAATCCACCTGAAGAAGGAAGAGACACCAAGTTAATTGCAGGCCCTTCCAGGTGGTATTTTCCAGGACTAGTGTCTGTTCCAAAGTGGGTCTAGTTGCCTGACAAGTGATGCTATGGTTTAGTGATGCTATGCTATGTCTGTGTATGTGTATTAATAAGAAACCATTATTTTGCTTCTCCTTCCTGGTTCTTATTTGGAAAAAAAAAAATCCTTGGAGCAAGGTTGTAGAGGTGATACTGGATTCTGAGACCAGGGTGAGTTGCAATTTCTCTACTGCCCTGCGGAAGCATTTTTCACAGGTCTGGGTCATCTGCCAAAGAAATTTCATTGCCTGTGCTCATGAGCTTCACCTCTTCAACAACTTTATGCTCTTAGAATTAGGAAAAAAAAAAAAAAAAAGGAAAACAGTACCTGCCTTGTATACTGTCCTGTATATGAGAAATCCTTACAACTTCCTCTGGTGCTCACTATTAAGCATGACTGGACCCCTAAGATGGAACTGGGAGCAAGGTAGTTCAAATTAAGAAAAACATCATCAGTCTTAACTCGACTCCAAACTTAAATAAGTTCATTTGGTTTTGCACTTTTGCTCTACACAGTAGTTTTGACACTTATTTCAGTAGTAGTGTAGGAGTTCGGTGTAGTTACGTGGTCAATAATTCCAGCTGCCATTGGACTTCACACTAAGATGTGATAATATCTCGATCCGACACCAGTTTTTCTTACTGTTTTGAAATCTGTCGGATAATTTGTCACATGGAGTCCAAATTTATGAATCATAGCCATTTCCTAGACAAGATTATTGCATATCCTCCCCATCTGTCTCTTACTGTAGCGAAATGCTACCACTCAGCAATACCATATTTCTTTTATTGAGTTACTGCAGTGCTTGAGTTAAAGTCCTACTGCCTAACTATTTTGCTTGCTGTGTCTTTAGGTCTCAGGAAGGTGATGGACTCCCAGAAATAGCAATTAAAGTTTTCTTTTTTTCCCTCTCAGCAGGATTAGAGGGGCAGCCCACCCTGTGAGTGACCTGACCATATTTAGTTTTGCTTCTACGTTCAGCAGAACAAATATGCAAAATATTTTCTTTTTGTTTTTTTTCCTTCTTTTTCTGAAGACAGTGGTATGCAGATGAAGTCTCTGCCTTTCATATTTTTTTAGAAACACAAAAGTGAAGTTTTACTATGTTCTTAAAAATCTCTTACAAGTCTGCATACAAATCAGATTTGGTATTCAGTTTATTCTAATAACCTCAGCTATGTGTGAAAGATGCTGATTTACTTTAGAAGAAAGATATTATACTTTAATAATTAACAAGCATTCTCTCTATAGAGAATATCAGTTACATAAGTTTTCAGATTTTCAAAGAACTGCTTAAGCACTAAAATTTCTGATCGCTCAGTAAGTCTAGTAGGAAAACTAATATTTTATACACAGAATGCTTTCTAGAAACTTATATATGAGAAGGATTTATATTTGGCTTTTTTCCAAAAAAAGTAGAAAATCTTTATGATTTCAAGGGTTTGTGTTTCAGAGGATTTCATGTCACCATGTGTAGTGAGTGCTGCAAGAGTCCTCCAACACTATGCAGGAATGAATATATGAACATACCATGAATTCAGAGAAATGCTTCACATTATAATTTGTTTGTATATGTTGTAAAATTGCAACCAAATTGGTGTGTTGGTTCTTTTTTGGTTTTTTTGGCTTTGTGTTTTTTGGGTTTTTTTCGGTTGGCTGGTTGATTTTTTGAATTTTCTGTTACACACATCAGGGAAAGTATTTATTGCTGAAAGGTCGGTTTGCATGTCCACATCTCCTGTGGGAAAGGAAAAAAAGTGTGACATCATCATCTATAGCCTCAGTTATCCTGCTTCATTCTTCAGGTTATTTACATCAAAGTTTAACTTGTTCAGAGGAGTACTCCCTTTGTCAGCTGCTTAGTCCTTAATATTTGTCCATAAGGACTGACTTGACCACGAAGACACAAAAGTTCTAGTAAAATTAAAATAAAATCAATACCTATGTCACTTGTAACAGTATTACCTTGTTCTTCTGTCTCTCTGTTCCAATTAAGTAGCTTTTAATGTAAGGCAGATAAATCACACAGTGACTTACATTTTCAGTAAACAGGTTGTTTGGAAGGAATTTATCAGGCACAGACAAAATCAATAGCTCTTTTACTTGCATTTCAAGAGGAAATTTGTGGTTACTAAAGTATATTTACAAAGTGGTGCCATTTTTGTCCATTTTAGCACAGCTGCCAGGTGTATACATTGCGTCAAGCGGACATATAGGAGTGGAAGTAGCAAACAGGCTATAAAAAGAACTGTTTTGATTTGCTTGATTTTTAAAATGAAAGGAGGATGATATAGAAGAGAACATGAGGGAGAATTGAGTGAGCCTGTAGAAAAGGAGCCAGGTTCTGAAAAGGCATGGGAATGCCAGTTAACCCTCCTAACTATGTACCTCACTCCAGTTTATTTCCCTTTCGCCATTGACCACAGAGGGATTATTTGAATAATTTTCTGAGAGACTGCTTGAGAAACTGTAGAAGGGGGCAGGAAAACAGAAGATTTGTATGTCTGGGCAAACTCAGAGCAAAAAATGTTAGATACACAGAGAAAATGCTAGATAAACTCTGATTGCAGTGAGTAATCATCTGAACAATGATAAATACAAATGTAAGGTATCAGTTTGGCACCAGCTGACAGTGAAGAGAGTGCTCTGAAACATCTTTTCATACATTTTAGAATTAAAAAATAATAAGTCTTGGGTATATATTTTTCCAGGAGATTTTACCTGAATTTTCTGGCAACCATAACATAAATTATCATGTCCCCGTAGGCTCTGATTGCTGAAGTGGTTTTTTTATCACTCTCCTTCTCATTCTGTTTACCTGCCTGAATGGCTGAAATGGGTTATAATGTATTTTTTCTCCCAGGATAAAATAATCGCTATATTATGTTATTATTTTCATTACTTTTCCTTTGACAACAAGCTGGTGCTGTTCAGCGTGTTTATGGTATAAGATTTGTATGGCAAGCCATATAAATCTTTTTGATTGGCAGAGATAATCAGTGGGGGTGGTTAATGCTATCAGTTACAAATTATTTAATGTCATGAGTTGGAGCCCATGGAGCATGACTGTCTTGTGGGATGTTTTCAAAGGAAGTTTGGCAGCCAGTGATGTGACAGCAAAAGTAACTACTTTTTGTTCATCTAAAATTGGAAGGTGTGACTTAGACAAGACTAATGTACCAAGGATGGTACCAGCTGGTTTGGAGAAAGATGCAGATATTTTATGGTGAATAAAAAGTGAATTAACCTACAGATAGAAGGACAGTTTTCCTTGTTTCTCTCAGCTGTTATATATCAGATTGATTTCTGCCCTTAAGAATGAAGGTTAACATTGCCACAGTTTTCCACTTTACCCTCTTTAATGGGATGTTCTCATGTAAACATCTGATCTTTTCTAGCATCCTGGCAATTTCTTTGAGTGGTGTTTTTCCGTGTATAGTGCATAGAATCAGTAGATTACTTCTGGCAGGTCCAAGGAAAATACCTTTAAGTATCAAGCAATAGCCTTCAGCTATCTATAGAGGGATCTGTACATGCATAGAAAGCAACAAAAAGCCACTGTGCTGATATTTTCACCATTTGCTTGTGTGGAAAAATAAGCTTTGTCGTTATAAATGCATGGGGGTTTTATCTAAAAGAAGAGTATAGATGGAGTTGTGTATCTTCTTATTTTCTTCAACCCTAATCTTTATATGCTGACTTTATGTGGAAATTCTTCTGTGAGCCAGATCTAAAATAGGACTTAGATCTGCAAAGCAGAATTTAGATACTCTTTGGATATATAGACCTGAAAATATGACCTAGAAAATTGGGCTCAACAGACTTGTTAGGAAGGCTTTTTTTACCGTGAGGCTGACAGAGCATTGGAACAGGCTGCCCAGAGAGATTGTGGAGTCTCCTTCTCTGGAATTATTTAAAACACGCCTGAACATAATCCTGTGCAGGATTGCACAGGATTGTAGATGAACTTGTTTTGGCAGGGGACTTGGACTACATGGTCTCCAGAGGTCCCTTCAAACCCCAACCACTCTATTATTCTGTAATTCTGTGATTCTGTGTGAAGTTTCTTAAGGAACTTAAACATAATGGACCATAATGTTCAACTTGAAAGTTTCCTAGAGGTTTGCATTTTGGCTGTGTCCAGAACCTCCCCAGCACACACAGCCTGAGTTCCTCTTTCTTATTTAAGCCCATTGCAAACCAGATGCTAGGCTGCAGTGGCACCAAAATCCCATAGTGGATTCAGTTGGCAAGCATTGTTTATACCTGCTTTACAAGCAATGTATGAACTTAGATCCCTGACAAATATTGCTGACTCTGCTTTGGTTTATAGTACTGGAGAAATGTCCCTTGCGATTAGAGTATTTGCTCAGGTTTTAGGAGATCTGAGTCCACTGCCCTTTCCAGCTGTGAGGGGTCAGATCTTGTCTCCCTGAGTGGTTTCTGCAGTGCTGCCTAGGCGAGGCTGGATGGGGACATTTTACTACCCTTCCTGCTGGAGCTGTGACATAACACTGACAGAAATGTCATGTTTGTGAGGCCAGAGAGGAAAACCTAATACTTAGGGACTTCTAATGAGACCAAATACAGGTCTGCCCTGTCTCTCTTCTTTACTGCTTAATTAATTCTTTTTCAGCCTTTTCCCACCTTTTAACCTTCTCTCTCTCTTATCCTGGAAGTATACCATCAGTATTTCCATTTACAAATATTCATCCTTCATATATAGTATAACCACAAATAGCACCATAATGCAGATCTACATGAAAATGCCTGGTTAGCTTATGGGAGTAGCTCTAGATGAACTGATATTAGCTGAAGGATTGTTTTATTAATTTTTTCATCATCTTTCCCTGTTTTTGATGTGTCCATCCAGTAGTTGTTTCACAATTTTGCTCTGTTGTCTGTTGCAAAAGTGAATAAGTAGTAATTTAAAAGTTGCAATTTAAAAATGGCTTGAGTTCCTGGTTCTTGCTCTGAGTTTATTTCCTGATAACATTTTTGTAGTTTATTTTATCAACATAAGCAGCAGTGTTGTGGATGAAATGGAACCCTATCTTCATGCTCCGATTTCTTGTTTCCCAATTTACTGCTAGTTTCACAGCGAGTATAGTCCAGCTTTTCAGTATGAATAATTTTGGTTGTCTTTTGGTTGCCTTTGGTCTGAGTTTCAGAAATGAAAAACTGCATCTCCATTTTCTTTTAATTGGAGTGGAGCTCATTATCTTTTTTTTTTTTTTTTTGAAAGGAAAAGAGGATTTAAAATTACTCAGTTTGGGCAGTCAAAAGCAGTGCATACTTCTGAAGATGTTATCTTTTTGTTGTTTAGTACGTATTTTGCAATCTAGTTGTTATATGGATATTATGAAGCTTAATTTCTGTAATATACATTGAGATACTCAGAAGGAAATTCATCTATGTAGAAGCAATTCAAAACCAATTATCAGTTCAATGTGTCTGTCAAAACAAGTTTTAGGTTAAGCATGTTGAAAACATGAACATCTCTCTATAATGGACATTATTGGGCTTTTAAAGAAAGATTTTAGTATTTTAAGGATTTCTTTCCACAAGGGTTTATGCTTATTACAACCCTAATATGTTATACATGTTAAAAAATTTCTGTCCTTTACCCTATTTCCTTCACCTACTAATTTTGCTGCTTCAAGTTAGCTCACACCTATTCCCTTATGCTGTTTCCCTTATTTGTTAGTATGCTTTATAATCTGGATCCAACATGCCATGAGAAAAAAATGGCTTAGGTAACAAGAGCTGGGAATTTTTCTAAACAAAGTGCAGGTGCTAGAATCAACTTCAACCCAGATCTTACAAGCACTGGACATTTCAGCTCCAAAACCAATTACTTGTATGGGTCACAGCAGACAGATAGGCTGAGGGTAGAACATTTCCAGTAGTAATGGTCAAACCTACATTCAAAACAGAATTATTGGAAAAAAACATAAATGTAAACAGAGTTCATAGTATATTAAACAAAGTATATTAAACAAAGATGTTCTGTAAGTAAAGACTGGGTAATTACGAATTTACCCAAGTAAAGCCAAATACAGTGCGGAGGATAATTAATGTGGCTGAGAGAACTCAATAATAATGGCTTTGAACTTTTACAATAGTGTGTTAATGCATGTGTCTAAAGGAGGGATTGCATTTACAGTCAAGAATTTTTGTTAGCGATTTTTACCACCCGGGTGAATTAAGAACTCATGATAAGAGATTATGAAAATTACCTTACTGAACTAAGAGCCGTGTTTGGCCCTTGTGTGCTATTCATTATTTTATTCTGTTTATAAAATATAAGATTTTGGAGATGTACATTTTTCTATAACTTGTCTTCGTTCTGTTTGTGTCACTTCTATGACATAGCTACTCTGTTAATAATCCAATTGAGTTAGAGAAATAATGAGTTATTGGGAGTGTTCTCTGCATGGTCAGACTAAATCAAGAGGGCTGCTGAGAAAACTAGCAAAAGATGCAAAACAAGTCATCCCACCATCAGTCCCTAAGTTCATCTCTGAAGAGACTGACTCAGCCCCTTGTACAGCCTACTGGTGTGTTTGGAGAAGCAGAGCATAAAAGTCCAGGACCTGAGAAGGCTCTATTTGAAATGGACTCATTCACTTGTCAGTTTGAACCTGGACTCATATGCTATCACGTAGACTGAGAATTTTGTGAGTTTGTGGGTGCTTTACACTCATCAGTGTGAAAGTATAGCCCCTCTAGAGAGAGAATGCTCTAGAGAGAGAATCACAACCAGCCTGTGATTTCGTGTGGGTCTTGCCTCAGACAGCCCAGAGCAGGTGTTTAACAGCTTCCAGCCTCACCTTTGTTGGTAAGGTGGCAAGCTGTTTGGAAGAAGATTCTCTTTCTGTTCCTTTGAAAACTTCATAGCACAGCAGGAGAATGACATTGTGTGCAGGTTTGGAGATATTCTGTAACAGAAGTAATGAGGAGTTGCTGCTACTTGTGGTTTAAGAGCACGTTTAAAATAGAGGAGTGTTTTTGAGCAGGTGCCTTTCCTAACTCATCCCAAAATCAATTCCAGACGTGGACTCAGTCCTTCTTCTTGAATCTATCTATTCTCACAGTGCCCATATCCTTATTACACAATGCGTGCAGCAGCCTCACAAAGTCAACCTTCCGTGACAAGAGTCAGAATTTTTCTACAGGTCTAGCATCTTTTAATATGACAGGCTTGTGGAATACCATACTGCTTCAGAATTCATGGTAAGAAGTTGTTATCAATAATTTTTATGGTGTTTTAAAAATGAGAGAGTTATATAACAAAAAAAAATGAAATGATGCATCCATACATCTCTGTTTGTTAAATGTCAGGTACTGATTGACTTTCTTGAAGTGCAGAAGGTATTGTATAGGAAGAACATTTTGAAAATTCTAACTGTCAGCAAAATTAAGTATATTTCAGTAGTGACATAAAAAATGTTCCTAATAGATACCCTAAGTAGGAAATAGAAGTGTATTACAAGAAAAAAAGTAAAATTTCCATTTTTTTAATGTAATGCTTTGTCTTAAAGGATTTTTAATTTCCATAAAGTGATTCACTGAGCTTTGAAACAATTGCCATTTAAATTATCAACGTGTAATAACAGAGGATGTTTTTAATAGCTCAGCAAAACCTATATTGCTAGTTTTTAATTTTACACCAGCACCTAAAGAGGAAAGATGGACAGTAGCTTTACTTGACAGTTAGCACTAATATAGGAGTCCCAACTTAAAAGGACACTGTTCATAACCATCATCATAAAAAACCCTTGCAAGTATTCTTTTGAAGTTCACTTATGAATTCGGTTGACTGTATTAATGACTTGTACTGATTTTTTGTGCTTGAGCTTTATTAGTGCAAATACTTATGGAAGGTGTATTTTAAGCTTGAGTGCCAGAATATTAATCAAAACCTTAATTACATATTCAGTAGTAATATTCACAATTCATATGGGTCTTACTTAATTTCATTACTCATCCAATCAAGGATCAGAAGAAATGACATAAGATTTAAATAGCAAATTGTTTTGGATATTTCTAATTAGTAGGCACAAAGGATTGGTTATTAAAGAAATTAATTTTGGCACCTTGAAAACTGAAGAATAACCTTGAAATAAGAAGAAACTCAACATTCAAATCTGTTCACAGAGAATTTATAAAATGTTTTTATGCATGCTTAATGTGTATAAAGTATTTGCAAATAAATAAACATTAGAAATATCATAGAAATATGTCTTCTAATGGCATGTCATAAATCATTCTTTGGAGAATTCTTCATGAATAACAACCTTAATAGTCATAGGGAAGGAAAAGGAAGACAGCAGGAAGACAGCAGGATTATTTGTGTTGATTTCAAGTAATTGTTTTGGGTTCAATTATTGCCGTTGTCACTCAAGATGTACTTTATTGTGAGAATACCTCTTTGGCCACAGAAATTCTAATTTGGTTAAAATGGACAATGAGTCACATTGGATTTATTTTACTATACAGGGGTCTGCCACTGCTTCATCTGTGCTTTCACCTCCCCATCCTCAAAAACCTGTGAAGTCTCCTTTTGAGGGGACAAGTCTTTGAAAACTGAGAACTTGAAGAACCGATGGGAGAATTGGGTCCTTCTCCCTGTCCTGCTGTCACTCCATGCTCTGTTAAGTGTCCTTCATCTGCACTACAACCCAAAGCTCTTTGATTCTATGATGTGCTGCTCTTGATGCCAGAGGAAGACTGCTCTGTGGCTCCCTCGAAGGTGCATTTCTATGAGCAATATTGGATTCTAAAAGCAAGGAAGCACAAAGCCATGGGAATGGTATAGGAATGCTATTGATTGCCATTGCTGAATGTGTACGTACCAGTGATTTGTTGCAAGGCATATCCTGACACAGGCTATCCCCACAGTTTTTGGTTTTGGGTTTTTTTGGTTTTTTTTTTTTTAATGTGAACATTATTTTAGCATATAGATTTCACAAAGAGAAGAAATGCATGAAGAAGTAAGGTAAAATCTGGGAACTGTCAGTCATGAAACTATCTTTTTAATTTCCTTTTTCTCTTGGCAACTATTTTTATCATATTCAAGCATTAGCTCTGAGAGAGAAATAATGTTCACTTCAAAAGCTACTTCCTCCTCAATAAATAATTCAAAACCATAGATTGTTCATGAGGAGTTATCAACACACTAGTAGTAATTTAATATACCGAGCAATTGCACTCACTTTAGCCTACATATGATTTAAATAGAATATGACAGTTTAGGGTCTCCATTTGCCCCATGGCATGTTGGGATCAAACTTGGCAAGTGATTGCAGTTCTCATATCTTCAGAAGAAGTGAATGAAAGTTGCATAATTCAAAAAGGATTTCTTAATTACATGCTAAATCAGAGTTTGCCTGCTTGTGTTCTGAATCCAAATTGTTGCCTAGGACCAGCTTTAAAGCATGCGAATATTTTCTCTGTCCCCTTTTAACTAGCATCTCAAATCTTGTATCTTATTTTAACTTGTTACTATTTTGAGGCACAGTTCCAGTTTATTAGTTACCTTTGATTTATCCCATGGGTGAAAGGCTGTGTCTACCCTTCCTGAGCTGTCTTGACACATAGGATACTTCAGCTGAGTACTACCTGCCTCCTGGAAGTTTTACATCCTTTGATTTTTAAAACAGTCTTTTTTTTTTCCTTTGCCACTAGTAACCCAGAACCCTACACCGAGGAGTGTTAACTACTGGTTGTGCTGGGAAGGTTTGTGTTTCTTACGGTCATAAATGGCTGTGGTTAAAAATATGCAAATTCCTTCTCATTCTAATCCTGTTGTCCTGTTGGTGGGAAAATGTAGAACGGGAGTACATCAATGGCATAGGTATCATGTACTACTAGAATAAATTTACAGATCTATCATACTGAACTCAGGTTAGGATTTCTCTTTCCCTACATTATTTTTTCTGAAGTGGCTCAGATCTGTTCATGGCTGTTCGTGCCTAGTTCATCTCAAATTTGGCATAAACTTTCTTTTTTTGGCTGTACACAAACAGAATTCATCTAAACACTCAATGACAATAAGCACTCTCATGATGATTTATGGCTATAGTCACTTAAACCATAGCAATTTGTCTCTGTTTTGCATCTATGGAAGTGGGTTTGCATGGAAGGCAAGGGATGTCTACAGTCAAGAGATGTTGAGTGCAATGCATAATTTTATGCATTTGGCCTTTGTGTTCTCTAGGGTCTTTATCTTCTAGAAAGCCTTTTGATAGGTAGCCTTCTAACTATACCAGAGTTTATGTCAAAGATACATAATGAAATCATACTTAGAGATTTGTAATTGTCTTGATGATAAGATGCAGTCCAGGGCTGTATTTCTTCGGGAATATAGCAGACTGAATTTGAGGAGTAACATGTGTTTCCATGTCCTTATGAAGGAAATAATTGCCCTTCAAACCTCTATAGTATTCTCCAATTCATCTGGCTAACAAACTAAAAAGATAGCCAGGCCTTCTCTCACAACATGTTTGCCTACAGGGAAGGCTGTACCTGAATAATTCTTCCTCCAAAGTTTCAGTATAATTTGAATAGATTTAGCAAGGGTTTAAGGGGAGCCATACTCCTTTCTTATAAATCCCTGCTTGCCAGAGGAAAGGTTTTGGCTCATTGCTGTGAATGTAATGCTGGCCTTGTTATTTAACTTCCTGGCTAACCTGGTCTTTTGGCAGAACTACACCAGAGATTTTCATTTTGGAAAAAGTCTACTGATCATACGGCATGCATGGAAGGAGCAGGCAACATTAGGTCAGTGGCATGCAGAAGTAAGGTACGTTGGGTCAGTGGTAGATGTGTTTCTGCTTTGATTTAAAGTGTCTTTGAGATGTTCAGAAATTTCCTTCATGTTCCAGTGGGATAAGAGATTGGACGCATGATGGAGCAATGGTGA
The DNA here is from genome assembly GCF_009829145.1 of Chiroxiphia lanceolata. Lineage (NCBI taxonomy): Eukaryota > Metazoa > Chordata > Aves > Passeriformes > Pipridae > Chiroxiphia > Chiroxiphia lanceolata. Next base: position 40,470,556 of record NC_045637.1, on the reverse strand, counting down.
TCAGCACATAACTCATAATGCTACACGGGATGTGTTTTGAAGCATCAGCCATTACTCTGCAGCTAGATGAAAGAGACATCTAAAGATGTACTCTTCTTGTCTAACTGAGAAACTGGTCTCAGGTTGGTGCTGACACATCTGGAAGAAGGACTTTAAAGAGATATCTATCTATCTCTCTCTATATAAAGATATATATACATATAAAATTAGTGCACAAGGAGTAAAATGGGGAAAATGAGGATAGAACAGTGGATATGGAAATGTTAATAGTCATTTGGTTAGCAAAGAAAACTCTAAGCTGCCGAGAAAGTAAAGTGTTGATGGCACATTGCTGCTAGGATTGTTCAGTGGCTGAGTGTTGACCCTAAGGAAAAAGGTGAAACATTGGATACAGATGGGCCAAAAAGCTGTGCAAGAAAAGTAAAGTAGAAGAGTCTGTGCAGAACTTCATATGACACCATGACTGGAAATAGGGCCTTGAATATTGTGCGCTACGGAGAAAGAGAACTCAAACTAGACACATTCTGGTATACTACTGAGTATTAATGATATGTTAACTTGAAAAAGTGGAATATATGTGTTTAAAAACTAATTTTTTTAGGAGGTGTGCAAAGGTCATTTCCCTGGGTAGTACTGGGCTGCTGTAATGGATTGCTGGAGTCCAGTTGTAAGAAGGGAAGGGTAGACATTCCAGAAATCTGTGTAAATGTTATCCATTGTGGGGGATTTAAACTACTTAAATGGATATTGGGGAGCACAGCCTATTAGTAACCATCACAGGTGTTTTCATGTGGTAGATAAGAGTCTTTATCAAGTAGCTAAATGTATTAATAAGATGTGTTACAGTGTTCTGGTTTTCTATGGGGATATTTCAGACTTTTTAGAATTTCTCAGTAAACAATAAGGACACTATGGAAGACTGATAACACTGAATAACTTTCAAGAGAGTGATCACAGATAACTTCCTTTTATGTTTCTTGAGGAAATAAAGTGTCTAAGTGTTTTTTGTTTTGTTTTGTTTTGTTCTCCACGAAAGAGCAAAATTTCATAACTGAGTCAAATGGTAAGAGAAACTTGCAGTTACAAATATATAAATAAATTCTAAATTTCTTTGAAATTAATAATGCTAACACTGCCAGAATCTCAACATCAAAAAAGAGAAAAAATTGTAGGTTGTGACTCTATAATGAAGTGCTTGTTCGCAACACCATTAGGAATCTGCAAAAGACACCTTGTCCCCTTGCACCCTTCCTTCTGAGCTGCACACTGCGGCTCAGAGATCAAAAGGTTTGGAGATCAAGTGCAACTTTCCAAAGCCAAACCAATATGGGCTTTACAGAAAAAAAATTGAAAATAGCAAAACACTCTTCAGCTATGTAATAGGGACAGAAAAAGTAAGAAATAGAGCTGCTATCTTATGAGGGTGGATATTAAAGATAACCTAGATATGACTTTGTGCTTTCCCTCATTTTTCAGTATAGATGTATATGTTAGAATGGTGGTAAATGGAAGACAGATATTGCAGTAGTAGTAAAACAGAAATAACCACAACTGCAGTGAAAGCAACATCAAATGAGTTTATCTTTGAAAAATCAAAGGGAATTCATAATTCCCATTCCAGAAAACTGAAAGAACTGGTGAATTACATCTGTATTTTGAAACTGTTAAGATAGAAATCGTACCATAGGGCTGGAGAACAGTTACATATTTAGGAAGCTGAGAAATAAAACTGTTCTTCAACTATCCATCTATGAGTGAGTGATGCTGTAAGTGTCCTTTCCTTTAAAAACTTTTCTAAAGACATACAGTTAAAGGGCAGGGAGCGAAAGAAATAAAGTGCAACAAGATTGGTACTGCCAGACTGATTTGAGAACTTTCTCAGTACTCTACTGAATTTTATAGGTGAAGGTAATGTGCTGTGTGTTTTCTGCCTGACAGGAAAAACCTTTGATGCATCCTGGAATTTTTCAGCAGAGCTGGACAAGAAGCCTCTTTCTTCTCCTCTCATCCAGGAGACATATGTTTAAATCACTGCATTACTATTGTGCCAGAATTTCCAACCTATAGCTCTTTTTGTTTTCAAAATTCTGAATTTTATGTCAGATAGAAGTTTGCATTTCACAGCCTGGTCTAAGCATATTGGGATTTTGTTTATTCTTCAGGCATGATCTGAGCAGATAAAAAAAATTGCTGGTGGAAATACAGTCAAAACAAATTGAGGCTTTCTACATTTTGATTTTGCTCCACAGAGATGTATTGTCACATGCTATGAAATCAGGGGGTTTAAAAACTTCAGAGTCAATGATTTAAGCTTCCGCTAAGCATCTTCTCAAATAGGATTCAAGCTTGTATATCTGTGGCATACCCCAAGACCATAGTTAAATTGGAGCTTTCCATATGTTGCAGCATGCCAGAAAATTTCACTTAAGCTTTGCTATGACAATATGTGTACAGGACCAAGTTTTCCCAAAAGGTACAATATTCAGTTTTGGTACATAGTCTTGGAGAGACTTTGCTGGCTGCTTAGCATCTGTGAGCATTTAGGTGTTTAGTTGGGTGTCTGCAAAGTGACAGAGGAAACTTATCACTGAAGATTGACTAACTTTATATCATTTAGATCCAAAGTGTAGGGATAAACTGCTCCAAACAAAAGCTTGCCTGGGTATTTTATTGACCATGTGCCTTCTACTTTGTGAGACTGCCTGCTTGGGCTTTTTAGGGTAACAGTAAAAGGACTTTTGTCAGTTCCTGCAAATTGAAGTGGTGGTGGGCTTTTTACATGTAGAATTTTGTATTGTCTTTAAATCAAAATGTAGAAATAATGTCATGTTACTGTGGTAATGGCTTTATTATAGTTTTTATACTTTGAAACATTCTCATCTGCTGCTGGAGAATAAGCACAACAGCCAGAGAATGAGACTGAGAAACAGAACAGTATTACATCACTGGGACAGAATATATATTCCTTGTCCACAATTGTAATGTCACAGGTATATGTCAAGTAGTGTTGAAAAGCTTTCTTTAGGCTGTATTCAGTAGAGTTTGTTGACTGGCTCATACTAGAGTTTTTCTAACCTCAGGCGTTGATGTATACCCTTTCCCTGGTGTTACATAAATCTGGGTGCTTCAGAAACTGAGTTAGTCTGAAGAAAAGAAATAAAGATGTTTTGGTGTGAGTCTGGAATGCCTTCCGTCTCGTGCAGAGTGCCACAGCCCCTACTGGTTAAGTAGTACTTAACTGAGTGTTAAGCCAGTTTAAAGTGCAAAAGGTAAGTGGATACATTACACCGTGTGGTGGCCTGCAGCAGAGGCACCCTTGCTTTAGGCTCCACGTGAAGTCCCCACAGGCTTAATAATGTCTGACTGCTTTAATCAGCCTACTGACTGTAGTTCAGAAATTCACAAAGCAAGTAGTATCTTACTCATCCTAGGGAAAAAAAAAAAAGATAAATATAGAATCAGGCCATGAGGTTGTATTGTAAGTTTGCTAAGAATAGTTGCAAAGGGGATTACTCAATCACTGAGAGCAGTAGAGCAGTGGAACTTTTTTTTTCTTTTCCCAAAGAGTTGGGATTTTTTTTTTTTTTGGTGAGTAATGCTTCAACAGCCCTCACAGTGAAGAGATGTATACAGACTTCTGGTCCTACCAGCATGATGCCACCAGTTTTAAGTAGATATACAAGCAGATGAAGAATCAAGCCAGATTTTACTGAGCTCAAACAAATTCAGTCACAGGAGTGAGACAGAAATTGATGACTAAATAAATAAAATATTAAGTGCATTACATTGCTTCCTTTTTTTTACTTTTTTTTCTTCTTTTAAAAAAGTCAACTACCATTCATGCAGATACAGCAAAATATTGTTGGGCCAAAAGACTGTTCAATTTCAGCTGCTGATTTGGACCCATGAGCAGACAAGAGGCACCTTGGACGGCGGATTATTTTGCACTGCTAAAGCATCCAGACTTGTATAGACTGCTGATATTCTGTATTTATATACTTCTTGATCTTAAAACTAATTTTAAAACTTTTAGAAGTCAACAAAAACTATTCCAGTTGTGCTTTATGCTAGTGAAGCTTTTGCTGAAAAACAGGACACATTTCAATAGCAAGATTAGCTAGACTGTGAAATATTACCCCTCAGGGAAGTTGTAGGAGACCAGTTGCACGGATCATTTAAATGCAATTAGAAAAACCAGCAGAGGATGGAGCCAGGCAATTCCCCCTCCCCACCCCCCTTTCCTTCCTCCCCAAATAAGTTTGAAAAATGTCATTTGGGGAAATAATAATGGATTCAGGTTGCATTTAGCAAGTAGTTTTGGCTGAGAAGGGACAAATTTTAAGATCTTTTCTTCCAGTAATTTTATGAAAATGTCTGCATGTTTGGGAAAGAAGTTTCACACTAAAAATATGACTTGCTATTTTGCAATTTAGTGCTTTCATTTATGAGTTGGGTCATACTTGTTCCAGGTTGATGTAAAAATACATAATTATATTTTTATTTTCCTGATTCTTTTTTTGCCCAAGATCAGATTTTAATTGAGCTATTCTTTTGTTTATTTGCTTGTTTTCCATCACAGTCAGCCAAACTATCTGTTATTTGCACAGTTCCAGAAAATATACTGAGAAGTAACTTTCAGGCTTATAGAAGGACAGACTTCATGTCTTTTCCGGTGAGGTCTCTTTCATTTAGAGCCTGTGACTTACAGGTTGAGTTGGCTGTCTCAACCTAAGTAATGCCTTTACTAGCTTTCAAGTTTGATTTTTCTGAAAATCTGGTGATGAGTAGGAATGACTTCAGTTTCAGTAAGAGGTACACTTTTGTATTCCCTCTCAAAATTAGGGTCTAAATAACTCAAATCTGGTGCTTAAAGCTACAGCAGTTCTAAATAGCAGTAAAGACTGAAAGGGTCTATAGTGGTTCTTAAGTCTTAGATTGCTTTTCTGAACAAGGGGGAATTTTACCTGGGGAGCCCTGGAAGGTTACCTCTTATGCAACTTCCACTGTATGTGTGTCAATTCTCTGACAGATAGGAAAGAATTGAAACCAGCAACACTTCATAAAGATAAGAGTTTTGGGAGCTACTGGGATTAACACAGCAATATTTAGCAATCTATTGTGAAGCAGCAGATGTATAATTCAATATAAATAAAGTAATTAATCATATTTCTTTCTTTAATGGTGATTAAAAAGAAGTACTTAGAATTAGAAGTTGACTACAAGAGCTTGTTTTTGTCTCGGTGGTGAAGGTGGTGTTTTTCCCTCTCTTGCTCTCTGTTGTTAATTAGGGAAGTAGTGATGGATGTGTAGATTAGGTTGCACATAATCTCATCTGAATATTTAATCATAAATGATTAAGATGAAGATTTATAGCATAGATTTTGACATTCTGGGTGATATAGCAAGGTTAATAGAGCTATATTCTCTCCAGTTACGGATTGTCTGGGAAAGCAGGAAAGACAATAGTGTCTACTGACATTAGAGGGCAATAAGATCTCCAAGAATGTTCTTTCCCTTTTTTATTTTTGTAAAAAAAATTGTGCTGATAGTCTGATGCAACATTAAAAGTTCCTTGAGGGAAAATTTAAACAGAAAAAAAAAAACAAAATTGAAAGGAAAATTCTACTCTAATAATGCATACAGCTGTGGATTCTCATAGAAATATATATGCAGGTCTGATTTATTTAAAAAATCTGAGATGTTGTTTGATGGAATAAGCAGCTAATGTGATACGGTATGACCAAGGTCAGAAATTGTCCTGTACTCTTGAGTTGTACTTTTTTGGATTGAAGACTACTGAGCTGCACGTTCCACACAGTCTGGAGAGGACAAGACTATTGATATCCTCGGGACCACATGAGCTGGGTATGCAATCATGGGTATGGTTGCATGCATTAGCTACACGAATAACTGGAAAGTTATTAGGAAGTATAGTAGTACCATGATTATTAGTACAATATTTGTGCAATATATTCTTTTATAATCTCCCAACAAGAAGGAATAATTGATTAATTATAATGCTGCTCTGCAGGATCTGATAATTAGATATCTTTAGATAATTCTTGTTTCGCTGGAGGAAGAACTGAGGTTTGAAAAAATATGGCCACAATAAAAATAAAAAATTAAAAAACCCCAAAACCAGGCAAAACCAAAACATGCACACACAAAAAAAAAAAAAAAAAAAAAAAGAAAGGCATGTATGATGGAAGTTGAGCATCTACATGCAAAATTCAATCTGAAATTCAGTTCAGCCACCATCTCTCTGGAAACATTCAAACTCTGTGGGCATCATATTTTTAAACTATACATTTATGAATTAAAAAAAAAGGAAGAAAGGACATGTAGAAATATCTAAGCATTAATATTATTGGTCAACTTGTTGTCTGTGTCACCCTAGATCTGCCTGGGATATAAAAATTAGAAAGTGTTTGGTACATCCATTTTGGGATGCACTGAGACAGACAGTCTACAGGCTTGCCAATGGATATTCTGGGACCAAAATCTTTGAAATTATTAGCTCAGGTGTTATGCTGTTTTCAGGCTCTGTGGTAGCATACCCATGCGGTGCCACTTGGCATTGTGCAGGTGTAGCACTTACTGCCAGATCACCCTGTCATTGTTTTTCTCTCAGAGTAGGGCTTAGGATAGGGTACTCACTAGTACTCAGCATTGGCCAAAGCGTATTGCCGCTCAAGGCAATGAAAATTTTTACCAGGCCCTTTAAAAAGAGAGCTAGGAGATTGACATTTTTAAAAATCTATGTTATGGGAATTCACAAAGAATGAATTTATCCTCAGAAACCTAATCTTGCATTCAGCTTGAAGGAGGGAGTGTCCCCCAGGAGGGGAGTTGACAGCAGAAGACTGGTTATAGCTGCTTGGTACTTTGAATTATAGCCCTGGAAGAGCCCATCTCTTCTGCTGCCCGTGGGAGGAACCTAGGGAGCCTGGGGAAAAGTCAGGCACTGTAAATATCTCACCAAGTGGCTTTTCTTTCTGTCTTCCTTACTTCTGTATGTCTAGCCCTGGGCTGTTGTTGCTGACCCTTTCTTGCATCCGCTGACATTACCCCTGCCTACTCCTGTCATTCTTGTTCCCTGTTATCAGATTTCGGGTGGGAGTACTACCTTTTCTGTTCACAAATGCCTCCCCTATAACATTGACCCAACTCGGGTGGTCATATCTGTTTGCTTGTGAAATCTATCATGTAATTTGTGTTGAGGATAGAAGGATAATTGTTCCAACAGCACCAAAGGTAGTTGTCCTTTTTCATTTTTTAGGGAGTGGATTTTTTTACCAGACTTCGCAACTTCAAGCAGTAAATGAGCTGTTTAAGCCTTTTTGTAAAAGCCATTGTTCTCTCTCTGTAAAGTCAAAAGAATTGACATATCTCATTAGTCTGTTAAGCAGTACAAAGATAAATGCTTTATATATAACAATGAATACAGATGATGATACCAGTTAATTGGTAGGCTTTATAAATATAAACTAGTGTGTCTATGAAGAGCTTTTCCTTCTGGAATATCATGATTTTTTTCTCATTTCATGGATAATTTAGTGTTCTAAATAGATGAATACTAATATTAGTTGATCACAAATGAAAACTGTTTACAGTAAAACATGAATATTGTCTGTTTTTAGTTAAGAAAAACTGCTTTTAACTTTTGTTTGTGTTTCTTTCATAAACAGTTGGAGATTTAGATAGAATAGGGGTGTTAATGACTTTGTAAAGAAGATCTGAGATGATTGAATTCTCATAGGCAAGTGGTGAGTTGTGATCACTGTTTCTTGTTGGCTACAAATAAATTATAAAGCTAATCCATGCTTAAATGTTTCAGTTTTCTTTTTGTATTGTTGTTCAGCTGGATAGTTATTTACCAGTGCAAAATCAAGCTTGATACACAAACAAAATCCTAGTATTTTTTCCTCAAGCGTATATAGATGTATGTAAGGCAGAAAAATGTGTTGTCAGCTCCCAATTTATTTGAAATTCAGCACTTCTCAGCAAATTTTGTTCACTTATGTATTTGTTTCATTTACCTCTGGAGTCTTGTCTTAGAATATGTTTCTGTGGATAATTACACTAATAGGTCCATTTGAAAGCCTGCTGAGCAGGGCTGGACCTTTAAACTGTAAACTTCGTCAGGCAAAGACCATAACTAAAGTGCTTATAAAATTCATATCTTGGCAATGATGGGTAACATGCCTGGAATTGGAAAATAATAGCAGAAGATAATGAGGGGATTTCCAGGAAATTAACTCAATCTTAACCCTAATGGGAGACATGCTTGCTTTTTTAGTCAGAATGTCCTTTTGCATGGGAATTGTGTGATGTCTGGTGAAGGGACAGCATATCCTAATAATGACTGGCTGCCCTTCCCAGTGTATCAGCAGGACTAACAAAAGATATTTCCCCTTCCTACAAGCCTTCTTTCCTTTTATTCTGAAGCCATCATGCCTACAGCAGCACCACCAAATACCACTCTGAGTGAGACACATTTGTGATGCATGCTTGGGAGTAAATTAACAGCACTGAACTGACAGTGACCTGTAACATAACCCAGGGTTGAAGGTACTGAAGGTAGACAGAGATGAATGATCAGTGTGTTAAGGTATGATCCGTGTAGCAGTCCTCACTATGCAATTCCTGAAGGGCAGGTATAGTTAATACAGAGGAGAGATATGCCTTTTTGTATGCATACTGCTACATTCATAAGTGAAAAGTAAAAACTTTTCTGTTTTTTGCTGGTGAGTTCACAAAACTGCAGAAAAGCAGCATTAGTTAGCAATAAAGAAATAAATTGTTCATCTGTGTTGCCAATATTAAAAGAGCAGATGTGATAGATTTTCCTAAAAGAACTTTTTATTCATATGCTGAAGTCAGGAAGAGCATAATTAGAAGTTAACTAAAAATAAGAGCCAGTTTTCTTATTGACAGCTGCCTAGGCAAGTATCTGTACAGCAAAAAATATTCGACCCCAACATGTACTTCTAAAATTGCTTACTGCTAAATTTGCTCAGACGGGTCATGGTGTTGTTGGTTCTTTTGCTGCTAAGAAGTGACACTAATGATTACATTTCCATTTTGAAAGCTATTTTTATTGCAGTACTTAGAAACTATGAAAAAATCTTTACTGGTACTATTGGCAAGAAAACTGCTTTTTTCAAAGACATTCTACTAAATGGAGTAGAATTTCCTAATAGTTTTTGATTAAAATAGTGTTTTTTTAATTTCTGAATCCTTTAAATATCTTTTGCCAGTGGTTTGTTGCATCACTTCAACTTTAATGCTGTCAGTGCAAAATTTCTCTTTAAAGGACACTTGAATTCTGTCAATAGCCAACACCCCATCTGTTCTAGACAGCAGCATAAATGGGATAATTTTTTTCATCAATAGTTCTATCCGGAAAAAAATCCCCACAACAAAGTTTTGCAGTAAAGCAGTTTTCTAGCATCTTATTCATAAACCTATGCATATGCATTCCCGCAAGCACACACAGACATTCCCTTCTGCATACTATCTGATTGGTATAAGAGGTGGCATAAGCATAAGGATTTATGAATAGACCTACATATGATAATATCGGCCATGTTCAGATCCATTCTTTTCCACTGTTTTTGCAGGCAGCTTTCTGGTGCTTTGCAACAACTTGAGTTAAGGCACTGTTATAAATGCTGTCCTTTGATACTTGGACCAATTCCTTGCTGGTTTGAATTTTCACCAGTGATATCGTGAGGCCTAGCAGGAGTTTTCCAGCAGTAATGGTTGAGAAGACAGGAGTTGCTTAATAACTGTATATCATTTCAGTTGAAATAGAAATTGAGAAGTCTCTGTATGAACTTCATTAATCCTGTCTGATGTATATATGAGGAGGCATGATATGCACATTTGTGGTCCCAGAATGATGTGCATCTTGGGACCATCAAGCTGCACGACATCCCCCAGAGATAACCTCAGTCCTTCCTCCTGCCACTTTGGCGGGAACTCTTGTTGAGGCCTGCCTTGAATGAGAAATAAACTCTTGGGAAGACTGCCTCTGCTGGTGGCTTGCTGGAGAGCACTCTGAGACCTGCATGTTCGTGAGGCTCACTGAATAACTCTGTCATGAAAGCATTTCCAGCCTTTTACTTTCAGTCAATGGGATCACTTGCTTCAGCCTGGAATGGCATCACAGCGTTGTTACTGTTGAGCTCTGCCTTGCATGACCCTTGTGGAGATAGTTGGGGAGCACAAACCTCCAACAGTACGGTGGAAACTGAGCAGATGAAAAACATGTCGGATGAAGTAAATAGTCAAGAATGGGGGCAAGGAACATTCAGTTAAATCTTATCTAGATCTGTTAATGGTACAGATTACTATTGATGCCAATAATAAATAAATAAATTAATTTCATTTGTATTTAGTTCCATGAGGTTTTAAATATTTTTCATTAAAAATGTTTATCGACTGCTTTTGGTTTAACTCATCAAATATAACACTTCATAAATGACAGAAAGAAATCAAATGAGGAAAGCTTTCTATAATGAATTTTAATAGTATCACTGGTCCATGTTTTATTTTTTAAATGAAAAATTTTCATCTCATCCAGAATTCTGGCCCAAGTCCAACATCACAGCTATTGTGTACTGGAATCCTCCAAAAAGGTAATCTAAATTAAACAGAAGTGTGAATCCACAGTGGATTAATTAAATGACATTGAACTCTCATGTGGATACTCTGAATCAGAATTAAAAGTGTCTTGATTCAATTTAACTTAATTTCCAGAGTAAATGAGTTAATTGAGCATACTGTAATTTTGAATGAAAGTGTCTACACAGAGGTTTAATGTGTTTTGACTAATCCACTTTAAAAATTAATTCAGATTAACTTTCTTGAGTGATCCTTGTACTGGCAAACCCTTGGTAACTTGATAGGAAGTCAAAGAAAGGTTACTGCTCCAAAAAGAAGACTGTTATTGTGACCAGCAGTTCAGATTTGATTTTTGTGTTGGAATTTTGTACATCAAGAAACGGCTTTATTTCTTGGTTCATAAATTGTTCTTCTTTAATAAAATTCATTCTATCAAAGAAATAGAAAGTAGTTGTGCAGCCTCAGAAGTGAAGTACAGGTAATGGTGCAGTTGGTATTGCCACAGGAGGTTGCTTTATGTGATTCATTTCTGAACATCAGAGCAGGGAGATACCAAGTATTTCTGGTATTACAAGAACATAGTAACAGCATTTTTCAGAAGGTGAGAAGGATAGAGTTAGCATTTTTTATTTTGTAAAGTAATAATGAACCACCATGGACCTATTCCACTCTTGATTATAAGCTAATAGGGAATCATTGAGATGAGAGTGTGAAAAGAATACTACCCTGGTATAAAGAAAAGCAAATTAATCGGTAGCTTTACATGATCAAATCACGTGAGTTAAGAGTGGTTATAGTATTGGCAGTACTGGCAGTCAGGACAGAAAAGAGAAGGTGAACGTCACTTGATATCTGTGCAACAGTGGATAGGGGAATGGTAAGGAAGAGGGAAGTAGAGAAACACAGATATCTCTTTCAATGGTGAAGATTCCGGAGCAAAAACTCTGGGTGCTATCCCACCTTAATCAGGTCTCCTGAATGAACTATGAATCATTAGCTGGACCTTGGAATGAAAGAGGTGGAGTGACTAATCTAAGTAAGCCATGCCCGTATGGGCTTCCCTGAGCCACTATGTTCATCTGTCCCACGATTCCTGGCACTGCTGTGACATTTTGGAATTGTTGACTGTCTCAGCTAAAAGCATGGAGAGGGAGATGTTTTCTCTTCCTTCAGCTGATTATAAAAAAAAATATGTAAGGAGAATCCAGTTTGGTGTCATATGAGACCGAAGTAATATCAAGCAAAGAACAGAAAGGCATATTCATCACCGGAAAAATATCAGGAAAGAGGGATAAGGACTCAGCTGCTATCTTGCAGAAGTAGTGCTTCCTCCACTGATGCAGAGATTAACATATTTATCTTGGTCAGCTTTTTTTCTTCACTGGTATTTTATTATAATTTTTGTGGTAAGTAATTTATGGACTCCTTAAGACTTCAGGACTCAGTCCTGAATATGAAGAAGCTACAGAGCTGAGACAGTTTCAAGTGCATTCTTTAATTGTACTTTGAATCTTTGTCCTTATTACCCACTTTTGTTATACTCTGTCCCTTGCAAGAGCCTTTAAGACCAAATAGCAGCCTTCAAGCATTTACAGAAATTGCAGCACCTATTGCTAGTAAAATGAAGAAACAGATGCATAAGAAAATAAGCTTTTTAAACACCTGCTTTAATTTTACTGCAAGAATAAGCTCTGGAAACAAAGCCCCGATTGGAAGAGTGCAGAGAATCAAAAACAAGTTGCATGAGTGTCTTCACTACATCTTTTAATTATGATGAAATTTTGCCACATTTTCATTCTGTATTATTATCAGAGCACAATTTTCATGCCTTTCATATTCTAAAAACTCCAGAGTGACACACACATTTATTTCTAGTATTAAATTGTGCTGCTAAAGCACATTCTGTTTGGCATGACGTCCTTTCAGTTTAATTTTCTCCAAAAATCCGTTTCATCTTTTCAGAATATAAATGGTATACCATTGACCCTTCAACTTCCTGCTATTCCCTCCTGCCTTCAGTACTCAGATGACTAAGTTGGGAACGTGTTCAAGTGGTGGCATCTGGCTCTTTGGGGAGCTCTGTGAGCAATTACGCTGGCAGTTTTACAGATGCCTCTTCATGCATTGTGGGGTGAATCTGAGCTTTTATCTTTTAGATATTTGTGATTTGGAAGAACTTGCATGCTGGTAAATAACTACACTCTTCCCTTCTTGAGTATCTGTTCAAGGCTAAACTAAATGCAGCTGCATTAAAAGCTCATTGCTTTATGAACCAGACATAAATAAAAAACATACCAGTGTTCATTTACAAAATTGTTTTTAAAGGCTTGGATACATAAACAGCATCCTCCTTAAAGACTCTACTCTTTGTCTTCCAGATAACAGACATTGTCTTGTTAGCCAGGTATTTCCCAACTGGAAATTTAAGTACTAATCCTTGAAAGAGAAACTGTTAGTTCTTTAAAGAGAGTATTTCCTTATAGTTCCCTTTAAAGACTAGTTGATTCAGGTGTGCTTGAAGAATATTAAAACCTGGATGCTTTCGGGTATATTTTTTTAAATAGGTGCATATGTTAGATATATTCAGAATAATCAGAAGAAGGCCTTATCAAAAGGTTGTTTTTTCTCAGAAATCAGTCAGTTGACACTGAAGTAGAATGTAGAGACAGGCTGGAGTTCAAAGAGCGCTGATGGATGCAAGAGGGTGAGAGCTTCCAGACTCTATAGCCTTTGATTTTTTTTACCCAAGATAAAGTGTGGAGGCCAATTTATTTTTATTTTCAGGGCATATCTGACTTGATCTCAAGCAATTTTCTTAATTTCTTCTGGGGACATGGAGGCGTGTGTAGGTAGGCATTATTAAGGCTTGAAAATCTGTCAGTATGGGTAACACAATTAGCTGGAACATCTAAAAGACATCAAAGTCTTAAATGAGATATCTTTAAGTGATGATGTCTCATTTCATCCTGAACTGAGTTCAGAGGACAGCAGATTTACATGTGAAAATGTCATGAGTGCATCTAATACAGCACACTCCAGGATTTGTCTGTGGAATCTGTACAGAGCAGAGGGGGCAGTCTGGTCCAGAGCTTAGATAATGGATATAGATAGTGGATTTATAGATCATATCAGCTTCAAAAAAATCTGGTCTGGGTCATAGAATAACATTTGCTAGTTGCATTACTGGCAAGATTACATATTGCCTTTTGGGATCTGAGCTTGGTGAATTCAAGGGGAACCAATTTTTATAGTTGCAGGAGAAAAAAATGAGGCCTTCAGACGTGGCAGAGCCTCCCACAAGTGCTGAGGAAACACTTGAGGTATATGATGTAACCTGGAAAATCCTGGTATCAGGATGCTGTGTCATCTGAGAAAATTCCTTAGAATTTTATTTTGATTAAAACTGCTTGATTATAATGTTTGATTATGAACTATTTCATAATGTGTTCTTTAAGAAGCATTCCAGGATTGAGGAGTTTTACATAGCATTTCCAATGAGATGGATTTCGAGCAAATACACCATAACAGAGTTATTATGAGTTCTTAATCTCTTTTAATACTTAGAAATAGAAACTTCTGACTGATCTTTTTCCAGTTGTTAGTCTGTAATGTACTCATTTGAAAGATTAGCTGATATTTTGTAAGGCTACCTAAAGTAAAATGTGAATCAGCTTAGCAGAAAGACAGAATTTTTATATATCCCATAGAAGATTGAATTACAGCCTTTGAGGATCCTGTGTTCACACTCCCAGTCATAGCTAAGAGGCAGTAAAAATTGTTACTGAACTGTGAAGATCCTATGACTTTCATGTGTCTTAGCCAATTTGATTACTGAACTGTACCTGGTTTTAATTTCTGCCTGAAACAACTGGCACACAGAGGAACATGGCAATGGCCTTAGACAACCCTTCTGCTGGCATTTAAGAGAAAAAGTAAGGAGGTAGCTAATTTTGAAGCAATCGTGACTCTCCATTCCTACTCCCTGGGGGAGAGAGATGAACAAAACTGGCCAGACTCAGAAGGGCCAGACAGGGGCCTCAGGGAGAACTCTAAAGTTAGGGAAGAGAATATGTAACCTGGCTTTTGTGACAGTTTTCTCCAGTTGCTTTTTCTTATGGGTTCTATAGAAGCTGTTTGGAGCTCCTGTATTTATCATCCAGCCACCTCTCCAGAAAGATGTCCCTTGAAGATGTCAAACTTATTAAGACCTGCTGAAAAATGAGGTTGGTACATAGTGAAGACACCTAACTGATGAACCCAGTAGGGTTTTTTTGCATTTAGGTCTTCACCCTTGGAACACAACCTGATATTATTTTGTGATGAAACCTCGATATATACCCCTGTTGTCTCTGAAAAAAAGTCTGGGTATATGAGTCAAAAGAGAGCTAGGATACACACCAGCAGGTCTTGATGAGAGACCAGAACTTCAGAGAGTATTGTGATGTGCATTGACGCTGCACGTAAGAAGCAGTTTGGTGTTCTACCTCAGAAGTCTCCAAAGTAGGGTGCATGCACAAGACAATCCATGGAAGTGTAGGAAAGATATACATTTTTTACCATTAATAAATTAAATAATATTTATTCATTAATGTAGAAAATAAGATTTTTTGAAAGTATTTATTTATTCCTTAGATCATCCTTTTCCATTTCTATTTTTGTGTATGCTTAAGAATATGCATAATATATTAGTATAGTAGCACATTAATATAATTAATAAATAAATAAAATTTATTTTGCTGAAAAGGATTTTACTGATAGGTGTTCACAATCAAAAAAGTTTGGAGGCCACTGATGGAGTTTATTTCTCAGGTGAAGGAGTATCAGGCCCTTCCGTAAGGCAAGAAAAGATAAACTCTAAGAGTCTTGCCTTAGTAAGACAGTCTCTGTAAATTCAAATGTACAGCCTCTCTGTAAATCGGCCAAGAACAAAAAAGTAATTTCTGAAGGTAGCATGTGACTGGGGAAAGATTGGGAAAAGGGACCATTTCCATCAGCATGAAATATTCTTTATTTGCATAATGTTTAACTACTACTTAGTAAAAGGTAGTTCAACCTCCATTATAATTATTTTAAAATTACTGCATTTACTTAGAAAAAACCCTCAAACTAAAGGGACTTAAATGCAATAATTCATTCTCTTAAGCAGATAAGTTTCCTGATGGAAGCTCAGTTCCAAATTTATAATAATGAAAGCCAACAAAGAATGATTTTGAGATATTTTGTTGCCCATGCTAAGTATTATTAAAAAGAACTATGTGTACAGTTCTTTTTTTTGTCTTTCTTAAAAAATTTCCCAGGCAGATGAAATCTCTTATATATTGAATAAGGCAGAAGCTTAACCAGCTTCACGCAGTTGTATCAGTAGAAAAGAATAGTGTGAAAGACAAATGGGAAATTAAGCAAATTTCAAGCATGACTAGGTAGGATCAATTTTGCAAGCCATCTATCTGAACTTGCTTTAGGAAACAGTAGGAATGCCATGAAAAATCTTAAAACTACAAATAATTTATTATTGGTTTAAGTACTTCACATTCTGAATGCCTGCTTCTCTGTTACACTGAAAAATGTCCAACAAAAAAATCTCTATGCCTTCAGGTCTTAAGATCTACCTATAAAATAGAGAAAACCAGTGGAATACTCACTTCTCATCTTCCTCTTGGGTTTTAATCTATGTGTTGACAAATGGAAATAAAACACAAACGGACAGTAATGTGCCAAAGTCTATTGCAATGTATGTATATAAAGTCAACAAGGTTCAAAGCCTATAAACAATAATTTCTAAACTCTCGCCCCAGTCAGCTCAAAGAACAGAAGAGATTCTATAGCCTGTAACATGTCCTAGCTATGGCAGAACTGGGTCTGTTGACCTGACAGAGTGAAAGCCAGGACCACACAGGAAGCAAATCCTGAGGGTGCAGCTTGTGGAAGTGGATGCTTTCAGCTTCCAGCTGAATCATTTGGAGAAGTCAATTCTCTGCTTATTTAGGGCCAAACCAGTTTTTTATCAATTTCTGTATCTTACTATTTATATATACTCTTGTACAGAATTCACATTCTACATTGTACTAACCTCTTAAGAGTTTCTAGACATACGTATGAGGGTATCTGTGTAATATGTGTGATACAGGCAATTCCATGCTTTACTGGTGTTTGTTTCCAAATGACTCTGAGGCATAGTGCATTAGTTGTTTAATCTTCAGAGTCATTGCATGAATAGCTAAAATAAGTTACTTGCTACTGCTTTGTTAGGTGAGCCATTATGTTAGTAAGGGATCTAGGAAATTAAGGGCAGGCATCTCTTACTCTGCTTATTGTAAAAACAGCGTAATCGTATAGAGGATGAGTTTGTTGATATACATATATAGCTATGCATTCCATTGTGTAATGTAAAGAATTTTCAGAGAGGTAAAGAAGTCTGTATGATAGATGCACAGCACTGTAGCAAAACTGCCACTAGTAACATTTGCTGAGCTCAAAGTACAATTCACTTTCAGTGGTCACTATCTGCTGCCAGCACTGCTGCATCCTAGCTTGTGCCACATAATTCTCCTTTGAAGATTTTGACTCGATGCTTCTCCTAGACCCCTCATGTAGTGAATCCTTTCCTGCCCCTTCTCACATTGTCTGTTCTTTGCTGACATAGCCCTTTCACTGCCTTTCCCTGCTGTTCCGCTGCACAGGGAGAAGGCACACAACCCTGTAGTCCTTCATTGGTTAAGCAACAGCAGTGTCCAGTTAAAAAAAAATTAAATAACTGCAATTAAATAATGAGACTTTTTTCACCTCAAAGACATACATTGAACTTTCCATCTGTACCAAAAATTAAAAAAAAAATCTAATCCCGAACTAAACCACATAATATGTGAAGGAGAGGTAGGTAGAAAATGTGTACAGAAGTTGTGGCTTGGAAATGGGATCATTAACTGTGCTGACATTCCTGCAGTATTTCCAATTTGATCTTTAGGTGATCTTCATTGGCTTAAAAATGGTGAAATTTTAACTGTAATGAATTCCTGAATCTGTTTCTTTCTATTTGTTGGCTTTTTAAGATCAAGGAGAACAATTCAAGATTTTTCCTAAGCATATGGTTCACAATTGTATTAGTTTTTAAAGATGTATTATTTTTATGTAATCTCATTATACCACCCCTAGGGAAAATACCAATTATTGTGTGATTTGCATGAGTTGGCAGCGCTGAAACAGTAGTGTGGTACGGTGCCACGTATCACATGCTAATATCTCAGCACTGAGGTGACTAATCTGCTGTGTTAATTCTCTTTCCTTGGGGGATAGCTTGAGAAGCCCTTTTCTTGACAATGCTAATCCCACAGCTGACCCTTTAAGTATCTTAAATTTTCTTAAAAGCTCACAGAGAATAATGTGACAATATTTCCTGTTCTCTATTGTGGATCCCATAAGTAGTGATGAAAAGAACAAATAAACAGCAAACAAAAGAAAACTCATAGGTTAATGCCTTTTTTGGATTCCTTCATATTTTACACATTCACAGAATTCTTTCTAGAAATCTTTTAACTAGCATTCATATCTCTCAAAAGAAGCACCACAATATATCTATCTTTACTGGTTCTGTTAACACTCGTGAGTAAGGAGTTAAAACTCATTTTGCATGTTCATTTAGTGCTTAAATTGGTAAGTTGAAGGTTTTTATGGCTTTACAATATGCTGTGATTTACTGTCTTTGTGTATTTATTGTCCAAGATACAGACTGAGTAGAACAGTGGCATGCAAGAGACCAAATTCTGTTGGCATTTACCCTCTCATAAATTAGAGGTAGCTTTGTTGATTTTAATTAATAATTCTACAGGTTTGCACTGAGATCATGTCCATGTTCTAAAAGCTTTCCTGATTAAAGCTAAACTGAAAGGGCAAATTATGATTTGTTTAATTAATAGTCTCTAGTTCAAACTATTGTAATTCAGGATGAGATCTCCAAGAAGACTCATCTGTGAGCGGGGTTCCCAGGCCATTCAGTGAAATATTAATGCCAACTACTGTGAGACTGGAGTTCAGGGACTTTGGAAATCTCCACTGGGTTTGTGTTAGTATTAAAGCTTTCGAAGTAAAAACATCCAGTGCCTGGGTATTTTCAAGGCACTGTAGGAGCACCCAAGACATTCTGAGCATAGATAGCATGTGGAATTATATCTTGTAATCATGAGCTTTTGATTTTTAAAGAATAGAATTTGCCTATATGGTCATTTATTAGACATGCCACTATTGATGTGTTTATGATTTCATTTCAATATTTACTTCACAGAAGTATTCAGGGGGCCTATCAAGATAAAGGAAAGAGAAGACAAATAACTGTCTTCCAAATGGCTATTTTAAGAAAAAAAGTAATCACTCATTCTCAGTGGCCAAGAGGACCAAGAAATCTTCAAATTGGGGTTAATATTAGGGAAGACTTCCTATGCAGAAAGAGGAGGGACCAGCTGAGTGTATAAGATTGCCTTGCCCAAGAAGCAGCACACAGCCCTCATGGTGGTGGTATTTTGTGCCATGGAAGGGGAACAGAACAGGTGAACAGGTTAGGTGAACATTTCTTGAAGTGTCTGATCTTCCTGGAAAGCCCTTATAGTTGTACTGTGAAATAATCACAGTGTTCTGGTAAGAAGGACTAGGAAAACATCTCATTTCAGCAGCTATTACTGCAAAATATTTATGAAAAAATAATGTATGTACTCCTGCAGTCTCTTTTCAGTTGAAGGAACAGTGATGCTGAATTATTTCATTTGGAATTAGAAGCCTTCTGAATATTGGGATAATGATAGTTCTAGGGGTATATTAATGAATCCATGTGAAGGAAGGCAGGGCTGAAAAATGGCTAATCAAAGCACAAGCTATTTTAAATGGATTCCAATTTTATCTCATGACCTTCACGAAAAATATGCAATATCTGTATCAGTAAATACTCTACTTTTTTTGTTGGCTTGGCGCTTCTAAAAATATTTTCTTCTTTATGCTCAGGAAATAGAGAATACATACCACTTCAGACTAAATAGGGGTCAAAATATTTTTCTTGTCATTACCTTTATTTATAGAGCTCTGACAGTGGTTGAAACCAGCCAATTATTTTCAAGAAAGGTAGATTTGAGGTAACTTTAAAAATCATGGAATGGTTTGGGCTTGAAGAAACCTTTAAAGATCATGTAATTCTAATCCCCTTTCCATGGGGCAGAGTCAACTTTCACTAGATCAGGTTGCTCAAAACCCCATCCAACCCCATCTAACCTGTTCATGTACTCTTCAGAAGTAATAAAAATAGGAAGGGGAAAAATACCCTACATAATATCTGTCAGGATAATTTCTGAACCCAGATAAACATTTAAATATATAAGTAATTTAGTTTTATTTTATAAATGTATGAAGCCTGGAATCATCATCATCTCCTAATTGGTGGGATACTGTGTAATGTCCCTTGTGGTTCTTAGTGTTGTCTGAGGATGGAATAGTAGTTGTGTCTTAAGAGGGAAACTGTCATTTTTTCCCAAAAGTACAGGATGTACAGGTAGTACAGTGAAACTATTAATGATCTGACAGTCACACAAATTCTCTGATTGATGAATAAAATTCTAACTATGGCACTTCATGGATCCAAAGAGAAGTAGAGATCTTCTGGAACCATAGGGATGCTTTGCCTGTACTGAAGACCACAGTTGGAGTTTGAAAGTGTTTTGAAAGTGGACATGCTCTTGCTCTTGTTCCATCAAATTTCTCATACTTTTGGCATTCCATGAACAGCCCCAGAGTCAGTCATGATCAGAACAGTCAGGAGATCCTTGGCTACTGTGAGAGGAGAAGACGGGAATACAACAATGAGAACATCAAATAATCCCAATTTGGTTCTTTTTTTTTTTCTATCACAGTAAGTCAGCTAACAGCTATAAAAAGAAAAAAACCCGCCAATTGCATTAGGTTGCCTTGTGTATATTATCCTCCATTCTGTTATATGGTTAAGTGGTTATTTTTTAATAAAGCTTGTTAGGAAACACTTCTCAAAAGGGTTTTGATCTGAGATGCTCTTTTGATAAAAGCTGAAACATTTTCTCAACCTTTTTGTTTAAAAAAGAAATCTTAGTGATTCTTTATGAAATCCAGAATAAAATTCGTGTTGAGCAGAAAGAAAAGCTAGTAGCAGAAATAGCAGGCTGATCCAGATTCACTTTAGATCTGGCTTGACATAGGCACAGAAATGGTTTATATACATTTCCTCAATCAAAGAGAGAACTGAGCAGAGTATAGGCATGAATCTGTGTCTCTCTTATACTGTAGAATAAGTCTCTCTCAATTTTTTTTCCTATTGTGTTCTCTTGCTTCATATAGATAAATGCTCATGATGCTGGGAAAAGGCAGGCTGATTCTAAAAGTGGTGGGAAGATCCTACGTGCTTATTTTTGGCCCACTGAAATGTTAATTCAGTAGTATGAAGTCAAATGGTTCCAGTAAATGTGACTAGGAGAAGTATATTTGGTATCAAGTCAAACTCCAGGGAGATCCCTAGGCACTTAATTGTCATGTGTGCCTTCTCCCTCTTCTGCCTTCCCCTTGCCCAGCTTTTTTTTGGTAAGTTTTGATTGTGTATAGGTGTGAAATAGATATAATTTCTGAAGCCTTGTATTTTTATGGACTTTTGTTTACCACCTAGCTTTAGATTTCAAGATGACAATGAAAATATGCAGGTGTTCTTGCATATTTTTACAGATTTGTAATAAAAATAATATTAAGCCTTTTTCAGAATTCATCCCTTTAATGTCTAAATTGGTTTTACTGAGGCTCACTTTTAAGACACTTATATTTTATAGTTAATTCTAATGTAGTACTTTTAATAGCAGTGTTATACTTTAACAACATCTGCTGCCTCTATATCTTTATCTAGTTCACAGAAAGTAGCAATTTTAGCCTTATCTCTTTGTGGTAAGAAGTAACAAATATTTTCTTGTATAGCTTCCTTTTTTGTCCACTCGAAGATTGAGAAAAAGTGTTCCTCTTTCTCAAAATCTTCACTCTCTTTGATTTCACAGTGGCTTGGTTCCAAGGATTTGTTTCAATGATTTGTTTCTTCCAGGGCCTTGGACTTTAGGGTCATAAGGTGGAATAAAATTCAACATCTTTTTTTACCAGAAGCTACAGGCACTTATCACTTGAAATCAAATAGAATTTCCATTAATGTGTAATAAAAGGTTTCTTTTAGACTGAATAATAGAGGGCAGCATAGCTGAAGCAAATTCTGAGATTTTATGAACATGGGAATCAAGATGTGCAGTAGCCTGTTCTCATGGATGAAACAGAACAAATAACAACCTGCAGCGGATCTGTATACAGGGACTTATTTAAGAGCCAAGGAGAGCGGAGCTTTTACCCTTCCTGGGTAGCTTGTGCCCTCGCTTGCCTAGGTCTTGACTCCCCCCCAGAGGAATTGCTGCCACCCTGGGAAGGAAAGTCATGTTGGTTCATACTGTGTTGCTGCTTGCAGTCACCCATCTCTAGCATGCCCAACCAAGGTCCCTGAGCATCCCACAGCATCCCTCTCCTTGAAGCAAATCTCTAGGATCTTCACTGACTTCCAGGATCTCTCCTCCAGCCAAAATCTTACTTTGTTTTCTAGGCTGGAAGGTGTCCCTGCCCATGGCAGGGGTGGGGATGGAACTAGATGATCTTTAAGGTTCCTTCCAACCCCAATCATTCTATGATTCTTCCTTCTGAGATGACCTCCTCTGTTCAGCAACCCTTTGTGGCAGCAGCTGTTTTATCCAGAACCCCAAATCCCAATTTCGCATTCTAAATAGTCAGTGCAGAAGCACAAGGCGTGATCAGCCTCCTAATTGGTGACTCTGTCTCATTTCTCCTTATTAATAGGAGGATTCAGGACATGCCAGTTCTGGTTAGCCCAGGTGTTACTGAAATTTCCTCTCAGTGTACCAGTTGTAGCTAGCAATTAGTAAGCTTCTGCTTGAGGACTCACAAGTTCAGTTTTGGACATTCATACCCCCCAGCCTGCCATGCACTCATTTATCAGCTGCCTGTTGGTGACCACAGGTCAAGCTATTTTTTCACCTATTACAACCATCATCATCACCATCATGGCTGGGCTTCGCGAACAAAGATTTGGGGAGGGTTCTACCCACGTTTGTTGCAAGCGTGTTGGTGGCTAAAAAGGCCAATACAAGATAGGCATGTCCAGTTGCAAAAGGCACAGCAGAAAGACTCCTTAGGTGATATATTCTGCAAGGCACGATTCTTTCTGCATTGTCTTTTCTCCTCAAGGATGATCCTGCGTGCTTTCTCAAAAGCATCAGCAGCGTTATAGATGGTGTGTCTCCAGACCTCCCGACTGGAGGCCAGAGTAGACCAGTTATGTTGATCAATATGGCCAAGGCTGAGATGTTGTTTCAGGGAGTCCTTGTATCTTCTCTTCGGGGCTCCTCTCTTGCGGCAGCCGGTGGCAAGTTCACCATAAAGCAAGATCTTAGGGAGGCAGTGGTCTTTCATCCTGGAGATGTGTCCTGCCCATCGCAGCTGTGTTCTCAGTAACACGGCCTCAATACTTATGACTGCTGCTTGTTCAAGAACAGATGTATTGGTCACATAATCTGACCAGTGGATGTTTAGGATTGAATGGAGGCAGCGCTGATGGAAGCGTTCTAGGAGTCGCAGGTGGTGGCGGTACACGACCCATGGTTCAGATCCGTATAAGAGAGTAATTACAACCATTTACATTGTATAAACCAGGAAAAATCTAATTATTACAGGCTTCAGTATTCCACTTGCTATTTTCACCTAACTATTCCCCTAGCTCTAATTTTCTTAAACCAAATTGGATTTGTATCTGCAGAGACAGTTAGCACCAGGATTTCTTATTGATAAACAATCTGTTGTCTTTTTCTTTTTTTGTTCTCATCTTAGCCCTTTATAGATTATGATAGAATTTGAGTTTCTTGTGTTCTTCTGGGTCTGTTCCCCATCATCCTTCACATGCAATGCTTCTCTCTGCTCTGCACACCCTCTTTTGATCT
The DNA here is from genome assembly GCF_009829145.1 of Chiroxiphia lanceolata. NCBI lineage: Eukaryota > Metazoa > Chordata > Aves > Passeriformes > Pipridae > Chiroxiphia > Chiroxiphia lanceolata. Next base: position 40,446,893 of record NC_045637.1, on the reverse strand, counting down.
CAGCATTTAACTATGTTGAACTACCTTTTCTGGTTTGAGAAATGACTGATATTCTTGGGTGCCTTTTAACTGCACTGTGCAAGGATGGGATCTTGTAATCCCCTTTAACATTTATGGGAGTCATATAATTAAATCCCTGTCCACCACAATGAAAAAATTTACCCTTCTATCTTCTGTCCTTTGTTGGACAGTTTCATGCCATGTAGTTAGATTAGCTAGAACATGTTAAAAGAAATGAAGAAATACCACCTTATTCTTTCTTCCTCTCTTTCTCTCCTGCTAGAAATTGTCCTTTTTTAACAGGGAAAATTCTTCCTTGTCAGTACTGAATACGCCAGAGTCAGGATGTGAGTTATCAGCATAGAAGGCTGTTTCTTGCAGTTACCTGATGCTGTCATACTTCTAAGACTTGTGTAACTCGTTCTCCCAGCAGCTGCCATGTAGCTCCATGGATAATGGAATAAGTTTAATTCAGTGGCCCTACATAATGGAAGGAGGTCAAGGTTTTCACTTTATTTTGGTTCTTGGTTTGAAGCCATACAGGTTGATAGTAGCCAGAATCATTACTAATTTGCAATTGGTTATAAACAAACACAATATTTTTAATAGAGTTCCAAGTGGACAGGTGTCCATGGGGCAATTAGCAGTGAAGGAATTATTAGTGCTGTTGCAAAGAAGCCAGAGATGAAAAAGATCATTGGTGCTACACAGATCTCTGACCCGAGGTTGTGATTGTTCATGGTTAATGGTGAAAGAAATATACTGGTGTTGTAAAGAAGGCTTTAGTGTCATTGCATAGACAACCCTGATATTATGGCTGAATTAGATTCTTTTGCTGATGCAATTATAGGCTTTCAGAGACTGTCACTTTATTATTTGTATATTGCAAAGAGAATGGATAAATAGCATTTACTTCCTTCTCATTATAAAAACCAAACTGATCTCACTGTGATTTCTCCACTTCTTATTAACTAATTGTACACTGTACTGTGCCAAAAGGAACAGTTTTGCCCACTGCATGAAAAATATTCCTATTTCTCATCTACATAAACTATAACTTGTCTTCTGATTCAGATATTCAATGCCTTAGCAGTCATCTGCTATTAAATGCTGAGTCATTTGATTGCTGTTTCTTCAGTCTTTTGCTGACTCCAGTGATACTTCAGCTCTGCTTCCTGGTCAAAACAAAGACCTGAATCAGAAATGGCAGTAGCCAGTTAAGTAATGTGAATACATTTTTCATTTAGAGAAGCCCTCACTAAGAACAAGTTTTCACATAATCGTAAGTAAAAACAAGCTTCAGGGAATTTGTAGGCATCTTTTATTTCCACCTGATTGCTCAGGTCTTTTCATGCATATGTGTGTTTATATATATATTTAGTTTAATATCTTTTATCTTAGTGTTGAAAAAAGTGGCTGTTGTATAAATTAGGATCCACATTAAAAAATATGTGCATATTATAAAAAAAATGGATCTCTAGAACTTAATTCCAAAAGAGCACCTACAATTCATTTGCTTAGGCAGAACCAACATAAGGCAAAGTGGATCTTTGTCTCTTGAAAATGCAGTTAATAATTTTTAAAGTTTGTAGAGATTTGTCTTTATCAACTAAGACTGGAAATTTAGTTTATGTAAACAGCATACAGATTGCATACCTTGATATGAGAGTGGAAAAATCTATGTAACATTCTAAACCTATTACTTTTTTTATTAATTTGACTTAATATTTTGAAGCAATGCAGAGTAAAAACTAGGCTAATGCTGAAGAAAGCTTTCCTAAAGTGACAAAACCAAAATGTAAATTCCTGAGTGAATACTTAAACCTGAAAAGGCTGTTATCAAGCACATCTGCTTGCTGATTCTGCATAGGTTAATGTAAAAGTTAGCATAAATAAATTGTATTGTTTCAGTTATTTTATGCATCCTCTTTCAAATCCCAACAAAAAAATTTATTATTCTGATATGTCCTGTTTTCCCTGTGTTTTGCTATAATGCCATTAGTTCTTGCAGTGAACAGGTGTGCATTAAAGTCCTCCTTCAAGTAAACAGGAACTTCATTATCTGTCTCTAACTTCTGTTGATTTTCTCTGTTGAATCACAGTCAATTTTTACGACTGAGAATTTCATATTTTAAAAAATGCTACTGAACATTATTTGCTCAAGATTTTGACCAGCTGGTAGGAATCATACTTCAAATACAGTTATCAAAATATACTGGTTCTTCAATACAGAGGTAGTACATATGTACTTTCGTACATAAAGCAAGCCTTGCACTGTGGCCCTCTGATGACAGTTTTACAATTATTTGGTCACTTTTTGGTCTGTAATTCATCAAGCCTTGTAAAATTTATCTACCTGAATTCAAATATAAATAAATGAGCCTTTACCAGTTCAATAGTGATCAGTGACTTTTACTGAGTGCTGCATTTAGTCATACATACAAATCTTAAATTTTCATCTTAAATTATGGTCGATAGGAAGTAAATAACACTGCCAGTCTCTTTCTTGTGAATCAATCTCCCCTTATATCAAGTGTAAATATTTTGTAGACTTTCTTAATGTGTGTTGTCTTTTCTAGGATTTCAACTTGAGCTTTTACTGAAAGTAGAAACATCTGTCAAAGCCTGCTTTCAAAAGACTCAGAACTTAATTTACAAGTCAGTTAATGATTTCAGTGCATTTAATAATCCAGTTGGTCACAGAAGAATGAATGTACTAATCATTAGGCATTTTATTTGAAACTTCCCCTTTAGCCAGTCTTCATCTTCTACTTTTAATAAGTTGTGGTTTATTAAACTAGAATTTAGTGAGTTAATGGTCATTAATATGAAAGCAATATTTGCTTTTATTTTGCAAGTATTACTGTAAAATATTTCAATTGAGTTTCTGGCTGTAGAAGACTTTTTCTGTGAAAAGCAATGAATTTTCCACCCTTTGGGATTTCCTTTCCAGCATGCTGGAAACTAATACTCTTCTCTTTGCCTAAGACCAAAATGTGTGTGCTATTAACATAGTAAGATCAAAAAAATTCCTGTTGTTAAGTCTTCCATTAACACCTTCGCTGAACACAGGTCAGCGGTGGTTATGTTCCTGCTAATAGAGGGAGAAGCTTTTTTGACAATATTTTCACACTTAAGTACTTATCTTTCTCCATGTAATAAGGCACTGGGTAGTGTGACTTGAATTCCTGGAGTCTGACTGCTGACGAGAATCTGTTCCTATTTGTGTTGGGAGGAAATGGATTAGATGCAAAATGCTCAGTGGCTGTGAGGGTATGTTCTGTGAACACATGGATTTGTTAGAGCACACATACAAGATAGGTAGTTTTTGCTGATTCACTTCTGTTTGAGGATGTCTTCTACAATAATGCTGCCTTTGTTTTTTCCTTGAAAAAAAAAGATAAAAGAACGAGCATAAATATAAAATAAGATAAAGACTAATTAATAGACTTGCTGCTCGCAATGCTGCCAGGACTCATCTGCTTATGTTACTGAAGTAAATTTATTCTACTACATAAAATTTGTGCTGGCATGAGTACTGATTAAACTACAAGGGAGTGTATTGAATTCTGCTTAGCTAAAGTAGCATAAACAGCTTTATTAACTACAGATGCACACAACTAGTCTACATTGCAGTGTTGAGGTGCTTGAACTAAATTAACTAGCTTGGATACAAAAAAAATCCCAAACCCAAATAATTAATTAAATAAATAAATAGCAAAATACAAAAAGCCCACACCTGCACAATGAAAGACAATTTACTCCTCTTCTTGGATAGCCTGCTTCAGAGCACAGTGACTTTGGCCCTACTGCGCTCTGTGCCACTACCCCTAGTTAGTTTGGTACTCAACCTACTTCATGCACTTCTAGCCTGGGCTTCTTAAGACTATCCTGAGACTGCACTGTAAACTTCAAATAAAACATGGATGATGTGGGGACCGGAAAACACTAAATTTGATTTTCCAAACTCAGACTAACTTGCAAATGACAGAACTTTAACCATGTTAGCTTCCAGATAAGTAATTTGGAGACACAGCATATAACTCAGGGCAGTTGTCTTTGGAACTGGAAAAAAATATATTATAATGTATATCTTTAATAAAACAAGTAACTATTACTAGAACTGAGATCCCCAATATATTGAATGACAATGTATTAGTTATTGAGCTTGAAAAGGAAGGGAAAAAATGCCTACTGTGTGCACCAGAAAGGAAAGGTGCTTTACTTAATGTTCTGAAGATACACAAATTACCAGTTTCTCTCAACTTGGCCACAGGAAGAAAAAGAATAACCAACTGAGCCTGGGAAATGCACTTCACACAGATTCCATGCTAGATATTTAGCAGTGTTCTAGAAATAGTCAAAATTTTTGTTTTTAAAAGAAAGAGATATTCATTCTTTGCTTTGTCTGACAGATTTAGGACTGCACCAGAATGTAGTTTCTCCACAGACATTGTACCTGACTTCTTACAACAAAACATCCCTCCAGTCCCCAGCATGAAAAAATATTGCCACAGTAGTCCCTTCCTTTGGCCCCAGACTCTGAGTTTCCTCTTTTCTTTCCCATGGCAGGTTGTAGTTGGATTGCTAATATAGATGTTCATTCATTTGGTGCAAAACCAGTCAGGGTGACTTCCTTATGATCTGTTCTGAACTTCATTCAGGAAAAGAAGTCTGTGTCATGGGTGAGGGAAACCTGAAAACAAGCATTTTGTTGGAGCATGGCCAGGAGGAGGGATGGGCTGCTGCTTTGAAAGCTTATTGTGAGAGCAAACAGTAGAATACTTCAGGTTAATCTATTTCAGGGTTTGGTCCATGACACATGCTAGAACAGAATGAAGTAAAATTTACCATGAGTCTTTCACTGAGATAAGAGCAACCATGCCCTCAAAATGGTTTTTATTTATCTTTTACAGCTAGTTAACCACTTAAGCTCTCTGAGCTGATGAAAATAGTAGATAAGAGGCACTTGGGGTTAACACAGCTTCAAGGAAACCTTAAGACAGACTCTCTCTTTGTATTTACATATACTAACAATTACAAGACATTATCATACACAACATTGGCTAAGTTAAACTGTTCAAGAAACATGGATCAGTTTCCTAGCATGATTTTTCTCTCCTAAATGTGACAGATACCCCTGTAAAAACCATTTCACTCCTGCAGTGAAAAACCATAAAGGTGATCTGGGGCTTTGTGTGACTGCCACCTAACTCTGATGTTTTCTGCCAGTGAAGCAGGCCAGCCGTATCTTTTGTGACTTTTATGAGCACAAATGAAGTTAACTGGAAGTTTTGATCTCTGCAAAGCAGTGTGTGCGTATTTAGTAACACAAAAGATTGAGAGCTATTGTTAAATCCCCTGAAGCATGCAAATTTTTGTTAAGCTTGATTAGTATTTGTTAGTTCCATATGTTCAAAATCTTTTCATTTTAGGCTGTCTGTTGTTCAGTAAGGAATTAATTTCCAATTTAATCTTTGTGTCTACAGTGTGTCCTTTACAGGTACAGTCCTACAATAAGATAGTATCGGAGCTTGTTATAGACAGTAAATTGTATTATGCATATTAAAATACGGGCTCATTTTCAAGATTACGTGCCACAAAGCTAATGGACTTCATCCAAAAGTAGCTCTGCAGCATTTACACATATATTTTGAGTAGTATTCCTGTGCTTTCATGAATTACATCTGGAGGATTTAATTGTCATTTAAGAACTCTCAGTGTCTGTGGGCAGCAATTTCTCTCTCTTAGCAAAAAGCTTTTCTTTAAGCTCCGGTAATGTGAGCTGTACAGATTAGAAAACTTCTGCTTTGAATTTCAGCCCTTACAATTGGAGACAGTATCTCCAAAAACAATCTTTAAATTATATAGAAAAAACCTAAAAATTGAAAGCATTTATTTAAATTTCATCTATGTACCTAGGTTCACTCTTACTGAGTTAGGCACATCTGTTAGCAAAATTAGTTGGTAATTGTAAGAACTCAGATCCTAATGAACAGGGGGATTTGTGTCTGCTTCTCCCTGTATAGAATCCAGGTCTGTGGATTCTATACTACCAGCTAGTCTAGTAGCCGGTCCCGTAGCCATTTACAATAAATATGTAGTTCAGGAATTTGAGCATTACCATCTGCTTACTAGCTAACTGCGATTAGCCACTTTGGAAAGAAGTTTCTTACCACAGGGTATGAAGGGCTAAAGTCAATCCCTTCTTTTATGAATAACCTGTTCATTTATAGCAAGGATGTGTATTAGTTCATGCTATGAAGTAGGATTATCATCCCCCTGACCAATATTGAGAGCAGATCTAGGTTTTTCAACTGTAGGATTAATAAAAACAATGGAGAATTAATTGTGGGATAGAATTCTACTGTTTGCATTTCTCTTGTAATTAATAACATTGGATAAAATTCTCTGTCTGTTGGAGCAATACACTTTTGAATTTTGGTGTTTTTTAAAATTTTCTTATTCAGTCCACAATTGCAAAATGATTTAACTGAAAGGTCAGAACGACCACTGCCACATTTGCATGAGCTTATAAATGTCAGAGGTAGGTCCAGTCTGGGTTGCTATTTGAAGTTATTTTGTATGGGATTTTTTAGTGTTAAATATCTGCATTTTCCACACACAAGGGGTCTTGGGTTGATTGGTTTCCTTGGTAACAGCTCTTTACTCTGATTTCGTAAGCACACTGGAGTGGTGCAGAACAGATTACTACAGAAACACACTGGAATTAGTCTGATGTAATGGGATGTTGTCTGAGCTGTTTTGAGTTCTTAATTCCATTATCCTTTGTGTTATTCCCATTAATACTGCATTGTAGTGAAATAAAAAGTAGCTTACTTAAGATTAATCAAATTTCCTTTAACAAGTTAGCTGTTGGTTTCTGAAGGAAAATTTTTAAGTGAAGAAAGTTAACCTAACAAAACACTGAATAAAATGTACTGTCATGACTGGTGCAGGAGAACACTTAATTCTTGGTGAATTAACTTGCAAGATAAAAATATTTATACAGCTTAAATTTATGTTGATGGATTGCCTCAGTCATCCTTTCTTCTTAGTCCATAGAAGAGCTCCCTTGGGTAGTTTTAGCAAATACTCTATGTCAGTCTCTCATAATCTTTAGAGTGTGTGTATTTTAATAGGAATTGCATTATTTTGGAGATTGTGATTAAAGCAAAACAGTAGAGAGTTGTTTCAATCACATAAGATATAAACACAGCAATGAAATTTTGAAATGTACAAATTTAAAACTAAGGAACATTAACTGCAAAAATTAGAAGAAACCGCATGGACATACTGTCAACTGCCACATGCCAGGTTGCTGCACTGGAGGCTTATAAGTTTTCTGAAGTCTTCTGAAGCCCATCAGACAGAGGCCCTGCCATTAGCCCTGTGCTAAAATAAAAGCATCTGGTCAGTCCTAAGATCTCTGACTGTGGAAATATGTAAGGATGTGCTTTCAGTAGCTGGTGTGGCTGTGAAAGATGAGCCAGTCTCTGGAGTGAAACATGACTGAAGTCCTCACGTCCATGATGCCAGCATTTCCCTTGTTTCTCTTTGGACTAGCTGACTAAAAATTCAGGTGAGTTAGGTGCACTCTGTGGCATGGCTTTGGGGTTTTTTATGTCCAAAAGAAGTCTGGTTGCATGCCCCGAGATCTCTTTATGATCAAGAGACAATATGCCTCCTTAACATAAAAGAGAAAAGCTGGGAGGTTTACTTTAGGAACATGCCACTCATCAAAGCCAAAACCCCAAAGGAAGGACACCCTGAACATCCCCTAGAGCCCTAGAAATGTGGTCATTTTTATGTTCATAGATCAGTTGGCCAAAGGACATCTGAAAGCTGAACTGACCAGAAAGAAAACCTTTGAATCAGGAGGAAGGATGTCCTCTCCAACTGATAAAAGGAGTGTACACATTTGAACAAAGCTGCATATCCTTATGTATTTTCCTCAACTTATTTTCTTCACCTTTTTTTGAGTGTAATTAGAATTAATGAGAGTCGTGAATGGGATCCGTGACTGGTATCCTTGCTATTCTCTTTTGAGTCAAAGAACACTTTCTTATTCCTCTGTGTAGCCATTTTACCTCATCTGCAGTCTGATAATTACAGTAGACACTTGTGTAAAGGCAGCAGAGCTGTCGTCTTTTCTTTTTCCTGTGACATTGAGAATGTCAGTTCCTTTCAAGTTGTTTGCGCTTTGAGGTCTCTGAAACCCAGCAATAGTCTGGGTTTTGTTTTGCTTTTGAGGAAACTCTACTCCCTCTAGTCTGTTTCCTTTAAAGAAGCTCTCTAAGGCAGATTTTCCTAAAGTATCTCATTATTATGAGGTGCTTCCACTTAAATAGGTCTTTCTAGCAAGGGACCTTCGTTCCTGGCTGGAAAGAGACATGACACAACATTGGTCAATTCTATCTACACAGAAATATTCAGTAAAACAGCAATTTCATTAACACAGACAGGATCTGTAAGCAATACACTGGCAACCATACCACACCTGTCATCTAGATGATCCTGAAAATCACTCAGGTTAAATACTGAAATTACTACTTTGAGTCAACTTTAGAGATTCACGTAGAGTATTATCAATAGATAGGGTAATGACAGCCTATATAATAGCACATGGTAGAAGCACTCTCCGCATTTGAGTTTACTGAGAAAGTTTATTTGCAACATTCTTTATTTCTCCTGAAGAATTTCCTTGTTGAAGATGTTGGAACAAGGTTGGTTGCCTCACTACCCTCACAGTAAATAATTTTTTCGTAGTATCTAATCTAAACCTTCTCTGTTTTAATTTGAATCCATTCCCCCTTGGTTCTCCCTTTCTACCCCAATACACACCTAATACTGTTGATAGTCTGACATTTCTTGAGCAGAGTCTCTTCGTATGGGGACTGTCTCACGAAAGCCCTGGCTTTGACTGCTATCTCTTGGCGAAGATGTGATACAAATACATAGTGACATTGTACCAGACATAAGGAAAAGTGGTTTAAGTTGACCTTGAAAGGCATTAAAAAATTATAAACTGTATTGAGAATTCACAAATGTCCAGTTTATAAATACTATTTTGATTTAATATTGGTTATTATTTATTATTGTTTAAGGTGATGCAGCATCTCATGGAAAAAAAACCCAGTTTGTGGGTAGGTCTCAGCTCAGTCAGAAAACCAATCATCTTAACTTCTAATGAATATTAATTTTGTTGGAAAAATCAAATGGCAGTTACTTTTTACAGCTAATCCTTTCCATGCTACCCGTTCTCACGTCAGGCTGATACTCTTGCTTGGACGAATACAAACCCAAAGCAGCAACAAGTCAGCAGACTTATATCTGCTTGTGAGAGAGAGGATTTAGTGTATCTCTGCCAGGAGAGGATTGGGAGTCTTAAGCTGCCCGCAAGCCATCCGCTGTACAGTTGTGCTGTTGAAAGGCAGATGGCCTACACAGTGTGCCACAACTCTGCCTTTTCTTCCCCTGTCAAGTGCAGGGTAGACACAGGCATTAAAGCAGTAGGGCTGCAGCACAGTCATTTTCTATACTGCCCAAGCAGAACAAGCAGGTGAAATGTGTTTCTCTTCTGAATTATTCCGTTATCAAATTTTACATCTAAGTTCCCAGCATGTGGGGTAGGACCTCACCTCTTTCTATTCCTAATGGTGTTTAACTGTCTTGAAAGACACTGTATATCATACTCCTGATTATTTTCCCTTTGCAGCAATTTTTCAAAAATAGATATTATAAGTGGGGAGAGAAATCAAGGTTGATGGCATGTGGAAGGTCAGAGTTAGGAAGGGAAAGAATTGGTAACCCACAGGAGGAAGGGGGCTAGTTGCCGCCGCAATGAACACTGTAAGCTCACTGTGCCTTTCCTTCTGCAGGAGTAAACTCCATTACATAAAATACAGACTCTTCACAAGCAACACCAAGGTTTCTCTGAAGGATTCTGAAGGGATTAAATAGCCTACTCAGACATCTTGATGTTAGAAAAAAATATAAAGGCATAAAGATTATAAAAGTAAATTGCACATTTTAGCTGTTAGACAGACCTGAAGATGGGAGAAAGTTATGGATGTAGCAGTGAAATGTACCTGAAAAATTATTTGTCAAATCCCTTCTAAAACCAGCAAGGTCGGCTATAAGGACTATATTATTGGGCACAAACTGTTGAAAAAAAATTGTTATTTACGGATTTCAAATCTGCCTTTGCACAATGATCCTAAATGCAAAAATTACATTACTAGTCAAAGATATTTGACCAAATACCATTGTAGCTTACTAGAGAAATATAATACTGGCTTTACTTCATAAACGCCTAATGTTTCCATTGAGAGTTAAACAGGAATAGGTTTTAACAGTACAAAAGTACACCTTTTTGTTTAAAATGTCTGTCAATACTAAAAGTTGACTCATTAGAGCTGCTGTCACTCAGTGACTTCCAAATCAACACTGGTTATTTTATGGGGTAAAAGTTTTACCCTATGAAGCGTGTTCAGGCTACTAAATAGAGTTGTGTAGTTTAATCACCTTCAAAGAAATTTTTTATTGGAGGACTCCATAAAATAAAGATCCTTCACCAAACTTTGCCATTCTTTTTTTTATTTATGCTAGCATAAAAAAGCTCTGATGATAAAACAAGGGAAGTTTCATTCTTTCTGTTAATGTATATATGACATATTATCATTATTTATGTGTTATAATGGTGGGTTGATTTTGGCTGGCTGCTAGGTGCCCACTAAGCCACTCTCACTCCTCTTCCTCAATAGGACAGAAGGAGAAAATAAAATCAAAAACTTGTGGGTTGAGATAATGGCCATTGACTGAAAAAAAGAAAAGACCATGGCCAGAAGGAAAGCAAGAAGGTTTATTCTCAACTTTCCATCAGCAGATGATTCCATTCAATTCCTGGGAAGTATAGCAATTGCTTCAGAAAACAAACACCTTAATAATGCATGCTCCTCCTCCTCTTCCTCCTTTCTCTTAGCTCTTTCTGCTGAGCATTGTGTCATATGGTAGGGGCTACTTGGTCAGTTTGGGTCAGCTGTCCTGGTTATGTCCCCTCTCAACATCTTGTCCACCCTCAGCACGCTGAAGGACAGGAGCAGGATGTTCGAGAGACAGTGCTGATGCTGTGCCAGCACTGCTCAGCAGTACCAAAACACTGGTGTGTTTCAACAGTTTTCCAGCTACCAATGCAAAGCACAGCACTACGAGGGCTGCTGTGGGCAAGGTTGTCTCCATCCTAGACAGACTCAATATAGTCACACTAAGCCAGGCTCCAGTTTGCTTGCTGCAGCCAGGCTGTGTTTGCAGCATAGAGATTAAAAGTGGTTTTGTAGTTAAAGAAATGACTCATATAAAGAAAAATAGATTAGGATAAATTCCCATTTCTGCTCCTATAAAATCTCCAGATATCCCCTCTGCTTTTATTACCAATGTAGGGACAATATCCTCTCTCCTGTGCTTTAATTATGAGATTAGCTCCTCTTTACAGGAGCTGACTGTTGGTACATCAACATACACAGAGAGGCACTATAAGGTGCTGCTCCTCATTTAGGGCACCTCAAGGACTCTAAGGGACTTCTTCTCATTTAGTGCTACTATAACAACACTAACCTTCACTAATGACATTAATTATATCAACATAATAATTTACTATTCTGAATGAAGTGGTTGAATAAAACATTGATTAAGAATGTGGCATTTTCACAGGTTTAATCTATATGTTGATTTTTTCTTGCCCTGTTGCCTCATCCCATTCCCTGTCCCTGAACTTCCTTGGCTAAACCATACTGGTTTCTGGAAATGTAATTAAATAAATACAGACCACTGGCAAATCCAGCTTCACAGGTACAAGAAATTTTAAAACCTTTTTTTTCCTGTAATTTTGTATATTCAGACTTGCATGCAATATCAAACCAGCTCTTGTAACAACAAAAAGATAGAATTTGGTTTCTAGAAAGCAGCATAGATATTATTCTTCAAAGTTTGCTACATCAGTTGATCCCTACAACTGCTTTTTAAAGGCTTTCTAAAATCTTTTATTTCAAAGCCCTAGATATCTCAAAGTTAAGGCACAACAAACTTTGTTATACCTGCCTATTGTCAGTAGGGTTTTTAAAATACTTTCATTCATTAAAAGGAAAAAAAATGACCCTTTTCTTATTAACTATGGAGTAAAAGTGATTGTGGTCTCAGGTTAATTTCATGATTTTGTGGGGATTTTGACCTGAGAAAATACAAGGAGGAGAATAAAACCACTTCTACATTATTTTTCCCCTTGCCTTTAAAGAAGCCTCTAATGTTTTTAAAGAAAATTATTTGAAGGCAGTAGGAGGCTAATTAAAAAAAAAATCCATATTTCTAATCTAGTATAGTTATAGAACCACAAGAGACATTTCAATGATGACAGTAATCAGAAAGAATCGTCTTTAATGCTGATTTCAAGGATACCAGAAAAAATGTTTTTCTTTGAGGGGAGAATATAATTTGATAAAACATACTGGTGATATGAATTCTTTCCATTAATGTTGTTACAAGCAGATTACAATATGCAACAGAAAATTAGTATCTCTCTTCACTCTGAATTAACAAGGAAGAGGGAAGGACAGCTGAGGCTGCTGACCAAACAGGGATGCAATTGTGGCTCCCAAATTTTTGCAACTTTGAGTGGAATCATGGACTGTAGGGTGCACCAGAGAAGTGTTCCTACCCGAAAAATCATTTGTCCCTCATTAGACCAATAATTCAGGTATATTTCTATAAAGAGAAAATCTCAGTTTTAAACCTATGAGGGTTTTTGAAAATAGAGACCATGTATAGTTTAGGGATTGTCCACAGAGTCAACCCATATAACTTGTCTTTTCCTACTCATGACCAAGCCATTAATTTTGGCTTGGGCAGAAGATACTGGAAAGAGTACCTGGGCCCTGTATGCAGATGCAAGGAAAACTTCTGAGGGAAGGAGATACAGTCTGCAGGTTTCTAGGTCCATTTGTGTTATTAGAGGACATTTTAGTAGAAAATTGCTGTTGTTCAAAGCCACATTTACAAGTTTGAATTTTGTTTGTCCTGAGTGGGATAACTGTGCCTCTTTTTTTTTGGTACTGATAGTAATAGAGAAGCTGCCAAGGAAGTAAATAGCGTCTTACTGTGTTGATTCTGTGACATTGCACAAACTTTTTATGGAGTGATTAAAAGATATGATAATTTACTACTAGTGTATTAAATACAACACAGTCTAGGGTGCACCCTTTTGAACCCCAGATAAGTATTTTTTATAGTTCCTTCTCTGAGATGTATCATAATACTTTCCTTTTGTTTGATATGTTGAATTAGTGCACAAAGGAGAAAAACATGCTTTTTTGATAAAATATAGTATATTTTTTAAATATGCTTTTTAAAGCAAAATGGACTGTGAAAAAATATCAACAGATGTTGTTTGTAAAAGTTATGCTGAACTTGCACTTTATTCTTAGTATTGAAATGCCTTTAAAATTTTTTTTAAAATTAAATTCTCAAGTGTTTTTTTCTTCAGGAGCTGGATTTGGGTAAGGAATGGAATTCAACAAGAAAGGTGTAGAGGGAATATGAGTAAAAATAAATATGAAGCATTTCTATACTGTGTGCAGTTCCATTTTTTCACTCTGTATGTTGTTTTGAAGAATTTTCCTACTTAAACTTTATTTTTTTCTTAAACAGTGACTGATTTCCTTAAATGAAGTGGACATAAAAATTTTGCCTGTTAGGCCTAGCACTATTTCTTCTTAAATTTGCATGCTAAATAATGCTACAGAAAACATGTCAACATTTCCTAGTTAGCAGCAAATGATGATCAATGGTTCTATGATAATTAGTATGGCTGACAGTCAATCAAAGTGATGAAAATAAAAAGCTCTGATCAAAAGCCCTTTTCTTCTGTGCATTGTAAATTAGCATAAACATTGCAATCCCTTCATAATGCCAGTAAATCATAAAAAAATGCTTTGGCATGAAAAGAATTCTTATACGGTCAAGGGGCAACTAATTTAATCCACTGCGATATTATGATTTTTTGAGGTTTTTTGTTTTTACAATTTAGATAAAACAATTAAAAAATAAATAAGTACCTGTTCTTGGGGTGGGGTAGTTTGCACTGCTTGTTTTTAATTCCTGTGAAGGTGTGTAAGCTGGTTGAACAATCATTTATGAACCAACCAAAATTAGTGCGGTCCTAGGAGCCGAATGATGATGCGAAGAGAGAAAATAGATTAACTTAAATATGCTTGGTCCTTGCTTTTGATCTTCCCTGATCTCTGGGAAGCTGTGGGAATGACAGACCACATGGACAACACATTTTTACCTTGTCACCATCTCTGTTTTCAGCATAGCACCTGTGACTTTGATTTATTTAACTCCACTGCCATTAGTGGGATGACTCATGATATTTGTAAGTGCTCACATGATTGAGCCCTACTGTTTAACAATAGTTTGATTCTGTATAACAGTAATAAAGAAAAATACTGAAGAAAAAACCGTCTTATAAGATCCGCCTTGGTATGGATTTTACTTTTAAGACTCAGGAGATGGATCCTTTGAACAGTCCTCATTTGTGAGGACTCTCTAAGTATTAGAGTTAGACACTTAAGAACTAAAAACATTAAGCATGGTGAAAGATTTGTTTTTCTTGACCTCTATTAATATTCAATGCATCCCAGCCCATAACTAAGGTATTGCAATACACAGACAGATACACAGATGTTCCAAGAATAATTCCCCTTTTTGAATACCAAAATATTTGTTTCCCTTTCACTGCAATTCTTACCTTTATTATTATTAATTTTTCAACACATGAGCTACCAAACATATAAATAACTTCACCTTTTTCCCTTCCAGCTCTTGTAGCCATTACATTTTGTGGTTTGCTGGTTTTTGAATAAAATACCTGCGCTGCACTGCTGTTACTTGGTACCTGAAGGCTGACCTTAATATCGGTACAGTCCCATTCGAAAATATAAGGCATTAGTTATGATTGAAGTTAATTAAGAAAACAGGGCTGTGTCCTGGAAAATTACCATTCACTAACTACATAGTTTGCTGTATTTTCACTTCAAGGGTGGAGCTACACAAGAAACAATAATTTTTGAAAAAAAATTTTTTTTTTTTAATTCAGAAGTAATATGGTCAGGTTTTCATATTTTTTTTTTGTTTCTTCTTCCTTATGATCTCTTTATCATGAATGGTTTTTATTTTCTTGGAAATTGGTGTGTAACTGAGTAGATATGAACAGGAAAGCTATAAAAATAGAAGAAGCTAGTGTTTTTCTCTTAACGAATATACTGTATGCTTTGAACTCTTATGCCAATGGATGTATGGTGAGTGCAGATCCTATGAGTTCTGCAGTTCTATATGCCATTGTAGTCAGTTGGCTTCATGCCTGAAAATTGTGAAAATGGTTTATAAAGCAGAGCAGAAATTATTTCATCCTCTGAACATGATTTCAGAAGTGTAATTTACCAGCAATTAAAACCCCCCAAAATGTAAACTGAATTACTCTTCTCTTGGGATTCCTAACACCATTTAATTTGTGTTTGTTTTATCCTTTGGCATTTTATCTTCTAATAAGCCTTTGAGGGAGAATGGAGTATTAGTTTTCTATTTAAAGGAAAGGACAAATAGATGCAGAATAAGTGCACTCTAATGGCCAAAATTATTCAAGATTTTTGGCTTCAGCAGCACGCAAATAAACGTCTGTATTTAATGTGTTGGAAAGGTTTGTTTGTTTTACAGAAGTGTTTGCTAGAGATTTATTTACAGGTAATAATATTTATTTACTATCTCTTCTCCATTTGAGTAGCTACAAATTTCCTTAGGTTATTTACTTGTGGAACACCAGCTGTGTCACTATACTTCTGAGTCAACCTTCAGTATTTCTGTATTTCCATACTTTGAATATTTCTTTAATGAAGAAGCTGACACTACAACTTAAATCCCTGTAATTTTTCATTTATCAGCTTTCCCTTGTGTGACCCACAGAGTTTATTGATTTGGTCAGCTAGTGGTGAAAAGTAAATAACAAAAATACTACCAAAACCACCACTAAAAACCACATAAAACCAGAATGTTCTTTCTAACATTCTCTTGCCTTTTTCTAGATTAACACGTCTCTCAACTGGCATCTATTTCAATTTCTAATTAAAAAATTAGAGGAAATATGCTTCCAGAAATGATGGTTTTATTTTGTATACATTTTTTTCACCAAGACACTTTAGCATATCTAGGAATACACTAGAGCAGCACAGCCTCAGCTTGAAAGTGTTTGCACTGTGATTAGTTTAGAAGGGTTTGCACTTTCTTGTACATTCTTTATGTTGTCTTCAGGTCTGCTTTTTATACTTCAAATTCCCAGAGATTAGTCTTCCTTCTGTTATAAACTGTCTTCTCTTTAGAGACATAATCTGAAGAGAAGACTTGGAAG
This sequence comes from Chiroxiphia lanceolata, assembly GCF_009829145.1. NCBI lineage: Eukaryota > Metazoa > Chordata > Aves > Passeriformes > Pipridae > Chiroxiphia > Chiroxiphia lanceolata. The sequence goes on along the minus strand of NC_045637.1, from coordinate 40,430,437 downwards.
ATTGAAAACAACTCATCAAAGCCCCCACTCTGCAAATATTTGCTTGGTACCCATCTATGAGTTGCTCTGTTTTCTCCCAGTAGTAGGGTGAAGCATAATTGTTCAGTTGGGATTTCCAGCCTGAACTCCCTTCAATACACTCCATACAGGTGGAGTCTAACCTAGGGCTTGCTTCATTAAGTCTAGCTGGTGGTCTAAATATGGAGAATTTCTTGGCCCCAAATCTAAGTTCTGTGAAGGAGGATGCTGGTAGGTGGGTGCTTTGCAAACATATGTACTTTAAAATGACATTATAAAACTCATAGGCAATAAATTCCTTCTGCTTTTGTGACATACCACATAAAACCCTTCCAGTATGGTTCCTTCACAGCCACATGATATCCAGAGGTGTATGGGCCAGACTGTGCATTTCCTGTCCAGATGGAGGGAGCAAAGCTTCTACCCCACCCACATTCAGGAGTTTGTCCTGGGTGTGAATGGGAGTAGACTTGCACCGGTGTACTGCCTAAATTTGAGTCTGTGCTATTGCTTGGGTTGTGTTCAAAATACAATCAGAATTAATTTTCTGTGCCTTTGAGGAAATTTACATAAAATGGTACCTATTTATTGGCTCATCCATTACACTTATCTTGAAACGGGCTCATATGGCAACTTAGGGCTTTTATTAAGAAAAATTCTGCCCATACAGAACAGCAGTTAGGATTTGGGTGCATTTGCCCCTAGTGACTCTAGGATTTCCCTGATATTGTTTAATGTCTTTTTCTCAAAAGAGGAACAAAACTAATTGCTGAGACCTTTGTGTCCTAGGGGATGTGTCACGCATAGAGAAAAGTATTCTTCACAGCCATTACCTTCTCATAGTTATTTCTTGCCAGACCCTCAAGGATAAGCTGTCAGTGCCCGTATACAACAGATTATATAAGATCATAATTTTCCACTCCATATAAGATATTACTCTGAAAGCTATATTCTGTTATTAAATAAAAATACTTTGAATTATATTAAGTCTTTCATCCAAAGACATAAAATGCACTCCAGTGTTATTATTCATGTTGAACAGAAGATTAAAATGAGCCATGCAAGGGTGAGGCAACCTGCCCAAGGTTACAGGGAATCAGCAGTTGTTATCCCAGTCTGAGACCCTCTCCTGAAGTATAAGCAAAAATGGGGGGTTTGGTCATGTGATTTAATGCAGAAAAACCCTCCTATTCATGTGTAGCGCTAACACAGTAGGAGGATTTGGGGAGAGCCTACATGTAAGTAGTTGGGATCAGATTACAAGATAGGGATTTAATAAGCAGCTGTGGTTTAAATCTAGCAGACAAGTTCAAGTCTAATTGCTGGACAGATGTGTGGCTAGTTTTTACTGAATACAAATTAATACAAGATGCAGACACAGACAAATTTTTTTTCTGTGGTCATTTGTCAAAACCTGCAGATTGTGGCTAAGTAAAATTCTTTGCTAATCCAGGTTAAAATGTTTTGCACGATTTGTAGTAAATTCTTTTATTTTGAGTAGTACTATCCTCCCTTCAAACATTCATCTAAGGTTGATGCTGTGTTTTCTGTATTCACTCAATATTCTAGACGACAGAACAGAAAAAAAAGACTTATTATTTTTAATATAGCAGCTCAGAAAAAAAAGACAAGAAAAATTTTACTTGGAAGTGACAAAATATAATTGTAGAATATTTTTGACAGATAACTGGTAGATGGAATGTACAGGATGTAAATAGGTTTATAATAGTTAGAGGTACACTTTGAGCCCTCATCTTTGCAGCATTGCTAATGTGGTGGCATAGTCACAGAATCACAGAATATGTGAGTTGGAAAGCACCCAAAAGGATCATCAAGTCCAACCCTTAGCTCTGCACAGGACGATCACCAAGGGTCACAGCTTGTGCCTGAGAGTATTGTCCAAATGCTTCTTGAACTCTGTCAGACTTGGTGATGTGATCACTTCCCTGAGGAACCTGTTCCAGTGCCCAACCACCCTCTGGGTGAAGAACCTTTCTCTGATATCCAACCTAAACCTCCCCTGACACAACTTCAGGCCATTCCCTCCGGTCCTACCACTGTTCACCACACAGATCAGGGTCTGGTCCTCCTCTTCCCCTCACAAGGAAGTTCTAACTACAATGAGGTCTCCCCTCAGTCTCTTTTTCTCTGAGGCTGAACAGACCAAGTGACCTCAGTCGCTTCTCATATGGCTTCCCCTCAAGGTCCTTTACCATCTTTACTGCCCTCCTTTGGACGCTCTCTAACAGCTTAATATCTTTCTTATATTGTTGTGAAGACTATAATCGCCAAGAGCTTTCTACACCTTTCTTTATTTTGAGTGTATCTTCTGTTACCATTTCCCCTTATTATATAAAAATGAGACCTGACCCCAAACACCCTTCCCTGTTCTGTTCTTTTCCTGGCAATGAACCTTGCCTAGCTCAGGAAATTGCTACAACCATCACAAGCAGTGATGGTTGACAGAGCCAGAATAACCCTGTGCTGTGACCTTCATCCCCTCTTTCCCTAGGTTTTGGAGAATGAGGCTATCAAGGAGATCACCTCAGTTTGGCAAGGTCATGCTTCTCTCTATGTGTGTCCCCTCTTCCCAGTCTGGCACCCTGCTCAGAAGGGAACCCTTCTCCTCTTACCACATATAGTTATGTCCGTGTACATTAGCTGACTTACCTGAATGGCTGACTTGATAATTTACAGTGACTTTTTGGGTTTGAGAAATGTATGCCACATAGCATGCTAATCTACCATATTAATGTGAATGATAAATTAAGCTTTCAGACTCACTCTACTGGCTGAAAAAAGACTTTCTCATGCACTCAGTGCATTCCTCTTTACCTAGCCTTTCAAAGAACTTCCATTTGCAAGATTTTCATAATTCTGAGGTTTTTAGAGTAGTAAAATTTTAAGACCTCTGCAAAACTTTTTCACCAGCCATCAGAAATGTCCTAAATTTCAAGATAATCCATTAATGTTATTATAAGGTAGTATTCTTAGTACCATAATAGCTACAAAAGACATAGAAGTACTTCTGGAGAAGCAAATAAATAAGTAAAATAAAACTTCTTTTTGATGTTAGAAAGTGACTCCTGGTGTCCACACAGGTCTCCTTTCTATAATATAGTACCTTTTCTCATAGCAAATACCAAGGGTGGATCAACAGAGGGACTTTAATGCTTGCTATTGCTTTAGAAACTTAACTGCAGCATTTAGACAGTATTGGGATAGTTTAAAGTTTGCTGAGCTACTGCTTAACTTACATCATGCTTAACTTACATTTCTGCCATGGAGTCTAACTATCCCCCTCCTTAAGATGCTGGCCTTGACTGATCTGACCTTTTATGCTATTGTGTATGCACTCATCTGCAACTTCTGCTTTTCATTGTACTAAAGAGGTGTTAAAAAAAATAATATTTTTACTGAAGAACCTGACTAGTATGGAAATAAACATCTGCAGTGGGTTTGCAGAATATGTAGGACAGAGACAGACAACTTTTTAAAACTAAGTGATGATATTGCTTAGTAGCAACCAGAGTAAGTTACTTTTCACTACAGTTGCAGTATTCATCAATGTCCTTTGCCTAGCAAGCAATACAGAAAGTAATCACAAATCCCAACAAACCGTCTGAACCTAGCAAACCCTGTGCCTGCTATTACCCTGCTCATTTCATCCCTGTTATTAGTCCTGATGGTCTAGCACATGCTGATGTGCTCACGTCAGGCTTCATGGACTTGAGGACATTGTTTTCTTTTCTTCCCATTTTCCATTTATGACTTTGTTTTTCGGTCTGTGAACTCGTCAGGTCAAGAATTACCACACAGTGTGTTTAGAGAAGTTGCATTGTTTTGCTTTGCCTTTCCAATGTTTATCTGAACAGCACAGAATAGGCTCTATATCAGATGTGATCATGATGCATAACAAAAAGTTGACCTAGCATACATTGGGCAGGTATCCTTTGTAGGGATTTTTAAATAATGTGATTCAAGGCAAGATGGAAGCAAAATTACTTTTTAAATTAACAGAACTTCCAACAAGCAATAATAGCTAATTTATTCTATGTAACACTGTACCTATGATAAAATCTCTTGCGAAGGAGCTTGCAACATAGAAGCCCAGTCCTGAAAACTGTACTGGAGAAGATACTTAATGGTAGTTATACACATTAGGGATGGACTGTACACAGATAGCACTGTAAATGATGGTATATTAAATATTGTGCATTTAATTTCTACATTTTCTCACTGGTAAGAAAGGACAATGATTTATTGCCTATTGATATAATGACGTTGTGCAAGTCAATAGTTATTACTGCACACTACAGTGGATTAACCGTATGCAGGAATAAACCATCAGGCATTTGTCAGTTAAACTATTCTTTGCATTACAGATTTGAATGCCTTGAACATTTGCCTATAAGAAGTTACCTAAGTATGCTCCAAGAATCTAATCCCTGAAGGTGAGGTGAAAAGAGCTTTCTGTTAGACGTCATTCAGTCAGAGTTGCAGAATGAAGGGTGACAGCGTCATGCGAGAGCCATTCACCCGAACTGTCATTTTACATTTCCAGGAGGAAAAAGATTTAAACATCCACTTTATATATTTTATTGTTTCCTTATCTTTTTTCTCTTCTCTCTTGACCCTTCTGGAATATATTTTCTCCACTCTTTCTTTGGGGCAAAACCTTAGCACCCTGTAGGTTTTCTGTCAGACACACTGGTTTGCACTCATGACCCAGCTGAGTGAACTGTGGAATGTGTAACTAGATAAATGTCTGGATCCTCGCTAAATAACAGTTGTTCTTCGCTAGTACAGTGCTGGTTACTGAAACAGAATTACTGCAGATTTGTACCGAAATTAGTGTTGGAAGTAAATTGATCTGAAAATTGCCAATGCCTTACATATTAGAACAAAACAAATGATATTAAATCTGTTGGCATGTGACTTACATCCCACTCCTGTCTCTCTAGCCTGCAGAGAGAAATACAATTCAGATTGTAGAGAGAATGCAAATTTAAAATCTTCTGGAGCTATAATTTTGCTTATTTCTTCCCACAAAGCACATTCCTGTGGCTGGTGGTAATGCTGATGCTTCTCTTTTGGTGCTTGATAGTTCATTATGTGGAGCAGCAACACATACTTCTTTTGAGAGTATAAGTAGCTCTTACCCCGTTCCTACCTGTGACACCCCCTCTATTATGTACATCTCACCACATCTGTTTTATTAGTGAGGTAGTCATTCTGTACGAAGGACCCTAGATGTACCCTCTCTGGTAGTATTAAGTTGCTATGTAAATTATGATAGACCTGCTGTGAGCCTCTCTTCACCATGCAGATGTTCTGAGCCCATAAGGAACATAGTTTCTTTGCCTTAAAGGCAGTCAAACAGGAGGGCAGATTACACAGAGAACTTGTTCAATCTCCATTTTCACAGACATTCATAATGTGACTGTAAAAGACCCTGAGCAACCCAAGCTGGCCCCAAGTAGAAACAGATGACCTCCATTAGGCCTTTTCTCCTGGCATTATTCTGTAGTTCCATGATTTTTGACTTTTCTTTTTAAATAGCATTCTGAATTTCAGCAGATATCTCCATTTATCTCTCACCTCATGTATGCAGAAATGTGCACCTTGCTGTGCTTGTGCATGGTTCATATGTGCAAGATCACTTGATGGAAAGGGGTCATAATGTTAGGTTGTAGCAGAGGAAAATTTGGTTTCTGCTGGGGTTTCTTCAAGCACAGAGCTGCCAGTTCACACTCTGCTGCACTTCAGCATGGCAGGTCCCATCTGCCAGGTGTATGAACCTTTGGAAAGCATGGGTTATGGAGCATGAAATTCATTGAAGAGTTGTGTCTGGCATATAGGATCCTTAGATGAGCATGGGGACAATTAAGTATTAGTACTATGCAGTAAGCTCAAGTCAGGAATATTCATACTCAGCATGCCAGACTGAGGCACATGCTCCCCTTGATGACTGGTACCACAGAGGGAAACAGGAGGCTGAAGAAGTAGAAGTGAGTCTCATGCTGAATGCAGATTGCATAAGCCAATTTGCTCTGGTTGTGTTTCACACATAAATATATTACTCTCAGTTGATCCCAAATATCTATTTCAGTCACTGAGTTCACTCTGAAGCAGCTCCACAGTCTCTGTCAATGAAGAGTGACATGATGTAAAGTGATTACCTCCAGTTACCCTGGTTAAGACATTTAGAAGAGCTCTGCAGACACAGAAGGGGCAAAGTTTGTAGAGAAGTTCACCTTCCATTAGGCGCAGAAGAAATAGAAATTTTTTCAGGAGAATTTATGCTGATGTTTGGTGTCTATCATGGTTTCCTTCTCTGCTAAAGTCTCATTGTAGCTAATTCTCATTCCATCTTCACCTAGTCCTCTCTGCAAATTTAGCTCCAAGTGTTCTTGTATTTCATGAGCAATTTGGGAGGCAGAGAGGTTCCACATTGGTGTTATACTTTATTTCTTTACTCCCATAGCTCCCACTGCCTTTGGAGTTCATTAGGAGTAGCAATTGCACATCCTCTTACAAGTGTTCTCTTGCTTTTCTGAAGTTAAGAATAGTGGCAATCTAATAACAGTGTGTATTTGTACTAAGTCGAGATTTTAAACATGTCAATGCATTGTATTTTCAGTGTTTTGTTCAGAAATATGTTCTGTGATCCATTATGATATCTGAACCTGTAAAAAAAATTATATATATGTATTTTACAATACCCTTTAGATTAGATAAGCATTTTCAAAAAGGGGTTTTTCATCTTCAAATATTCTAAAGATATTTGTCTTTTAATTTGTCTGTCAGACTGCTGTTTCATTATAAATATAAAGCAGATATGAGAATCATATATGTTATTATTTTTAGTTAAGCCAATAGTTTTTTTTCATGGGATTCTTTGGTCTACATTAGATTAAAAACTTCTTGGGTGGGGACTGTTTTTAGTAATGGACTGTTTTTAGATCTAATGGAACTTTGGCTGCACTATTTACAATAGGAACAGGATTAAATAAGGCCTGCATTGTTTAAACGAGGCTCAGAGTGGTGATGGTGGCTTTTTTGCACTTTTTTAAATGATCTTTTCTTCATTGGTCTACTCTGTGTGTGTGTTTAGAACTAAATTACAGAACCTTCCTTTTAATAAGAGTCATTCTTTTGGAAACCTCTTACTCTTTCAGTGATGCTGATAGTGATGAGGTCTTGCACAATAACAAGAATGCTGGTCTGTTCTATGTTGCAGACAAAGTTATTTAATGAAGTTGTGAATGTCAAAATCTTGCTGATAAATGGTCACAATGAACACAGCTTGCTTTTCGAACTCCAGACTTTATTTACAGGGCTAACAAAAATAACTGTCTCTCTGACTATGATATTCTTCATCCGTGATCACTGAGAAACAATAATGACGGGCAAGAGGCATCTTTTGAAATATTGTAGGATTTGAAGTATGAGGCACATGCTGGATTTCATTCTGTAACTCTTTACAACTCTGTAAATCAGGTGATGAAATACTGCATATTTTCAGTACAGTGCTCCATGGCTTGCTGAAAACAAACCACGATACCAAATTCTTCTTAAATTATTGTTGCTCAATTGTGAATCTGTTTGTCATTCCCACTATTGTCCAAGGAAAGCAAGCCTCTTCTAAAAGATGCTACATGTTTTTAGGTAGAAATTTGACAGGCCATTCATTGTTCCTTTAGGAAGTCTAAGAAGACTTCTGATAAGGATGAGTCAAAAGAGAATTATTTCAACATTCAAGTTAAAGACCTTGCTACTTAAATAGTATCTTTAAAACCTCTTTTTCTTTCTTTTCCCCATGTGTCTTGCCAGACAAACCAAAGAAATCAGTTTATCCTGTGCTTCACTGTCTCCAAGAATAAAAAGTTAACTGAATGCCAGTACTGAAAAGTGCCTTGAGATTTACCAATAAAAGTCTCTACAGCAAGGTTTTGTTTATTAATAAATAACAACAGTCAAGAATAGGGATCTTGGTGTAATTGGTGAGTATACAAAGTAATCTTAACTTTACATGTAATTTTACATATATTTGGTCTAGCAATTCCAGAAGGCAATCTGCCCCAAGAAATCTGTGATAAGCTGTTGCTACTTGGATTTTTGGTCCTACTGGATTTTGAGCTGTTCAGATTCACACATGGGCAAAGATCCTTTCTCTGGTGGGAAACCGTGCATCCTGTTTCTGTAAAAAACAGACATCATTCCCCTTTCTCAATATTATCTCACGTGGTCTGTATACCTCCATCTTCAAAGAAAGCTAAAAAGAGATAAGTTTGCTAACTTTATTTACAGTGACATAAAAGTCTTAAAATCTATATTGCCTCTGCAATAACTGCTCCTGCTTAAAAACTATGCTTATTCTGCTTACAAAAATATAAAAGATGGTCTATATAATCATGCAAAGACAGTCTGTGTCTTGAAGTAGTTGTTTCTGCAGTAACCCTTTAAAAAACAGGCTATATTAGGCTTTCATGCTACTTCTGGTGCCCCACTAAGTTCATTTAGGATTAGCTTATATATCCAGCTATAGCACTACATTTTCATTTTACCTTGTGATGTTTGGTCATAGGTGGTGTTTCTTTAAACAATTTATTACCTGTATGGCTCCTGATCTGCCATAGCTGTCTGCTAATTTCTGGTTGAAACTCAGGAGACAGCGTTGACTGTGTTTTCGGGTACTTTTTATGTTCTTCAGGTGGGAATTTAGTGCACTGGGTTATTAGCAATGGCCTTTGATTTTAGAATGCTTTTTCTTCTTATTTAATTTCTTCAAGGTGTTGGTGATGTTCAAGGCATGCAGTTTCTCTGCTTTATCGTCTTGTTTCTGAGGAAGGTTTCAGGGCTGTTTGTAGCAAATAAGGAAACAGGAAATTGTTTTTGTGCATTGGTTTTTTTCAAAATCACCTCCTTCATGATGTTTATAATAATGCCTCATTTATGGTGCTCAGATTATGCTTCTCACATGTTAAAGTATGACTGCTTGTAATCTAGGTACCATGCTTTATGATTCTTTTTTGTGCTTCTCTCACATACTGAAAACCTCTCGAAGAGAAGCCATCAAGCCCAATCCAGCCAGTGGTGCCTATTGCTGTCCAACAATAAAGAAGAATAGCTCATGTTTGTCATTCTAACAAAAGACTTTTTATGCCAACATTTTTTCCTTAAAGATGAAACTTTAATTATGTACTGAACAGCAATATTGGTTTAGCAATATGTCTAAAGGATTAGATGACAATTAAAGTTACTTAAAAATCAGTATGACCACAATAAGCTTGATACTGCAGTTAAGTCAGTGAATTGCCCCTCATTCAGTTCTGTTAGAAGGGTTATGTGGTAAGAATATTTTATCAATGAAAATAAGTTGGTTTGTAATTTTTTCATAGTTTCCTACTAAAAGATTTGACCAGTTCAGCTTTCAGAAACCAATGTGTCTTTTTCAGAGTGAAAGTTAGACCTTGAAGATTTCAGTGGCCAACTAAAGAAGCTTCTATAGACCATTTCAAAAAGGCTGCTGTTTAAAAAAAGAAAACAAACAACCCCAAACACTAGTTAATTAAACTTCACAGGATGATGCGTGTTCATCTAAGAATTTATTTTGGGAACTGCAGAATGCATTTCCATATTTAAAGGGAGCATTTAGCTGTGATATTACTGAGCTTCCTAATTTGCCCTTGCCATCTTAGGTAGCACCTAACAGAATGGAACAAAAGGAATATTATTTGGCAATGCAACACCATGAGAATTTTCTGACATTCGGTACTGTTTGACACTGTAAAACTTTTTTTGGTATTTATTCAGAGAAGGGCAATAACAGAGTTTTGGAACCTGCTTTTCAGCATGTGCTAGAGAATACAGATAAGTTTACATACACGCTTCTTAGTTTATTGGAACGTTAGCTTGTATTTTTCTAATTAATCTTTAGACTATGAATGTGTGAACTGAAGTTGAACTGCTTTTGATAGTAAACTATCCAACTCTGGAGAGTCTATTCAGATATTCTTCATATGTCCTGGATTCCTGTGAGACTTTTTACCTGAAATCTCATGTTTTGCCTTCAGTTTGATGCATATTTCTTTTGCATTGCTCTTCATCGATGGGTATTATGTTTCATCTGTTCATCCACAAGAGATGAATAACTCTTTCTAACTCTTCCTCTCTAAAATTTAGGAAATTTGACCTAAGTAATCTAGGTATCTAAAATTGTTGCACTGAGGAATGAATCTCATGAAAGCATGATTCATTTAAAGCAGACACCTATCTGATGTTCTGTGTTTATATTTTAAAAGGTACCTACTTAAAGAAGAGTGATGAAGGTAAATACTTTTAATTTCTATGATACTTTTATTGAAAGATTTCAGTGTGCAAGAGAGAAAGGAAAATGTGGAATTTCAGGGAAAAAAAATTCGTTCCTCGTTGCTAGTGGAAGAATGCCACTTCGTTATGAACCTTCCTACTTGCTCAACTCCTGATGTCATCAGAAAACATTGGCTGAGTTTAGGAGAACAGTCAATTTTGGTAGGAAAGTGCCCTAAAGTTATAGACTGGGTCATTGTAACAGGTTGACCCTGCCCAGATGCCAGGTGCCCAGTAAAGCCACTCTCTCACTCCCCTCTGCAACTGGACAGAGGAGAGAAAAAAAAACAACAAAGGATTTGAAGGATTTATGAGTCAAGAGCTGGGAGAGGTCAGTTACTGATCACCATCACAGACAAAACAGACTCAAAGTGGGGATATTAATTAAATTTATTACTAACACAATCAGAACAAAAGAGCGAGAAGTAAAATAATCTCAAAAACACCTTCCCCCCATCCCTCTTTTCTTCCAAACTCTACCTCCTCCCCTCCAGTGGTGCAGGGGGATGGAGAATGAGAGTTATGGTCAGCTGTTTCTGCTGCTGCTCAGGAAGAAGAGTCCTTACCCTGCTCCTGTGGGGTTGCTCCTGGATGGATCTCTCCACCATGAGTCCATCCCTCAGGCAGCAGTTCTTCACAAACTGCTGTCCCGTGGGTCACCCCTCCATGGGGTTCAGTCCTTCACGAATGAGCTGTACCGACGTGGGTCCCCCACAGTGGCCACAAGTCCTACCCAGGAAAAACCTGCTCCAACATAGGCTTCCCTCTCCATGAGCTGCAGGTCTCTGGCAGGACTCTGCTCCATCTTGGGCCTCCCACAGGGTCACAGCCTCCTTCGTGCACCCACCTGCTCCAGCATGGGCTCCTCCATGGGCTGCAGGTGGGCCTCTGCACCCCAGTGGTCCTCCATGGGCTGCAGGGGCACAGCTGCTCCATCATGCTCTGCACCACAGGCTGCAGGGGCCTCAGCCCATGCAGATGCCTGGAGCACCTTCTTCCCCTCCTTCTGCACTGACCTTGGTGTTGTTGTTGTTCCCATGTTCTCCCTACGCTCTTCCCTGGCTGGAACTTTTCACTGCGCAATAACTTTCTGTCTTGGCCTTGACCAGCGGCAGGAAGTCTGTCCTGAAGCCAGCTGGCATTGGCTCCACCAGACAGGGGAAGCTTCTAATAGAAGCCACCCCTGTAGCCCCTCCTGCTACCAAAACCCAGCCACAGAAACCCACTACTGTCATCTACTGGCTCTTTCCAAATTTTACCATTCATATTGACCAGCTGTGTTAACTCAAAGAGCCAAATCTTACTTCTTCTCCTTTCAGACAGTATTTCAGAGATTACTGAGTTTGAGTCAAGAAATAGTGCTTTTTCCTAGACTACATTTAAGAAATACCAAGGCACAATAGAAGGATATACAATGAATCCTCCCTGAAATTGCCATCTTTCAGGTGAAGTAACAAAACCATTGAGACTTCAGTTGAAAAAATTCCTGGAACATCTATCACGTTGAATAAATGTGCCATTCGTTGTTTTTCAGTATATATTGGTTATTTCTGCTTGCCTGAGTTTTTTTTTTAGAGTACTAGCTGGGGTATTCTTTCATAAATAGTGGGTTTCCTAAATGGGTGCTAGTGAATCATCTCATTATACTGAATAACCTCTTTCTGTATCAGTTGGCAAATACACTGTGAGAGAAGCATCATCTAACTCGCTCTTGAGGTGCAATAGATCATTCTATTAACTGTACTCTACAAGCGTGTTTCTTTGTAAAGCTTAGTTAAAGAAAGATTCTCCTTGGATTCTGCTTGGATTTCGCAAAGGAAAAAAGTGTTTAGGGAGGGATGAATTTGGCAACTGTATTCTATTGTGTGTCCTTTTACTTGAGGTGTTTTTATAGGCAGCTTATTAATGAATCATACTTTTAGGAGGATAATTTTTAGAAGTAGTACATGCAATTTAGTTTTGTCTGTATTATACATAGGGATAGGAAAGACCAGTTTCCCTTTGTGTGGCTGATGCTATTGAAGTAGCTGGACTTACAGCAGTGCTAAACTGACCCACCTCTCATTCCACTGGCAAATGAAGATATGAGTCAGAACAGCCAGTAGATGTCAGTAAACACAAATCTGAATGAGAGTAATCTGAAAATATTCTGCCTTTTGGGGAATTTGGCTATTCAGTATTGAAGAGTGATTTACATGGGTGATAAAGACCATCAAGTGTCTCATAAAGGACTTTATTACTTTTTTTGTGTATTGGAAGTGTATGTGATAAAACTTTTCTTTTTTCTTTTTTTTTTTTTTTAACCACCTTTTCAAACATAGAGGGAAGAATATTCAGTTTGTGCCTGCAAATTCAATTTAGACGGTGGGCAAGATTATGTATTGGACCCTTCCAGCTCAGGATATTCTATGACACTATAATTCCAGTGTTTGACTTCGGTGGCAACTCCTAGAGAGCATGACAGGGAATGGGGAAGAAGAACAGCATCAATAACTCCCAGGAGCTTCCCCCTGCCCAAGTCTGCACCGCTTTGTCCAGTCCTTACTTTCCCTCTACAAAAAGAAGACCACTGGGGCAACCATTTTAAGCTACATCATTTTGAGGCAGTGATAGAAATTATAGGAAAATTTGACTCTTAAATTGTTTCTCTTCACACTGAGCCCTGACAGAGTTTAAGATCGGTTTTAACACTGGCGCCATTCAAAATTGTTGTGTTCAGAGTCTCTAATGCTTTTCCAGTTGCAAAAAGGGACCATCAATTCTTCTACTGATAAGAGCATTTTAATGACTCTGATTATGAGAAAAATACTTTTCAAATGGTTTTAAAGAGCAACTGAAGGATGAAACATGGTAATGCATCTCTAATACTTCTACCACACACTATTAATACACTAGGATAACTGCTGAATTAATTAATAATGCATTCAGACCCTTCTCATGAGGAGAAAGGCTAGGCACTCTTTTAAATGGACCCATCAGAGAAAGTAATGGTGGTACCTGTCTTTTATATAACACTGGTGTTTTGAGTAAGAACCATACTGGGAGGAGGCAGTCCTGGTGGCCTTACCCTCTCTTCTGTGAATTCATTCAGTGGTCTCAACCTTAATAAGAAAACGATGATTTTCAGGCCCTTTTAACTGGGTAGTTGCAGCACACTCTTACCTTGGGAATGCTTATGATGAAAGAGGGAAATTGGATGTCTCCCATGTTTGAGTGTGATTCTAATCATGCAGATGTTACCTTACGCACTGGTGTCAGCTGAGTATAAAACATAGCTGCGGTTTAAACTGTAATTTCAAACACTCCTTCATTTGAAAAAGGAAGGGTTTCTTGGTTTGTTTTTTGGAGAAGGGTAGTTGTTGTTTGGTGAGAATGAGGCTTTCTGGTTTTTGGTGTCCCAAGTTGCTTGGTGTAGGATTGAATCAGATGCTTTAGCTTAGGAGAGAAATGGGACATCAGCTGCAGCTCTGTGCTAAGGATTTCTGGTGAGCAAGCTCTGAGCACTTGATTGTTTAAATATGTGAGGTTTTGAATTACCATGCTGAGCTGTTTTGTCTTGTATTATGTACTGCATGTGAAATTTGTATGCTTAATAGAGGTCTCTGAATATTACATTTCTATGTTGGCTGTTGAGTGAAGGGGCTACTGAACGATGGTGTGTAATTGAGGCCTTAGAACAGTGAACTAGGTTCTATCAGGTGTAGGTGGGTTTCTCCTGTGATGCTAATAGAAGCCATCCATTCATATGTGTGTTAAATGGCAATGGTAAATGCAGAGAGAACTCCATTTTTTCTTATTACTCTTGCTGCTTAGAGCCTTTAAGGAGGCTATTTTAACTGTACATTAGATGTGCTTCAGTCACTTTGGGTAAAGGAAGAATGAAATATTTTTTATGTGACTTTTGAAAGACTTCACTTGTGATATATGCATCTTTTACTTCAGTACTCCATCTCATCTATTTTGGTCCTGTTTTTCATACCTGCAACTAAATTAAAGCAAGTCAGAAGTAATTTATTCAAAACAACATTTTTTAGCTGCTTGCTTAAGGGTCATCTAAGCAAATGGTAAAAAGCAAAAAAACTTCAAAGCTTCACTTTTCTTTCACATCTTTTATCTCAAGCTTTGGGAAATGGTTTTCAGCTCAGCTACTTCCACGAACAATGCACAAACCACAGATATTGTGATTTTTCCTTTTCAGAACTCTCTCAGGCTTCTGGTGATAGCTCCATTCATCTTCATCGCCAGTCTTTCATTTTTCTCAGCCTTCTTCCAAAAGGGAAGAATGGAAGAAAAAAAAAGGAAAAGTATTTGGTAAGGTAGATATAGTCAAGCAGCAATCATCTCCAATTAATAGCTCTAGGAGCCATTCAATGAAAAGACTTTATCTCTGGTTTTGCTCAGTTTCCTGATACCTTCAACCTCCTGTGTTTTAAAACTATTGAACCACAAAAACTGAAATGCCTATGATGTATTTTTTATGTATAAATGATGCAAGTATTGTTTTCCTTTCTCTTTACTGAATTTTTCTTCCTCTTGTGTCTCTTGTTGATTTGTTGTGGTAGAATTCATGTGCACTTTTCATATGTTTGTGTTAACATATGGTTCCAAAGATTTAAACTATATAAGAAAACATCTATTTTTGGTCCACCAAGATTTATGATGAGAGAAAATCCTGACCTTAGACTTTCCCATGAGTCAGAGTAGCCATACTAGAATTGAAACATAGATGCTGACTTACTTTTTTGTGAATGCAAAGACAATTCTTTTTACTCTGCTTCTAGATTTTAGTTCATCTTAAAAAGAAAAAAGAAAAAAACAGTAAAAAAAATTATTACCTGTGTATAAATGTATGTGGGTTTTCTATTAATATTGTGTCTTTTACCTCTAATTTTACAAAAATATGGTAAGAAAAAGTGAGGCAGCAAGCTCACAACAAATTTTGTAATAAGAAATCAAATCCAGAGTGCAAATTGAACTCATGTAAATGAACACATCAGGTAGGATTGTTTTGGATCAACTGTGCTGCTCTTAGTGAGCTGAATGCAATTCAAATGTCTGTATTGCCTCTGTATTACTTGGTGCTAGTCAGATGGAAATGTGTCTTGTTGAGTGCAATACATTGTGAAGTTGGAATGAATGAACTTGGACCAAGGGTCATCCATAAAGTTGCTGAGGAGATTGAGAAGTAGATAGAAGTCTCAAATGATTGAATGGTGTGTGATTACAAGGCAGTGAAAAGGCATCCAAGAACATTACCTTTCAATCCAAGGAGGTCTGAAGTAATGTTGCAGCATAAACAACTATTGTGTACTAAACATAGTGAACATTATAGAGACTAAATTCACAACAATGCTTTAAATTCTATACATAACTAAACCAGTTATGTAAGTAGCTACTTGTGTTTGAAAAAAATATGTATAGCTGAATATTTGAAAGTGGCAAGTTGAAAGTATGCCAATCAGTTTCTGAGTTTATCTATTAATTACGGGCTTTTATTTCTTTTTTATTTTATTTTTTATTTTTCCTAAAATTGATATCTTAATGGCAGCATTGCAAATGGAAAAAAATTTCTCTGCCTTTTGTTCAGGCATGAGGAAGTTGAAATAACTTAAGTATTTCAATAAAATGCAACCTCTGTGCAAACGTAAACATGTCATATACATTTTACAACTGTTCCAAAGAAGTTAACTTTAAGATATATTCCTTACAAATGCACTGTTTTGATCGTTATTCAGTTTAAGGAAGTACCTTCTCTTAGATTTAAACTGCTTGCATTTTTAGCACTTATTGCACAACCTATTTTCCCATTGAGACAACAAGGTGCACAAAAAAAGCAAGGCATCCTTGCTGCTAACAGAGAGGCAGAGTGAAAATTAATTTTATTCTCATGGCATATTTTCCCCAAGAGAAATAGAACCACACTCCACAAGTAATCAGAAATTTTTTAAAGGAAGTAAGTTGATATATGAGTAAAAGCTCCAGCCTCTTATTCAAGCATGGGAGGTCCTATTATCCTTTTATTCTCTGTGGGGTGCTATGTTTATGTGAGTAAGTCTGTAATGCAAGTCAGCAGTGGAACATGACACAGCCAACCTCTTTCATAAGAGGGACTGCAGCCACAGGCTGCTCTCTGAAGATGCAGCTGAAGAATGTACCTCAAGATCTTCAACAGAAGCTGTGAAATGGTTTTGCCCTCTCCTAGGAGGCAGAGGTTAGTTTAGATAGCATACAATATGTGACTGAATCCTCTTCAGACTTGAACAGAAACGGTACAGAAATAGACTTATGACAATTTTCCCAGAATCCTATCACTTTGCTGCAGGCTTTGAGTTATGCAGTTGGCAGTAATATGCATAATGACATGTTGGAGACCTGCCCCAGAAAGAGGGCCCTCGCTGACAGAGGTGGTGATGCTCCACTACATGCTGAACCCTCTATATGAGACATCATATGGTTTACCTTCAACAGCCCAAGCTATGTCTTAATATAGTGCTTGTTTACGGGCCTCTGTCTCAACACTCAGCACCTATGTCTTTCAGGCACACGTCTTCCTGCTGTGAATGCTGAGGGTTAGCCCTACCCTCAGAAAACCTTCCAGGAACCTGCTTATGTAATTTTATGTTTCTATCCTTGTGCTGTATAACAGTATTTCAGAGTTCTATATTTACATATATGGGTCTTTAACTAGTCTAGGAAGAAAAAAAATATGCTGGAAGTCCAGCCACCATAGTGGGTGAGTACCCACAATCCAATTATTATTTGTATGCTTAATATATCAATATTGCAACAGACTTAGATAATTTAGCAAAATGGTCTCCCTACTTTCCTCACTGGCAATCGTCTTTATAGGTGCACTATTTACATGTCCCTTCTGGTCCATAGTCCATGTTGAACCAATGTAAATCTTCCAGTTTTACCTCGTAATGCTGTGTTTCCAAACACCTGATCAAACCATTTCTGATGCTGTCTTCTAGACTCACCCTAATCTGCCTGTCACTGCCTTATTATGATGTGGGCAACAATGAACATGGTATTCAGCAGTAAGTAAGCAGACCAAAATGGATACATGTGTAACATCATCATGCTGTTAGTCCCTATTGGTTCATAATCTACTGTTATTCCTGATCCTTTTGCTGTCTAGCAAGCCAATACTCATTTATCAGTATACTTCATTTTTTTGCCCAAGCATGCCAGTATATCTTGGATTTCATAGGATTAAATTCAGGCTATTCCTTGAATTTCCCAATATCACTGAGTTTTGATCCTTCCTCTGGAATATCCGCAATTCTTGTCCTTTTGGTTCCATCACCCATTGAAAAAGACTGATATGGGTCGCAGGTGAAATCACACAGAGCTCTTTTTGGAGAACCATTTCATTTTGACCAAACCCTGTTTTAAGAGGTCTTTGAGAGAGCTTTTTTCAAGCAGAAAAGTGCTCCCTTAAGAGGATTTAATCTAGACCATGTTTTCTAAGTCTATGGGAATGTCATAACAGCTTTCCTTATATTATGGGTTGCTTTACATAAAGCTAACCTTAATAACCTACTTAAGACTGGAATTTATGTTTAGGAGATAGAGAATTCAGTCATATTTTGGGGAGTTAGCAAAAAATGTTCAGAGTGCTGCAGTACTAAGTCACAAATTGAATGTTCTATTTAAATCTTTCTGCAACAAATCTTCTGTAACTCAGACCCATGCCATTCATATTGCAAATTTTGTCAGAGTGTGATTCACTCAGAAATCTAAAACTCTTTTTCTTTTTGGAAGCTGGGAGAGGCTTCAGTCATTTTAAATTTATTTTCTTCTATAGGTATTTTAGGCAGTCAGTGAAGCAAGTGCCAGGCTATTATTGTGGTGCAGGCTATACTGAAACAGAAAAAATACTGAATGCTGAAATCTTCATAAATCTATTTTTTTGAACGTGTAAAAAACAGTGAAACTTCTGGGAAGCCAAGGTTTTGAATAAAAAAAAAGAACTGAAAAAATTTTGAAGTACATCTAAAAATACGTGTGAATATTCTTGACTTGTTTTGGTTTTTTATGAGGCAAGTGTCATTAACTCCAGCACAACATTTTCAGTAATTCCTTCTACTAGTGAGATCTGTGTGGCACAACAGAAAAGTTTAGATGTAATATATAAGTAATCCAGAATTCATCCAAAAAACCACCAGGTAAACTAGCAAATTGGCCGGAACTCCTGGATTCAGATCTCTGGATGAGGTAATGCTTTTTGGTTTGAAAATTTATGCTGCAGAATTGACATTTTTACTTTCAGTGTTCGCAGAACTTTAGCTTTAATGTTTGCAGAATATTCTTACCCTTTTCTCTTAAAGCTGTTATTTAATTTTTTTTTTTTGGTCGGATCTTGCTTCAACCAGTTTTACTGAGACTTAAAATGCAAATGTCTTGAGACTTTTGAGAAATATTTCCCATCAAAGGGCACGATGATGCATTCAGAAAGTTCATTCATGGTTACATGCATCATTCATGGGTTTTATTCACGTATAATCTCCTATTTGTTTTGAAAGCTTGCTCCCAAAATATTCCATTGTGTAGAAAATTCCCTGGAGCACATTCCTCTTACAAGTAATACAGTCTTTTATAGGTCGCTTCTAATTTGGACACTTCACTGAACACAGCTGCCACAATTAGAGTCAAATTTGTGATTTTCTTCATTGTATGGTACCAGAGTGAATGATACAGAAACACAGCTGGCCTGAATGCAGATTTCTTCACATGATGATGCCTATCAGCAGCAGCAGTATCTCTAAGGCGCTGACCCAGGGAAGCCAAATTAAAAATCAGATTAAGCATCATAAGTGCAGTCTCATTACTATTTATACTTTAAAAATCATGAGCAGATATTATTTATATAAGAAAACTGGCTGAATATCCCTGATTGAAGAATTGGACAGGTCAATATAAGGTTCCCTCATAGCTGAAGACATTTAGGCATAAAAACAGTACCCAGCTCCTGCATATGTAAGTATTCTTTCAAAGGAGCATTGTACCTAAAAGGTTTCCACTCTGAGTGGAAACTTTATACCCAAATTTCTGTATGACATAGCTCCTCACGTGCTAAATAGGAGGAGTTATAATACTATCTTAATCAGAGAATGTTCAGAAAATAAATCAGTTAATTTAATGTGAATCATTTGAGTATCACAACGACAAGCACTGCTGAAAAGGCAATGAGCATGCTAACTCTCTTACTAGAGCAAGGTTGGCCACGAGGCAGTAACTACAGTGGCACAGGACCACATATCAACCCTGGAAGAGGAAACAAAAGAGAAACAGAAGCTTGTCCAGCTGATTTTTAATGGAGCACTCTTCCTTCCTGTGAACTGAATACAGCAGTGGTCCTGAGGGGAAAAATAGTGCGTGAATGTGTAATTACAAGGCTGTATCATAATGCATATCCCCAAAGGGACTGGATTAATTTTGCACAGGCAACCTTTCTTCTGACATTGCCTAACTCTAAAATGCACGATTAGTGACTAAGGGGGAGCAGAGGAACTGCTCTTTTGGCAGCTCTCCTGTGTTTAAAAAAAACACTCAATAACAGCTCTGAAGCATTTATTTGTATGTAATAACAGCCCTGATCATTTCAGTCCTGTAGTTTTAGGTTTGTTGTTTTTTTTACTAATACTGTAATATTTGTGTTTAATGTAGCAATGTATTAATTATTTCAGCAACCTGAACTTCAGGTTAAATAGGTATTTAGCACGTGAGAAGCAATGTATGTAGGACAACTCTGAGTAATAACAATTTTCTTCACAGTCTGCAGGACCAAGCAGAATAAAATTGCTTGTTTAGTATTCAAATCTGCTGTGAGATACTCTTAGCAGTCCTTTCTCAAATGACTTCTAGACCTTGCTCAGAGACCCAGGCTGCTCAGGGGTGGGAAGAGGCATTTATATTCCTCTTTGTTCTGAGGCTGTGGTACTTTGTGAGTTGACTGTGTGGAGCAATTCGTATTCTTGTTAGGGGCGGCTGAGTGTGAGGCTCCCACAGTAGAACCTGTTTCTCTTCTGGCCTCTGTCTGTCCATGGCCCTCTGCTCTAAGGTGCTCGCTCCATGGCTCTTTTCCAGTCAGTAGTGTCAGTTCAGGAAGACTTGAAGACTGAACAGCCCTGTTACTAAGTCTGGGTTTTAATTTATATGATTGGCATACTGCACTATCCCTTGCTTAAAGTTCTGGATGATACACAACAGAGGTTGACCTAGATTTTGGTTTTGTTTCACCCCCATATGGAAACTATAGAGCAGCGCTGTTAGCCCTGTCCAGTATTCCCACCACATCATGCTGCGATGGTCCACTGAGTTCAGTACCATGTGTCATTCTTTTATACCCACAGCTGAACTTCAGCCAAATATTTAGCAAGAAAACAAAAATTCAAGAACACCAGAGCACTTCATGAATCGAACTTGATTTTGCAGAGTGGTTCCTTTTAGGAGAGGAAGATGTTTTTCTTAATTCTTCAATTCAGAATTAATTGTAAAGATTTTTCAATGTTTATCAATGCAGTGTTTTTAAAAAGCAATTAAGTCCCATTTGAGGTATTTATTTTAAAGTTAAGCTCATGATTAAGTGGGAGTTTTTTAGCTTTCAATTTCAGTCATCATTATTTTTTTTTCTTTTTCAAGATACACACTGAGCAGGTCCAGCAAGGCAAGTTATAGAGTAACTGTAAAGCAATTGTAGCTCACAGTACTATTTACTTTTTCTTAATGGAGAAAAAAGTGGTGTGCTAAGGCTGTCTTCGCATTATCTCATATTTATAGCTTAGATTCCTCCACAATGAGAAAAACTTTCCTCGGATTACTGGAATGTCAGATTATTGTAACGTCCCTTGATTTGGTCTAGTTGCTACAAGATTGTGTTAAGAGCAAATCCAGCCAGAAAAAGAGAATGCCAACTGGGGTTTGTGACATACATCCATAAACATTACAGCCACTGTATCCCATGGAGGGATGAGCAGTATCTTCATATAGACTTGTTCCATTTTGGGGGGCTATAAGATCATGTGGTGCAGTACGTATCTAATGGAATAGATACCTTTGAAATGTCTTGTGAAGAAGATGCTAAGATTTATAACATTTTAAAAGAGGAATGGAGAGGAGCTCTGTAGTATTGAGTGTGCTTCTGTGTTTTTCATTGTACCCAGCCTTTGTCCAGGCTTGCCCCAGTCTGGTTTCTCTTGCATGTGTTTTTATTTGGTTCAGAGATTTTTATGGAAAGTAGCATGTAATATTGTGTTTAAAAAATAATTCTGTCTGAATCTTTTATTTGAGAAAAATATTTTTTACTCTTACAAACAGTGGCATTTCGGCATTTAAATTTATTAATGGTAACTTTATAAGATAGGAAAGCTTTATTGTTTCCTCTTAGGGATGGCAATGAAACACAAAGTTATACAATGGAAGTCAGATTTGAAAATTGAAGCAGAATAGGCTATCTGAGATATGCAGCAGCCAAAGTTGTGACTTAAATCTCAATTCACTTTAGTAGTATAACATTACCAAACAAGATAATATACTTAAATGATAAAAGGAAATTTGACTACAGTCTCATCTGCTTTGTGATGTGCTGACTATAAATGTATTTCAGGTGTTTGATGACTGGAATAAATGGCTGCTTTCATGAATAAATATTTCAGTCTTCCCAGGGTAATCTTTGCAGCCTTCTTCTGCAAAACCACTTTCCCATGAGACTCTCCTGAAAGCTAAGCACTCTTTCTAATGGTCATGCCTTTCTCTTTCTATCCTTTGGGGTTTTTTCTACTGGTTTTTTGTGGATTTGGGGGTTTTCTATTTGATTGGGTTTTGGGGGGGTTTTGTTGTTTGCTTGTTTGGGGTTTTTTTGTGGGGCAGAAGAGGTGGAGATTGTTGTTTTGTTTTGGTTGGGGTTTTTTGGCTTTGTTTTTGTTTGTTTGTTTTGGGGTTTTTTTGGGGGTTTTTTTGGATGGGGCAGGTATGGTTGGCTTTTTGCTATTTTAGTGTTTTTAACTACTGTTCATGAAACAGAACAATTGGCTCCAATAAATAAATAAAACAGGGCTGTGATTCTAATTTGGCTGCATGTACAGAGAAGCTATTGACATAAAATTTAGACTTGAAAGAATTTTGCTATTAAAATGGGCTAGAAGTTGTGTTTATGGTGTCTTTGACCAAAAAAAAAAAAGGAACATAAACACAGTTATTTTACATCAGACCCCATTTTAAGAAAATCTAGTTATTGTCAGAATCTATCTAGGGCAATTCTTTTTTCAGAAAAAGGATATGAGAATCCAGAGAAGACAATGGTGAAGACTATTTCCAATTTTCTTCTGATTAATATCAGTTTGACTTAAATCTGGAAATTTAAGAGTCAATGCTGCCTCCAAAAACTGCAGTGATATTATTTTTTTCTCTTTCACTGGATAGCCTTTCACTTCATGGTTATGATTTTTTTACTTCTGTTTTCACACTCTACTGTTTCTTCCACCTGAATTATTTTGTATATTTGTATTATTCTCTTATTTAATAGATACAAGTTGAAAAGAACTGAAAAATGGTTAATTCCAAAGCTATTTTGCTTAATTTAATAATTTTTACAAAACAGTGGTTCTTTATTGTACAGTAACTGAAAGCAGTAGTTACCAGGATCTGGGCACAAATACCTCTCCTTGTGGGAGGGTTTCAGCCCATATTTTTTGCCATTGAAAGGGAATGCCTTAACCACAACTCTGCGCAAGACACTAGGAAAAGCTTATCTGTGTCTCTCTTCATGAAAATTATTTCCTAACTTTACCTGATATGCACTGAGAGGGAAGGAAGGGTCCAAGATATGAATTCTTCTGTTTGTATCAATAGCAGAAACTGAGGAATTAACCGAGATTTTAGGTTAGGTTTACCTGTTTCTCAAGTCTTGAGAATATAGCTCTTTGTTCTGCAGGCAAAGCAAAACATAATTACTTATGTATTTTGTTCTAGTATAATTCCCATTTCTTTTACTGCGCTGACAGCAACAGCATTTTCACGTTATTCTTTTTCTTTTCTGAAAAGTGTTCTCATTTATTTTCCTTGAGCATTTCCATTAGTTCAGTAATATTCTCTTTGAAAGAAGTAACAAGCTCTATGTACAATATCGCAGGTGAGAATGACAGAGTTATACAGCAAAGTACATTTCTGATATCTTAAAAGTGCATGCCACTTATGTATGAAGCTTCTTGTCTTAATTTCCTTGGGTTCATAGGCTGAAAGAAATTCAACATCAGACCTTCAGTAGCTTTTGTAGCAAAGATGCTTAAATTAGCAGATTTACCACTTGATTTTTTGAATGTGAGTATTCTGTTTTGGGTGGTGGGAACAACGATAAATATAGTATGCCTTAGTAAAAGAAAGTATCGTTTGGTTTAATGAATGTAAGCAAGGCATAATATTACAGATTTTTGCAAGAACAATAGACCTTCATGTATAGATCTGGTATATTCCCCTGTCCTACACTATAAAATGTTAACTGCTCAAGAGCTCTGTCTCAGGCAGTAGGATAACCAGTGTCTGGCTTTTATAGAGAGAATTTTTAATTCATTTTTTTCCTTTTTATGTACAAACTTCTAACCATGGCAAACATGCTCTGTTGCATAACTAGCAGATTGGGAGCAAGCTACTCATGTTTGATAACTCTTGAGTTTCTTAACCCTTAAAAACTTGTCAGCTTATTTTATATAGAGTTTGCATCAGATCTCAGCTGACTATTGTTAATTTTAGCAACCATATGAAGTCAAAGACTTGACTTCTGGTGAAGCTTGTCTCTGTGAACTGTTATAATAACTTATGGACTACAATTTGGAATATTTGTTGCTACTTCTTGATTTAAGGACATGAAAAAATGAGGCTATGATCCAGTCTGCCTAAATCCTGCCTACAATGGGATTAGAATGCTTTAACCCTACTGAATCCTAGACACTGATCCAGCCTGCTTACTTAGTAAGGCTATTAAATCCATCAGGCATTGAAATTCATTAGATGCTTTCCATGTAGTCTGAGTGTTCCCTAGTCACTAACGTTTTGACGGTCTATATGCACAGTAGAGCTTTTGCTTCTGGGGAATTGAGTGCCAAAAGTTATATTGCAATCTAAGATGAAGTAGAAAGGTACCTGAAGTAAAAAGCTCCAAATATTAGACCGTCTGATATGTCTGACTGTTTGGTTTCACTTTATAAGAGGACAGTACAGCGGGGCAAAGAGATGAGACCTAAGTTTCTGCCCCTAGTTATAAGCATTATGATAAGGATGGGAAATGCATAAAGTCCTCTCACAACTGAATGCTTTAACTAGTAAGTTGGACTTGAGCTTTTCCAGCGCTTGCTCTCCTTCAAACTGCTGGATACTGTGACATGGTATTTAAAGATCTCTCGGTTGAGTAATCATTAGACCACTTCTCTGAGACATGACCTCAGCTCTGACAAGATAGCCTGGCAACCAGATCTTCACTTCTTTCACACATTTTTATTGCCAACACAGTTCTGTGAAGTGCCACCATTCTGTGGACTAAGTGAATGAAGCTGTGCAAAATTTTCCTTTAGCTTCCTGTGATCTGAGTGTAAAAGATGAACACCTCATTCAAGCATAAAGCATTGATGATGTCTGGAAATGCCTGAATTCCATATATGGGGAGGAAAAAAAGAGGAATAGGTCAGCTAGGAAGACTGCATATACTTTTACAAGTCTTCAAAGGTATCTGAATCTCTCCATTCACTCATACAGAAGCTGGGCAAACTAAACTGCCTTTCCTCGCCAAACACGTAAAACTGAGGTGATGCAATTTCTAAATTTGAGCAGACAGGATAATACCCTGAAAACCAAAGTTCTGTGACCAGATGGTTGAATGAAAATGGCATGAGTCTCCTGCGGTATGAATATTGCGAATGGCAAAATTTCATGTTACCCTTGCCAAGGAGAAATTTTGTATAATGAACCTTATTGCTGGAGGGAGGAGTCACATGTACAACATTTTCTCAGACTCTACATGAACTCCTTCATCCAGAAGGTGCAACAGCCTACTTATTCCGTTTGCCCTGTTATTTGTGTACTGTTCTGTCAGAGCGATATAGCCTGAAAGCAAATTGTTTTGTGGATCCAAATGCATTTCTATATTTCATGGCCACTGGTTTATCATGATGTTCAGGGACAATGATCAACAGATCTGTAGCTGACACATTTTGATATATTAGAATACGTCCACAAGCCAATGGTTTTGTTTTGAATGATATTCCTAAATCAATGCTAGCCTAAGGTGTAGAAATGTACGTGCTTAAAAGGGTGAACAGCTCACAAATGGGGGGTGCTCTGAATTTTTAGGAGGAGTTGAGGAAGGAGGAATAATCATGTGTGTTTGGGAGGGGGAGGAGTATTTTGATTTTCTCAATTAAGCATCAAATTTGTGCTTCTGTTGTAAGAAACTGAACAAGTCAATGACGTTGTATTGTATATACCTTATTAAATTTGAAAAATCCCACGTGATCTTCACAAAATGCTTTTTCACAGATGAGAGTTTGGTGAAAGCATATTATAACCTACTGAACAGAGCCTCTGGAGTCCCTGGATTCCTCTGGAGTCCCTGGATATTTGCCATGACCACCAAATGCACTGTCACTATCTTGAGTTGAGCTTGCAGATGCTGCTTTTCTTGTGTTCAACTCATCTTGAAGTTATTAAACATGGTGATCTTCCATATGCCAAGGAAGAGCTTGATCTCTCCTGTTCTCAGGTGTCTTGGATATGTGTGACAGACATTTGTTTTATCTCTGAATTGTTCTGTACTGTTAAAAACATGTACATTTTTTGTCCAGAATTATCTGAATAGTAGTTGTTGCTCTTCTGCAAGAGCACGTACAGATTTTCCGCTTACATCAATTCTTATACAGTGAGATTCCAATCTGTGAACACTTTCATGAAATCTTTTATCCTAGCTTCATATAACAATAGCTTTCCATTTTTAGAAGGAAAAGTCAAATTAATATTAATTTAAAATACATAACAACCTCTAACACTTAAAATATCATTATACTGAGGATCTTGTTCAATAAGAAACAAAGACTGAACTACTATTGATCTACATATACCTTTCATTTTGTGGGCTGATTACTTTTTAAAGGGGAGTTTCTGTATCTTCTTTGAGGTTTGGCCTTGCCATGACATTATGGAGAAGCTGTACAAAAACTTTAACTTTTAGGACATATCACTTTATTTTTACACTTTTTTTCTCTTAATGGTGGATATTAACTCAAAGGTTCTACCACTGTGTTTTCAAAGCACTTAACTACTCTGGTATAAAATATTTGACATCCATGTTTGCTCTTGAACATTTGTTAATGTAAGATTTGGCAGATTATGTAGCCCAAGACTGAACTTTATGCCTCCTGAAGATTTTAATGTGTTTTTATGGCAGTGGAATTCTCTTCTGATTACTGGTTAAAATAATTACTTGTCTAGACCCTTAAAACTAGAGTTTTTCTGATTTTTTTACTCTTGTATAAAGTACTGATGATGATGTTATAAGCCTTTAAGTAATTCTCTGCATGAGTTCGTTTGATCCTTCACCTTTTGATTTCTTATAAAAAACAAATTGACTGTCAGAGAGGGATTATGTAAAAAAATTCATTGAATAGCCAAATCATCTCTTCTCTGAAGACTTCTCAGATCTGGTCAAGAACTTTTCCAACAAAAAAAAAAATCTCTTTCTACTGTTGAGTGTGAGGACGAGGGATGGGGAAGGCTGTTTGCTGAAACATGGTTTTTTTGAAGGATTGAGTCAGTTGGCCTTGATGATCATCTAACAAGTGGATCTGGCTTCTGCCTCATACTTTGTCTGGCAGAAACCCTTCCCATCACTTCTCTGGTCTTCTGCTCAGAGGTGATCTGGGTGTGAGGACTACTCTGAGCCTGAGAGATGCTTAGGGGAATGCAGGGTTTTACCAGCTCCACTAATACCTTGAGGTATCTGGGAGTCAGAGCTATGTGGAAGCTTGTAGGACTGCACACTCCAGTTGTGTGGCTGGATCAGGAGGCAGTATAAATGTGCTAAATAAGCTTATGTTATATATAATTTAGGCCAGCTTTGTAGCCTTAGGTCAGCTTCATACTGGCTGCAGAAGGACAGGTGATATTAGCCTGATAAAATGTTGATTTCTGTATGTTTTTTTTTACTAGGATGAATGCTTTATGTGCTTTATTTATTTACGTTTTAATCTGGTATCATCAGGACCTGTAATGTCAAATTTTCAGGATTTATTTTTTAAAGCATTTTATAACATTTTATTTTCTATCTTAATTTGTAAAAGTCTGACTAACAGGTATAGCTCTTGCTCTCTACCCCGATAGGCATTCTGAGGAAGCATTCCTACTCAGAAACATTTATCTTTCCAATTTGAAATTAAACTCTTCTTAAATATTGACTTTACCAACAGTATGGGAATTGTGAGTTTTGAACATCTCTACTGATGTTGTTGATCAAATTAATTTCCTTTAGGGATGCCGTGTAACTGGTTTTAAATGTCTAAGTGTCTTCTTGGAAGAAGAAGCAGTTAATGTTCTGTGATAGATGGAGAAATTCAGGGTGCAATTTTTTTTCTTTTCTTTATTTAATACATTATAGCCATCCTGTGGTAGAATTACAGAGACGTGGCTCCAGCTGTGCTACTCAGCTTCTGTAAGCAAAATTAAAATTGCATGTAAATGGTTTAATTGCCCTTCAGTTTTTAATATTGCAAACTCAAGCTGTGACTTATTTTTTTTAGAATCTATAAATATAGGACCAGCATTCTTATTTATGTTGTGAGTTGTGGGCAGAAAGATAAGATGTGTATCTCAAAAGACCTACTTTTGGTAGATGTAGCTCTACAAAGCTGGCAATTAACACAATTTTCATACCTAGGGTGACTCACTAAATTTTGATTAATGTTTAAAAAGAAGCCAACACTCATTAAATACAGAGTAACTGTTATCAAGCTACTATAAATGAACTCTAATGTGGGTTATTGAATTTCATTTTACATATCAGCAACAGCTGATCCCTTCAGAGAATTCCCATTTGGCTTCTTACAGTGCCAGGAAACTGATTTTTTTAAAAATATGACTGAGGGGTCAAACCTCAAACATTGATGGGAGTAGAGGCCTCCTGGTTCCACTGGGAAACTATTAGAGGTAGGCAAAATCAGGGATAGTAAAATATGACAACATCTTGTATCATATTGTTGAATGGACTGTTTTTATCTTGTGTTCAAAAAATCTTCTCCAGTGAGATAAAAAGGTGCAGTCAGGGCTCATCCTCTACAGAGGAAGGAGATTGGGACTTCTGTGGAGCCCTAGATTGAACAGATTATATTTTTCTATCTTAGGTGAAAGGAATTTTAGTTATTGTTATGAAGAAATAATGTGCACGTGACCATAGTAAGATGGGTTTTTTTGACAGGAAATTATTCTGACTGCTATTCTAATTTCATTTTCTCCTGAAGGGAAGGAAGGAGACAAACATCTACATTTTCTCTCTGTTTTAGTGTTCCCTTAAAGTTGAAGGAGTATTCAACCATGGAACTTCATATTGCTATATCAGCAAAAACCTGTTCAAAGTCTATGAAATGATGAATTTTTGTCATTTCATAGCCCAGGAGATATTATTATTCATTTAGCGTAATAGGTAGATTGTGATTGCTTATGCTAAATAACCTAGACATCAGCCAGATGCCATCACAGACTTAACAAAATGGTGTTAGTGAGCATAATATACTGCTTCTATAATGGAAAAGCATATGTTTTTCAGTTTTATAGCTAGATGAAGAAAGCACATTTAGCTCATCTTATCCTGTTTGTGGGCTAAGGTAAAAGCATAGTAATTTTTTTTTTTAGAAAAAGGCAAACACCGAAGAAGATTATGGCAGTGTAACAATTGGAGTTTTCTATCTACAGTTCACAGTGGCTCTAAGGACTCAATAAACTCCCAGGGAATCATGCCTTTTGCATACAGTATTGTTACATTTTTTTCACCTCCACATCTGCATTAAAATACAGAGTGGTAGAATACTCCTCCTGTCAAAACCTTATTCAAACATGTTGGATAAGCAGTTAAAATAAAAGGCTCTTAAGAATATAGCTACTGTTATTAATAATATGATTTGTAATTGCAGATTAAGGTTTGTTCATGTCATGCATGTCTAAGGAATGATGGTAGAATGTGAATTCAGTGTCATCAGACAATTTAGTGCTGTCTTATTTCTAGAACTCCGGGTTGACTTTCTCTTTTTTTTTTTTTTCTTTACTTTCTTCATTTTCTGTCTGTCTTTTCCCTTCCTCTCTTTATGGTGCTTTCAGAAAGAAGGCATTATGGGTAGGGTTTTTTAAATACAAAACTGCTCACAATGTCTCCCTGCTAGATCTGTGCGTTATTTAGTAGCTTAGAAAAGACTCTAAAGTACATGCAGCATTAATTTTACTTCTTATTCTAAATCACCACTCAGAATGTACAGGGGTTTTATCCTTAAAACTACAAATCTCTGCAGAAACCTAACATCCTAAAAGCAATAAAACCATGAGAAACTGATTATGCTTAAGAGACCATCATTCTATATTCTTGGAGATAGTTTTAAACCTCCATCACACTGCAAGAAGCAAATTTGTGCTGTGCCTCTCTCAATTGATGTATTTATGCAAAACCTCTGAAGTTAAAATCATCTCCAGTTCTTTCAGTAAGGAGACTGTAACTCCCAATAAATGATTCCCTACAAAAAGCACTGCTAAAGTGGACCAGACAGAAGTTTTTTTTCCAAATAATGGCTCTTTGGGCATAGTCCAGTTTGAGTAAACATAGTGCTGTCTATCATCCTCATTTTGCACTCTAGGTACTGTTAATTTCATTTGTGTTTACGGTGGAAGATTAACAGATGAAATCAAGATCTGCTACATGTTTATTTCACAAATGCACATACAAAGAATATTTTATATCATAAATTGCCCAGAAAGAGGTATTTTCTGATCTTCACACAAAGTCAAGTTTGATGACACTAGATTAGCAAAGGAGATGAAATGAGTGATAAATATAATTCTTGTTTTATTTTCATCTGAAGATTTTCCATGTGAATATGCTGTTGGCTTAAATAGAAATGCCAGATAGTGTTCAAACAGTTCAGTTATCAGACTCTTTGACAAGCCTGATTTACCCTTCCAAAATAGGAACCATAGAAAAGTCAATGTTACTCCTTGTTTTCTCTTCCTCTTTGCAGATCTCCTTGTGTCTAACTGCATTCATAGGAAATTTCCTAAAACTCTTAATTTAACAAATTTAGTCTAAATCTGGCAGCAGTTCTCAACACTTAGTGGCATGACATTAGCCTTTGTTATATATGAGGGCACTGCTGAGATGCAGCCCCTTGCTGGGTAGGCTCAGGCAGTACAATCACTCTGGAGAGCAAAGTTCTTCATATGATGCAAACATACCCTTTCCAGATCATATACACTTGCACATTTCTATATTAGGTCTTTAGGAGCACATGTGTTTCATAAAATGAGAAGCCCTTATATTAAGTGTTGAATTTGAGGTTTGGATGAGGTGACAACCGATGGCAGCAAGCTGGGTTTGGGAGGCTTGGTGGTATTTTTAAGGATCCCATGACAACATAAGCACTTCTGCTAAGTGGTTGCACCTTACTGTATGGCAGATTTTCTACTTAAAATGAAAAATTCCTTCTTTAAGACGCTGTCACACACACCTAACTTGTCAAAGCATCCACTGATACCAAAGGCAATTTTGCAAGTAGTGAGTCTTACAGCAAGGTGATTGTAGGGAATGCTTGATTTTTGCAAACTCCCATTCTAAGCTGACTGCCATCTCCTTATGCATTATATATGAAACATCAGCATTTTTCCAGAAAGTTGTATTTCAGGATCAATTAACTGGCAAGTATAGTAGATAATTATACTCTAAAAGTAGTCTTGACTAAAAAATGACCAGGTAAGAATCTTTATCAAAAAACCAGCAGGACTTCACAATTATAGAGGCAAAAAAAGAATAAATGCCTCAGTTAAAGTTGCCTTTGAGTACAAATACTGAGTTTGGGTCCTGATTGCTGAATCAAGATTTTTCCTACTCATATGATACAGCAGTTGCTGGGTGTCTCTGACTACCACGTGCAGGAAATATCTGATAGAACAAAGTTTCATCCTGAAGAGCTCATTCCTGGGGGTATAATTCTCTGATTCAGAATGTGCTGTGTTTGATTAAATCTTCTACAAAACCAAAGCAGAGTTCAAGAGAGGAGCATCTATTTCCCCGACGGCATCAGCAGTGTCTGATGGAAAAGTTACTTTCACCAAGCAGCTGCAAGGCTCAGGAAAATTCTGATTCTCTGGAAATATTGAAACATTTACATTTAGTTTCATTTTGACCAAAATGAGACTCAATAACAATAGGAAAAAAATCTCTTTCCTACCATCAAGGAGTCCTACTTGTCAACCAGTTCTGTCTGCATCTCATGTGCTGGAGATAACACTCTTGTGATGTACAGAGGTTTGGCTGCAGGGAGTTTCCAAAGAAGAGCTGGAATCAGAGTTAGGCTTGTATTTGAGGTTCAACTGTGCCACCCCTTGTTACTTGTGAATGCTTGTTTATTTCTTTAAGGCTTTTTCTTGTGAAGAGAGCAGTGGTTAGCACATGGAAGGCTTTGACTGACACAGTAATAGAAACCAGAGTTGGTAGGAAACAGATATTTCAAATCTGGGCATAATTCCAACATTTGGAGTGTAGGTTGGTGGCAGATTTGTTCTAATGTGAAATGGAAAGAACCCCCAAAATTCGGTTCCTCACGAAGCACACATTCCTTTCTCTTCTCATTATCTCCAACAAAAATGCTGATGGTTTGGTTTTTTTTTTCACTAAAACAACATCCATATAAAATTTTAAAATTACATCAGCTGTAGGCACCTAATTAGTATTAAAGCTTAATAGCTTAAAAGCAGGAATTGAGTATTATCGAAATTTGACTTTTGATTTTCTCCCCTCAGAAAGCAACTTTTCAGTCATCATAATTCCACAAAACAGATACATTTCTGATAGTTGCATTTTTAAAGGAAACCTGTATTGCTTTATCAGAAAAAAATACTTTCTTTGCAGTTAAGAGCCAGCTTTTTAAGTGTTCTATTCCTAAAAGTGATATTTCTTGTTGTTTAGTTTTGTATTTGGCCAAGACTTCTGATATGTCTAGTGTTTGAGTTAATTAAGATTTTAAAAATCTAAATAAATATATTTCTGGATAGATGTTTTTCAAGAAACTGAATGTTGGCAGAAGTATTAACAAGTCCTGTCATTGCTGCCAGATAGTAAATAAATAATATATCTTTGATGTGACTAGTGCTTGTGAAAATGCATGTTTTCAATGCCAGTTTGAATCTTCCTGCCTCTTCTTCAACAAGCATTTTTTTAGCAGATGCATCTTCGTAAAGGGGTGTGCTATGGGTGCAGTAAACATACACAGGAAAAAAGTAATTATAATACAATCAGGGATAAAGCTAAAAAATCTGGACTACCACTAATGCACAACAACCTCAGAAGTAAAGGACTCCTACTCCTTTTTTAAAACATGATGGAAATAAGAGAAGGAAGGATGTGGAGGACCCTATGGAAGCGCAAATGAAAACAGAAATGGAAGGAATAAGCAAGAAATTCTTGATGACATGGCAGCTGTGCGGGGACAGTTCCCTTCTGAGAAGGACCAAAAGGGCCACAATTAAAGAGGACTCATAAAAGACAGCAGCAGACAGTATGTACCCTTAAATTATGAAATGAGAAAGCAGTCTATGACAGTGTCGAATGCTTATGCTATAGTGTGGTGCTCAGGAACTCTTTAAAATCACTTCTGACAAAACAAATGACCCATTTCTATCTGGCAGAGGATGAAAAATAAAAAACCCATTATGTCCTGGGAGTTCTTTGGTTCTTAAGCGTACATGGTGCCCATGCCTGCATTCTGAGCCTGGTGCCAGCTTTTATCTTACTCATCATGAGCTCTTTCTCTTTCTATGGCTCCAGGTAGAGGTACCCAAACAGAATAATGCTGAATAGTATTCAACTTTAAGACAAGTGCCAAAAATACATTTATACTAAGGACTCTATCACAGCCTCACAGAGGAAAGTTCCTTAGTATGTAGGGGAATTTACTTACCCCAGTATTGGTGGTTTTATCTTTTTTTTTTTTTTTTTTTTTTTTGTCTAAAGGAACTTAGCATTAAAATTTCTCATCACAGCAGTAGTATTCTCTGATTTAATTAGATGATCGCCAACTATTCTAAAGTATTAATGACTTTCTAACAGCTAGTCTGATGAGATTCTTTCCAAACTGCAAACATCTGTGATTTGTCCAGGGACAAACTTCAATGAAGGCAGATGCACAGTGATCGTAGGGCTTCCTGGTTGGGGTCCTACACTGCTGTGATTTCCTGTGACCTTTCTGCTGTTCTTACACGCCATATAGAAGTTTTCACTAGCTAGTGCGTAATCAGCTTCAGATCCATTTCTAAGAGGTCTCTGATCACTCAGTCCAACACCAGACAGATTTTATCTGCTTAGATTTGCAGGCAGTGTGGTCACAGCATGCATGCACCAGCTAATAAGCCTTTGCTCTCAGCCAGATTCATTACCCTGGGGACAGCACCAGAGCAACCCCATGGCGGGGAAAGATCTCTCAGTTCCATTCCTCCTTTGTGCCTTTCTCACCAGGAGAGCAATGGAGATAGAGGGAGGTGTTAGAGATGGAACAGAACCGGGAAATTCATTCTTATGGGACCCTGACAACCTAAAAATATCCTAAACCAAAAACAAACAAAAAACTCTGAAAAAATACCACATAAAAGAAAAGTTGCAGCAAAGTATAGGGTGTTTTTGCTCAAGGTAGTTGATGAAATACTGTAGATGACTGCACTGAGCAGTCAGACTGCACATAGGAAGACCTAGAGGCATTTGAGACTTAAGTGTGTTCAGGCACAGATCTCTTGCCTCCAAGTGAGGTCTTTGACCTGAAAGTGCCCTGGGAGCTTTGATGTTGCCATGTTAGAAGGCAGCTGTGCTGGAGTCTTCACAAACATTTGGAATAAGATTTCTAAATTACACCTTTTAAGCCTTCTCTTTCAAGTCCAGTTTTGTAATTTTTCCACCAAATATTTGTTCCAGATTTTCAGGAAGTATGTCAGCCTTGCTTTCTTCCTTTCCTCCTTCTTCAGCTTCCAAAGAATAAAGGTTTACCATAGTAACTTCATAAGTATTGTGAAGTAATATGCCTGAATAGTGCAGGACTTTTGTTTAACACTAGTACAGGTGAAGATCTTGCACCACAAAGTAGGCTGAAATAAGATTGTGTGACTTGTATGAACAATGCAGTGAAACTGCACAGTTCAAATAGCAAATGCAGCAAATAATTTATGATTAATCCACTGATGAAAAAAATGCCTCAAATACATTTGAATTCTAAGTTGAAGGGAATTGCAATCTGCTTGCAGATATTTTACAGTGTAAGTATGGGGCTAAGTAGTTCCTTAAAATTGTTCACTCACTCATAATCACAGTCAATAAAAATACCTTCCTCAAGAAGAGTAAGTGTAAGAATAGTATTAATCTTAAGGAAGGGCTGAATCACTGAACCTGGAAAACAGATCAGTAGACTTAGGTGATGGAAGGCAGCCACTATTCCTTGGCACTGAAGTGCTTCCAGATTGCACCAAATTATCAAAATTCTACAGAGAGCTGTGAGGATGGCTGTGACCCTCAAGCCATTCTACAAAGTTTCAAAGCTTCTGGTGTTTCTTACAATCCTTTTCTGATTTCCTGTCACCCACCACATGGGGAAAAAAAAGTCAAAATAGGTTATCTGCTTTTTCTTTATGATAAATTTAATTTTGTATTCCTCATTATGTTCCAGTTTCTGTTATCAATATTTACTGCTCATCTCTCATTTTTCATTAAATACCATTTATACTAAAACTAGGTCAGTGGTAGGAATATCTATGCATGAATATTTTGTGAAATTGGAAATTGCTGAGTGGAGCTTTCAGAGTAAATCAGAGTTCATTACTAAATTAAGCTGCCCTGATTACACTTTTACTTTGTGATGGTTTTTGCATCTGTACTAGACATTGGGATAGCCTGAATGCCACACATTTCCACAGTGCCGATAGAGCCTCAGCATGTGTTGCATTCAATTGTTTGAGCATATCCATTTGGGCACATATGTTCACACTAACTGTGTATCTCCTTGCAGGCTCCCTAAGCCCGTATTTAGTGGTATTTAACTGTTATACTACTCGCTCTAGAAACAACTTATCTTGTTGGCTTCAATACAGTGGTGCAGTATGTGCACAGGCTCCCCACACCATGCATAGGAGGAATTTCAAGGGAAGGTTTGAAGAAAATGTCTAGCTGAGTGGAAGCCCTGTAAGTTGGTCAGAAGTGAAATGGGAGATGTGTACAAGAGAGGGAGGCATCTCTGTGCCTGAGGCTGTGAGGATGGCTGGCAGGCCAGGTTGAATGTCTCGTCTCTTGTCTTCACACCTTGTCCTCAAACATCAATAACTGCTGGAACTGAGCATCTAACTCAGATCAAGTATTTAAAGTAACCTGCTCTGTTGTCAAGACTAGTTCAGTTCCACACTCACTCTTAGCTCTTCATATTTATTTACCTGTATTCCCTGTTGTGCTTTGAGTAGCAAGCTTCCTGCCCGCCCTTCCAGCAGTGATATACCTAATGCAGGATGTTAAGTGTATTTGTTACCCTCAAGGCATGCCCACAGAAGGGGTGGTGGTGACTGCTGCTGAAATATGTTTCCCCACCTGAACCATGATGGCCTTCCAAGTCTCTCTGGTTCTTCTTGTCTCGACACAAGGGAGGGCTACAGGATCTGAAGTTTAAATGGTTTTTCAGCCAATCAGTGGTAGAAACACAGATGTCCAGGGACCCAGACCTAGGAGTGTTGGAAGTTGGACAGCAAGTGGGTGACAGCTGAAGATGTCAGTGGGATGTCCTTGTCAGACATCAGGACCTGGATATCAGGGTGCCCTGGTGCTGTACATACTTATAATGAAGCAAAGGACCAGCATGTGATTGCCCTTTACCATTAGCCTCATTCCTGACAGCTTTGGCATGGGTCAGCTATCACTCCCAACAGAAGATCAAAGATAGGCATTGATGTGACTGCTGACTAACACATTCCCAATGGACAGTTGACTTATAGGTAGGGTTTCAGACCACATTATTTCCTAGTACAACCGTAGCCACAGAGTCTTCAAAATGAAACAAGGAAATGTTTCTAGACCTCCCAGCCCTTTTGCTTCATCGCTCAGCCTATGCTCACACTGTGGAATGATGATACAGAGCTGACTGCTATGGAATGACCATACAGTGTCTTTGATTTTCTCCTATGAATACCTCTTTCCAGATTACTGGCCTAACCAAAGCTTTTAACAGAGTGGAAACACGAGTAACTATGTTATTTAGTTCATTCAACAGGTAATGGATCCCCTTGTTTAGCAAATGTATTATTGAAGAGGCTTTTGGTTATAGATTTTTCACAGGCCTATGATTTCCATGAAAATATAGTAATCAAGAAAAACTTCTTAAAAAGGCAGTGTTTTTCCTCATTAAACTATAGCAAGCAGTAAGAAGCAGGTCAAACCCACAAAATTTAAATGTCTATTGGTTTGCCTAAATCTAACATTTTTCTCATAGAATTAAATAGTTTTTTCTTAGCCTTGATCCTCTGTGGCCTTCCAGGTTCTCCTGAGCCTGAACTTTTAACTTCTTTTTGGACTTGTATTTGAGGAGTACCTACCAAAATAATGTTGGGGTTGCAATTACCACAATACTTATGCAATCTAGCTGGATGATACTGAATATTCACAAACTCCAAAAGTAGAGGTATACTCCATCACTTTTGTTTCTCCATTCACTTTTTTTGTTGTTGTTTGGCCATTACCTGACTTTCCATGCCACTTTTTCTAATTCTCACCCCCTTCTTCGCAAACTGATAGTTCCACTGCTGAAGTGAGTCTGTTTGTACTGAGCTTAGTTTTCACCAGAAATTTTCCAGGATCTTCAGGTTTTGTGTAGTCTGTGAGCCAACTGCTGGGCCAGCAGGCAGATGCGGGGATGCTGAGAAGCAGTCTACACTGCTTCACATGAGGCCATCACAGGATTATCAAACCAGTCTCCAAAGGTTGCCTGTAGGCTGCAATCTTGTGCCTTAGCAATAAAATGTTACCTGGCAACTGTCCTGTCAGGCATACCATTTATTAATAGCAGGCAACATCTCCCAAACTGGAGCCACACTGAAGCTATTTTCAAGCCACATATGGCTGAGCAATTTCAACTTGGTGATTCTGAAGTAAGACACATTGCATAAGCCATGCACACTGATATATGTGGGAGGAATTGTGAAATGGTGCATACATTAAATTTTGTAGTATTAGGGTGTTGCCTGTGATGAAATCTTGTCTGAGGATTACTGATACTACAGGGTCTCACAAATCTAGGTTTTGGATGCTAGAAAAAGCTTCATGCAAGCAGTTCAAATAAATGTTTATTTGTTTTTATAAATTTAGAACAGTATTTCTATTGTCTTGCTGTCATGGTTTGAGATAGCCCAAATTCCAATTCCCTAGCTCCATCCCCCCTCCCACATCTCAACCCAATGTGAGATGGGTTTTTTCCAGACAAAACACAACCAGACTCAGAATGGGGAAAGGGAATATATTACAATGACTATACAAATAAATACTACAATACATTATACACACGACTACAACTATCTCTACCATGACATAAGTATTTACAATGGATCAGATCTCTTCTCCCCTCCAAATAAAAGTCCAGGAGGGAAAGAAGGACAGATCCCTTCCAGTCTCTTAGGGCAGCAGCTTCTTCAGAGTAGCAGTCACTAAGCAGCAGCATCTTCTAAGGCAGCAGGCTCTCTCTGTCTCTTCTGTTTCTTGTAGCAGCTGATAGCTGGATCTCTGCCAGCACACACGAGGGGGGTATCCCCCTCGGCCACTCGTCTCTCCAAACGAGTGGTCTTCCGTGGGCTTCGTCACCCCAGACAAGGTCGTATCACCACGTCATATCACGAAGCACAGGGGGTCTTCGTGACGGTCTGGTATCTTCAGGAGATTCAAGCTCCTTGCAGGGCCTCTGTGCCCTGTCTCAGGCTGCGAGCTTCTTTGTAGCTTGCAGCAAGGGAGGGCCTCAAGGCCAACCTCCCACACCATCCTGGCTGAGCTCTCAGGACGTCCGAGCTTCTCAGCTCCTCTCTGCAGTGCATGTTGCACTTCAAGGCTCTTTCAAGTAAGAGTCTATCAACTTCCTCCTTCCAGGAGGTCTCAAAGGAGTTTTGGGGGGTCTGGTATCAGTTCTTACCCCCAAGAACTCTGTAGAACTCAGCTGCTGACTCTTTCCCTCAGGTCTCCTTCCAGGAGTCCCTTCTCTGGTGCTGCATGTCTTTGTTGCTTCTTCGGTTCAGTTCTTATCTGTCTTGGCTCTCTGCCACCGTTTCTCCGGTCAGTGCTGGCTGCTGCTTTCTCCGGCCACTGCCACGGCCACTGCCCACGATGGAGAAAACATCTCCCAGCATAACTATAGGCACCTAGCCCAGCATTATGCTGTTCCAGGTCCCTGCAGCTCCCCCAGCCTGGGGCTGGGAGGCCCCAGAGGCCCCGAGGGGCTCAGAGCCCCTTCCTCGTGGCTCACAACATGGCCACCTTCTTCTCCCCAAACTACAACTCTTCTCTTCCGGTCTGGTTGTGATATGTTTACATTTTTTGCAGGAGCGCTCATTGGACAGAAATTCAAAACTTCCAGGGGTTTCCACCCCTTGGGGTCTACCACTTTTCTTATCCACTGGGGGAAAACAAAGTCCAAACCACTACACTTGCCTATAGAATGATTTTGCAGTCAGACAAACTGTTTTGTTTTGTTTTCTGTTTTTTCTCACCAAACTCTGATCAAGATTTCAGTCATTAAAATTATGACAAGGCTTTCCAAAAATTGATAAGTCTGTTTCAGATTCAGATTTTCACCTATAAATAGAATAAAGGATGACATTGAACATAATGAAGAGTGCACATATCATCATATATTTAATATGGTAATGGTGCTGCAAATGGGTAAGTGAGGATTGGCAATATGAATCATTTACAATTGTGTTCTCAATTCTATGAATATTCTTATGGGCTCTATATAGAGTCAGTGCCAATTAACAGGGGCACCTGGGCTGCAAAATAAATGTGTTTGTAGATATCTAGGACAAGGACATTCTTCAAGTTAAATCTTCCCCCTTTAATGACTCCCTAAATGAGTCCCAGATTAGGAGATAAGATACTCCTTGTGGATAGCTACACTGGGAAAGTATCTACTGTCATGTCTAGTAGTAAATCTGACTGATCAGCCATGGAAGTCTGATTTACTTGCTTATTTATTTATGAGTGCTGGACCCTTTAACTAGATTCACCTAGTTCTAGGGAACTCAGCCACTGTGAACATCAAGCTTAAATTAATACAGGTAGTCTGAGTCTCACACGAGAAAGCTGAGGTTTTGTGTTCAGTCTCAAATTGAAAATACCTGACACAGTTCAGGTCTCTTTACACTGTGTGTAGAGAGGTATGGGGAAGCAAAGTACGTGTGCACTCTGCATAGAAATTTCAGGTTTTCTTCCTTCTCAGAAAATATTTATATATCTGCCTGGGAGGCTAAGCCCAAAATTCCTCCATGATTAAATAGCAAGAGCTCCTTTTGACAAAGTTGTCAGATGTGTGTTAATATATGGTGCTCTGGTGGACTTATTTAGGCTTTTGCTACTTACTAAACTGTAAAAGATTTGTTTCTCAGTGGTCAGATGTCATCTTTGATCCAGTGAGATTTAGCTTAAAGACCTTTTTCCTCTGTTCTTTGGCAAGCAATCAAATCCAGCTTTCTTTCATGGTCTTCTGAGAAACACATCAAGCTTATCAGGATTTCTAATACATCACATTTTTTTCACTGTATTTATGGAACCCCATAGATTCCAACTTGTTCTGCAAAAGTACTTGAGGAGCTGGAAATTCATGTTGTAGTAAGAAAAATGTCAATTTCAACTGAAGTATAAGTATTTTGGCAATTAGAGGTATTCCTTGCTAACACGCATGTAGAAATTTTCCAAGGTTCTGGTTCTTGATCAAAAGTGCTGAACAGAATGTATTAAATGGTATGGAATATGGTTTACAAAGTACTTTGCTCAGAAATTTGGAAGAGAACCTCAAAATGCTATGTCTTTTCCTCTCCTGTCTTGTCTCTTGATGCACTCTTCCATTACTTAGTAGTGTGTTTTGGTTTTCTTAAGGCAAAATGAAAAGTGGGGCAGTCCATGGACAGTGTATTTGACCTTATTACCTTTAGAGTACTTGAATCTCCTCCTACCCAGTAATACTCCAGTGATATTGTCAAATTCCCCTTATGCTCACTGTCTTTCTGAAAGGGTTCAAATTCAAGGTCTCCATTTTAGCACATTTTAAGCAGCAGTTTTATTTTCCAAATGCTTTTTCCCTCATGGAGCCTTGTACTTTTACACTCTGATGTTTCACCTTCTAATCTTAGAGGTGTAAACTCTGTGGCCTGAATGTTTTATCTGTCCATCCACAGGCCAAAATGTGATTGGAATTTATTAAAATGACTTATTCTGTTATTCCTGGAGGCCTTTGGAAAGCCTGACTGGGAGCTTGGAAAAGGGATTTGATCCAAAAGACAGGTTGTAAAGGAAATGGAGAAGTCTCTGTGACTGTATGACACTGATTATCTTTTTCCATCTGTTTATTCAACAAAATCATTACATTTTGTGTAAGAGGGTTGGCAACATGTTCATTGCCTTTACAGAGTCCACAGAGTCCTCTCTTCTGACCCATAAGTAGAAGGTGGTGGGTACAACTGCAGGAAACGTGTAAAAACTAGAGTAGAAAGCCAGTGGCTGGTATTATGTTTCTAGCTAATGAATGACTTAAAATTGTTAGGAGCTGTAGCAAAGCTTATTTACAGCTCTATTGATTTTTGTTATCATGAGTGCCATTATTGCCTTCCCCAGCCTTAGATGAATGATCAGTAAGTTAAGAAATGAAAGGAGCATATGTTTGTGTTCAGAGAAGGAAGCGAGCTAGTGCAAGATGTATGACCACTGACAATTAAAATAAAATTTTTAAACATTTCTTATTAAAATGATATATCCAATTTGTGAGCCCAGCTATTCATGTGGATTCTGTAATTCAGTTAAGCAGCAGCAAAGGAAAACTGCTGTAAATAAATGAGGCAGGAGA
Source organism: Chiroxiphia lanceolata (assembly GCF_009829145.1). NCBI lineage: Eukaryota > Metazoa > Chordata > Aves > Passeriformes > Pipridae > Chiroxiphia > Chiroxiphia lanceolata. The sequence continues at coordinate 40,388,693 of NC_045637.1, read as the reverse complement.
AATGAGATGAGATAATACAAGTCTAGAGTGGGCTATTGAAGACCTGAAGTATATTTCCAGCTCTGCTGGCTATTTGATCCGATGCCAGGTAGTTTGAATTTTTTTCTCATTGCACTTTTTTTCTGCCCTATACAAGCTCTTTTAGAGGATAGCTTACTTATTACAGTTTTGAAAAAGCAATGAAATTAATCCCAGTTTCTGTCAGCGTGAGTGGATGTTAAAACAAAAAAAATTAACACCCTACACCTATTACTCAAATTTATCTTACAGCACTAGATCAACATGGAAAGATAGAGTTCTACAATAATTAATTGATACATATTACATATGGCAACCCCTCTAATTAAAGTTGCATACTGTTCTTTAGATGTTTCCATCTAATAACTTTTAAAAGGACTTGTCAAAGCTGAATCTCCCATCTGCCAATTGTTTAAGGGCTGCAGTAGTTCTTTCATTTAGTGTTAGCATTTTATTCTTTCTCCAAATGCATCCTCACACATTGTTATCCAAATGTGTTTGTCTGCCTTCCATCTGAGATGAGCCAGTCATCATGGCTGGGCTTCGCGAACGAAGATTTGGGAAGGCACTATCCACATTTGCTACAGGCACGCTGGTGGCTTATGAGGCCAATATGTGACAGACATATCCGATTGCAAAAGGCGCAGCAGAAAGACTCCTTAGATGGTGTATTCTGCAAGACACGGTTCTTCCTGCGTTGGCTTTTTTCCTCAAGAGTGATCCTGCGTGTGTTCTCGAAGGAGACAGCTGCGTTATAGATGCTGTGTCTCCAGGCCTCCCGACTGGAGGCCAGAATAGACCAGTTATGGTGATCAATATGGCCAAGGCTGAGATGTTGTTTCAGGGAGTCCTTGAATCTTTTCTTCGGGGCTCCTCTCTTGCGGCAGCCAGTGGCAAGTTCACCATAGAGCAGGATCTTAGGGAGGCGGTGGTCCTTCATCCTGGAGACGTGCCCTGCCCATCGCAGCTGTGTTCTCATCAGCATGGCCTCTACACTTGTGACTGCTGCTTGCTCAAGAACAGATGTATTGGTCACATAATCTGACCAGCGGATGTTTAGGATTGTACGGAGGCAGCGCTGATGGAAGCGTTCTAGGAGACGCAGGTGGTGGCGGTAGATGACCCATGATTCGGAGCCGTATAGGAGAGTAGACAACACTATGGCTTTGTAAACACTGATCTTGGTGCTTTTCTTCAAGTGTTTATTACGCCATACTCTTTTGTGGAGTTTTCCAAAAGCATTATATGCCTTTGCCAACCTGTTGTCTATCTCTCTGTCGATCTTACCATCTGAGGAGATGAGGCTACCAAGGTAATTAAACTGTTGGACTGATTTGAGCTCTGATTCGCCAATGGTGATGTGGGGATGATGGGGGACTTCCTGAGGTGCGGGTTGATGCAGGACCTCTGTCTTCTTTAAGCTGACTTCCAGCCCAAAGAGCTCAGCAGCATCTGCAAAGCAGGATGTTAAATGCTGCAGGGCTGCTTCTGTGTGGGCAACAAGAGCGGCGTCATCAGCATAAAGCAGCTCCCGGACAAGATGGTTTAAGGTCTTGGTGTGGGCCTTCAGTCCCCTTAGGTTGAATAGACTTCCATCAGTACGGTATCGAATGTAGATACCGTCCCGATCATCGAGGTCTGCCGTGGCCCTTTGGAGCATCATGCTAAAGAAGACGGTGAATAGGGTAGGAGCGAGAACGCAGCCTTGTTTCACACCATTCTTAATTAAAAAGGGCTCAGAAAGTGTGTTGCCATATCTGACTTGGCCGTGCTGATCCTCATAGAGTGAGATGATCATTTTAAGGAACTTGGGGGGACAACCTAAACGTTCCAAAATCTGCCACAGACCTTTTCTGCTCACAGTATCAAAAGCCTTGGTGAGGTCGACAAAGGTTGCATAGAGACCTTTGTTCTGTTCCCTACACTTCTCTTGCAGTTGTCTGAGGACAGATATCATGTCTGTGGTGCTCCTGTTGGCTCTGAAACCACACTGACTTTCAGGTAGAATTCCTTCTGCTATAGTGGGTAGTGTGCTGGTTAAAGACAATCTCCTTATGGAAAAGCTAACTTCTTAAAATGAGATTTTAAAGGTCTTAACTTCTGTTCAAATGAAAATTTTAGTTGTAAAGCACAGGTTAAAAGAAAACCAAAACTGTTCCTGAGAAGGAGATGAATGTAGGGTAAGAAACAGAATTAATCATTCTTGACTGTAGAAATAGCATGATCACAAAATAGTTACTGTAGAATAGAATTAGTTGTTTAATTTAGAGTATAAAATCTATTTCTCTGATTTATCCTTGATTAATTGCTAAATTTGTAGATTAGGAAAATTATATCCCATAAGATATAGAGAATGAGGATAATTTACATTGTGCCAATGTACCTGGAAAACCACATATAATAAATTTAGAGCGTTTCTTGTCCTGAATTGGTATGTTTCCTCCCTGAAGTGTTAAACAATTAATGGTCTTTAAGATGGACAAATGGCAATCAGTGTTATCTCTCTTTTTTTCTCATTCCTGATGTGGAATACTTTATTTCAGTCTTACAATGGATCTTGCACATTTTAAAGCTGACTTTGGCTGTGGAGCATAGATCCTGTTACACTTCTACACTCAGTGATTTGAACCCATGGGAGGCGCAGTCACAGATTATTCTTTCCAGGCAAAACAGCATAGAATCATAGAATCAAATCATAGAATCATTAAGGTTGGAAAAGACCTCAAGTTCAACCTTTGACCAAACACCAGCATGTCAAGTAAACCATAGCACTAAGTGCCATGTCCAGTCATTTCTTGAACACTGCCAGGGATGATGACTCCACCACCTCCCTGGGCAGCACATTCCTGTGTGTCTGACCACACTTTCAGTGAAGAAATTTCATTCCAGGTGCCTCCAGCTGGTCATGAAATCTTAAAAGGAGATGAAGAATTTTAATACCATACTTTCCAAAATTATTTTTAAGTTTGTGCATCCTCATATTCGGACTGATAGAAATAAACACTCCAAAATACCTAATGTACCTTTCAGAAACACACTTGAGTTAGATTTCTTGGATTCGTGGTTGGATTGGCAACTATTCAGTTTTTAATTTATTTTAATTAATGAAGACCTTTTTTCCTCCAGCAACTTTATCTTTACGTTTTTCTGTACAAGAAGCCAGAGCCACAAGAACAATCTTTCTCACAATGACACAGCAAATGCAAATCTCGGACTCACCCGCGAGCCTGCTCCTTTCCATAGATGGTTGTAACTATTAAAATATGGGTTAACTAATGTGGCTAAAACTGCAGTGTTATCTGTGACTAAGCAGCAAAGTAGGAGTGTGAGAATAAAGGTCAGGATAACCATGCGGTGAAAAGCAGGAAGTCCCCACGCAGATGATGTGATTTTTAAAATCTGACTTGTAGGCAGGTCTGCTGTCAGTAAAGCACATGCTTAGGATTATGTGGTGTAGTACATTCAGGTGTTTGTGAACAGCCACACACTGAAATGCCTGTTGGCTTCTTCCAAAAGTGCAGTGTTCTGAATAATCCCAGCACACTAAGTACCATCAAGATGTAACACAAAGTTACTGGAAGTGTTCAAGGCCAGGCTGGATGGAGCTCTGAGCAACCCACTCGTGAAAGGTGTCTCTGCCCATGGCAAGGGTGTTTGAACTAGATGGTCTTTAGGGTCCCTCCCAACCCAAGCCATTCCATGTTTCTATGAAAATTGAGTCAGGTCAGGGCACAAGTGCAGGGTACCAAAAATTCCCTGTAGATAGGAAACACTTGATGATTAATGGAATCAGCAATTAAGAGGAGCTTTTCTCCTCTTTTATTCCTTTCAAACTGATTGAAGGGAAAAGATCACAAACATTATGAAAGGCATGAGAATGGAGCATTAGACTCAGCCTGCCTGGTGTTTCCACTCTGAGGACAGCTTTACTCACGTAGAACTTTGGAATGCAAGTTGACAGAAGGGTTCTGGGGGAAAAAAAAAAGGCAGCTAAGTCAGGAAAAAAGCATGGGAAATCAATGCTTTCATTCTCCAAAAGGCTTTGCTTAGTATTTTGGTGGAAGAGAACAAGGCTTAGGTTTTGTGTCTCCCTTGCATGTTGTAATTTAAGCATTGTTTATAAATATTCTTTGTCACCAATTCAGAGTGCTAGGAAATATGTCCAACACTAGATTATTGCTGTCTAGGCCATTTTACTAAAAATTTCATGCACAAAAATTTGCACTGGATGCTAGAATGTGATAAAAGCAATTCCCAGTTATGGATAACAAATAGTACAGGAGGATGCTTTTTTTATAGAAACCATTAAATCAGATATTTATTTGGTTTCTCATTGGAGACTATTCAGAATTGTACTGACTCACAAGTAGATTATACAATAAAGTAAGGGATAGTATAAAAATGACAAAACACTACATTGAACTGAGACAAAACTGTACCTTTTTTTGGGGGGGGGAGCAAAAGGGTTTTGGGGTCTTCAGGTCTTTTGTGTCCAATCCTTATTGGAATTTCAAAAGTTTTAGGATGGGTCTGGGAAAACTGTAACGTATTAAATGCAACTTAGTAAAAAAATAAAATGGTGCATATGTCAATGAATTCCTTCAATGGTCTCTGTAATTAGCTATTGCTAGCTGAGGGCAATCACTCTTCAGGTTATTGACTTCTGAACTCTTTGGAGAGAATTTGTGCCCAAAGCACTCTTGTGGCAATAATAGACACTCTGGGAACTTCTGGACTGCCTGGGAACCTGCTCTGACCTGCTTCTTCTGAATGTCACTGACTGCCTCTTCCTCCTCTTGGCTTCTTATCTTGCCTTCTACAAGTGTTAAGGTAGATCCTGTTGCTGCCTTAGCTTGCTTATCCAGGCAGTGCTCCTTTTTTGGGATCTTCTTTCCCATTTGAAGTTCTGTGAAGAACAGATTCTGGCCTGATTGTTGACTATGTTCCTAAACTTGATTTGTATATTGTGCTTATGGACCCTAACAGCCTCACTTTCTCACTGAGACAGTCACTCATCCACACTAAGCTTATTTCTGCATTTTCCCCCTATTTGTTTATCTGCAGCTGGGACAATATCCCCAGCCTAACACTTCAGCAAATGTTGAGGCAGACAGACTGTGGGTTTTTCCATCTTCTACTGCCCAGAAACCACACCAGCATGATATTAGAGTGCATATTCTGATTATAGCACATGTAATTCCAATCAGTAATACAGTTAATATTTTTTTACTGGTATATAATACTTAAACCTCCACCAGTAGCGGAAATCGGAAGGCAGTGATAGTGTGATTGTTTCACTTTGCTACAATTTTTGTGCTGCATTAGTAAAAAATGTTGATTGATAATTCTACCTCATTTCCAGAGCCTGTTCTCAGGGGCCTAGCATGTAGTTTTATATTTGAAGATGTTCTCATGAACGTGACTTACAGGAAGATGCCTTCAGCACATTCATGGTGGAAAGGAGGTTATCTATGTTCGGTGTCTGTATTAGCTTTCTGAATGATCCTTCTTTTTTGCTTAGTTCCCTTTTGGCTATTACAAATTATTTGCATACTTCATGTTCCAAACCAGGAGCAGGCAAAGTCCCAGGAAAACACAAATCCACAAATGCTTTTGTTCCAGTAAAGAAACCCACATACTTTTAGGGCTTACAGAATGTGAACAGGAAATCTAAAAGACTGCCAAAGATGCTAGAGAAGGTTGGATCTGTTAATATAATATAAATCTAGTCTTTAAATATAGCAATTAGCACAAGGAAAACTGGAAATCACAAAAGTGGTGTGAAGAAAAGTATGTATTTCCCCTATGTGTTAGAGGGAGCCTTATAGACATTCGGGAGAATCTGCCTAGTTATACTTTCTTTTCCCTCCAAGTAGTAGTAGAATTTACAGGGTAGTATTTTAAAAAAAAAAATCGATGTTATTCTAACATCATTAACCAGAAACATAGTCTGTTCTGTACTTTCTGCATGGATTCTGGTCCCACTGAATGTTATAAAAAGATACCTGAGGGAACATCTGGACTTCCCTGGAAGTATACTTTTTTCTTATTTGCTTTAGAAGCATATGTTTAATTTGAACAAGTTGATGATGATAAGAATTAACTAGAGTAACAGAGTAATGGAGACTTGTTTCCAGGTGAGCACTTGGCAGTCTCACAATACTCCAGTGTTACACAAACCGGTAATCAGCCTGAAGGAATTGCTCTTGGCTCTATTTGTCTTTCCCTACTCGTGATGAAGGGGCATCTCTTTCTGCAGCAGTGAGTACGTTGCAGCATCAATACCTGTCTGCTCCTTCTCCTCCTCTGTGTTCCAGTTCCTGCTGGGTCTGTTGGCTGTGAGCTGACCTGGACCATGTACTTTGTTGCACTGACTTCTTTTACTGAGTGTCTGACCACGGCAGCAGCAGCAAGACTGTGGGGAAGTGAACAGCACATCCCACCCTAGAGAGGTGCTAAAGAGGAAAAAGTGCTTTAAGCAGCAAAACCACCACTGTTGCCAATAGCTGGCTGCATTTTATGAGTACAAGAAAGTCTTGTTCTGTGTAAGAAGGTAAGATTATGCTCTAATTAAATAACTGTGGGGGAATCATTGCAGTAGTCAATGTGCAACACCCATGAGAGAAAAAATCAAATTAGGATGGAAAGGTTTTATTGAGGCAACTGAGACCGTATCTGACATGCTACTTAGACTGATCCTGCTAAGCAGGAGCTAGAGAAATTATTTTTAACATGAGAAGTATTGTGGGACAGGGTGCAGAACTGTCTGAAACTTGTGCCTCCTCCTTTCTGGCAGATTGCCCTATTTGAAAATGCCTTAGTAATTGAAATTACAATCAAACGAGTCCTTATCATGGACAAAGTAAATGTTCAGGGACATGCAGATTGTGATTCAGTAGATTGGTGGGCAGGACATTCAGCTGGGAGGTGGACACATGGGTTTGATGTCTTGCTCCGGGAAAAACTTATATCCTTGACTTGACATAAAATTTGAATCTTATATTTTGCAAGGAAAAAACTTTAAAACTGGTCCATGCTGATAATATTTTTTTCAATGTGTAACAGAAACCCCATTAATATTACTACCCTAACTGCATACCTTAGTTTTTGATTTTAGATCACAGTAGATTTTTTTTATGATGTTAGTCCATTACACATCCTGAAGAAAGGTACAGAAAATGAAAAGAAAACCTTTCAGTAAAATATATTTTGAAAAATTTAAAATGGCAAAACAAATATTGAGTTTTTGAAGGCTTTCAGAAGTAAAATTATAAAATATTCATGATTTTTTCCAAGATACATTTTAAAAAAATGTATTTAAAGGCAGTGTTTTTAGTCTTAAAAATTCAGGTATAGGTGGTCAGTAGTTACATAATTACCGCTCTAAAATGCAGGAACAAAACGCAGTCAAGAATTCTAATTTTTAAATTAGTATTATTAGAATAAGAAGTAGCATCAATGAGCTTATTATACTTGTCTAATTGGGCTCAGCTGGGTATGTGTGAGACAATCCACTTGCAGCAGCTTCAGTGATGATCAGATCTCTTCCCATGATGCCCATGGCAGTGCCCATAGCAGGGTCATTGCAGGGAGGAAGCCTACACATGATCATGTCCATGACATGCAACCTTTCTAATAGGGATGCTGCTTGAATTACATTGAATCCCTCTAACAGATCAGTGAATGAAGAGAATGTTTATACCATTATCTATTTAACTGGTCTCATTTAGTTTTCTCCTAGACTTCTAAATGAAATGTTATTAAAATTAATGCAACTGATTTATGTTCCAACCATTTAAAATTAGCTGCTTACCTAAAGACTATAGGAATATAAGTGCTCTTTAATGACAACATGGCTTAGAGTTTCATTTGGGTTTAAATAAAATTAAGAGTGTAACTAGACCACTGCTAACAAATTATGTATTCCTTAGAAACTAAGAGAAGGCACTTGTACATCTTCTGTTCATATCAACAACTTGACCCCTCTTAAAGCTCCCTTTGTATGGCCTGTATTTTCTCAGGTCATATCTGCTCAGGTCTGAGTGTGCTACCCCTGCTGCCATTGCTGTGCTAAACTGGCTCAGGATGTGAAGTTTCAGGATGTAGTTTCATGGGTGTTAACAGGCATATCACCATTCGTTGCACCATTTGCACTGCTGTTGTGTTGCCTCGCACTGGACCAGCTGTGTCCCTCACATCAATCATAGGTTAATGATGAGGCACAGCAACAGCTGCTGTTTGTAGAAATCATATGAGACCTGAGTTCAATGTGACTGTACTTACATACTAGGAGAAAACAGTTCCTGAAGAGAAAAATGTAGGCCTTTCAGCTAATTGGTGGTTGGTATTCTTTTTTAGCTTCTGTTATTCAGGAGATAAAACTAGGTGAGGATAATGGTGTCTTTAGGATTTAAAATATATGTCTATAGCAAGGCCGATGGGTAATCAGCAGCTGTTATGGAATTCTAAGTTCCATAAAATTCAAGGTTTGTTTTTTTTTAAACTGTGATATCACTAGGCATAAAGAGTGATGGAAGTAGGGTCCATTAACTATATGAATTAAGATGCAGATAGAAATGGTCCGAGGTCTATCATAATAAGCAGAAGTTCTCCTGCCACCAGTTGGTGTATACCAGCGCTACCAGACTTCTGCAAATTCCACCTTGATCACAGCGTATCAGGAAAAAGAGAGGTTCTGGTGACTCCAAGCACCTGTGTCTGGAGGCAGAGGAGAGAACAAGGGCACAGTCTGAATGCTCCTGAAGGAAAAAATGAAGAGAAATCAGCCTGTAGGGATGGCCAGCATGGGTGAGCTTTCTGATGCTCCCTTGTCCTATAGCCATCCCTTTGTGCTCAGTGTGTTCAGACAGTACATGGTGTGTGACAGGATGTCATCAGACTACAATGTGCATGTACCCAAAACACCACTGTCTTCCTGGGAGCTGTGGAGAGAAAAATGGCAGGGTTTTTTTGAATCATAGAAGCATAGTATCAATCATAGAATGCTTTGAGTTAGGAAGAATCTTAAAGATCATCTAGTTCTAATCCCTCTGTCATGGGCAGGGTCACCTTTCACTAGTGACTAAGTTAATCAAAGACCCATCCAACATGGCCCTGAACACTTCCAGGGATATGGCATTCTTTAGACACTGTAATGATTTATTCTTTGAAATGCATGTGTAAATTATGAGTTACTTTATTTTAAAAAGGGGTATTACTATGCATGACTCAGTTTTGCAGTGCTTCGAAGAGACAGTTTTCCTTTGTCTTCAAAATATTATCAATGCCTGTTATGTTGTCAGTGAAGTGCTTTAACTTAAGACAGAAATAGAATATGATTAAGCTATGGTGAGGATAGGTAGAGGAGAGAAATCAGCCCTCCTCTATAGCAATTCCCAAATTGCCATGAGACTCTTGGTTATGTAAAAATTGAATTGTCTGAGATTTCATCTTTAAAGTGTAGCGTAGTCATTATATATTAAGAAATCTCTTACATCCACTTTATTTATTCTTTGGTATTTATTCTTGAATCTCTGAAAGAGTCAGCAGTAGGGAATAGACAACTAAAGGAAGAGTTGCACTACTAAACACCGTGTAGTGATTATTCATTCTGGTAAAAAGATTTTTTTTTTCTCCTGATGTACTTCTGTTGGATAATACAAATAGATTTAACTTTCAGGAGAATATTTCAGCTGAACACTACATTTCCAAGATGTTCTATGAAATTAATCTTTCAAAACTGTTTACAGTTTTATAGGTGAACTGTGAACCATCATCTCTGAATCTGTTCATAAACTGCTATAGGCACTTACTCCAATACCTCTCAAATGCCTCATATTTTGAGGTTGTTGCTCATATTATCTCTAAAGTTGCCATGTTCCACCAAACCTGTATCCCTCTAGTATCCTCATTATCTTCTCTGTTATTAAAAACTTCGTGCTGCAATTAAGACATGTCAAAGTTCACGTAGAGAAAGCTGTTTATGCAGAAGATATGAATTCTCCAGCTTTCATTGCTTTTTGCACTCCATTTTCTGTCACACAATACCTAAAATGCAGGAGGGATATGTTCAGTTCTGTGCCCTGCAGACCTAACCCCCGTTCATACAGACCTGCCAGGGCACAGGGTGACTGTCCCCATCCCACCCACATCTTCAGCCTTAGGCTGTCATGCAGCCAAGGTGCATAGCCATAGCCAGGAGATGGAAAGCACTCCTGGGCTCAGAGTTCAGCTGGCCCTATGATGTCTTAGATTAAATTTTTTGACATGAGATTGTAATACTTGTCACTCAGATTTTTGTCAGAAGTTAAGTGCTTTTCCTGGCATCTACTGTAGTAATTTTATTTGCAGTATGTGCACAACTAGCCAAAACAAACCACAACAATCTTGGCAGTGTTCAGTGTGTTTAGAGGCTCCCTGACCAGCAGATCACCCCCTGAGCCGTTAATCATAATGTGCATCTGGCCATGTAGCTGGCACAGATTGTCCTGAAAGCCCAGCTGTGGGTGCAGGCTACACATTGGCTGTGGCCACCAGCAATTTAGGAGGGACTAGAGGTAGTGCAGTCTGTCAAAATCTCTTCTCTGAATACAGGCTTTCAACACAGAAGCAAATTGGAATTCATTTTGTCTGCTGGTAAGATGCTACTGTGCTACTAAGAAGTTATGGCATAGTCAAACTGACCATCAAAGATCCTTGGATTTAAGATGAAGTGGAAGGAGAGAGGAGGGAAAGAAAGCTACAATAGGAAGTTGGGGGTGTTTTAGTACTCGAGCTGGAAAACCTTCATTGCGAATGTGCAGCAGAGTGATGTTGTTCAGTGGTGACAGCATGGAGTTAGGATTTGGGTCACACGGTATCTGAGCAGCATGGTTGCACACAACTCAACACTGAGCATAACACAAGTGGAGCTTGAGTGGTGTGGTGGCAAATATCAGAAGGGTGTAAGTGTTAGATCCCTTACCAGATTAGTAAACTTGATATCTGAAGTATTTTTCATCCTGTCTTGGCAGCTAATTTTATCAGTTGGTCATAAAAATTCAGCTTTATCAAGGCAAATGCTGACATGTGCTGTGTATTGTGAACCAGCTGTTGGCCTGACAGGGAAGCAGTTGTGAGCAGCAAGGACAAGTGGAAATATGATTTGAAAATTAAAAGCACACACAACTGATTTAAAAGTATTCGGCAGAGCAAGCACCGTTTATGGTTGTATGGGATATAACTGCTAAGTCAGCATCAAAGAAGCAATAAATTCTCAAAGACTCAGAACAGAGACCTGAAAATGAATGTGTGAGCAGAGATCATCAACTTGAAAAAAAAGCAATAGAGGAGTTTCAGGTGAATCAGGGAGGTAAAAGTTACAAACAGCAGCTGGTGAAGAAGATGACTGATCTGAAATTTCTAGGAAGGAGTTTCGTGGACTAGCACACTTGAAAACGGTAGCATGTAAAACTTTATGCAGTGCAGTCAGCAGCTGCACTGGGGGAATATTCTAGAGTTTCCCGAGAAGGTTGCTGGACCTCACCAATATACTTGATATGAGCATTTACTGTCCAAAGTTGAATTCATAACTTGGATTCCTACCTGCATGAAAGAAATTGCAGGAATGTAGGCTCAGTGCTTATGCATCCAGCAGTTGGCAGAAAAGGTGAAACAGAGAGCAACTAGCAAACTCGCTACCCACCCTTTCTTAACAGTCATTAAAGTGTCATTTCTCACTTTTTTGCGTAGCTGCAGGCAGGAACATTGCTGCTAATTTTCAGCTCCCTGCTAACACTTAAATTGAGGCTCTAGAGAGATTTGCTTGGGTTTTTTAACACCTGAGTAGTTGTTTGACAGCCTGTGAAGTAGCAGATGAATACTGGTGAGGTTGAGAACTGGGTGTTGTCCAAGGGTAAATACATATGGCAAGGAGGCAGGGTAAATTCACAACAAAAAAAGATTGTCCTGACCTGGGAATGAGGATACTTGAAATAAAATTACTGCAGGCAAGTCTGTGTTGAGTGTATAAAGACCAAAACAAGTTCCTTTTTTTGCTGATGTGTTTGGAAGGCCTTAATATGACCTTGGAAGAGTAGCATGCTTCAAAAACAAGGGTCAAGAGACAAGAGTCTAGGCTGAGTACTTGAACAGAAGCTAGGACAGGGTTCAAATCCTAGATTTTAACCTGGAATAACTTGAAAAATGAATGCCACAATGGTACGTAAGAGTCAGATGCAGGAAAGCTGCTCTTCATCTTCAGAAAAAGCTGGTTTGAGCATGAATTTTGAGGAGATCACAGGGGTTTGTGCTGAAAGCTGCCCTGTTGCACTGTTAAAACATTCTCTATTATGGGAAAGAAAGATTTCCTGAACTTGATATTCCAGAAGCTGTGGTCAGCAACAAGCAGTAACAAAGTCTGAGGGTACCCGGAAGCCAGCTTATTCCTGCATGGATTTAGTAGGAGGTTCTTCCCCTGATACTGCATCTTTGGACACACAAATTACAGTGAACTTTGTATGAAGTCACAAATGAAGTGAGGGATGATCAGAACTTTGCAAGTGGGGTCAAATAATGTGATAAAATTGCATATGCTTATTCACTATTTTATGGTAGTTTTCTAAGGGTGTTAAGAGACATTTTGACCTTATTGAAAACCACACTGAAAATCCATGGTGGAAATTTGTGTAAAGGGTTTAAAATATTGAGAAACTCATTAAAATAAGACTGATCCAAATCAGTGATGAAAAGAGCTCTTTGTGTAGCTGTATGAATGTTGTTAAGAACATGTTAATCAGAAGCCAAAAAAGTGATGTGTGTAAAACCAGAGATTTCCACTGCTTTTCTAAAAATCTGAAATTTTAAAATTATTAAATGTGTAAATGAATAAGTCTTCATAAATTCAGCATTTGGGTTTCTGCAGTCTAGAATTTTTACGTATATCCAACAGATACCAGGAAAAGTTGAGTAAGGTGTTGCCTTGTCTTGGGCAGAGATGTACATCATTTTAATATTCTTTTATGACATTTGAATAATACAAAATGCAAAACATTGAACTAAAAGACATGGCTCGTTTTATTTAAGTCAAGATTTAGCTCATATGCTCATTACTGTCTGCCAAAATAATTTATAAATGACTAAGCAGTCACTCTCAGGGAAAGATACTTTTTTTTAAAACACTTTTTTGGTAAGAAGTTTCCATTTTATTCCTTTTCTAAATAAAGCTGCACTTACCCCAAAGCTAAACATAGCCTGCAAATATTAAGAGCATAAGGGAGAAACTTAGAGCAAAACCATATCTTTCTGTAATTTGTAATGCATTATTTCACTGCTTCTTGGCTCATCCCTGCATGTTAAAAATAGAAGCACTGTTCTAAAGCAAGTTGGTTTATAAATTTGACTCAAATACCCACTTGGCATCCTCTTTTCCTGGTGATGAGTGTGCAGAATATAGTCCCCTTTGGCCTCTTTTGCAGCGCTGAATGCTCCCTTGCAGGACTATTGTGACAGCTGCTAAAACAGATGCCAAACTCTGTATGATACTGTATTTTTCTGTGTGTAGTCCTTAAATAGTTTGTGTTAAACAAAGCGACTCTGCCACTGCATGCCCAGGCCATTTCCTCCGTGGTTCAGCAGTAAAAGAAAGTTATTGATGTGTATGGGTGATATGATGGGAAGTTTGCCTCTTTGCCTTTCACACCTCTGTTTCTAATATTGCAGCAGGTGCTTTCTCTTCCCCAGTAAGCTCATGTCTCTGCTTTTCATTTGTTCATATTATAAAAATGTGTCCCAGTACTTCACTGGTACTTAGCTGCTTTGTAAGTAGTTGATTGGAAGCATGGGTGATATCACAAAACATTATTTGTCTTGTGATCTTCGGTTGGCTCCCTGAAGGTCCCCCTGTAAACAGCACTTCTGAATGTACAGGCACTTCAGAGCTGAAGTGGGGTCATCTGGGTGGACATGTCATATGAGAAAAATTTCTGCTTACTTTGTTTCTTGCTGTAATTTTTTTTCTCAGTGTACTCAGTAAAGTATTTAGTATACATCCCACTAGCATAAATAGGAGTACATAGCAGTATATCACTGTTAGTCTGTACTTACTGAGGCTTTTATATCTATAGTATTTAGAGCATCAATATTTTATGATACTTTTTTATTATGCTCATGTGTTGTTATTTAAACCTGGGTTTCTTTTCAAAGAAAAGAAAAGTCCTTCCTATTAACTCACCATTTTCAGCAGCTGTTTGCAGATTAAATGTTTCCAGGCTTTTTTCTTCTTAAAAAATAAATTGGAACAGTGTTCCAAAGCTTTTCAACTTGGCAAAGTCTTAATCAATTTTTTATGATTTCTTTCCACTTATTGTAAATGTAGGAACAAAGAATACATCCACAGTAGCAAGAAGGATATATAAGCTTATGTTCATGTGTCTGTTTGGGGAGGTTAACAGATTATTTGACCTTGAATGGCTAGGGTATGTGTGCAGAATTGAAAACCAGCATTCTGTCTGCTTTATAATATAATAAAATTTGCAGTACTTCAAGTCACCCTGATTTATTTTTACTGTCCTTCTGCATTTGTGACCCTTTGGTTCAGAAATAGTGCCCTAAATCCTTATTAAAGTATCCTTTGTATCAAATTGTACTTGAATGCTGAGAGACAAATGAACATAATGGAGCGAAAGCAAAGAACACTGGGTTTAGATGTTTTGCGGTGTTCTTGGCAGGATGTCTCACTGAGTAGCACTTTAAGGCCATAGTTCTGCATGCTTTCAAAATTATATTCACTATCCAATGAGAAGGATGAAACTCTAAAGTCTACTGAGAGGTTACTGTACAAGAACTAGATTGAAGATATGCTTACTCTTTGTGTTTTAGAGCAGATGGCAATGCATAACTAGAGAAGCAGAAAATCATGCATCCATATTGGTACCTTGCTTAGACCAACGTGATAAAATTTAAGGGAAGATGAGCTTATCTGCTTAATTCCAAGCCCAAGGTTATATGGTCATGGACCTCTCTTTTTCTACCTTGGAGTATAGGCAAACTAAGCTGATGAGTGCTTGCAGCACGAGCAGAAACGTGCGTTTATCTCTCCAAAGAATGTGTAAGCAGAACGTATTGACAAAAATCTACCAACCTGTTGAGGCACACTGGGTAAAGCACATCTCCTGGTTCAGTGTCAGTGCTGAACTCTACCATGATGCTTGGCTGTATGTCTTGATGAAGCAAACTCTAATACCTGAAAGCAGTCATACAGATCTTAAGGTCTAAATTCAGATATTTCCTACAGCTCAGGTTTACTGTGTGGCTGCTGAGACATATTGTCTTTGAACATCACAGTTTACTCCAAGGATCTCCGTAATCCAATGTAACCACTAAGACCTTTTCTGCATAACCTGTGTGTAAAAATTCTTGGCATTACTCATATACAGGTTTAGCAATGTGGTGGCCACTGAATGCACCTTTTCAATCCTCAGCTTTCTCATTTGTAGAACAGTTTTAATGATACGTACCCACTTCGGAGGCCAAAGTGCAAATTCTTAATGCTACATTTATGCAAAGTATTATTAAGATGACCATCTGGCAAACGACAGATTCTGGCTTGCAGCCCTTTGTTCTTTCATTGAGCCATTCTGTTGCTATTTTTCAATGTCTCTGAGTTCCCAGACAGGTCTGCAAGCCCAGCAAACCTTTTAACACCTCTGAAAGCTGGGGAAGCTAAAGAATTCACAGCAACTCCTGCAGAACACAGGGGAAATGAGGAACAAGACTCCCAAATTCTCTAAAATAGCAGAGATTTTGTTACTGTTATCCCCAATTATTCCCCACAGGAATGGATGACAGTTCACGGATCATTGAGCCTGGTGCCTGCAAACACAGCCAACCATGTAATAGATGTAACAGTCCAGAAGAGACCAAAGGAAAAGCCAACCTATATCTACTACACCAGCCACCACAAAATGCTTTCTTTCCCAACATTTCTATCTGTAAGGTAAAAATCTCCCAGAATTACACAGTGTCGCGTGAAGAGAGTGTAACACAGATGTCCTGCATTCCCACAGCGCTGTATGCTTTGCCAAAGTGCTGTGGTACAGAGGGAAGCAAGTTCTTCCACCCTCAGTGCTTCTCAGGGGATAATGGCCCAGAGGCTGACCTTTACTTCTTCCTCCCCTCAAATCTGGTCACAGGTGTTTTACCTCTAAACACACAGAGAAGTTAAAAAAAAACCAGTGAAACAAGAAATTTCTCAGCTCTGCCAGGTAATCTGCATTTCCTGCTCCACAAGACCAGCATCTTGCCTTGGCTGCAGATGCATCTTCAAAGGATGTTTTCGGGCACCCAGTGGAGAGAAGAAGAGAGTGCAGTTCTTTCTTCATTGCTACAGTCGAAGCCCCGAGTCAGAGGAAGACATATTTGAAATGTAATTTCAAAACAACTTGATTATGACTTTGCATTAGTGCCTGTCATAAAAGACAAGGCATATTCTCCTACTATAGCACTCCTTTTTTGCAATTGAGAGCTAGGCATAAGGGGAGATGAGACATTCAAAAATCAAGTAGGAGAATAAACTGCAATTAGAGAGTCGGCCTAGCCACTGTTCGTGCAGGAATTACAGGGATGTTTGAGAAGGAGGTAGTTGTGCTGCTGATAAAAATGTAGCTTCATGCTAGAGTCTTACTTATCTACAGCCCTGGTGTGTAACAAATACTACACTTCTCTTAAAAAAATATTGGGGAGTGACTTGAGGAGCATAAAGCACTGACTTTAAATTAGGATCTGATACAATTGCTGAAAAAAACAAAGTAGAGCCTATAAAACACTAAACTAAGCATGATACAATAGATGCAAATCAGTCCAGCTGCTGTGAAGAAAACAATCTAATCTTACTCATCTCATAGAATTTAAATCTGTCATTAAAATAGCAGAAAGTGTTATGTAGCCAGATCTTTATCTAGACTCTTGAAAACACTTTGCCAAAAGTCTCTAGCACAAATTCCATATCTGACATTTGTCATAGTAGGAGGCTGTCTAGGACAGGAGAGTAACTATTACTGGAGCGATAAGCAGCAAGGAACTTTTGTAGAGGGCATGCTGAGGAGGACACAAAAGAAACCCTCCACTTTCCTGCATGAATCTTCATTGGTCTTTTCTATTACCTGACTGGCTCTTTCTAGCCTTCTTAGAAACCAGGTCTGCCATCTCAGTGCTACTGCACCAAGAAAGAGGACAAATCCAGCTATGCCCCTGTGAGCTTGATATGACTTTGTCAGAGGTATCTGAGGAAATTAGGTATTCAAGGTAGGCTGGCCCAAAATAAGCAGGATTATAGACTATAAACCAACTGAGAGAAACAAAGAGGAGCTATAGCTGGGTTATGGTCAGTATGGAAGTAGGTTAATTTCTACCTTTCTCCAGGGCATTGTACAAGGGCTGATGATCCACATGTATATTAATGACCTAAGACTGAAATGAAATTTGGTAAGATCTGAGAATAACTAACTATTAGATCAATCCCATACAAATAAGACACTGAAAGTCTGCCTTCTTTTTTAACGTAACTAAGGTCAACACCAAATGGGAGAAAAATTGAACCAATATGTAGTGTTAGGATTCTTTTCCTGCATAAATATATTAGTCTATCTTAAATCCATATCAAACATCATAATGACTTCTCAAATGAAATCATCTTGGTATACGTTGCCAAGACAATGGAAGCAGCTGTCAGCTTAAAAGACCTTGTTCTTGATTTTAAAGATCCTGAAAATGTTGTTTTACTGATGGAGAGTTAAATTTGAAAGGAAATCTGAAAAGCTGTAAGAGGTTGGCATGTGCGAGCAGCTGTCTGTAGAGACAAGCTGGCATAGAAAGCCCAGCAGAACTGGGCCATTTTGTTCCAGAAATGTGAAAAAATTAAATATGCACACAATATGGATTTGATATTTTCCTCCTGAAAAACTTGCATCTAAAGGTCTTCTAAATAACTTCATTGAAGGAATGATCTTCAGGCTTTTTCTCTCACTCTCATTGTCCCAGAAGGAGCAAGAAAAAAATTACTTGAGCGTCTTGCACTCCAGTGTGTGTCAAGATGACCACAAATGCTCTACAGAAGCCACTGCCTGGGTCTGAGTGTTTTTACTTTGAGTAAAGGCACCAAGACATGACGACTAAAACCCTGGTAAGGTGCACTCTGAGACAAGGAACAGTAATAAGGTTCAGTTGGTTGGGTAAATACAGAACTTTATTGGAAGATTTGTGCCAATGCAAGTTTATACAGACTTGTACAAAAATAATGTGTTTGGGAAGAGAAAAGTGTACCTGCTCACTCAAGTGTATGAGTTCTTCACATTTTTAGCAAATAATGTCCTCACTGGCCACCACAAAAGCTTCTGAAGTTTATTTGCAAAGTACTTCAACTTTCAAGATTCAGCACAGATGAAGAAAACTGACATGTTTACATGTGTGGATTTCGCTCTGAAGAAGGAAGACTTTGTCAGTGGCTTCTGGTCAAGGCAGGCAGATTAGACAGTGTAATCAACAGGACAGTCCTTGGTGTATGCTCTGTGTGCAACAGCTGGGCACTCAGCTTAAATATTTGTATCATACAAAGACATGAAACAAGAAACCAAATTGGGTGTCAGTGAAGTGAAATACACATGCTCTTAAGTCCAGAACAAACAATAATTTAATAAAATTTGGTTTAGTTATAATTATTCTCACAGAAGTTTTCTTGTCCAGAGCATGCAGGGCAAATGAAATTTCTGACAACAAAAACACCCAGAACCAAACCAACAAACACCAGCAAGCTAGTAAAATTATCTATGCATCTTTTTTTTTCCTAAGAAAAAGCACCTAAGGGTACAGTCTGAAAAGAATCTAAGAACTTGATGAATAAATCAATTGATCTTTATTGTAAAGCTAATACCTGGTGCCATTAAGATCTGAACACATAGAAAAGCTACATGACATGGACATGTGAAAAAACCTGCAGTATATCTCATACTTTTCCTGTAAATCAAACAGAAAAATTGGCTCTGATATGGTTTTTCCACCCCACAAGCTAGAATAGTTTAACTACTGCCTTAGAATTGAAGGCAATAGTTGAAAATGTGAACTTGACATTTTAAATAGAAAAGGCAGCTGCCAAATCCACCCCTTTACCATATTTTCTTGCTTGCAGGTGGAGTGTATAAGCTCCAGGGTTATAACAGAACAAAATAGAGGTACTCTAGTTCAAACAATATTTTCATTACTGCTGTCTGAATTTTCAGTCTGACTATGCAATGACTGGAGGAGGTTGGGGAGTGCAAGGGAGCACTATTCCAGTACTCCCCTTAATCCACTGCCTTTATAGCTGATATATTTCAGTTATAAACTGAAAAATATATAATTCAAGTTGGTCTTTTGACCCATCAAACCTATTGACAGCACTAGATATTTATGTGGACTAGAAGACTAATCAAATGCATTATGAGGAAGTCACATCACTATAATTGTATTTGAATGAAAATTCAGGATATTAATATTAGATACAAACTAGGAAGACAAACTTGAGGTATAAAGATCCCATTGAGGTATAAAGATCCTCAGTGTATAATAATGATCACCAAAATAACACTTTGGTTTAATTTGGGCTTAGTAATGTCATCTTAGGACCTGGTGATACAGAAAGTATGAAGAGGATAAGGCAAGCTTTCACTCACAAGAAATAATTCAGGACTTTAAAAATAAGTTTAAAATAGGAGAGAAGTTTTGGAAGTGGGATGTAATTCCACTTTTACCCTGCTATATGTGAGTCTATATTGGTGTAGTTCTACTGGTATGACTGGAATTGCTACAGATATAGTAAATCTTTATATAGTAAAGTAGGAGATTTTTGGCCAATCATTTTGCACATTTAGATAACGTTTCCATATTTTTCAAATAAAAACACTTGAGCAAAAATTATTTGAAGGACATACTGAGCTTCTGTAGCTCCTGGTGATTTCAGTTTAAGCTGACTTTACCTTTGAAAGGCAGCAGCCATACAGTGCATAAATAGATCTTAACTCTGGGGTAGCCACAGTTGGATCTGGTTTATATGGCCAAGAGAAGCCCATGCTAAGGACAAAAAGAAAGGTAAATGTCGCAGCTCCAAACCCCTGACAAATCTACTCTGTATTACTTGTAGTAACATATAGTAACAAATGTAGTAATACAGTCGAATTCCTTTAATTTTCATGAATTATTGCATTTTAGAAAAGCATTGTTCGTTTTGATTCTATACCTTCATTGCACGTGATTTTAAGAAAGGTTTTAATACAATGTAATAATTCGAGAGCACTACATTCAGGAAAAAGTGTGGGAATTTGCCTGTCCAAATTAATTAATGAATTTTAAATAAACCTTTTTTATTATACAGGGGAACCATTATATTTTCTGAGTCTGTTCACTCCAAAAGGCACAATACCAAGCGTTGAAGCATCCTATCCCCATATATGTCAGATGTTGTAATTTAACTGTCAAGAATCCTAGATTGCAGTGATAATTGCTTTCTGTTGTTCTGTTAACGCACAGTCATTCTTGAAAGGTGTACAACTAGAGGATTTTTTGTGTCCTTTAAAATGAAGGGATGGAGATTTTCTGTATATAGTTATGCTACTATAATTCCCCCTGTACTCAGCACTGGTGAGACTGATCCTCAAAATATTGTGTTCAGTTTTGGGCCCCCCTCTACGAGGAAGACTTTGAGGTGCTGGAGCATGTCCAGAGAAGAACAATGAAGCTGGCAAAGGGCACGGAGCACAAGTCTTATGAGGAATTGGGCCTGTTTAGCCTGGAGAAAAGGAAGCTCGGGGGGACTTTATAGCTCTCTAGAGCTGTAGAGAAACCTGAAAGGAACTTCTAGCAAGGTGGGGGTCAGTCTCTTCTCCCAAGCAACAAGGGATGGGACAAGAGCAAATGGCCTCAAGTTGCACTGGGGAAGGTTTAGACTAAATATTAGGAAAAATTTCTTCACTGAAAGGGTCATCAAGCATTGAAATAGGCTGCCCAGGGAACTGGTGGAGTCACCTTTCATGGAGATATTTAAAAGAGGTGTACATGTGGCACTTGGGGACCTGGTTTAGTGATGGACTTGGCAGTACTAGATTAGTGGTCAAACTTGATGATCCTAAAAGTTTTTTCCAAGTAAACAATTCAATGAATTATACTGTATGTAGCCACACTCAGGGGAAAAATCTGTAAAAGAGAAAGCCTTTTTTCAAGATTTCATGACATTTAAGATAAGCAGTGACAAATTATTTAGTTCATGCATGCTACAGTGCTCAAGTCAGCCTACCCTTCTCCACTTCTCAGTTTGTTTTGCTAGACTAATTTTTCAGGTTCTTTCCTATTTGTTGGGATCTCAAAGATATTTGAGATCAAGGGTTGATAATTGATTACAGTATTACAAGCCTTTTAAAGAACTAGTTTTGCTACCTGTTGTGGATGAACACGTCCTAGCATCAAGTATTAACATAAAATTGCAAAAAAACCCATAATATTTTCATATGTTTGTGTGTGTATGTGTATATAGAGTGTTATTTTCTATGTTGTACGCATATAAAACCACAACAGGTTTGCCTCCACAACCTAAATATTCAGCTTATTGTTGGATGAAGAAATATTTAAATGTTTCAAATCTGTCCAGCATCTATGTAGCTCTGATTTTAGAATTGTAACCCATGATTATTATGACAGTTCTTTATCATATTCCCAGATTTTGCTAAGAATATAAGTGGAATGAGTATTATGAATATATGTAACAAACAGGTTTTTTTTAACTTTTAAGTCATTGCTAAGCCTAAAAAGATATTCAGCAGGATACAATCTCTGGATCCAACCTGTAATTTATCCTTTTTGAATACATAGGACTTTTTTCAGTATGTGCATTAACAATTGATTTTACTGGGAAGAGGCCAAATTTGCTTGCTGCAGCCAAAGACTATGGTGGTTTTGGAAGAATGAAATGAAAACATGCATAAGGGAAGTTTTATACTATTCATAGCTAATGAATTTCTCTGGTGCAAATTCAATATTAAGTGCAGATTACAGCTGCAATGGTTCTTGGGGGAATTCAGGAGGATATTGCATCTTATGGTGGATGCTAATTTAAAAGAATGGCAGGCCAGGATGCATTTAATAACCATGGGAAGCTGTAGTGTACAAGAAGAGGCAAGGGAGAAAATAGTGCCTGATGTGATATAGATGGAGGGTAGCAGTCTTCATTAGGAAGTATCTGAGATTGCTATGACTCTTTTGGAATGGACATAGCGCTATTATTTCCTGAAATGTGAGAGGAATCATGCAATTTTGAATTATAACCAGTATCTACTGTGAAATTCTTATTTTCCTTGTCAAAATTGAATTGGTAGGGGCCTTACTTGCATCTAGACATTCTAGAAGAACTGGAACCGGTTCTCTGGTAACTCATTAGTTTACTGAGTAGACAATGAGGCTTAAAAATACTTTAAAAAGGAGGAACAAGGTGGGGAGAAGTCCCCAGTCATTTCTCTGCTACTAAAACAGTAGTTTGTTTAATTTAATCTGTAATTGTATTTGTGTGCTTAAATTTATCTATCAAGCATATGTATATACATTCTGTGAGTGTGTTCATATCCATGTTTGTATATAAGGTAACTGTGTGTGTGAGACAGGGAAAGAATTTTTAGCCCTAGAAAGAAATAAACTTCCTGTTGCTTACTTTGATTCTTTTCCTCTTTAAAAAATGACAGCTTTTACTTTGCCATTCTAGACACTTTGAGATGGCTGCTGTTTTGGGAAAAGAGTGGGAGGGAAAAGAGAAGGTTTTGGGAGGATGGGCTGGTGTTGACAACCTGTTAATGAAATTTCAGCTTTAAAACTCATCGAGGATTTCTGTGAGATAGTCTTCTGGAAAAAAAGTTTCCCTTAGCATGACATTTTAAATATAATGTCTTTCACTTATATAGCACCTGCCTTCCCAGGGAGCTAGTATTTTGCAGATCCTAATTTAATTAGCCTCCAAATATACCTACAATGTTACTGAAAGGTACCATTCTCATATAGAGATGACAAGAGATGTGCAAGGAGATAAAGCTACTATATTACATTAGAATGAATGGCCTGTCTTGTGTTACCTTTGGTACAGGAGAATACTTAAGGGGAAATACTGAGGAGGTATCTAAAATCTCATCTGCTTTTGGTTACCTACTGGATGCTGAAAAGTAGCTGCTGGTTCTTGGTAATTGTCTAAAAACTATAGAAATAGTAACTGGACCAGCCTACAGTGTAGTTGTGGGCAGAGCACTGTGCAGGAAGTGTATGGGCTTCCTGGGGGATCCAAGCCTGAGACTCACATCTCTTGGGAGTGAGAGAGCCAGAAGGCCACAGGAAACGTTCGCAATGAGAGCATACTCTGCTTTTGATCACTAAATGTGTTTGGACCAGAAAAATGGACCAAGGACCACTTTGTGTGCAGGACTGACTGAGGTTATAGCCAGGACTGGATCCACATCAGAGTAGTAGGCATGTAAATTTTGGTACATCCCATATGGACCAGGGAGAAGAAGATACTGAGATGTTTAGCTGGGCCGGTGTGATAGGAGCTCTGGGCATTACCATAGTAATTACCATAGTTCTGGTGTTCCTCATGGATGAAACTGGAGATACCACCAGTTGTTTGTTCCTCGGAAGAGTACTCAAATTTTCATAAGTCTCTGGCTGTAGGTGCTTAAATTGAATTGCATTCAACTCTATGAGCACACTTGCTTTTTGTGGACCTCTGCCTTATCTTTTGTTCCACATATGTTGTTAGCCTATCTCCACTGAAGTGATTCTGCAAGCTTATGAGAGGTACACAGAATGAGAATAAAGACTGCATTTTCCTCACTCCTGAGGCTAATTGTTTAGAGCATTTCCTCCCTCCTGCTTGAAGTATTTCCCTTTGGCATGAGGATATGGTTCAAATCAAACCAGGACCATAGAGATGGATGAAACCGCACAGGTTTGCCTTAAAACAGCAGTTTCAAATGTGAAAAGCTTAACAGGAGCTTAGTCAAATTCCTCAGTTAATTAAAATTAATTTGGAGGTCTCAAGAGGATCATCAGTCTTCTTTATGACTTCTGGCACTCCCTGTGTCTAGTTAAGGTCCACCTGTTGCAAACACAGGCCTGATTCCCAGGCTGCTGAAATTTGTTTCATCAGTTTCCAGGCCTGCTTGATACACAAGTCCCAGAGTGTGAAAAAAACAATGTTGAAAGCCAGGTGAAGGAATTTGGACTGGCTTATTCAGGGCATTTTTGTTTGTTTGTTTGTTCACTTGCTTTTCCTTTTAAATAGCAGAGACCAGATTCACTTCTTTTTGATCTACTCTTAGACAAGGTGGCCTAAGCCTAGCTATAGCAGCTTAATGCTAAATGCCAGATTCACCCCTGCAGGCATTAAGGTGTAGCAGACACATTCAGAGCCAGACAGTGGATTGTAGCACAAGGAAGGTACCACTGACTCTGTTCAGTCCAGGGAAGTAGCACAGGAGCCTAGGGACCTCAGGGGGAATTGCACTCCACCTGATGGGCTGGCATGACAAACAGCTTGGGACTTGTTCTTTGCTTTTGTCTAACAGTTCTGGGTTTGCCATTTTGGTGGATTTACCTGGGAGAGCTTTGGTTGACATTGGCTCAATTCTTTGCCTTCATTTCCCTCAAATGGTTTTGTTGAACCTTGGTCTGCTTCTGGGAAAAAAAGGTTAGGTCACAGAATCCTTTAGTGTGTCCATAACTTCCAAGTTATGGTATAGCATGTGTGTATACATGGAAAGTGTCCACGCATGTATGTGTATACCTGTATGTATAATCCTGAGTCTATCCAATTTTATTGATCTGCCTCAATATTTAAAGGAAGGTAGAGGTCTCAGTCCTGGTGATTTCAGTAAGAGCTGGGCCTCTGCCAATGCTTTCTGGGAAGTGGAATGTTTTAGTGTTCTGTGAAGATGTAGCTATAATGTGCTTCTAACTTAAGATAATCTGGAGTCAAGTTTAATCAGATACACATTAGTGAATGGAATACACTTTCCAAATAATGAAATTCTAGTTGGACCACTCAGTGCAAGATAAGAAAATCAGAGCAGATGCCACTAAAGCAAGGGTGGAAGTTGAGGGCAGAGACTGCCGAGAAATAGTAAATGTGTTTTGCAGAAAACCCACTGTTTTTTTGTCAGTGTCTTTTTCCTTGCTTGCCATCATCTCTCTGCAACTAATTTTCCCCTAGGAAGTTGTAAGGTCACATTGACCTGTATGTTCAAATCATGTGGTCAGGAAGGAAAAAAAAAGAAAAGATAAAAAGGCATTTGTGAAAATACTTAAATAGTCAGTACAAAAGGAACAGGCTTTCTGCAGTCTTTTTCAAAAGCAAATTAAAAGAGTGAATGATGGTCTTTATCTTGACCTAGGGTCTCAGTGCTTCTCAAGTATATCATGCCAGTCTGCAGTTTGGTTTAGAACATGCACAACAATATGGAAGAAAGAATCACAGGTCCTTAGAGACAGAATTGATCATTATTGTATTTACAAGGAAAATAAGTGTTCTTTTGTAGAGGTTCTTTTTGGTCTTTTGCTTTCATGTCCATCTTGACAAGGACAAGATGGAAAAACAGAATGTTCGAAGAAAACCATTCATAAATATATCTTAATACCAGGATGTTTTTATCTTCCTCTCAAGTCATTTATGCCACAAAATAAAAGCTTTAATCCTTCAGTTTAAAAAAAAATAAATTGTAGTGCATTGAATTAATCAATGCACCGAGAGATCTTTATTACCGTTATGTGCCTAGTATAAGTTAGTCAATAAGCAGATGGAACTCTCTGGAGTACAGTTAGCCATATTTGACTGACATGCCAGTTCAAATGCATTTAGATACCTTTGTTTCAAATGTCAGTAAAAGGTAGGGGGGTTTTAATAAGAAAAAGAATCAAAGTATTCCCTGGGGAAATATGGCAAAGCCAAACTGCATCCTTGGAGCCACCAAGGTCTTTTCAATAAATGAATTTGCCCTGCCATGGTAGCGGGACTCCTTCCAAGTTATGGATGATGTGGTTCCACCTTCCTCCTGCCTTTTTCTGCCCATGGCTTACTGTTCTCTTGCCTCTTGCTTAGTTCTAGTGCTCTGTAATCCTCATGGAGCCATTTCAGCATGCCAAGATGACAGAAAATTCACCAAAATTAAATGAGAAAAACAGGGGTAGTTCTTGACCTGCACGACATGTTGAAATAGCACAAATTCAGCCATGTTCAGGAGCTGGCATGAAGGAGAGAGCTGGTTTGCGCAGCCAGGTTTCATGGAGGGTGGGTGTCAACAGATAGATCAATGTGGGCTTCCCTATAGCCATGGCTTTAATTGCTTTTTTGAAATGGCCTTCAAAGCACAGGTCACATTTGTCATGTATCTCTGTAGGTGCAAACTGGAGACACAAGTAAATATGAGCACAGAAATTGAGGACAGTAGCAGGAAACTTTTTAGATCATTATAATTGCCTTCTTGCACGAAGTGATGCTTTGAGAGAGCAAAGAAATGCTGCCAGAAGCAAATATGTCAAAGCCCATAGAAAAACAATGTAATCGAGCAACTTTGGAACTGAGACAATCATCTTAAAAAGGTGCTTCATTTCCTTCAAGTGTTTTTTTCAAAGACGAGTTCTCAAACTTAATTAGGATTCCTAAGACATAAAAGACCTTCTCTGACATGAAAAATGGTAAAAGACATGTAGAAAGCAAATGTGTTACCTTAGCTACCTGTTTGGGGTGACATTTTAAATACGGAAAATAAAGTTGGCAGAATTATAGTGACCTTTCAGCCTGAACAAATAAAATAACATCTGCCAAAACTAAATGGCTGCCTTTAGCTGTAGGAAATGATATGCATCTTTGAACACTAATACACAGGTCTTTAGTAGAGCTAGCTTTAGTAATTCTTCCTAGATCTAAGAAATTTATTTTGCTGCAGAGCATGGAAGGCTGAAAATTCCAGGAATATGGTGCAAGTGCCAAAGGACCCATAGGGACCAGCCATGGCTGTCGGTATGGGGAAACCATCTGCGTAGTCTTCCACCCTCTTAACACATCATAGGTCCATTGTTTTCTTTGGAGCACCCAGAAGGAGCTGTTCAGTGTATCCCTGTATCTTTTCTTTACCCTCCCTATATGTGCACATTTCTGTGTATAGAAGCAGTCTTCTGAGTTATATTCCCTCTTTTTGAGTCTCCTCTGAAAACCAAGGGCATATGTGTGGCCTGGGAGCCAGCAGCAATCAGACAGATTGCTGTTAGAAAGGAAACTGATAGGTCTAAAAAGGGAAAGCTTGTCTTTAAAATATTCTCCATAGAAAAGGAAGAAAAAAGTAACTGCAAAAATTACTTATTCCTGCTTCCCCAAGCTCTTTTAGCTTCTGGTCTCATCTGTACCAGCAGATAAAGCAAGTTTTTAATTGTGCTCTTGAAAAGCTGAGAAGAGCAGTTCATAGTTTTTATTACCTCCTTTATCACGCACACTTACAACCGGATCCACCTTCACCTCAAATACTCCTTAAACTCAGAGCAATCACAAATGTGGGAAACCCAGTTCTGCACTTGGATGACTGGGATCCACAGAGGAAGGAAATGTCAGGGAGACTGGTATTTTACATAGCTAACATAGAAGGCAAGCAGGCCCCATGAATTGCAACAGTAATTAGCCAAAAATACTGAATTTCTTAATAGTTTACAAAGGTCAGAGGAAGTTCATGCAATTTGCTGTCTGTATTAATATGAATGGCTTTCAATTTAAGCAAGTAATGCCAAACAGACTTATAATTATTATTATTAACAGTATTGTTATTAACATTATGTATAACTTCACTTGCACTTAGAATTTTGAGAGCTTTTTTAATCACTGTGCAAACAGCTAGGAAGACATGTATCATGTATTCCTTGAAAAAGTCACAATTTATAAAGTCTAGGCCAAGAATCAGATTTATAGCATGTGGCATTTTGGAGATAGGGTGTCAGTCTGAATAAGGAATTCCAGCTGTGGCATCTGTCATATGTCTAAGGGATTTTCAGTGGCAGGCATGGATAGTTAAAAGATTTATTTGTTTGCTAAACATATTTTTTTTATATTTTGTTTACTTGTAAGCTTTCATTTTTTTCACCAATGCTGTACTTACAAACCTGACCATGTCCTGCCATACTGATCTCTTTTTGGTTTTATATTAATCTCCCATGGTAAAATGACTGCTCTGGTAGGTGAATGGAGAGCAGTGGATATTTTCTACCTATACTTGAGCAGGGCTTTTGACACTTTCCCATAAGATCCTTGTAGAGAAGCTAGTGAAGTATGGCCTGAAGAAGCAGTTAGTGAGGTGGATTGAAAACTGGCTGAACAGCTGAACTCAAAAGGCTGTGACAGTAGCATGAAATGTAGCTGGAGACCAGTAAATAACAGTGAACCCCAGGAGTCAATGCTGGCTCTGGTCCCATTTAACATCTTGAGAAATGTTACATGATCTGGATGATGGGGCAGAGTGTATCCTCAGCAAGTTTGCTAATATCACAAACCTGGGAGGAATGACTGATATGCCAGAGGGTTGTGTTGCCATCCAGAGAGACCTCTACAGGCTGGAGAACTGGGCTAACAGGAACCTCACTAAGTTCAACAAGGAGAGCACAAAGTCCTGCACCTGGGGTGGAACAACCCCATGCACCAGTATATACTGGGGGCTGACCTGTGGGTCCTGGTGGACAGTTGAACCTCAGCCAGCAATGTGTCCTTGCCGCAAAGCAGGCTAATGGTGTCCTGGGCTGCATTAGACAAAGTACAGCCTACAGGCCAGGTTGAGGGAGGTGATTCTACTCCTTTCCTCAGCACTGGTGAGGCCTACTGTGTCCTGTTCTGCTCTCCCCAGCACAAGAGAGATGTAGAGATCCTGAAGAGAGTCCAACACAGGAACACTAGCATGGTTAAGGGACAGCAGCATCCCTCTTCTGAGGAAAGGCTGATAACTGGGACTGTTTAGCACAAAGAAGAGTTGGCTGAGGGACGATCTTACATTTCTGGAAGGAGGGTGCAAAGAGGATGGAGCCAGGCTCCTTTCAGTGTTGCCCAGTGACTGAACTAGAGACAATGGGCACACACTGAAACTCAGGAGGTTCCATCTGAACACTGGGAAACACTCTTTGGCTGACAGGTGATCGAGCACTGGCACAAGTTTCTCAGGGAAGTTGTGGAGTCTGCATCCTTGGAAATACCCAAAGCTGTCTGGACATGCTCCTGAGCAACCCAGTCTAGGTGATGACTCTCCTTAATCAGATGACCTCTAGAGGCCCATTCCAACCTCAACCATTCTGTGATTAAGATTGCAATGGAAGAGTGAAGCAGATCATGCTCTTTGCTAGTTTCAATGGATATACCATGGCCAAAGTAGGGTTTGGATAACCTTCAGAGTTATTTTTTTAACCTTCATTGTGTTTAGGGGAACTAGCATCGGGGGATGTTTTCTGCCCAGCAGCAAAGGGATAGTGCCAGATGCTTTGTGGGGAGCAAGTGTTCCCTCCACAAGTCCTAAAAGAGCCTTCCAGCTCTGGCATTTCCTTGCTCACCATGGCGAGAAGAAGATGGCCATTTTGTTCCTCGCAAGCCCCTGTCCAGTTTTACCATCTTGAACACATTCCTTTGCTGCATTGAGCTCTTAATTTTACTGACTTTTAGGGTGGCAGTGAATTCAGACATGATACTGCAAGTGTCATTCTTTGTTTATACATACCTCTATATATAACAGTTTGGGACTTTGGGCCCACAGATTTTGTGTTATATTTGTAGCATTTCAACAATATGCTTTCCTAAGTTTTACAACTTCTATTACATGTTATATCCTTCTCCGCTGGAATAAGATGCCTAAACTGCAGGGGAATAACAAGCTTATACATATGCATATGTATGCAAATATGGTTGTGTTTTGTGTTGCAAAACTGATCTTATACCCAGCTAAAAATCGTATTAAAAAAGTGTTCATGGACCAAACCTTAGCTGAGCTCTTTCAAACCTTCAGGTGGAGACTCACTCAGTGCTATTGACTTGTTTCAGTTTACCTTAAACCGTCTCTTAAAAACTAAAGCAAGTTGTCTGTATGTCAAGAATTTTAGTGCTCTAAATCAACAATTCTAAATACGTATTTTTAATTAAATAGAGGTAACTGCCTATGTAGACTAACTCATACAGGTCATATAAATTTTTTCTAAAGTAATTTTTTTCTTAACTAGACATTTCATTGGAGTTGTTCCTACTGCACATAAATTAATCTTCTCTTTGCTAATATGTGTATAAGGCTCTGACACCCCTGATATTTTGTGCTGCCTCTTTCAATGCCCATTGTGTTTGTCTCTCCCTTAGGTTGTCTTTCTCAAAATTCAATGGTCAGGTTTTCCTTCTGTTTGTCCAGGGAGTTCTGGCCAAAGCAAAAAAATCTTTCTTAATTCTTGTTTCATGCCTGTGTTGTCTCCGATTCTTTTCTGAATAAGTTTGCAAACAAAATGTTTGTTGAATTCTGACTTAGTCTCATCATTTTTTATAAATACTTGTCTTTTTGCACAAGCCATTCCTTTAAGCATTTTTATTGAAGGTATTTTACTATCGTTCAGTGCTTTTTGGATTTTGAGCGTTTTTATAAGATGGGACTAATACAGGAATTGAGAACTCCAGTTAGACTAAAACTGTAGATCTCTAATGAACACAGTTTGTTTTCAAGTCCTAAATGAAATTACTGTCTTGCCAGCTCATGTTATTTTCTCCTTTGGCTTGTATGTTGCTGCCAGCATGTCACCTCATATTCCTTCATCTTTTTCTATAATATATTGATAAGGGGCAAACTGGGAGGTCTGTAAGCTGGCAGAATTCCCTCTGAGTTCCTCAGGGTACTTTTCTCACTGACGCCCTTTGGATCTGGCATATCTGAATTGATGAAAGGCTCAAATGAAAATGCTGTCATTTGCCTTAGAGCCTTTCCCCTAAGCAAAACCCAGGCCAGAAATTTTATTCCTAAGATTTCTGAGTACTACATTTGTAAAGCACACAGATATAGTTCATGGCGCAGTATTCAGCTTGGTATTCAGGACCATTTCTTTGTGAGATGCTGTTCAGCCCTACTAATGCTATTAGCTGGCAAATTTGCTTTTGAATTTTGCTTTTGAATTGAATCTTATATAAAATTCTTCAAGCAGGCAACGTTTAAAGAACATTCTCCATTAGTCCAGGCCACTTATGAGCAATAAGAGGAAGTTAGCCTGAATTCCTGTTAAATAACAGTGTGCCAGCCATTTGAATACCACATAAAGATCACGCGAGCAATGTCTGTCTATATCTTAATGAGTGACTAATCCTACATCGCTTCCTGAGTGCTTATAGATTGCTCCATCCAAATAATGACCATTCAATTCATTAGGAGTTTTATACAGGAGAATTAGCTAGTGGCTTTTCCTGAATACTTCAAAAGAAAAAGCTGAAGCATAGACTGCTATATAAATTGGATGAATAAAAGGTTATTTACAGTGTAGGTATTTCCAAACAGAATTCTCAGTTGTGTGTTTTCTCTGAGCCAGAAAGAGCAGGCAGATTTTAAAAAAGCTCTTACAAGCAATTTGGAAGGTTTTTTAGAGGAAGGAAGGGGAGGGTGGCAATAGTTCATTTTTACTGGTTGGTGGAGGCAGCTAGCTCCTGCTGTTTCACAGTGTGAGATTACATGCTAGGCCCCCAGAGTGACACAACCCAGATTCATCCTGGCACACACCAGTGGTCATGAAAAAAAGATGTTTTTATGGAAGGAAACACATTATATTTTGTCTGTGGGGATAAAATATAGCTTCTACCTTAGCCATTCTGATCCTCAAGTGTTTGCATTGCTGTTGCTTCTCTTGACTTTTGCAAAAGATACTAATATACTTTTGCAAAAGACTACAGGCATCTCCTCTGCTTTAAAAATGCAATTCTTTCCTTTCCTGGATCAAAGGCCTCACCTTGAATTTTGTATGCAGTTTTGATCTCTGCAATGTAAGAAAGGTATTAAGCTACTAGAGAGTGTCCAAAGGAGGGCAATGAAGATGGTGAAGGGCCTTGAGGGGAAGCTGCATGAGGAGCAGCTGAGGTCACTTGGTCTGTTCAGCCTGGAGAAGAGGAGACTGAGGGGAGACCTCACTGCAGTCTACAACTTCCTCGGGAGGGGAAGAGGAGGGGCAGGCACTGATCTCTTCTCTGTGGTGAACAGTGGCAGGAACTGAGGGAATGACCTGAAGTTGTGTTAGGGGAGTTTTGGGTTGGATACTAGAGAAAGGTTCTTCACCCAGAGGGTGGTTGGTCACTGGAACAGGCTCCCCAAGGAAGTGGTCACAGCACCAAGCCTGACAGAGTTCAAGAAGCATTTGGATGATTCTCTCAGGCACATGGTGCCTCATGGTTAACTCATGGTGTAACTCAATGATCCTTGTGGATCTCTTCCAACTCAGCATATTCTGTGGGCTGCCTGCTGTTGTTCCGTGAAAGTTGACACTGGAAAGCTGCGTGATCTGTGGGCAGATTTATCTACTTAATTTATCAAAGGCATCAGAGAAAGCAACAAACAACATAGGTTGTTGTGAATACTGGTGTGAATGTATTCCCTCTTCCAGATGGTGAGTTTGACCATGAGGTTGAGAGTTTGGCACTGAAAGGTTCCCTCAAAACTAGTCATGAACTGGCGCAGGAATGCTCGAGGGTATTTACCTCACCAGCTCCTCTGCTACTCCACCTCCATGTTGAACCCTCCCCAGTGAACTGTTCAGATCAATAAATAGCCCATGTCCCTATGGAAATAGGCTGAGAGATGGATGCTGGGAGAAACTCGGCTGTCCCAGAGGGGCCTGAGCATTTCCCTGTGAGCAGTGTGAATAATAAACACTAGTACTCAGGGGAAGAGCCTGTCTCCAGAGTGCAAGGTCTCCAGCCATGGGACACTGGTTTTCAGTATGCTGTTGTAAGCTTTGCTCCTGTGGAAGCAGTGGTAAGGTAGGTAAAGGTTTCTTGATGCCTTATCCCAGTCTTATCTTTATACGGTAATGGGATGCTGCCTGGCTGCTTCTCCAGAGAGCTGGAAAATGCACCTGGTACCCCAAGCTGAGAAGCCAGAAGCACTGTTTTCCAGTTGTGCCCACTCTTAACTCTACAAGTGGTCCTTCCTTCAAGGGCAGTCAAAAAGTGATCAGGAGACAGGTGCATCTTCCTTTACAGTCCCATGATAGGGGTCTTGGGACCATTTCCAAGGTCTATCATCATCATTCTGCCATAGCTGGGAAGAAACAGGGAAACAATTCAGGTCCTGCTACAGCCCCAGGGGCTGGTGAAGTGAGGATGCCTATGATAATGATTACATTCCTGTGACAGCTGCATGGTACAGATCCTTGATCATGACTAATTGTCTTTCCAGGGAATGCCTGAAGCTCCTTGGGGAATTCTGTGCTTTTCTGCTCCCTGATTCTTCTTGATATCTCCAGACTGAGACACAGAGATAAACCAGAATTCACTTCTAAGAGCACTTTGGGGTGACTAGTAGGCAGACGGACTTAGAAGGAAATGAAAAATATGACATGGGGAGGAAGGGAAGAGAAGAGGACAAAGAAAGTCAGCGTAAACCACCTCTAGTTGGGAATCTCAACTCTTCTTCTTTGGCTACCCCCAAAACTGTGTAAGGCTGCAAGGAGGAAACCAAAAAGAGACAGTCACAGAGCAGATTGTGAATCAGGATTTTAACTGAGCTCTTTAGAGTGTCCAATAGAGCCATGTTTTCCTAACAGTTTCAGTTGAGTATTGTTGCTTCAGGAAGCCAGTATGGACCCTTTCAACACAGCAGGAAACCCCTAAGCTTCTCAAAGGACACAGAGCAGGGCAGATCTCTGCTCTCTCAGGAAGCTGCTTGTCCTCAGGGGTCTAATCTTACATGGGCATCATTTCCAGGGCTGCAGCCTTGATGATACATAAGAAACTCATGTTTCCCACAGGTGGAAGCCAGAGGAACCTCTGAGAACCTCTGAGGCCCAAAGTGATTTCATCAGCTTTTGATGAAGCAGTGCCTGTGGTTAAAGAGCACACAGGTGTGCAGTGCCATACAGGAAATGAGAGTGTAGTAAAACTTTTTCAGTTGTGTTGCTGAACATGTCTAAATGGCCTTGTCCCCTGACTGAAACGGGAAAGGAAGCTGTTTTGCAGTACCAGTGTCAATGCTTGGTAAAGAAACTCTGAAATACAAAGCTATAGATTGCAGCAGCACACTGCAAATATTTTTTTTTTTTTAATTTCACTTCTGCATTCTCCTTTTCAATTCTATCCCATAGCTGATAGTGCAAAAAATGTGCTAATGTTTACTCCTGAGAAGTATCACGGCAGCTTCTAAAGGACCTGCAACCAGTGGCTGTGTTATACCCCAAGAGAAGGTTAAGCCATCCCTGTCACCAGCAATGACACCATCAGTCTCCTGTCTGATAGGTCCGTGGCAACCAAGCTCCATCTGCCCTTCATCCACAGAGATATGGAGGGGAAAGCTCACCCAAAGAGGAGCACCACAGACATGGCAGGGGCAGCCTGGTAGCACAGGACTTCAGAGGCTGATTGGGGTGCAACAGATCCTGCAGGCTGACAGGGAGCCCTGGGAGGCTAGTGCATGCTGGGATTACCCCAGTTTTGAAAACAGAAACATGGAAATGATTAAACTAAATGACGAACATTCAGCGGTACTCCTGTGTGATCTGGCAGCATGTGGCAGGCACGGTGTAGGGATATCACCTCACTGTGTGCATAGGCAGAGGGTTTGCTGTCTGTCTCATGTGAATCAGCAGGGTGCAGAGAAGAGGAAGGGACAGTAAAACACTGAAAATAGAGGAGTGCTAGCCTTGCATCCATGCCATTCAGTGCAAGTATCCAGGCTGCACCTCTCTTCCAATACAAGGAGATTTACTTTCTGGAGTTGGCCTTTGCCTCATGTAAGGCTGAATCCCACTGTAGCCTGAGCAGTGGGGCTGAGCATCTGTACCCCGTGGGTGAGAGAAGTTAGTAGGGGAGCAGGGTGCATCAGGCATTTCTTTAAACCATGCTACCTTCTTCTTGTTAAACCTGGACATAGTCCTGCCATCTCCCTACACCAGTGGTTCACAAACTGCAAGTCTGCAGTTTGCACAAGTCAGGAAAGGAAGGAAGGTACTGGGTATGACTAGTTACATTTAGGGAATTCAGGGAGTAACTAAATTCAGATGTCCATAAAAATTTAGATGACCATAAAATGCTGCTACAATATGACTCGTGGCCATTTGAGAAGGATCACCCAGTCATGGAAGATGCCAGGGAATGCTTTGTAGATAGCAATGAAACATATGCAATCATTTTGTTTATGCTCATAAAGTACCTTGCTTTGTTTTAAAGGAAGTAAAGGAGATATTTCTCTGATACATACTGCAAAGGAAAATTAAATACAAGGAGTTGGTTTTTGTTTTTTATGTTTGTAGGGCATATATATTCTGGAAATAAGACTTTTAATGTCTCTCATGCTGAAATATTCCCCAGTGGGACCTGTCCTCACATGGATCTCATCTCAATGTCACATATGAGGATACTGCATTCATAATTTAAAGTAAATTAAGTCCAGACGTTTGACTCCTGTTCTATTGCCAGAACCTTGCTTGGTTGGAAAAGCTTTGGTCAATGCTGTGCTACAGAATGTGTTTCAGTTTCCTTTTGCACATTAAAAATTAATGGTCTCATCAAAAATAATTTGATTGGAAAATTAAAAGTTGGCTGATTGTTCCTTCCTAGAATAAGGAATTAAAACTGAAGGGATTTGTTTGTTTCATCGGAACAAAAAGAATAAGCATTAGCACGCTAAGGCAGTAAGTATTCTTGCTAAAGAACCTTTTTTTTTAAAGTATTCAGGCACTCCTGATAAAAAGGCACATAAGAAGTAAAATAGAACAATCTGTTGTTATTTAACATGGCAAATATTGTTGAGATACAAATACAGTTAAGTTTTCTCTGGTAACTAAGCAACAGACGAAAATACCACTTATCCGAATTGCTGTTTATTCTACTGTGTTTTAGCTCTGCAGTACTGATTTTCATTTTCCACACCTCAAACACAGAAAGAAAAATTGTTTATGGTATGGCTAAATTGTTTAATATAGTGTTTGATATAGGGGCAAATTAGGCATCAGAATAAACATCTAGGACTTTTACAACTAGCTATTAATGACTTTTGATCTTCTCACAAGTGTTTCACTAGATTAGATAACAGAAGCAATGTCCCCTACAGACTTAGACACTTGTAATAAAATGGACTACATGAGGCATGAAATCAGAATAATATCATTTTTCCAAAGAACGCAAATGGTCTCTCATTCATGTGTATCATCCTAAGGACTTTTTAGATAAAGCACATGGTAGCA
Organism: Chiroxiphia lanceolata; assembly: GCF_009829145.1. Classification (NCBI taxonomy): domain Eukaryota; kingdom Metazoa; phylum Chordata; class Aves; order Passeriformes; family Pipridae; genus Chiroxiphia; species Chiroxiphia lanceolata. The sequence continues at coordinate 40,352,216 of NC_045637.1, read as the reverse complement.
ATGTAGCCTTTGACACTTCTAAACTGAAGACTTTTTTCTAGAGCTGTATATATTACCATCAGATGGTTGATTTCATTAGGGTGAAAATCTGTAGCAAGAAGTGCTCAGAGCCATAGTCAGATTGGACTCACATATGGTTTCTCTGTTCCACTTATTATAAGCCTCAGCTATGTGTATGAAAAAAGAATAGTGTCTGTGAAGCATAATGGAGCAGCTTCTGAAATAATTTCTTAGAGAGAAGCAATGGGCATAAACAACACCAAGCTACTATGAAGTAAACTGGGTTAAAATTCAAACTCTGTTAAATCACTCCCAAAAGTGTCTTCAGTTTCAGTGATACCAGGATATTCACCAAAAGCCTTTTACAAAAGAATAGATGAACAGTAGGCAGGTTGGAAACCTTTAACCCAGGTGCCAGTGACATCTCAACTCTCTTCAAGAATATCTGACTCTGAGGAATTGTGTCCTATTTGGAATATATTCTAGGAGTCTCCTTACCTACCTTTTACTAGAGCAAGATCTGTGGAGAAGGTTTGTTGTTTTTTTTTTAATCCACAAATTCAGGAGAAAATATCACATTCCCAAGAATAAGGGAGAAACGAGAATTTTCTTCACACAAGAGAAAGGCAACTCCTCCCAGTCATGGGCTTGTGAAATATCACTTGGATTTGAGTGTGCTGAGTGAAAGTTATACCTTGCTTCTGCAGGAAAGTATTAGCTTGGTCAGCTGCCAATTTCTGAGGAATGTATCCTGTGAGATTATTTACATTCATCCCAGTTAATCAACTAGTAGTTGTAAAGCACTTTAAACATGGAAAGCATTCCTATAAATATTGGGTATGATCATATAATTACACCACCACAATCTCAGTTAAATGCACAATTGGGCATGCTCTAATCATGTAAGCAACATGTTACTAGAAGTATTTCCAATATAGGTGTCTTAGTTCTATGCTAACCATCCTCAAGATTGGTATGTGATCCTGGAGCAAAATGAGCACTCTTGATTTTGGAAATACTGGAGAGCCACTGCCTGATCAGAATGAATGTCTCTTTCCCTAGAAGAGAAATATATTTTTTCCACAACTACAAATATAGGTAATTTTTTACTTCTATTTGTCTTGCATCTTGAACGTATGTTGTGGACAGCACAAGGACTAGCCTGCTTTTCTGTTTATTTTTTACTTTAGTACCTTCTCTCATTAATATAATGGAAAAAGAATATCTTTTCTCAGATTCACATCCTTCAGAGTCATGCTCCATCAATGATCTGTGTACTGTGCTGTGTGATGTACTGAAATAAATTAAAACAATTAAATGACAAAGCATTCTCCACTTTCTCCAGAGGTTAAAAAAGACATTAAGCTTCAAATAACAATATGTATGTTGCCATCTGATTATCAGTGATATATGAAGTATTGCTTCCCACTCCATTGTCTTAATTCTGAATAGTAAGTAAGCTTGTTTAAATCTGCATTGACAACCCAAGCAGTGGTCTGTCTTAAAAAAAAAAAAAAATTAAAATAGTAAGGTTTTGATATTTCTTTTTCTTAGTACATTTCATAGAATCACAGACTGACAGAATGGTTTGGGTTGGAACGGACATTAAAGATCTTCCAGTTCCAGTTCCCCGCCATGGGCAGGGACACCTTCTGTTAGACCAGGTTGTTCAAAGCTCCATCCAACCTGGCCTTGAACACTTCCAGGGATGGGGCATTCATGACTTCTCTGGGCAACCTGTTCCAATATCTCACTACCCTCCCAGAGAAGAATTTCTTCCTTATATCTAATTTAAACCTACCTTCTTTCTGTTTGAAGCTATTCCCACTTGTCCTGTCATTAAATGCCCTTGTAAAAAGACCCTCTCCAGTCTTCTTGTAGGCCACTTTTAGGTACTGGAAAGCCACAATAAGGTCTGTCTGGAGCCTTCTCTTCTCCAGGATGAGTACCTTAACTCTCTGAGCCTGTCTTCATAGAAAAGGTTTCATAGTCTTCCAACTGTAAAATCTTTAAGAAACTCAGTTACGTGTAAGCTTTTCTCCACAAACAGAAGAGCTGTGAAATTGGGGGTGGGGGGTGGGAGGGGAGGTATGTGTTTGTGTTTATTTGGTTTTACTCTTTTAATGAAATAAGAAATTTTGATGGACTATCTTGATTTCTCAGATGAAGCAGTTACTTTACTAGATGGCAGTATTGTTACCACACATTCTGTTCCTTCTTCTTTTCCTTTTTTGTCTGGTGCTCTAACTCAGTTCTCCACTCCTTGTCATCTCTTTTCATGTCAATTAAATGCTCTTTGGGGACATGAATAGGCAGTGTTTGTATACTTGTAAAGCACTTGCAGAAGACTGTAGTTGACTGGATGCAATCACAACCAAAATAGTAACGCTCAGATCTGCTGCTTTAGGTTCATTGACATCAGTTTACCCCACAATAAACCTAAGATGTTTTCCAGTGCAGAACTCTTTTTCACTTCTTCCTATATCTTTCTGGAGTAATTGTGTATAAGACTTGCAACTTGAACTCGCATAAAAGTGTGAGTTCCCACCGTGAGTTCCCACCAAAACAATACCAGAAGACCAAAATATAAAAACTGTTTAAAATAGGAACTACTTCTGAGTGTATCTATATGTCATTTGCTGACAATAGGACTCCAGTGAGGGTGTCAAAAGTGGAATTACATAAAGCATATATATATATAAAACAGAATGTGTCATTACTGCAGTGTTAAGCTATATTTGGAAGGTACTAAAAGAAAGCACTTTCGTTTTTTTTTCTTCTTTCTATTTCACAATCAGAAAAAAGTGTCTTTGATATATGAAGCATTTTATGAGACCATCTTTTTATTTTAATAACTGCTAATTTGCACACCTAACATCAATTGCTGGTGCAATTAATTGTGGATGCAAATCAGAATGTTTAGCTGTCTAATCACCTGATTGTGCCTATAAATCAGTGACAGTAACTACGTGTGTAAATGCTCATTTCAGCCTGCAGTTAATTTGGCCAAAATTGAAAGGACAAAAAAAATACCACCCTAGGCTGAAATTTGCTCCCTAGCATGTAAAAACAGAAAGTATCTTCCTCCTCTACCTCTTGTGTCTAAATTGCAGAGAGCTAAGTAGACAAAGAGCAATGATTCCCCAGTCCTCAATAATTCACTGCCAGTGTTTCACAATAAAGTGCAATGGGAGAGGAAATATTTCCATATGGGTTCATTAATCACAACATATTTGCCATGCACAACCACTCTGCAGAGCAGGTAAAGAACCCTGGGGGACCTCGCCTGGCACAGTATGTCATTTTTGTAATAGGAAAAGTATTTTTTTTTTAACAAATGCTGTAGAACTGAGGTTGCAGATGGCTCCACTGGCAGAGCTAGAGCCTCCTGGCACAACCTTCAGCAACCACAGCTACTTTAGGAATTTGTAGCAAGGATTAGTGATAGCTTAAAAGAAGGATGCTGAAAATGCTGTCTGCCTCCACTATGCAATATTCCAAGGTGTGCCCCTTGAAAGTGACATGTTAGGTAGGACAAACAAACCCCATCCAAAAAATAAACTGCAGAAGGAAATACAAGTCTTACCTACCCCTTTTGCACTGCAGGACTTTAACGAGAGGTCTAGGAACAATTAAATGGATTGTGACTGAGAACCTGTGGGTCCAATGGACCCCATTAACAGAACTGTGCAGCACAAGGTGCCTTTCCAGCCCAGTGGCTTCTTTCAGATCTGGACAGCAGGCCATATCACTTTACTTAAACCCAAAGACATCAGAGAGCCCCAGTTATCCCATCATACTCTGACCCATCCAGACCTGCTCAGTGTTTTGTGTGAGAATTACAGCTGGTGTCTTGTTCACTGTACCTCTGCGGTCTCAGTCTCTGAGCAGTTCATTACTGCTTCACTCCACATGGGATTTTGACAAAATTCAAAGCCACCCGGTGTGATTTTAATTTAAATGTGAGTTTAATGTGTTTTCCTTTTATATTGCTATGATGTGCATTGTCAAGAGAAATGCTGCAGGCTCAGATCTGGCCTCTCAGCTACTTTCTCCATGCTAGTCCTGGTTTTGCTTGGTGCATACTTCTGAATAAAGCTGTCACTCTGCAGTAGCATGCACATTGAGTACAAGAGTGCGTTGAGTACAAGGGTTCATTGGGTACAAGCACAGTGTCATTCTTCAAGGGGGCAACTCAGTCTTGGGTTGTTTATCAGTCAGAGGCCAAAAATCTCATCAGCAGATACCTCCAGAGTTACAGCTGAACAGAGTAGGGATGAAAGTTTGCATGCAACCTATATAAAAGAGGTTTCAAAATTCACAGTGCTCCACCAGTTATGAAAAGGCTTTTAAGACAGGAACTTGTGAAAAGAAGAAATACCGAAAGACTTTATCTTAACCAATTAAAAGAATTCATATTGAAACTGGTTATAATTTATTAAAATTGTTCTTATTATAAAATATAATCTCACTTAAAAAATACTATGAAAACATATTAAAAACATCATAAGAAAATGCTGTCAGGACCAGGATATGAAAGATGCCTTGAGAAAAAGAGAAACAGAGATCCACATGAGTTAGTAGCCCATCAGGGCACTCCAGTAGGATGCAAGGCACCCTGATGTAAGACAATACTTTAATCTTCAGAATTTTTCATTAAGCAAGACTGGATTTTTTTCAGCCAGTCTTAATTAGTGTGGAATTAAAATTGTAGGGACAAGGTGGGAGCCTAGACTTTCTGACACAGAATAACAAAGAGCAGATCAGAGTAAAAGAGCAAATCAAAGGCCACCTGGAGCAATTGCTGTGCTGCAATTCAGGTGTATCATGGCAGACCACTGCAAACTGCAAGGATCATGACAGGCACCACAGCAGCTGGGTGGCCTGGCCATCAGAAGACATCCCTTGTTTCCTAAAACCACTTGTCGTTCCTGCACCAGCCAAAATCTATGTAATGGACTGGCTGCCATTTGTATTTCCCAATGCTTGCACAGGTCACCAGTGCTGACGTGCTTTCCGACTATTGCTTCCTTTATCTGCTGGTTACTACTCTGAGCAGCAACAGCCTGTTGAGTTCCTGGCTCCTGCTGGTTCTTACTGCTGCTGCTGCATAGGAGCTACTGTAGTGAGTCATTTCAAATCACCAAGGGAACCCACAGCCAGATCTCCACTCCTCCTAAAATAAGAACTCACAGCTACATCTTCTCTCCTCCTAAAATAATCAAACTATGAGAAAAAAACCACTATATATGTGGCAGTATCTAGAATACGATACTCAGTGTATTTGATGGGTGGAAAAGCAGGACTGAGCTCAGCCATAGCAGGGCTCCAGGCACTAGCAGGGCTCCACCCCAGCTTTGCAGTGCACGAGGTCCTTGAAGTCCTCGTAGAGCCATGCAGAAAGGAGACTAGTTCTTTTCAGGTTCTGAGTAGAGATCATTAAAGAGTCAGCTTTGTTCCCCTCCTTACTTCAAAAACTTCTGAGGAAGGCCATGTAATCAAGATATCACCCTTATATTTCAAATCAGAAAACTGGGTCCTTGAAAGAAATACTATTTAACAAATAAGACAGTACTAAGCTTTTTTAATGGCTTTATGAGGGCTTGTCTTGTTTTCAGTTTAGTTTAATCTTATCACATCAACTGTTATAAATTGAAATACAACAATCCTTTTAAATAAATGTTCATTATTTTGAAGTACATTGAAAAATATATTATTTTCAAGCAGAGGTATAACCTGTAAAAAATTGATACCATGGAATATTGATGCTAAAAAATAACTCAGGAGCAGTTAATTAGGGGTGAGATAAGGAAAGGGTTTAATTGTACCAAGGTAATAGATGTTACAAGACGTGCGCTGGCTGTTCTTGAGATGTTACATTTTATAATACCATCCGTCCAATCCCAAGTGTGTCCACCCCATAGCCTTTGCTCTGGTCTGCCTCGGGTCCACCCCCTTAGAATTGAGTCTGAGGTGCATTTCGGGACCATCTCTTCATCATCTTCACCATCTTCAGAGCACAAAGGGTACATAGTCACCTAGTTCTTGACTCTGTTCTGTTGTTCAGGCCTAGATATGAGTGTTCTCTAAACAGCATAGGCCTTGCCTTGACAAGAGACTAAACATTGCCACTGAATTCAGGGGTAGATTTGATATGAGGAGCATAGAATGGGGTAAGAGGGTTAAGGAATGTGTAAACTACTTGTACTACAGGGAAAGGGAGTGAGGGTTGCTGCTTTTAAAATCTACTTCTATTACTTATAAAACCTATAAAACTTACAAAAATTAGAAAAATAAAAAACTAATAGGGGCTTAAGGCATCAATAGCACTCTGCATTTCTATAATCACTCTTTTTTATTTCTAGGTATTTTCACACAATGTACTTGGGTATCCGGAGTCGACAGAGTGGAGAGAATGACAGATGGCGGTTTTATTGGAAAATGGTGTATGAGTATGCAGATGTGAGTATGCTGCATTTGCTAGCCACGTTTCTGGAAAGTGCACCACAGCTGGTCCTGCAACTCTGTATTGTTGTACAGACTCGTACACTCCAGGCTCTCCAAGGTAGGGGTTCATTTAATCTATTTGGGTTTTATATTTTTTTTCAAGCCATAATTTCCACAGATACATATTTATCCTTCTTTCAAACTGCTGTGTGCCTTGTAGTCCTAGCATAAGAGCAGATCTTGCCTGCTAGCTGGTATCGAGCTATTAACAATGATTCTGTCAAGAAAGCCTGTGTTGTTAGAGGGTTTTTTAGCATTTCTTAATGGTCCTGGGTTGTGGGTAGGATTTATAATGTTTTGCTTTCTGCATGTCCTTGTAATAGAAGAGCTCTTCTGATTAACCACTGGGCCAATGTGAAAATTGCATCAATCAAGCTATTGCTCTTCTCCCTGTGCTTCTTTCTGTGAATGTTCAAAACCCTCCAAACTGCAGTAATGAGGTTCATATGGCATTATGCAAAACAGAAGATGGTACAGAAGCTAACACCTATTCTGTGAAGAAAATGCCAGGTTTTGTGTCCACCAGTTCTCTTGAGTCTCACGTTATCTCCTGAGCAGTACTCATTGCTTCACACTCTGTGTTTCCTTCTAAGATTGATGCTTTCAGCAAGTGTGATTACTTCTTTAAAATGGTAAATGCATGCATATGTCCTGCCATACGGTTTTGTCAGGTGATGCAGATATTAGAATATCTCATCCTGTACTGATTTTTTGATGCTACTTTTGGCTACCTGACAGCTGTCCTTTTGTATTGCCCCATTGTTTTGCCTTATGGCTGCACCTGGACAGAGATTTTTAGCAAGTGAATGAAGTGAATGAGAACTTGGGATCCAGAAGGTAACAAAAATGTTGTGAGGCAGCGAGGAGTGCAGAGAGGAGGAGTGAAGAAGCAGAGGGACAGAGGGAGCAAGGAAATGCAGCTTTTTTGTCATTTGTTTTTAAGAAACAGTTCGTGTGCTTGCACTGTACAAGGTAAAAATGTGACAGCACCTTGCTCTGAGAAATTTGGAGTCGGTTAGCTTATTATGAGTAACATTCAGGGAGTCTGATTGGGTGAAAAAGGACTGGGCACAAAGTGGGTAACTGTGTGAAGACCTTGATCCTGGGCAGTTTCCTGTGGATAAACCAGAGGCTTTTCCTTTACCTCCTCTTTGAACAGTCTTGTAATAAAGAGCTGTCCTTCTTACTGTGTTTTTGTTTCTTTAGATCTAAAACTCTGTTACCTTAAGGGGAAAAGAAAACCAAAATTTCTCTTTTAATTAGCTGATGCTCTGTATAAGGAAGTTTGCCTAAGCGCTTCCTCCAGCTATTTCTCAAAATGGTAATGCCCCACACCAACCAGTTTGAACTATTATCATTCAGGAGAAGGTATTATCACTTAAAGCTTTGTCTTCCCAGAAAAAGTGAGTCCAGAGAGAGACTTAGGAGAAGAACATAGCCAGAATACTGTATGGTCAGATGTAATTTAGCTATCTTCATAAACTATTAATACAGAGCGCCTCTCGCCCTCATTTTAGTGCAATAACAGATCTGTCTCTGAGAAATGTGGTTGGTGAGTACACACTGAGCTTGTGATACACTCTGCAAGTGGTTGTTAATTAGAGAAGACCTGAAATGCTTCAATTTAAAAGGCAAAAATGGTTCCTGAAGCCTACAATCAGCTCTGTGAAATCTGTGTATCGGAAACCAAAAAGGAATAAAACTATAGTTGTGTATTTCAGCTGATAAGGTTGAAAATATTTACTTATCCTCTCTTCCCCTATTTTCAATCTTCCAAGGAGAAAAGGCTCCATTTAAAGAAACTAAGAAAATTAAACATGGTTGTAGTATTTCCTTAAGCAGTAGTACCTTTATATTCTCCTGATGAAAGCTGATATGTTTATATTTTCACCCTTGCCAGCTGTGAAAATCCTTTCTCTGTTCTCTCTCCTTTTTTAAAGAAATATTAAGGATAATGCTTTGTACCACAGGATGCTGGATTTCCTGTGAGGCTGTATAAGGAGAGCATAATTTCTCTCAGTGATATCATGCTACAACTGGGTGTTTTAAAAGGTCCAGCCATAAGGTATATGCTTCAGCTAGCTGTCCACTCACTGAGCCAGTTAGAGAGATTTCTAACATGGATCAATAAACAGAGTGTTTGATTGATTTTATTTGTTTAGAGAATGCTACTTGGTTTTTATTATTGTTCATTTAGTTCTCTGTCCCACAGTACAAAGTTTTTATGGGAATTGTTAAGTGACATCACTGGTCCATGTTCTTAAAAGTATACGACGTTCACAAACCACAAATTTGGCATGGGAAATGAATTGCCTAGCAGGGTATTTCTAATATCAAACCATTAATGACTGCAGGAAAAACTTCTAAGTATTTTATTTATGAAATTGTTTATTTTTCATTCCAAATGCACCAAAATAGCATCATTCCCAATAGGAGAATGCTCTCAGTGTGACTAAAGATTCCAAGTTTTATAATGGGGGCTGGCTTAGTATGGATAATTTCTTATTTCAGTAACTAAACTCTGCTAATCAAGGTGAGAAAAACACACAAGCATGTGCAATGTGTGCAAAACCTTCTCTCTCAATCTTCCATACACTGCAGCGAGGGCCACTTCAAAAGGCCAGAGGATGCATCATAGGGATCCTTTAGCACTTGCCTGATTTCCCCAAGCACGAATTAGAAAACTGCAGTGTAAACTTCTAACAAAGATTGTGTACCACTGCACCGTGATGCTGCAGCTTATGCAAGAGGCCATCAATAGTCATGACTGGCATCTCTCTTCTGTGTTGTCACCCAGAGATATCTGAGTATTAGCAGAAGAGTAGCTAAATTATCGTCTAAAAATCTGATTCTTTTTCAAGATTTCACCAAAACTGGCACAAATAGAGGCAATGATCTTTCTTATTCTGCCTACATCCAGCATCCAGCTCCTGCCTCAGTGGAAGGAATGAAATTGCTTATGGGGGAAGCTGATGATTTCTCAGCACTAATTCCTCAAGACAAACAACTTCAGTTTGATGCTGGACTAAACTGGAGCTGTGCTAATCTCCTATTACCTCCACCTTTTCCACTCAGGTGGTTCCTTTGAGTTTGAAGAAATATCTGCTCTCTAGAAGACAGATGTGCCTTGAAATAAGTAATTCCTCAGTCTTTTCCTCATGGGAGTCTGTTTCTCCTGCCTTTGCTCTGAACACAGCACTACCACAGGAATTTCTCTGCTGAACCAGCAGCACTTTCAAACTGCATTGTCTTTTTCTTCTTTTGCCTTCTTTTTTCTCTTTTTCCTCCCCCTTAGTTACCCTGTAGTACAATCCTGCCCTAAGCAGCTTCATGATGGCAGTCACTAGCTTCACTGTTCCTGTTCTAGGTGGGAAACGTGTGATGAATCAGACAGCTCTGCATGTGGGGCGAGCAAAGGCAGAAAGCCCACTGAAACAACTGATGCTCAACTTGCATCTCTTTGCATAAGGGCATATGTGTGGGCACAAGTGTCTGAACCACCTGCAGATGACCTAGTTCACCTGTCAGAAACAGTGTAACAGCAATAAGCTGGTGGCTGGGGCGGGCTTACTGACCTCAGTGCCAGCCTACTTACACTCACGGCACGAAACTCCCTGGGGACCTGGGCCCTTTGCCCCATGTTTTTCATTCTGCTCCCAGGGCTGGGCAGTCAGATTCTGCACTGGCTCTACCTCCAAGTCACAGGGATTATCTCAATAAATTCAGAAGGCTGCAAGTAATTCCCGTATAAATGCTGCCATCCCTCAAGCCATTTAGCAAATAAGCAGTACTTTCACAGTCTTTGCTATAAAAACAAGCTCTTTCACAATAAACTACCATAGATTAAGTATCAGTCAAATTTGCTGACAAAATAAGAGCAGTCTAAAGGCTACAAGACTCTTCCTTGGTTGTGTCTCTGGACATCCAGCATAATGATCACATCTCATTGCATTTGCTCTGCTGGCTTGACCGGTCTTAGGGATGACAAAGTGATAGGCAAACCTGGATGAACAAGCTCACTTAGTGGGGTTATTCCAGTTACTTGAAGCCAACTTCATGCAGGGTGCCCTTGAAAACCTCTAATTTAATAATGAAAAGTTCCTACTCAGCATGCATGCTCCTGTCGAATCACTGGCATTCCCATGGCTGAACACTGAGTCCCTCACACACTTTTATTTTCCCCATTGCTAAGCTGATTGAGGCTCAGCAGGATCCAACTGTACTCCCCAGGACAGGGGTTGTCACACATGGGTAGTGACAGACCTGGGGAGGCAAGAGGGACACAGCATCAGGGTGGGTAAGGAAGGTCAGGGCTGTCCCTTTTGTGGCATCTCATTTTGAAATCCTGTCCACACACCAGCAGTCATCCCTTGGCACTCTCCTTTTACTTACTTGGATTTTCCCACTATGCCATTTGATTTTAGAAAGACTTCTCATCTTAAAATGATTAAAAACCAGCAAGCAAAAAATCCCGCTGACCATCTGATTGGAAAAAGACGTCCATCTGTTAACCTAAGTTACTCTTGTCCTATTCAAGGGCACGGTGTTCTAGCTACACCTAGATGAGCAGATAGACAAGATTTCTCCCTGGATTTACCACAGATTACATTATTTTTACTGTATTAATTAACACATTGTTTAAATTATAGATTACCTTCTCATTGTTTATTGAATTGACAATTTTTTCTTCATCAGCCTTTGGGGAGTTTGTTCTGGCTTCTCCATACAGTGCTATTAATCAAAGTCTCTATCAAAGTTTAATCAAAGTCTAATCAAAGTTTGTATCATATAAAGCTGCAGTTCTTAGTGGGGACTGACAGTAGTGCAGAAGCAAAATGAGAAGTTCAGAACAGTTTATAAATTCATCAAGTTTCATTGAAGTCACCACAGAGCTGCTGGATTCTGCTGAAAATGCATTTCCAGGAAAACTCCCTGGCCAACCATTTTCCCATTTTCTTCCAGCTCTGTTGGAAACTCCTACACTGTTCATATGCTGACACTGCAGCCAGTGTACAAAGGTTCACAGTGCCACCAAGCATCATTCTCCAGTCCTTCTACTCCAAACAAATTGCTGTTCCTACCTGAGCTGAAGAGGAAGTTCATAGACTTGATAGCAGTTTATGACATCTTATAGGTCCTAACTTTATCTGGCAGAAGAAAATTATGTTGTTAGCTAGTTCATTAAAAAAATCCTCTGGCAAAGCTCTTCCTCATGCATCAGGAATTCAAATTCTTTTCATATCAGTGCAGTAAAGTGAAAATCATTTAAGTCTTTACAATCTTCTTGTGAGGACAACGTTATGCTTTTACATGGCTTTTCTTTTATTGTTACCTTCACAGCAATTTTGGATTGCTCTGTAAAATGCTGCCTTCATTTGCAGGGGTCTTTAAATAAATAAATAAATAAATAAATAAATAAAAGAATTCTGATGTAAAATCTTATACAATTCTATATTTATTTGTATGGAAATAAGGTGCAGCACTTGAGTTCTGGGCAAGATGCCATTACTTTTCTCTGTGTTGTCAAAGTTCTGCACTGCTGCAGTCCTGCATCCAGCCTTTCCAGAGAGAAAGTGAAACAGAGCAATCTATAGTCAAAGATTCTGCCTGCAACTTGGCAAAGCAGATTTTCAGTGACAAGAATGAACAAGTATGATATACGACAGAGAAAATGTGTTTTCTGCAAGCGACTGTTAAACTGATCTGTAGGTCCCTTTGCGAATCTTAAAATGTTATCTTGCACTCATTAGGATAGAGCCATCATATCAGCATACCCTTATTTCTGATAGCACAGGAGAAGACCTCCTGAAAGCGATCATGTATCATAATCGATTTTATAACCTAATTACAATCTTAAAGCTAGTTATACCCTTTGTATCTAATATACCAGTTGGAAGTTTAATTCTCTGATTGATAGAGACCTGCTGATGCTGTCTTGACTTTTGAATACCATCAGCAGTCTGTCCCTATTTATTTTTGTGCCATCCCTCTTTTTACACTCGTCCCGTAAGGAAATGAGGTTCATATGATTATATAGCCCATTTCTGTCCTTCTGTCTCAACTTTTAAGAACTTCTGATCCATTGCACTATTTCAATTGAGTATAAGAGAACAGGCAACATTTCAAAGATAACTATGTTTCTTTACATGTTGTGAAAAAAGCAGCCAATACCAAAGGAAAAACAAAAAAACAAACCAAACCAAACCAAAATAAATAAAAGAAGAGCCTCCACTAAAGGGAAAAGCAGGCAGACTTCAGCCTTTTATTAGGCACCAGCCACCAGTCAGACCAAATACGCATCCTTACAGACAAGGCATTGCACTGCTCTCCTCTGCCCAGTGGGACTGTTGTAACTGACAAACAGGATTAGGAAATAAGAGATCCTTTGATAGGAAAGTAAGAATCATTCCTCATGCTGTGCATTATCTCATGAGAGATTCTGAATTGTCTTCATAGACTTTTCCTTCATCAGTTTCAGTATGAATTCATCTTTGATGAGTATGGATGACCAAGGCTGCACAAAACACTCTAGATGATATTTATCCAGAGCTCCCATATTTCTCATGGCAATATCTCACTAGGTATGAGTTAGGATTGTAATTCCATGTTGACTCAGGCATTTCACTAGTTAATCTTAGTTATTTCATGATTCTTTGAAACACACAGGCTCTTCTGGTGTCATGTCCCTCTGATGAGGCTTCAATTGCATTAAAAATATATTAGCGATTAAATGTATGTAATGAAATTTCGTCTTGTTTCTATTTTTCCAACCTGCAAGATGGTCCTGATTTTTCCACATATCACTCTCCTTTTCTACATTGATAATGTCTCCCAAAAACTTATTAGCACATTATGTTTTAAACTCAAGGTCATTAAGAGAAGTATTCAGACAAGATTGCTTCCAAGTTTAATCAGTATTGGAAAAGGTAATAATAATCCAACTCCAGCCCAAGAGTTCTCTAATAGCATTGCAACATGATCTGCAGTATCTTTCTTTGACGAATTCCTTTACCTGCTTTATTTCTCTTCGACTATTCCCTAATTTCTCAAGCTTCACCATACTTTCCCATTAGCATGGTAGTCTGCCAGAGCTTTGATAGATTAGATCTGCCACATTTTACTTGTTGAGAAAGGAGTTATAAAAGAAAGATGCAGAGCTAGCCTAGACTCTGTGGCTCTCTTATGATCTACTTTTTTCTTTGTAGGTATCCTTTATTTTTCATATTCTTTTATGTTTCAAGGCCGGATTGGACAGGGCTTTGAGCAACCTGATGTAGTGGAAGTTGTCCCTACCCATGGCAGAGGGGCTAGAACTAGATAATCTTTAAGGTCTCTTCAAACCCAAATCATTCTACAGTTCTATGTTTACCTTCATTTTCAGTTAGTTATTGCTTTAAAAGCTGCTCTAAAGCTTTATACTGTATTGAAGCCTACATTGTAGGCCTGTTTCAGCCAGGTACTTGTGAAATGCGCCAGGTTGCCCCCTTTCCAGTCACATGGCACCAGTTTTGAGTGGAGAGACTTAAGATGCTTCTCACCAGCAGCAGGATTTCATACACCAGGTTATTTTGAATCCTGAAACAGAGAGGTTTTGGTTGCACTGGATGAAAACAAGAAGCTTTGAATTTTGCTTCCATCTACAATAATGTGAATTTCCTTTCTGTTTCCATTTCCTATCAGCTGGCTCTGTCTTTGAGCCCTTGTTTAAAGAGCCCTTATGAAAAATTGTCCTATAAGACACAACCTTTATTGCTGATCGTCCTTTTTCTATTTCTATCAAGGCACCATTTTTGAGGTGGGTTTGCATACAGCTAGGTTTTGAGGCTTTTTCCAGAAGTTTTTTGTTTTTCAGTGTTTAAAAGCTCCAGAAATCCTTCTGTGTTTTACCTTAAAAAAATCCAAGCCTCCCCATGGAGAAGTCCCAGAACAATTAACTTCTGCTGCCTTCACTGATTTCTTTAAAATTCTGATAGACAGGCTTACTAACAGATCTATTTTTGTTTATCCCTCCATTTTATTTGAATTAAACCCAACATTCATGTGATCCAATGCTATTTTTCATGACTAGATGTCCTGTAACAACCTCAATACTTTCTGTAACTAAGTTTAGAAAGAAGCCTCTCTGCTTTCTGTCAGAAATCTGTCAGTTGTCACACCCCAGAATATCCAGGCTGCCTTCAGTAACGCTTGTTCTCCAGCCCATATCTGAGAAATCAGAGGCTGCCATAACGAGACAATTCTGTGCAGAATTTCTCCCTGTAATAATGGTTTGAACATCTCTATCCATACCCAAATTTAACTCTGGAATTCTACAGCAGACTCTAACAACTACCCACTATCTTTCCCCAAAGCAATTTTGCACGCAAACAGAATCTGTTTTATCAGGGAACAGTTTCTGGAACATCATTCCATTCACACACACTGTTTTTACCATTATTTCCATCTTTTCTAAACACCAGCTCCCTTTCAGTACCCATGTCCAGGGAGTCATTATGAGTCCATGATGTTTCTTTAACCCTATAGTTCTTTTTGTAACCCTGTAATGCTTTATGCCCTGCATTTATTTCCTGTGTTTCCTGATGTCCTGTCCCTATCCATTCATCTGTCTATAGGCATGAGACATCAATACAGCCTGTAAATGTAAAAGAGGCAATGTATGCAATGTGGCAGGTGTTGTCAGGAAGATAAGGAGTTGAAAGAGTTATGGTGTTGTTTCTTAGCACATCCATAACAACCCCTGAAAGTCAATCAGAGAAGATACTAGTGAGCATTTTTATCCTTTCTGTTTAATTGCAGTAAAAACCCCTAATTCCTCTAGCAGCATTAGTAACAAGGGGAACTGCATCAAACATTTTTTCCTAAATGGTATGTTCTGGTGACTCTCTTTTTTTACTAAGTTTGTGCTATCTTTATCCTTGTTTAGTACCTATTAACTGGCCATAAAAAGACCACAGGTCCCCAGCACAAGAAGGACGTTGACTGTTGGAGCGAGTCCAGAGGTGGCCATCATGTTGATTAGAGGGATGGAACACCTCTTCTATGAGAAAAGGCTGAGAGAACTGGGATTATTCAGCCTGGAGATAGGGTGACCTAATTGTGGCCTTCTGGTACCCAAAGGGCGACTACAAGACAGATGAAGACACATTATTTACAAGAGCATGTAGTGACAGGACCATTCCGTGATCTCAGTGGCCCTCCACTGGCCTCGCTCCAGTTTGTCAAAGCGTTTTCAGTACCGGGGGCCCTAAATGATATGGACATGCAAGAGTTTTCCTTTTCCTTTTTAAGTCTTTTTGTGGTTCTTCTCAGTCTTCTGAGATCCCTCTGCAGGGCAGCCCTGCTCTCCAGCACATCAGCTGCTCCCCTCTGATGGATCCAGGATTTAAGGTCATCATGAACCTGGAGGTATTGTGAAAAGAAATTCTTCGCTGTTGGAGGGAATGGCAAAAAAGCCCAACCAAAAGTTGCTTTCACATTATCTACAGTTTTTTAAATATAATAGTGTCTTTGCAAAGCTGCTAATATATACATAGTGGTAAAAACAGCCTGAGACACAACGTAGTGTATTTAGTTTCTGCGAGCGTGATATATTGCCTACACACTGAATTTTATCTGTTGGGGAATGTCAAAAAGTTAGTCACATATCCTTCTGCTCCATTTTTGTTGTGCTAAAAGTACATTTGTCAAGTAACAAATTTCTAGTTTCATTTTGGGTTACTGTGTTTTCTATGACTGGTATGTTTGTTCAGGGTTGGGAAAAAAAGTGATGCATGTTTGGCACAGAAGAATCTTTCGTGCGCCTAATATAGCAGTGAGAAATTTCAGTCGTGATTACTCAAAGACTGCACAATACTTCAAAGATACAAATTAATGTGACTACTTCATCATGCAATGACCTTTAAAACAGTCATGGAGCCAATGTATATGTCCAGCTTCACGCCAAATACATAGATCTGAAATTTTATCAGCCATCTTTGTTTTTAGTGCATGATACATGCCTTCCCTTATTCATCTTGCACCTTTTGGTCTATCTGCAAAATCACTTTTTTTGCCAAAATTAATTTTTTTGCCAAAAGAAAAGTAATCCTTTCTGTTTAAAGTGATTTTAGCTGCCAGTTGCAGGTCAAAGTGGAAATGCATGTTTTAAAATACGTCTTCTCTGAAGTTCAAGTTTAGTTGTATACAGGCTATACTACAAATTATGACATTTCTATGGGAGTTAGTATCTGTAACATATTATACGTATTAGTATTTTTCTGTTGGGTGTACACTAGGTATCAAACTGCAAATATAAACATAACCCATTGCATTCTTGCTTTGTGCCTGGGATTTTGCAAGTATCGGTGAATAACCAGTGCTGCAGTGAGACTCAAACAGGGTCACCCATGTGGGCACCTTCTCACTGGACTCAGTGGAACTGTTCTAATGAATAAAATGTATTGACTGGACTAGGATTTGTAGGTGCATTTTTTTACAAAAAGGTATTAAAGAGCTCTCTTTTGTATTAAGCATGACATTCTACTTAACCTAATGGGGATACAAACCTATTAAATGTGTTCTATTAGTTTTTTGTTTTCCTAACTAAATTATAAAGAAAATTAATGTAAAGTATTTTTTTCTTTTTCCTGTGGGTGTTATTTCTCCTAGCATGTTAGTTAATAAAATGGTAAGCCATATTCTGTTCTCTGTATATAATGAAGACAGTTTAAAAACAAAGCATTAATGGCTTTTGTGCTGCAGCTGAAGAGAGAATTTCTAATTTTAGGTTTTTTTAGGGCTTTTAGAGTATTGTTTGTGCATGGGTGGCCAGTGTGCTCTCGAGAGTTAAATAGCCTGGGCAGGAAGAATCTTGTGATATAAGGCTACTGAATCACTATTGATCCCAGACCCTTACAGCTAATAGACACTGCCTCTGCATGTTCTTTCCCACACTGTGGACATTTTAAGGTGCAGAGGAATTCTTCCATTCTCACATAACTGAGTAAAAAATGTGAACTTAATCTTCCCTCGGTTTGGCTTTCCTGGCATAGCCACAGTTAGTGGTCCCTGTCACCCTCCAGCAGCCATCCAGGACTGTCACAGAGTTTTGCAGGAGCTCTGGCAGTGGCACCTTCCCAGAGCAACCACCCAGCAAAACCGGGAGGACCCAGGACCCTGTGGCAGGCTCAGAGAGCAGCCCAGAGACTGATCAGGACCATCCTGCAAGTGTTGGACCCTGGGCCACGGGACTTTCAGGACTCATGTATAGCAGAGAACATCATTAGTAAACCCCTTCTGCCAGCTGCTGTATCTGAGCAAGGCTGCTGCTGTGTCCCCGGCAATGGGGACAACCAAATGACTCACAAAAAACCTCCTGCTTTGCTGCAGTTTTCAGTCTGCAAAATTAAATAAACTAACCCCCATCTCAGCCTCCTGCTTTATGCTGTGCTAAAATCTGCAGTAGCTCAGGGGCTGCTTCGTGAGCTGTGCTGTCGTCCCCATCACAGGGGCAAGCGAACGGTGGGGTGTAGCCCTCCTTCAGCCATCTGCTGCCGCCCCAGCGTCAAAGCCCTCTGAAAGCTTATGCAACTTCAGGCTGTTTTCAGGTTTTGATGAGTTCCTTCAGTGCTCTCATATTCTCTTTCCTACTCTGTGGAGAAATGCATTGAGTGGTTCATTATCACTGGAAAGATTAGATAGATAGATAGATAGATAGATAGATAGATAGATAGATAGATAGATAGATAGATAAGAAAGAGGTGTTTGTGCACCATCTAGTTAAGTTGGATCTTTCCCAGGTCTCCTGTGCCACAGAAAGGCATTCAGAGCTAATTTTGAACTCCTAGGTTAGTCACTCTTGGTAATGAAGCTTAATAAGTAAAATGCCCTGAAGCCATAAAAAAATTGAGCTCTGGTGATCTTCTTGATCCTGACCCTAAATGGCATGGTAGCATTTACTCTCCAATTGCTCATAGCAGCTTGTCATCCTTATATATAGCACAAAGCATAACTGCTTTCCTCAGTAACTGGGCTCTTTGCTGGTTTTGCTCAGCAGAAGGCAGAAGACATGTAACGTGAGTCTAAGGCAACAGTAAACTGAAAATGGCTTCCCATGTCTTTTCTTCAGACCACTGTAGTACCAGCAGATCTCTCTCATGCCATGACCAGAACTCTCATTTGGAGGTTTTCAATGAGGTATTTTCACCTGCAAGTACAGTTAAAACTAAAATCGTTTGCAATAAAAAATTATTCTTCTAGGCGATGAATATTTAATATCTCTTTTTTCTTGGCATTTCCTTTTAAAAGCATTATTTTACTTTCCACTCTTATGGAGTCAGTTTTGTTTTAAGGAGATGTCTCAGAAATGCCTGAAAGCATCTTGAATGGTGATTCAGCAGGAAAAAATGGTGTTACAATCATTTGCTTGAGAAAAAATCCAAAGGTGTTATCTGGTTTTGATGGTTGTTCTTTTTTTTCCCATCACTTCCTTGATAATGAGAATAGGAGCAAAATTGGGAAAACAAGCTGGGAAGAGTGCATGATATAGCCAGACACCTGGCTGACTCATTCTCCACATCTGCTCTGGGGTTGTTCACTTTCAGCTACCTCAGTGCTGTCCCTTGAGATGCAGAGCAGTGCAAACAAGGGCAGAAACAGGCCTTTGGCTTCATAGCAGCAGCACATTATGTGGCAGCAGCCTTTGGAGCCAGATGGGTTTTCTGAGAAGAGCATAATGCATTACAATTGAATTGATATTTTAAGCTAACGACTGTTTAGATCAGAGAGGCTCCAACACAGACACTTACAATACAGGGCTGATTGCAGCATGACAGAAGCAGCTAAATGCTGTAATGGGGAAGGTGGTGTCAGCATTTCACTTCTAAATTTCAATTCTCAATTACTTAAAGCAGCTGTAAAAATTCACTTTTAGCTGAGGCTTGAACAAGGATATGGGCCAAGACCCAGAGCATTCTAAAAAAGGGTACCAGTTCATCTCTTTATGAAAGGCTACCCAGTATGAGGAAGCTTAAATGTAAGAGGGCAGCAAAATCTGCTTCCCAAAAGACAGGGTCCTGGTTTTGTTTCTGAAGTTGAGATACAAGTGAGGCAATGAGAATGAGCAAAGCTTTGAAAAAAGCTCTTCTGAAAAGATCAGCTGGATAAAATGTACAAAGCTGCAAATGATCTCCAGGAAAGCACATTAGCCATACTTCATCTAACATGAAAGCTAAAGGACCACTAAGTTGAACAGTGGCAGAGTCCGAATTGTGTGTTAAGGAAGCGCTATCTTTAACATTAGTCTCTATAAAGTATCCCTTTGTTGTCAAGTATCACTGAGGCCAAGCACAATCAGTAAGGGTGAGTAAGGATTGAAGAACATTATTATTATGAATGCTATTATCATTATTCAACATTCTAACAGCAAATGCTTACAATCCAGCCATTGTGTCTTTCAAAGTTGTGTTTCTTGATGTAGGAAAAACCTTTTTTTCATGGCAGGCTATTCCTGAACTATTTATTGTAGAATTTCTTACACCTTTCAGTGAAGTGTCTTGCTCTGGTTGTTATCAGCAGCAAAAATGAAATAGCAAGTCCATTGCAACTGTATTGTCTTATGTTCCTCTGTTACTACACTTGGGGAACTCTTCTGCATTATGGGCTTTTTTTAATACTATTGAAGGTTTCATCAATAGAGAATAGTCATCAAGACCAAGTCTTGCAGATTATACATTCAGAAGTATTTAAACTGGCTCTGCAGAACAAATTAGGAAGATCAGACACTTTAAAAATATCTTCTGTTTTGACAGTCTTGGTATCTGTACATCCTGCGAATTGATTTCGAGATTTGATTCTAACTAGAGAATTCTTTATGCAGCCTTAAAACAGAAGAGACAGATCACTGCATATACAAAAGTTAAAAGTAAGATTTAAAGGTATTGTAGAAGATTGTTAGACAAATATCTGAACATGAGTAATTTGTAGAACAAAGTCTTCAACTAAGAAGTCTTCAACTGTGTTTTTCTACATATGAGCCATACCTGCTATTAAATAAAATTTAAGTCCTGGTGGGAAAGCTATGGTTCTCAGATACCAAATTCTTGGTCCCAAGAACCATATAGAAAACTTCACCAAGTCTGGAAGGAGAAAAAATGAAGATCTAAAGTCTGAGGAAAGCAGGAATGTAATTAAGAGAACACCAGGCTTTTAGACCATGTCTTTGGGATGTGATTTTGGTTTCTTCTTGTAATACACCAATAACCTGTTACTTTGACAAACACTTTAAAAATTGGGTATCTAAACTTAGGAAAAGAGATCTACAGTTAAGCACATAAATAGGCAATCTGCTTTCCAAATGGATCAGCAAGTGTAACTTAAAAAGAAAAGTTTGCAGTTACATGTTTGTAAATATGTTGGAGCTACAGAGGAATTTTCTAAATACCTGTTGATCCAATTGAGAGTTTAATGCATTAAAACCTGAAATCATACGAAGTTGAAAACCATGAAAATATTTGTGCGTCTTTTATGATATCCTGTCTAAAAATAATATCTTGTAATCTTGTAACTAATAATAATCTAGTCACAAGATATTTTACAACTTATAAGGCTTTCTTGACTCCCTTAATAAGCACTACAAAATCATAACCTAATTTTGAATACATACATTTCTTTAAATAAATAGAGTTGTCTGGAGCACAATTAGATTTTCTTTCATTTTTGCTCTTTGATTGAAGAATCTTATGCCCATCAGACTGTGAACTTACTTATAAATGAATCTACATTTTTGCTGCCTGGTAAGATGGCCAAGAGGAACAAAACCTTTCCTTAAGGATAGTATTAATTAACTAACTA
This sequence comes from Chiroxiphia lanceolata, assembly GCF_009829145.1. Lineage (NCBI taxonomy): Eukaryota > Metazoa > Chordata > Aves > Passeriformes > Pipridae > Chiroxiphia > Chiroxiphia lanceolata. Next base: position 40,330,880 of record NC_045637.1, on the reverse strand, counting down.
ATATTTAGATTTTGATTGCTTCCCCCATATGGACATAAAAACATGCATACAAATTCATTAGCACCTCACTGGTGAGTGCTAAAATGTTTATTAGTTTTTCACAGTGACTACTTGATGCTGATTCCAGTCAAGCACTGCTGCCTAAACATTCATTCTCTGACTTATTAATCCACAGTGACAAGTCCCATTTCATCCTCCTTTTTGTCCTCCCCTCCATTCCTCCTCATAAACACACTCTTCCCTCAGTGTCATTTGCAGAAGATGCTGGTTTTAAAGATAATGTCATAAATTTTGAAGAAAAGGGAGGTAACGCTTTCGACTAGTATTTCTGTTGTCAAAAATGGATGCTTTAGCTGCTGAGTGTCTTTGAATACAATAATTTGTGTTCAGCCCTCTAAAACCATTACAAAGGCTGCATTGGTACAACTCACACTGTATTTTTACCATGGCCTCTCCCAACAGTTAAACGAATGTCAGGTGCCTGATGATAAGGAATGTATTTGGATCACTAAACTCACTCTCCTGCTATGGAAAAGAAAGAAACTAATGAAACAATACTAAGCTACAAAATATAAAACAAAAGTCAGCAAAAATTAGCAATATGTCATAAACTGTGTCCAAGGTGAGGCAAGAATAGGCAAACTGCACAGAGTGGTTCGTGTATTTATGTGTGGAGGGACTTGGGACTGAGATTTGCGATTTCTACGCAAACTGGCACTAAATTTGTATTTTTCTCCAGCAGGGGCATGAGAAACATGCCCTCCTCTCCTCACTCAGGACTGAGAAGTCACCCTGCATCCAAACGTCCTAAAAGCTATATACAATTGGTAGAAGTCTACATCTCTGCTAGGATTGCCTTTAAACAATTGCAAGGAAAAAGAACTAAAAAAAAAAATAAAAAAGAAGCAGTAGCTATGTGCATGATCATAAATTGCTCTAGCCTGTGTGCTTTCATGTCCCAGTAAGCTTCAGGGTTTCACTAGAGAATGCAAATTAAAACTGACTGCAACAGTTGGCTCTAGATTTTGTTGTCAGGGAGCAGTATGCATTTTCCTCAGTGCCTGATTTCTGTTGCCTTTCTGCTTAAGAGAAAAAGAACAAAAGGAAATGAGGCAGATTGAGAGAGCATGGCATAAAAATTAAAATATGCTAAAATTATACCTTCTTCCTGCCAGGAAGTGCCATAACCCCAGGATACTAAAAAGCTAGATCTGAAATAGCAGAACTGTGCTGGGATGGGAAGAAAGATGCAACAGATAAAGGTACTGGCCAGCAGAGTGCAAGCATGTAACTGACCTGCCAAACTTGAATTTACATTTTAATTGTCATTCCTGTGCAAGGTTCACTCAAAGCCATTGTGAAGCATTGTGGATCTGAGTCCTTCTGCAACGTTTTGCTGAAGAAAAGCACATAGCCCATATCTTTTCTTCCGGACAAGATTGCTTTCTTAGAACAATTGCAACACCAGCACCCTGAATGGCACCCAGCACTCACAGCAGCCTGAAGAAGCACAGCCTTCACCCTTCCTTAGCACTGCCCACAGGGATCCCATCCACACCTCCAGCTGACCCCCCTGGTGTAACTCCTGTTTTAAGACCTGCAAGTATTGCAGGCAGCCTTGCCTACCCTCTCTATCAGTGGCAATACTCCTATGAGCTTCAATGGGCCCACCAAGGAGATCTGTGACATTCAGGACACCTAGCATCACATCACCCAGCTTCAGGGTGCTCCCCCACCATACTGGAGCTGTTTGAGCTAGCCCTAGGGTACTGGTCCTTTGTCATGGACATCTGACACAGAGGAGGGAGGACACAGGGGAATTCTACAAAGATTTCACACTAGCAGTTCGGGCTCACCTCTGCCTCTTGATAGACAATGGTTTGCTCTGATTTTGGATCAGGCTCAGGTTCATTTTAGCTCAGTGATTTCAGTGATGCTTCTCAGACATCATCCACTGTCACAGGGTTACTGTGAGTGATTATTTTAGGTGTATTCGTGGAATACACCAATGCTCTCAACCATCATCAATCATCTGGCTCACGTTCTTCTTCTGACTTGCATATTAAATGAGCTGATGTTTATTTTGGCTTTTTTTGTTTTCTGCCAGAATTCAAGCTATCTTGAATGAACTTGTTTTAGCAATGTTCTCCTCTCTGCTCTCTACTTGGCTGGGGGCTTAATTTTCCATTAGTCTTAATGGGCTTTTGATCCACACATTTCTATAGATACTTCTTGTAATCAGAGTTTTGTGCAAGAACATGTGTAGTTAGGTCAACAAGAGAGAAAAAGTGTCTTAAACTAGATATGCTGCAGCCAGCTGCAGAGGAAAGGTTTGTCTGAATCAACATTACACCAAATAGAGACATTTAGTAGATGTCTAGATTCTCATATGAAAAATCATTGAAAGCTGCTCAAAAAACTGGGGGTTTTGTTTGTTTGTTTGTTTGTTTTTAAATTGGGAACATCAAAGGTCAACAATATCCTCCTTACACAATACTGATACAATTTATGACCCAATACTGTAATCTCTACCATCAACTGCCATGGGACCTGCCTGAACAATGAGTCTTCATTATGTGTGGAGCATTTCATACCATGTGTCCCCAAACACTTAACAGAGTTAGATAAAAGAGTCTCAGTAAATAACAGCAGACAAAAAATAAATTTAAAAGGTTAGACAAAGGAAAACAGAAACCATTCAAACTCCTAGTCAGACATGCAGCACAGAGAGGGGCAGTAAATGATGCCATGTATTTCTTTTGAAAACACATAGAACAGTTGTTTTCATTTTTTTCATTTGCCCTCTAAAATACTGACACTACTGCTCAAGAAAGCTAAAGAGAATTAGTGTCATAAACAAGCAGCCTGGAGTCTAACAGAGGCAGCCATGCAGAGTGTTAAGCTTTCAGTTCAAGCAACCATCCAGTCCTGGTATAACAAGATACTTAAACCAGTGTGTGGTTAGAGTTTTTCAACCGTGGAAAGCTGGGCATGTATTTAAATACCTTACTGAATTGTGAAGATGATACTGAGGAAACTGAATGCTAAGGGTAGAATTAATCTCACTGAACTATAGGTCTGTTTAAAAGTTAAATTTTCTGTTTAAGCTAGTTTTATAGACAGGTAAGAGAGAGAGGCACCTGAAGGACATTCTTTCTTTCTTGAAGGGCATCTAAACAGGTGAGATGACCTACCCTAAAGAAATGCTTATTTCTTTCCATAGACCAGAAATGAAACCTAGGTAATTAATTTAGTATCTGACTTTAACATAGCTAAAATCAAGGGGTGGATACACATTCACTTTTTCTACATCTTTCACTGCAAGATAGCTGCTTGAAAAATTTGTGAAGAGATTTCACGTGGCTCAATGCACATGTCAGGGGTTTCAATTGCTGCAGAATCTGAGAAATTTTTAATTTCTGCACCACAGAGGTTTTCTCACATTATCACTCAAGAATAAACTAGAAGTTTGTTGAGTATGAAAACAAGATGTTGCACTTCAAAAACTCATAGTTAGACCATGGCAGTTTTGTGTCAAACCTGTGAGAAACACTGCAAATATTTGTGGCTTAATACTGCTACAGGTCATACAGTGAGTTACAATATCTAGTCTGCCCTCAAAAATGACAGAGAGCTGCTCTCTGAGGAAGGAACAGCTTGTTCCACCTGCTGCAAGACCAGCCTCTAATATGAAACCTTGGGTTTATCCTCATATAACTGGTTTGCCTAATTCACACTGGCAGACACAATCTGAATTCAATGAATCAGAAGATACATGAGATTTCATCTGCGAGATCATTTGAGTAGACCAACACAGGCACTACCAGCCTCCCTCAGCTGCTTTAGAGAACTGTTGGGGCAAAGGAGGTAAGGATGGAGGCCAGCCAAAACCACTTGATTGCAAGTGCTGTATTGCACTTTGTCAAAGAGGCACACATAAAGAAACTGGTTTTCTACAGACGGAATATGAAATGTCTGGCCCAGTCTTAGAGCCTGGTTTAGCAGGTTCTCACAGGCAGACATGACATATGCAGATTTTGCACTGCATTTTACAGTTCTTTTTATAATAATTATAAATGTCTCATGTATACTGTAGACATAACTTCACCATCCCAAAGATCTTAATAATGATCAAATAGCAAAATACAAACATTACATTTTGTCAGCATAAACAAAACAAAAATTATGTCAAAGGTCCTACAGACATTGCTCATTTGTACTAATAATTCCTGCTTTGCAATCAAGCTGTGCAAGATGCCGAGTTAATTATTTTAAACACTTTTCTCCGCTTGGCACTTTTTTTGGACAGCATGTGGGGAAGAGAGGAGAGGAACAAAGAGCAGAGAAATGAAGAATCCTTCACCATCAAATAATTGAGGCATAAGACAGAAGGGGGGTTAGGAGGAAAAAGCCCTAAGGAAATTTTGGGAGGTTTCACTAGTTTGTTCAATGGTGAACCATCCAAAAATAAAATACCTGAAAAGCTGAAGGCTGAACAGCTTAAGATAGACTGTACACACAGAAACACTGCAATGTTAACTGCTGGAAGAAGCATAAATTATGCATTTCTGATATGTCTCTATAGGCCTTGTAACCTTTTTTTGCCCCTTAGGGTGCTCATTATCTTCAGGAGCAATTAACAGATAGTATCTAGCAGCTAGCATGATGTCTTACCTTTAGAGTGATTTCAAATCAAATACAAAGAAGGCTAATAGAGACGAGGAGGCCTGAGCTCTGATGTTGTTTCTGCAGTATGTTGGAAAGAAATAATCACTAAATTGAAGGTACATGGTGCCGGGGAGCTTGGATCATGTCTGGCTAGTTTTGCTTGCTGAATCTTTTATGTTTCGGATAGATATTGTATTTACCATGAGAGATTATGCAAGTGACACGAATAATGGAAAACGCCTTCATTAATTCTGAAAGGAAAGGCCTAACTTCCCTTGCTTCAGAAACTTCAAGCTTATTAATCAAAAGATCAGATTTTTCAACAAGCAAGAATAAATTAAAGACAAAAGAGGTAAAAAAGCATGCTTAAGGCTGGCCTTGGAAAAAGAAGTTCTGATGACTATCAATTTTCTTAACTCTGCAAACTCAATGGAAATTTTTCAACATTTAAGACATATGATAAACTTAAGAAAAAATAACTGATCAAGTGCAAACTACAAAATTCTAAGATAAAATTTGTACAAAACTAATTATTTCAAATCTTTAAAAAAATCTAAATTAAATGTTTCTTATCTGAAAGAGTAGACTGTTGAATACAAACCAGTCCTATGTTATCATACCTCTAGAGATGTCCTATTGCAATATGGAAAGCCGTGACAATGTTTAATATACAGAGCCTGGCACGGTCCTACTAGATGTGATGTACCATCATTTTTTTAGCTGTAAAATGCTTTATTTTAAGTTCTTTCCTAATGCATGAAAACCATTCCAAATGCTTCCACCTGAAATACCTTAAAAATAGCCATGTAAGTTTTTTAAAAATTACTAAATTTCTGGTTTAAAAAAAAAAGAAACAGAACTTTAAAATATGTGCCAAAATATATTCCTGCTATATCCCTTTAGTCTATGCAAGCCACTAGTGTCTAATAGCATCTTTTTACTGTTTCATCATGAGTGTATACTGAGTCTGGAAAGGGCATTTGTATAGATTCCTACACTATACAGACCTGCTAATTTCACTGAGGATCCAGGTGGAATCTGAGATCTGGCTTCCATTACAAGACTGAAGTTTTAAGTCTCAAGTTCTTTTATTTATTTTTCTCCTTTAAACTATGAAGTCTTGAACATTTGAAAATAATATGCTTGCAGAAACTCTTGGTTTTATACTAGTTTCATGACAAACTGTTAATGAACTATGTAATTCAAAACTTTCTATTGTATTACATTAGAAATAAAAATAACTACTCTAACTATTAGTATCAGGTTTTTAAAATAATCTAATTGCATCTAAATACATTGGAAATAGTATAAAAATGCTTACCAGGAAAAATCTTGGAGTCGTTCAGTTCACCTGAAGTTTATCATGACTAATATTGTGGCCAGGATTTCACTCCGAGGAGAAGCAAAATCAGATAAGAGTTGAGACTGGAAGGGTAGAAACAGGATTTGATTTTTCTCAAAATCATTTAAAAAATAGCTATTGAGCCTTAAAAACATGTTCAATTCACAAAATTGCAATTTCATCTTACATGCAGAAACACCAGTATATTGATTATTTTTAATGTGTAAAATGACAACTAGATTTCAGAAGCAGAATATGAAAGGATGCTATCGAGCTTGTAAGGAGGGGGTGTATTTTGGCAGACTGGTTAAGATTTACCACAACAAAGCCAGTCATTTGACTCTGGATGTTGCTGTTCTTCGCTACAGGAGTTAGAGAAAGTAGATCAAGAAAGAGGGCAGTCAGAAGGTCACAAATTTGCTCTTGGAGGATTGCAATTACTTGGGTATTGATTAGGATGACAATTATACAAAAGCTGTAGAGAAGAACACATTTGTAAAGGTTGACCAGGATTGCTTCCTTCAGCCATTGTTGAGGTGACTACATAATGAGAACTTATTTAAAAACTTGTCCTAACAGTTGTGAGCTCTGATAAACAAGAAGAGTTCAGGAAACAGCAAGATCTTTCTAGGATCTGCTGAAATCTGCCTTGTGGTGGGAAAACACAGCACTGTTTTCTTATCACAACTGTGATTATTCCTTCCAGAAACTCCCCGTAAACTCACTTGTCAGCAATAACCATATGATTTCCAAAGATCTTTTGTCCCTCCTACGTTATCTCAGAATGTCTCCACTCTGACTAAACTACTTAAAAGGTCAGGTTTACATCATAGACATGCTACCAACAGAGGCTCACAAAGACAAATATATCTGCACTTGTGTGTGTGTAAATACTAAGTCATCATCCTAAATGTTAGAAGGTTTTTTGGGAGCAATGCTTTATATTCCTTCAAAAGAAGATTTATAATTAGGTGGAACATCCTCAAAAATTAACATAAAGGTAGTTAAATTTTCTGTATGGTATGGATTTGAAATCATAGAATCATAGTATTTGCAAAATAGGTCAATAGAAATTAAATCATAATCAGTCAGTATATGATCCACCTCTACTATTGAACTGCTTACTCTTCATCACTATCACAACAAAAGATTTTCAGGAGTTTCAATAAGCTGAGTACTGCTACCAGGCAAAGGATCCCAGGTCACATTTGCAATTAATCCCATACATTTTTCTAGTGCTTGAACAGTGTATTAATTTATAATTCATTCAAGGGTTTAATGCTCCCATCAGATACGCAGGCTCAAAGCTCTTCTAACACATGTTTACTTCTTCACTTTTTGGAAGTGAAATGCAAAAAGGCTGGTATTGCTTCTAACACTGCTGTTTACTTAGCATCTCTGTGCCCCACTTTAGCCAGAGGTGATTCCTCCTCAATTAAAATGGAATTTCATCTGTTTCCAGCCTGTCTTTCATGCAGCTTCTCTGACAAAGTCTGTAATGAGCAGTTTGTGTCCAGCTAGTTCAGCCGTGTGCAGAATCAAGAAATTCCAGCTTTTCCCCAGTAAATTAGGAATGATGTCGATATTCAGCTGCTGTGCTGTGTGTGCATGTTCAGTCTGAGAGGGAAATTTCTGCAAAGGTTAGAACAAGGTTCCATGACAGGTAGATCTATTTTGGGGAAGTTAGGGAGTTACAAAGTGTTTGTGAGCACAAGGATCTCCTAAAATACATTGGCATAGCTCAGTGGTACAATTCAAAATTAAGGCAAGTGAGCTGTGAGGTATGATTTCCCACTCCTTCAGGTCACATAGATTTTTGTGTCAGAGAAACCATCAATCTCCTCGTGCCTACTGGAGAAAACAGCCCAGAAAAATCCTTATCTGTGCTTCATTCACGGTAGAGAGAGGGAACGGGACTATTCCGCTGGCAGATCACGGTTTATCTTTCGCTGTCAAAATGTATGGAAAAGCCTTCATAGCTTCCTTAGGCTCCATTGAGACAAACTTTCAGGGAGAGCAGGCGGTGAGCGAGGGGATGCGGGGCTGCCGTGCCACGGTCCCCCGCAGCAGCCCCGCAGTGCCATCTAGTGCGAGCCCGGCCCCGGGAGCCGGCGGAGCCTCAGCCCAGACCGGGGCTGGCCCTGGCGATGCTGCCCTTGGACAGCCCTGGCTCCAGGTGACGCAGGCAGTGAGCATCGCGCAAATGATTTTTTTCGGGGGTTCCCTTTGGAGGGAAGAGTGCTTTGACTGCATCTCCTGCGGTATGGTGGCCTCACGGGCATCTGCGGTGCTAAGAAGTTGTCTGCTGGGGTTGCACAGCTGCAGAGTGCGGCTGTAGCTGTTCGTTCTGAAGAGTATGAAGGAGGGAGAGAAGGAGAGAATGACTCCAGCAGTTCAAAGCATAGAATTCGCTGTTTCAAGCACCTTCCTGAGAGAACATTATTCTTGTTCTTGCAGGAGAGACATGGAAGCACTTTGGTGGCATTCTTCAGGATGGCTGCGGGTTGAATAGATGACACTGGGCATATAATCTAGAGTTTATGAAGCTGAAAAGAACAAATGGGAATTTGGATCAGACTTCAGCCCTTGCATCTGTGATAGTAAATATACTACCAGAAACCCACAGTACAGAGTGGTGAAAGGGAAGCTGAAAGCAACTGGAAACAAGAATGAGCTTGAGGGTCTAGCAAAGGTGCAAAGGACTAGTGATGCAGGCTCGCAGTTGTTGGGCTGCTTCACTCATCCTGCTGGCTTCTTCAGTTTTCTTGCTAGGGCTGCTAATATATGTTGTGCATATAAAACAGTTCCAAGCTGCTAAAAGAAAGCACAGCAAGGCACATTTGTTATTCTGCTTGGAAAAAAAAAACAAACCACAAACTCCACACATAATAGTCAGTGCATCAAAATTCATATCTGTTGTTTAGAACAGATATGAACACATTTATAACTAGTTTTAAATTCCTTATAATATCAAATGTACCAATATTCAATCCCAGAGGGACTCCCCTGCAGAAAAAGGGAAATATATTGCGTCAGTATTTCATTACACAGTCCACTGATCACAAAACACATCCACTCTAGGTTTACCCCAGAGTCCCTACCCAACACACTGTTCACTCAGAACAAATGCAAACTCCAGAGTCTCAGAAAAGGGAGTTTAAACCACAGTCTTTCGTTATAGCATCTTGTTCCCTGTAGATAATTAGCACACTTCACAAACCTCTGATTAAAGTTGTCTTTTTCTTTTTTTTTTCCCTTCTATTAATCTTGTCCTGTCATCTAACGGTCTGGGTATGGTAAAAATGAAAATGCATTCATTGAGTTAATGATTTTGTGGACTGAGGTTTGGTATGCTCTGTATTTGCTATGTCCCCTAATAACTATCTCAGGAACTAGCTGGTATCTGTCATATTTACATTTTGGAATATAGGAACCTCCAGCTTCTGAATAACAAGCTGAGAATAAGTGGTCTAGGAGTACACTGGCAGGGTATTCCCTCAGCTCCAGAGGTGCCATCTGGCATATTTAAATTTCTTTACGTTCCTTTTACGATGTTAATATGGGGAAGAGAAGATGGGGGTGCAAGAGTCAAGCAAGTCAACTGCTTTAAAAATGGCAATTTAATTTAGCAAGGCACTGGTTCCTGAAATGAGTGTAGTTTTATGCTTGCAAATATGACAGATTTAGTCAGTCAAGAGATCATGATGGCTACAGTAATGGATACCTGGAGTGACATAAAGTCTCTTCTCTGCATCCTGCTCAAAGTAGGTATGAAACATGATTAAACCAAAATAGTATCTTTTAAATACCCACTTTACACAGACAAATCACTTCAAGAGGTGCAAAGCAGTGAAAAAATCAAGCTCCCAGTAACGGAGAGAGCAGTTACGCTATTCAGCAACAAAATGGTTACACTACAATGCAAATTGTTCACTTTAACGTTCAAGTTGCTGCTCTTCCTCCTGGTTGCATAACAAACTCAAACACTGTTTGCTTTCCACACTCAAGCAGTGTTCAGCTAAAAAATCACTACTGCTCAGACTTTTTCCGGAAATTTGGAGTGCTTTATGCTGTTAAATCAAAATTCTAATTTTCTGGTTTGATTGAAACTGTATGAATTCAGAGCAGAACAGAGAATTTGTGTCAAATAAGTTAATACATGAAAGCATCCTGTTTTCTTCTCCCAAATGGTCTATTACAGCTAAAATTTCAATGGTGTCTCTTTCATGATATCTTATCTTTTGAAGCAGAAATTCAAAGTATGATTTTGAGAACATAAAGTTGAGAAATTGGAATCAGAGGGTGTATCATAACAGTCTTTATAGAAAAGTACCAGAAAGCTGAAGAAGTTTTAAGCAAGTAGGATTCTGTCAAGGCACATAGAGGACTACATAGAAATTATTGTAAAATTTTCTTTCCTTCTCTTTAATTAGTATTTTGCATTGAGATAGCATTTACAACTACTTAGCAAGATTGCCAAATTTTGCTATATACTGAAAGCAATAACTCACAGTGAGTTTAAACACGTGGAGGTCAAAGTAGAAACATAAAAAAATGGAAAGGGCAGATTAAAAGTCTGTTTGCTACCACTGAATATGATAAACAGTTTCATAGTTTGTCATCTGCCTTACCTAGTGCATGGAGATGTGAGAAAGCATAAAAAAAGAGGGGAACTAAAAAGAGGATAGTTTTGTTATGAATCCACATATTTTATTGAAGTTCTTGCTGTGAGTAAAAGAGACCAGAGAGACTACAAAAGAGCAAAAAGAAGATGTGGGCTGATGGACAATGAGGAGCTGTATTTTAAGGTAAGCAGAGGCAGAGAGACAGTAGATAAGATAATCATGATGACAATTATGAGGAGGATGTGACAGGTTTTGTCGTCAACAAGATAGTAAGTTCATTGGGGTAGGGAGCAGAGTATTTGGGGTTTGCAGTTAGTGTAAGTAATAATTACTTTCCTGAAAAGGGCTGCAAGCTATATTACCATTTGCTGTCTTTTCTGGTGGCTAGTACTGGCTACCAAGGTGGGCAGCTTGACCACAGCTTAATAGGATCTGGATAAAGGAATAAAAGTAAAGAGCCACTTAGAGACTCAACACTGCAAGAGCTGAAGAGGTCGGTGCAAGATCAAGTGCTCTGGAGTACCTCCCTATGTGGTATGAGTACTGGCACAAGGGCACCTCTCCCAGATTTACATTTATTTATTCAACCTCAGCAGCCTTAGATTTCCCTTTGTCATATCTTGGTAACACAAACACTTTTACTTCTGTAAGCAAAGCTTAAGACATCATCCCTATTCAAACACCTGTGAACTAGAAGCTGTTTGTTGCTACATCACAGCTGGGTCACAAATATGAAGCTAGTTCTGCAATATTCTCCTAACTGGCAACATGGCTTTCAAACAAGCACCCACTCTTCTCTTTGTGTTCCTCAATTTCCCTTTGTCCTACCTGTGTGAGTGTCAGAGTGTAAGGCAGCTGTCAGTCTAACAGGAGGCATTCCTCTGCACCTTCTGTGTTTGAAGCCCTGCTGCCCTGCATTCAGGAGGGGAGAAGGACAAGGAAATGTGCAGTGATGTGTCATCTACCTAAAACGGTGAGCATGGATGCACTTTCCTAATCATTTTACAACAGATACACTACCTGGTGCTGTCTATCTCCTTTCACTGGGCTGCCTATGTAGAGGATGGTGCTGGTAGTATGGAAAAAACTACCTGGGAACTATTTCCACGCACTAAACATGGGCAAAACAGGGATGTATTGCTGATGGTGTGGGGGGTGAAATGCTAGTTGACTGGACAAACTTAAAAAAAACAAAAGGGTCAGGTTGACCATGTTTGAATGTGAAATACAAAGCATTGAGAAGCTGCAGATCATGCTCAGGGATGAGAAAAACTGAGTCTGAAACAGGAACATGTATGGACTGGAATCATCCATGTGGTGGGTCAGAAATTTATCCATTGGGAGAAAGTCAGAAAATGAGATTGCTAAATTAAGAAATGGCTAAAGCATCACCAAATTATTTGTTTTGGGGAGCCAGCATCTGGCAGGTATCTATCAGCAGAAAGCAACAGCAAGAATTATTCATCACTGGAAATTTAGGAGATGAATGGGACAGAAAATTAGCTTTAACCTGTCATGGTGACAGTAAAGCAAATAACAGAAAGGACTTAGGAGGAAGAAAACCCTAAAGAGATTTTTGAAGGCTTTGTGCAGTATAGTGGAGAACCTTCCAAGCTGAAAAGTCTGGAAAGCTGGAGGCTGATCAGAAGAAGACAGACTGTGCATTGATAAAAATCTGTTTAGTAAAACATCAAGTAGCAGCTCTTCAGCTGCAGCTGACCCAGCTCTGTTGGGATCAGATATCATATTACAAACACAACTGAAAATACATCTGAACACTGATAGGAGGCTGGAGCACTGTTGTGCAAAGATCTTCATTTCATTCATTTGATCCAGGAACAGCCCAGCTACACTAAACCACTGGATCTACCATCTACAAGGTGGTAGATGATCCCTACTGATACCAGTCATGCAGATATAGTTAAAACACTTCCTGAGGCTTGGAAAGAAGTGACTGAACACAAGTCAGGCCAAGAGAGAGATTGTGCCATTTCTAGTTTGCTATTATGTATTACAATATTATGTTACAGTGCAGCATCAAGGGGAGGAGAAAAGGGTCCAGAACCAAGCAGAGGAACATCAACTCCAGATGCACAGAAACATGCATGAATCTCTTATGGAATTTGTAAATCCATGTTTGTCGATTTAGTGTCTTGGATAGCTGGCTGCAAAACTAATAAAGACCAAGTCCAAAATTCCTTCCCAAAATGGTTCAGAGAAGAAACAAGTGGCAAATCAGAAAATCACAGATTAGATAAGGGTGGAAGAGAGCTCTGGGGATCATTTAGTCAAACCCTCTCACTCAAAGCAGGGCCATCACTAGCAGTCCTGGACCATGTCCAGATGGGTTTTGAACATCTCCATGTTTGGAGACCACGGCGTCTCTGAGCAACCTGTTCCAATGTCCCCTGGCCCTCATGGTTAAAAAGAAAAGTGTGTGTTTGTGACCAAAGGGAAGGTCCTGCGTTTCAGTTTGTGCCCACTAACTCTTCCTGTTACTGGCTATCACTGAAAAGAATCTGGTTCCATTTTTTTTGCTCTCTCCCCTCAGTTATTTATATACATTAATAAGATGCTACCACAAGCCTTCTATTTATCAAAATCTTTTATGCAGAAAACCTTATAAGATTGCCATAAGTCTGCATAAACTCCTAATAAAACAGAGCCAGATCTGGATCCCTTTCCCCACCCACGACGTGGGGCGGCCCAGTTCTAGTTCCATCTCCATCTGAGGAACCATTCCGACGTCTTGAAGGATGGGGAAAGGGAACTCCAGGGGTTTCTTCAGGGGTTTCTTCTGGCCCTGAGCCTGGAGGGGAGAGGTGCCCTCCCCTCCCCCCATGCACGTGGTCCCATAGCAGGCACAGAGACAGCACACCGGCGTGGAGAGGAGGCAGGAGAGTGTTTATTGTTGGGGATGCTACATTTATAGGGTTTAGGAGGATTCACAGAGTAACCAATTAGAAGTCTCAAGGGGCTTACAGGAACACCCAATCACAGGAAGGGGTTAACAAAGGCCAGTGGGAAACACCTCAGGACACCTTCCCAAGACATTCCTGAGATAACATTACCGTGGGGGGTGTTGGGAAGAAGAAGCATGTGTTTGCAAAGAGACCACCAAAAGCCATTTTAAGACATGTTTAAACAACAGTTTTCCCATTTAATGCAGATTTAGTGCCACAGCCAGAGAGTGGGGTTAAAAGAGGAAGAAGAAGAGATCTCTACCAAGACAGCCCTTGCTCCTGTACCTTTGCAAACCATGCTTCAGTAATACTTCCCTCTCTGTTCAACAACAGCATGTTCATGCTCCAGCCCAATAGCCCCTGGGAGATGGAGGCTGGATTAACTAACACTGCTGCAGAAAGCAGCAGGACTGCTGGGCCTGTGATGGATGAGCAAGTGTCCATGTGTCCAGTGCCACCACCAGGACTTTGCAAGTTAGGGAGGAAAACTACTTTGTGGAAAGGCACATACAAAAGTGTTACATTAAGAAAAGCTTCCATGCAGATGACCATCATAAATCATTTTGATGACTAATAATGGCATTGAAAAAGGAAGCTTCAGAAAACTATTTACTGTTATAATGACTATAATACAATGTATGTAAACCTGTACAATGTGGCATTTCTTTGAATTTTTTCCATGCAATTTTTCCTGAATTGAAAAATGGCTGATGTGTTCCTGTACCATTACAGCTAGTTTAGGAGAAAATCATAGCTCATAACTAGCTTACATTGCAGTAATAGATAAAATTAATTTCCTTTTCTAAAGTTTTTTTAGCTTTCCTAATCTACTGTCTGGGAGATGGTTTGCAGATGATGCCTGCTTTCTCTACCACATCATGGACAACCAGCGTCCTGGATTGGGCAGCACCCCAGCCTGGTTCCAGAAGTCATTACCAGAACGTTTCAGAAGCAAAAAATAATAATAGTAGAATTGTTGTAGATTAAAGACATAATGGAGCAAAAATATAGTATGTACAAACTTAATTTCACAAAGATTATTAAAAGATAAATATACTATGTCCAGTCCAATAAATATGCTGATTCTGAGAAGTAAAATTTTCAGATAAGGATGGACATTCATTTTCTCTCTTTTATGCCTGTGTCTTTATAGCAAGTAGGAACTGAAGTGAAAATTTACCTCTGTCTTTAGGTATTCAAGTTTTTTTGTCTCTGTTTAAAAATATTATTTCAAATGGGTCACTGCAAGATTTTTCTATGCAGTCATCAAAATAAGTTTGCTATGTTAATTAGTGTTACAATCATAAAGGTAAAAGGTTGGTTAGAAAATAGAGCTTTTCTGTGGTCTTCTGCAGTTTTAAATTTGGGGATATAATTGAAGACAACTTTGGCTAAAAGTATATTTCAATGTTAAAATTTGTAATCAAGCTGGCCATTACATCATCTCTCTATTTATCTTTCCTTTTTATCTACACAATAATATTTTAAATACATATTTTATGTGTTTCTATGCATGACTGAAAAATATGCATTCCTTACACTTTGGTAGAAGTTCTACAAGGCTGGGATAAAATCCTAGTGTAGTGGGTTGACCCTGGCCAGCAGCCAAGCACCCACACAACCATTTACTCACTCCTTCTCCCTCCTCCGGGAGTACAGGGAAGAGAATAGGAGGAGTAAAACAAAGAAAACTCCTGACAGCTGAGATAAAGACAGCTTAATAAATGAAGGAAAGGGAAAAAAAATTACACTGGTATTGCAAAGGCAATCACTCCCCAGCTTCCAAAAGCAGATTGATGCCCCCAATCTCTGAGCAATGGCCACTTTGGAAGCCAGAATCTCCATCTTCCCTCTTCCTGTCCCACAGGTTTTTTTCCTAACATGATGCCATAGGGTATGGACTATCCCTTTGGCCAGTTCAGGTCACCTGTCCTGATTGTGTCCCCTTCAAGCTTCATGTTGACCCTCAGCCTGCTCACTAGGCAGGAGAGACGGGGAGCAGAATAGGAAAAAAAGGAATCCTTGGTGCTGTGCAAACACCGTTCAGCAATAGCCAAAACATCGGTGTGTTATCAACACTCTTTTAACCATAAGTCCAAAAGACAGTGCCATACAGGCTGATAAAAAGAGACCACCTCCTTCCCAACCAGACCCAGTACTCCCCCTTTCACTGATCTGGGAATGTAAAGCATTGTTGCTGCCTCTTCCACAGTCACCTACACCTCACTCAGTGGTGAGTGAGGTGTACCTACACTCGGTGAGGTGTACACTCAGTGACCCTGACTCTGGAGTTATACTCTAGGATGGAAAAGTTCATTAGCCTTTATTTTTGGTCTCATCCATAACCCCAGTGAAAAGAGGGAGACCAGTGGAGATAGGCAGGAGCACAGAAGGTATAAAGAAATTTTTCATCAACTTTATATGCTTTGCAGCATATAAATTCTTCTTTACTGGTCTAATAATTATGTCATTTATCAATGAATGAGGTTTTTGAACCATACCACAGTCATACACACTGCTCACTGTACAGTGCATCCCACAGCCTGTACAGAAATCTGTCCAAATAATGCTTTTCCCTGCTTCTCCACTGGTCCTGGCTTCTGTGACCCTCCACATCTGTTTGTGGCTGGTGTTTCCCTATTCTTTTTTGCCAGTTGTCGCATTGTCCATATGTCTATCTATATGTATTGCAGGACATGAAACAAGGCCAGTGTGTGGTGCACGTTGGTATATAGTGCCCCCTCAAGCAGCCAGTACTCTCCCAGGCAACGGCTAGGCCACCCACGGAACTAGCACAGCCCCAGTGTCTGCTTCCAGAGGACAGACACCTGGTTGTCTCATCTGAGTTTGGGATTTTGGGGAGATGGAGGTAAACGAGAAAGAAGATTTTAACTATAGGGAGGCAAATGACACTGTCCTCAGGGCCTGACAACAGCTCTTGGCCCATTTTATTCACCGGTCTAGACGTATTCCTGCACTTCATCAAGGTTTATTCTTCCACTTCTTATGGCCTTATATCCACCACTGCCCTTGCTGTCCATTTTCTTGCTCCTTGGCATCATCCAGTCCTATCTTCTCTACAGTCATTTGTGTAATCCACAGTCTCTAAGGTCTTTCTGCCTCCCTGGAAAGAATGAGAACACACGCTTGTTTTACTAGGGCAGCAGCATGTGCAACCAGCAGTGCCCACATCTCACCTGAGCCAGGACATTTCTGAAAATGGGAAATTTTGCAAGACTGAAATAGAAATATTGTTTGACACTAAGATTTGGCAAATTAAAATAAATCTCATGATAAAACCAGAGGAGCTGGCCGTGCTGTCAGCTGGGGGCATTTGCCAGGAAGTACCTATAGGTAAGGTGGCAGCTTGTCTCATCACAGTGATGCCAAGAGAAGCACCTCACAAGAGGGATGCCCAGGATGTGACATCCCTTCAGACCCCCATGCTGTGAACTGTCACCTTGTTCTGATGACACTCATGTTGGATATCTCTGTGCTAGAGGAAAAATATGGAAAAACAGCAAAAGGTAGATCCTTATTGACACAAGTAGCTGCTCCGGTGTGGTGGGTTGACCTTGGCTGGATGCCAGGTACCCACTCAGCCACTCTATCACTCCCCTTCCCAGACGGACAGGGGAGAGAGTAAGGTGGGAAAAAAAAAAAGAAAACTCGTGGGTTGAGATAAGACAGTTTATTTAAAGCAAAAAGCAAAGTGAAGCTTGTGCGCGCAGAAGCAAAAGATAGCAGGTTTTATTCTCTACTTCCCATGAGCAGTGGTGTTTGGCCACTCCCGAGAAGCAGGGCTTCGGTACACGTGACACTTTCTCAGCAGGCAGCCATTAGACAATGAATGCCCACCCTCCTGCTCTGTGCCTTAGTTTTTACGTCTGAGCTGACGTCACATGGTCTGGAACATCCCTTTGGTCAGTTTGGGTCAGCTGGCCTACTTTGTGTCCCCTCCTAGGATCTTGTCCTCAATCAAGGAAGGGATGTTACAGTGTTGGTGCTGTGCTCAGCGGTAGCCAAAACACCAGTGTGTTATCAACACCTTCTAGCTGCTGGTGCAAAGCACAGCACTGTGAGGGCTACTGTGGGGAAATGAACTGCAGCTCAGCCAGACTCAATACATCCAGGAAGATGACCTCAAGTTTCTGTGGGGGACAGTGGCACTGAAGACATATTTAATCACTGGGACAGGATTAAAAAGGGAGGGACAAGGGTGCAGTGGTGCCAGGGACCAGGAGAGGGAGTCTGAGCCCAGGAGAAGGGCAGGAATCTGGGAAAAATCCTCCATACTAGCTTCCTTGGTGGTGGGATTGATGGGGCACATGGTGGGGGCAGCAGCATGGCTGGAGTTGGGTCATTCCCACAGGCAAATAGCGTGCCTGTGTATAATCTTCCACCTTTACCTACCAGCCAGGTCAGCAGGCTGCAGCCTCTTATCTAAAACCAGAAACATTTGATGTTCAGTGGTCTCATCAGGCACACAACAGTAAGTGGGTTTTACATTTGGGCTATTAACTGCTATGACCCTTTTGCTCTGTGAACATCAGGTGTGCTGTGTTAGAGTGCATGCAAAACAGTGAGTCTATACCTACTGTAAATTTTCAATCTAAATATATACCTATTTATACACACACGTGAATAATTGTAACAGTGACTAAGTAAATCTATTTTTATCCAATCCTGTGATTCACCAGACGTGCACCCTCAGTTCTCTGCTGACATGCGCAGCTGTAATCAAAATGACAGCCACTCCTTGTCCACCTTCATAAAGGGAAAATGGTGCAGGCTGTGGATGCATGTAATTTTCTTAACCGCAATTCTTTATAACTCGGTGTACCCTAGCTGTGCAATAATGCTTAAACAGTTCAGGAATTGAAAATAATATGCATAGTGTGGTAACTTTTGAAAAATCAGATCAAGACCAAGGAACAGTGATTTGTTCTTTTGTTTTGTATTTGTCTTAAGCCAAAGTGTTCTCTATGGGTATATTTTTAAGTTTTTAAAGAAAGTTCAGGCCAGGCACTGCTTTTGAAAATTCTAATTTGGTTTTCAAAACATGTATCATCCTTTTGTCAAATTTATTTCAAGACTTGAAATGTGCATGCACTGATTTCTGAAACCACTTTATCTTCTCTAGTCATCCTACCATTCTTCTTCTTGAACGTTCACTGATAGTATCTTTTCCCTGATATCAACACATGATTCCTTTGAAACTATGAGCAGATTAAAAATCAATTTTACTTGTGTAGAGGCTGAGGGTAGAATAGGGTTAACCAAAGTAAAAACAATCCTAGCTCCAATCTTGGGAAATAACTGTGAGTGGTTTCTAATCATCTTGTCTTGCCACAGACCCCTCATAAGAGAGCCACCACCTGCATGCTAATGCTTTTCCTAACAACTGTTGTAACACCATCACCGATAATGAGCTGGACCTCACTTCAGTAGCCCTTGTGGTAGTGATGTGGGTTTGTTTTCAGCAGCAATGACTTGTGTGCCAAGCAGTGTAGGAGTGAGCTCGGCACAGGGTACCTGCTAGAGCACCCCTGCCTCTTGGGCAGGCCCCTGCTGCTGAGCAGACTGGAAGGAGCAGTTCTAAACCTGGCTGGAATGTTTTAGAAGCATGGTTAAAACAAAAAATCATTCTGCTTCGTTCTGGGGACTGGGAACCATGATACCTAATACTACATATCACATTTATTCTTACTGAATGGCCTCAGTCCAAATCAGATTTATTTCCACCAGACTGGGAAATCAAGGAAACAAGATAAGGAGAATAGGAATAATTCACCTTTCAGATATGCCCTTCTAAACACAGAGAATCCCTCTCAGGTGAAGACTGAGTGCCTAGAAATGGATTTGGTTGCTCCTGGCCTTTGCAGAAGCCAGGTGAGGTCAGCGTGGGGCACAGAAGCATTTTGTACCTGATCGCATATGATAGCTTCACTCATTTCTTCTTGGTGTACCTTAAGCTGATGAGGAATGTATTGCAACAAGTTGGATGTCAGCCTTGGAGCAATGCTTCGCTACTGGATTTACCAGAGTTTCTGTGACTTTGATTTTTGACTTTTTGGGCTTTGTTCTCCAGAAATGATAATTTACCCCATCGCACAGCTTCCCATCACAAAGAAGGTACAAGGATCAGCTGGATGAAATTCCTGTCTTTTGGTAGCATGTGACCCCCTTTGCAGGCTGATGTTGCGTTACCTTTGAAAAGTAGTGACCACAATGTTTCTAGGAGTCTAATGTACTTGGGATTTTTCTCTAGTGTCACTTTTATTTAATCTCTGTTTCCTGTCTACCATGTCCTTTAGGGCAAACCTCAAAAAAACCCAAACCTGACATTTGCCCAGAAGGGGTATTCTCAGTTGAAAACATGTATTGTATTAAGTGGTTTGGGATTATGATGAATTGCGAAGCTGAGAGCAGACAAAGGTTCACAAAATGTTTCCATTATATTGTCCTCTTTAAATTAAAGCTTGATGAGAATAAATGTCAGTGTCCTCGCCCTTGCAAGAAGAGAGTACTTCACCCAGAAGAGTGAAAGTAGTCAATACCTTGAAATGGAAAAATTTAAGAGATGGAGTATGTATGTAAGAAATACTAAACCTAAGGCAAAGGCACATAGTGCCCACCCACTGTCTGAACATAGACAAAGATGTGATTTTTCACCCCTGCTATTTTATTGAAAGGATGTAAGAGCCTTTCATAGGTAGGCAGGCTGAACTGGCTTTACTCTCCAAAAATGACAGAGAGAAAATTAACAAAGTAAATCTCCACCAAAAAGAAAGAGATAATTACGTAACTTATCTTTCTCCATTAAATTAAACCTCCACATTTTTTTTCTTGATTGACACATCTCTGCAATTTTCCATATTTTGAGCTGGTATTTATTCATACCATAATGTAACTGTATCTGGTTCTCTCAATACATCTATTTTAAAGAATTCTGCCAAGTAGATTTGAATCTTCTTTTAATACAAATACTTTACTTCCAGATGCATACAGAAATATCTAAACATGATGTTTTGTTTCTCTTGAAAATACATTCTCTAAATTCATTTTCTTAGGCTTGGACAGAATGTAGAAAATTAAATCTCAGATTTCTTTCTTTATTGTTATTAATATTCCAACTGCTCCATTAAATTGAAAAAAAAATAAGTGATTAATATTTTAAACTCCCGATGAGTTATGGCATCTTAAAAAAATGTTATTACAGTTAAATTAATTGAATAGAAGATAGTAATAGCTTTTTCTATGGTGGTGCACATGGTAAAAGTTGCTGTATCTATTGCAGAATGAAGTTCAAAGGTGTTTTGCAAGAGCCTGTCAAAAAAGGAAAGTATCATAAAGCTTCTCTATGATGCACTTTCCGTGTTATCATGCAGTACAGTATTTTGAGTGTATTTTGTTATGGATTTGCTTTAGGAGACACAGTGACCCATACTATAAACTTTCCACGCTTTGTTATACTAAGCATAAGTTTGTCTCCAGCAAGTATACTATGCAGATCAGGCTGAACTTTGTGTGGCCTGGTGTGACTGTTAATATTAATCTTTACTTTTCACATTTTAATTTTCTATTACAACTCAGAAAATATGGTTATAACTTTAAAGCCAATTTTCTTCTTTATTCTATGATAATCCATTGAATTATACATTGAAACAAAGGTAGTTTAGTTAGTACTGTCAAATATTTCTTTAGTTAATACACATAATCAGATACCAGGTTGTAGTACTCCTGTGTGATCTCTCCCCATCCCCCTATCTCCTCATCTCTCCTCTTGCTATGCTTTCTCATTTATTTAATTTTTCTGCTTTCCTATTTATCTTCCTTCTTTGCCATCTTTTACATCTGCTTTCTATGTCTCTCCTCTTCCTTTATTCCTTCCTCTTTCCACCTTCATATTCTTTCCGTGTCCATATTCCTTTCCATTGGCCTTTTGCACTCCTTATGGTGTTCCCTTTCTTTCCCTGTTTTCTCTCTTGCTCTCCCTTTCCCAAGTTCTCTTTTTCTGCTCATACAAGGCTAAATTACGAGATGATATCAGATAGATATCAGCGTCTTTCACAGTGGCTCCATTCTGATTGCAAAGGCTGCCTACCAGGGTAAAGCTGATACTCATGTTTGTGTACAGACAGGAATAACACTGTTAAAGAACGACACTGGTACTAAGGTAGGTTTTAATTGGTTGTTCATAGGCAGTTAAAAAAACAGCTTCTCTGACCCAGTAACCTTCTTATTTAACAGTGAAAGATGATGAAGGATAAGCTTAGAAAGGCACAGGACATGGTGCCCTTAATACGTGGGTTTTCTTTGTGATTCCATCACAGATTTAACATGTGATCCTGGGCGAGCCGTTCAATCTCAGTGCATCTGTTTCTTCGTCTGAAAAGGTGAGGATCACACACACCTGCTTTACAATGTAATGTGAAAGGAAAATCAGTAATTCATGCCTCAAACATCATGGGAGGGTCTGTTAGATGTGAAGTATTGATTTTTTTTTCTCATAAATACAGGATTTTATCCATCTCTTGAAGTACAATGCACACAAGCACAACAGGCAAATTATTTCCTAATATGTTCAAGATAATCTTATGCACGTATAGTACTGCAATCACTCAGTATCAGTGTCTGTAGAGATCAGCTTCATTGACTGTCTGATTTCATATAATCAGTGCTGCATAATCTGAATCTCTCCACACCCTTATAACCAGTTCTGACCCTCTACAAGCTTCTTAAAACATTTGACTCTTTACACTGTTGAGGCAGCTAAGAAACACATCAAACACAGTAACAAACATTCTGTATAGAGGAATTTTTGCACTTGGTAAACCACTCAAACACTCCTTGCTTACTCACAGATATAAATACATAAAAGTATAGACTATATATTGAGAAAGGGATAGAGAAAGGGATAAACACATGTCTGGTCGTGAAGTTCTTTGTCTTGCTTATCCTGTAATTGTTAATGTGTAGAGTGCGATACCACAGTATTCCTTTTTCAGGTGTTTTTAAGGGGTTAAAACATTGTGTTTCATTTGGTGACATAATATGCCCCAAGTGTTTGATCCTGCAGATAAATAGCACACTTTCTTATATATTCGAACTAGCCAGTTAAAACTTTGGTGTGAATTGCAGTCTGCTCAAGATAGGAGCAGCAATGTGGTCACACCAGGCTGCTCAGGGCTTTATCCAGTCGCATCTTGAACATTTTTAAAGATAGGGACTGTAAAACCATTGTGGATCCTGTGCCACTGCCTCACTGTCCTCACGGACAAAAGGGTTTTTTATTCTGTTCAGTTTGAACCTCCAATGTTTCAACTTAAGCCCATTGCCTTCATCTTCCCACCTTGTACTTCTCTGAAGAGCCTGGCTCCATCTTATTGATTATTTCTTGGGTTTTCCAGGCTGAACAAGCCCCAGTCCTGCAGCATATTCTCACAGGGTGAGGGCTCCAACCCCTGACTATCTCAGTAGCCTTCTGCTGAATTCTCTCCAGTTGATTGATGCATTTCTTCTATTGGGGGCCCAAAACTGGATGCAGTGTTACATGTAGCCTAATGAGTGCTGCATAAAAGGGGTCATCAGTTCCTTCAATCTACGGGCTGTATCTAATGATATTACTCAGGATGCCATTCAACCAGGGAACAAGTGGCTTATGTGCCACTTACTGACTGCCATGGTCCTCAGGGCCTCTTCATTGGAGCTACTCTCCCACCAATCTGTCCCCAGTCTGCATTGCTGCCAGCCATTATTCCTTTGCAGGGACAGGACTATTCTGTCCTTACTGAATTTCATAAGTTTAGTGTTGGCCAGTTCCTCCAGCCTGTCGAAGAGGCAGCTCTGACTTTGAACCTGTTGGCTAGTCCCTTCAGTTTGGTGTCATCTGCTCATCTGATGAGTGCAGTGTTGCATCCTCCAGGTTAAGATGGAAAGGTCCCAGGACAGACCCCTGTGGTGCTCTGCTTCTCACCAGTCTCCAGATAGAGTATAACCCATTAACCACCACCCTCTGGGCCCAAGCATCCAACCCTCACTCTCTGTTTGTGCAGAACTGATCCCACTGAACAATAACAGGGACAGAAACAGTTTTGGCTGAATGACATCTGTGATCCAGTTTGCTGCAGGGACATGATTTCACATGGGCCATGACAATAGTGGGGGAGGTGTGGAGGTGGGAACCAATTCAGGGCAGGAAGGGTGGTAACTGCTTAAACCAGTTTAAGTGTCACCACTAACTGCGTAAACTAGTGGCATACACTAAGTTTGAAAACTTGAAATCTCTTATACCACACACAAATGCATATGACACTTGCTTGTCTGAGACCTTGTAAAAGTTTTCTGCAGCTTCCTAGAAAAAATATTTGTTTATTCAGGGAGAAATTTACATATTTGCAGCAATTAATCTATCCATTGCCAGTTTAGTGCATGCAGTTACAATAAAGAGAGAAGGATTTGTATTTTCTCATGATCCATGTTGCACTCATTAGGTTATTGTCTCTTCTTAAATGAAATTGGTATGCAAACAGACAAAGTGTGGAGGAAAAGGGTATAAGGGTTTTTAAACACTTGTCCAGAGCAAGAAATAAAGTCCACAGCACAACTGTGAAATCTGTGCAAATTTTGCACATCCTTATATGATTACACTTAATCCTTAATGATTACACTTTTTTATAAGTGCCCAAAGATATGGGCACTATTTGTTTTATAAATCGAGTTTAAAAAGTTTAAAAGATTAAGAAATAAAATAAAAAAGAGCAAAAGATCTGCCATACTTACTTTATGCTTCTAATGTGTATTTATAACTTACCTTGTGTTTATAAGCAGCAAAGACTTGGGAGGGCATTTCAGCTTTCTTTTAAACAGAGTAAATGTTTCAGCAATGTTTTTGCATTATATTTACTTAAAATCTCTTTCTTTTGAAAGTACCAGTTGAAGACTGCTAGTATATGGGTTGACAGAGCCAATGAGCATCTCACAGTTCCAAGAATGGCAAGCAATCCAATTTTCTCTTGACTAAATAAATTCCAAATAGCAATGTAACCATGATGCTCTGAGCATATAAGTGAAGTTTTTATAATAAAAGGTACTGTTTCCCCCTTCAAACTTATCCTAAAGTAAATTATTTCCTTTAAAGAAGCAGCAGGTGTTACAGCTTTAATTACAAGTAGAAGGCCTAAAATTTCAAGGCTAAAAATTCCAAGTATAAACAAGTGGTTACAAAGGAATAGTGGACAGAAGGCAGTGCAGTACTTTAAGCTTTAGTAAAGAAATCCCAGTACCCTATATGCAACATAAACTCAAAAATTGATGTGACATATTTAAATGAGTTCACTCTGCTAGTCTATGTGAACTCTGTGTGAAGAAATCAAGAGAGTGTGCTCAGATCATAAACTCAATACCAGCCCACTTTAATCCCTGATAACAATTCTGCTTGAGTAAGTCCCATTGAACCAGTCTTCTTGTTATGTGATAGCACTCTATTGCATTACCCAAACCTTTTACAGCACACGTGCTTCTAAGACATGTTAACAAACCAGTCAGAACACTAGTTTCAACAGCTTCAACATTACCTCCAGACTGCACTCCTTCAGGTCTGAACCTGTTGTTTCTTTCAGCAATGCCTGGGTGCCTCCCAGAGTGGGAGTGGTTGTAATCATGCATCCCCACCTCCATCATTCCACTTGCAATTTCTTCTTCTTGCACATTTATGTAAGAACAGAGGTGTGAAGGTGCCAGAGCAGTGGGAGACAACAATTTCCAGTTCAGTCACAGCGACATGTTTGCTAGCAAATGCACATTTGGCACATACATGTTGTTTTGCATGCTCCTTTTCAATGCTGTTTTCTATTCCTGACCCATGCTCCGTAATTCACTGAGTTCTGTCATTAAATGATGTTTGCCATATTTTGTTTTATCAAGAGAATTAATTCAGTTTTCCAGATTACATGCGAAGCATTTAATGACAAACATTTTTTGCAATCTCTCTTGGTCAGACCCTTTTTTTGCTGCATGTTTCCATACATAAGTCTTTGCTGAGCAGAAGTGTTAAAAACTAGTAATTATTATTCCATGGCATATACAGAAAAACGGTGGAGTTTTTGTCATAGGAACATGAGGCATTGTACTTGATGTAAATGAAGGTTCTGCTAGTCCAATAATTTGTTTCTGACGGCGGCCAGTAGGAGAGATACTTTGGGAAAACATAAGAAATACTTTTCCCTCCTCTTGGTAGGTTCTTCTCTGTGTTGCACACAGGGATATGAGAACCCGTGATCATAAATTGAAACAGGAGATAGTCTAACTGTATACAAGAGGGAACAAAAATTCATCAAGAAGAGAATTAATCATGGAAGAGGTTGTCCAGACCTGAATAGCCTGACTCGTATTTAGTGTTGATGCTGCTCTGAGCCTTAGTTTGACTAGGTGACACAGGTCCCTCATTGATTCTAGAAACCCCGTAGAAGTAATTGTCCCTTCTGCACTCAGAGAGCTGTCACGTGTCTGAGCAGTTCTCATCTTGGTTGCATGTGTCTATATCTGTTCTTCATGAAATGAACAGCTGCAGTTTTGTTTGTTCTAAAGGCAACAGTATTTAGACTATAATTTAATAGAATTTTATTCTGTCTGAGGCCATGATTATTTTTATTCAAACATTGGCTCAAATGCCACCTTTTGATGCAGGAACTAGCAGCTGTAGCTATCAAACAGAAATCAGTGACATTTGCAGTACACCTTCTTCTGTGGAAATAAGTGCTCTGAATTAAAAAGTTTGCCCCCATGGCGTAATTATTTTTAGTATTTTTATGAGATACATCTGCTATAGGTATCTGCCCTGCTTTCTACAATAATAATGCAACATCCTTGTGTTGATGATATAATTGCATCCTGTTTATCTCTTTATCCACGTGTCCATGGGCTTCAGTAGCAATAAGTACTTAACTATTATTAAGTTCATTGCACATTCAAAATAACCTACAAACAGTTTGAGGGGTTTTTGTTGTTATGATGCTTCACATTTCTAGAGCAAGCTAGGAAATGACTGCAGAGTGGCATCTTGGCAGTTACAGATAGGATCCTGCACTGTGTAGGGACTAATTTAAGAAAATGATTCTGTTAATATATTGATTTCAGACTGTTAGTGAAGATTTGCATATTTACCTATTGTTTTTGAAAATGATCCATGAAGCTAAAGGTGTACAATGCTTGTCAGATCTCAAGGGATATGAGCCCATTGACAGTCTAGGTATATGTACATTTTTTTGGTAGAACTTGACTTGAGATAACTAAACTAAAAGATTTCCTGTCACGTTTGATGAACAGAATGCAAAAATCATTTGTCCTATACAATGTCCTAGAAGGCAAAGAAGAAATTTCACAGACTGTCCAACATGGCTTTGATGAGAAAGTAATTGAAGTCACTGACTGAGCTGTCCACATGTTTGAGTCAGATAACAATGTAATTGACTGTAATGGTCCTGTGCTGAAGGACAGTAATCGGAAGATAGATGTGGCTGAAACCAAATTTGCTAAAAGAAAATTTTATTGGCATTTCTAGATAGTAGTAATAAGTCAAAAATTAATTTTACTATACACGAGAGTTAAGTACTCTTTGCTATGCTGATTTTTGAAGAGAAATTAGAACATAATTCAGTACCTAGATGTCTGGGTTTTTTTCTGATAATAACCTGCTGTTCATAATTTACAGTTACACTATTATCACCTCTTTCGTTTTGGAGTGGTTATCATATGTGCACCATATATACACCTCAACAGCTCTACCAAGACCAACTGACTTTGCAAGTCCTGCTGATGGACCAGTCCATATCACAGCCTCATCACAGCACACAGTAGTTTTAGGAGCTTGTCTCCTCCCTCTCAAAGATGGTTAGAAACTAATTTTAACTATAGATAATTTTTTAATTTACAGGCAAAGAAGTCAGTTTGACATACTCTTCTTAGCCTGATTGAATTAATTTTAAATGCTTTGGCAGCTTTTCACCATGCTGCTGTTAAAAGAATTGCAGATAATGACACAACTTCCAGCTGATCTCAATCCTTCCTCTGAATGAAGAAAATAGTAACCCCCACAATAATCACAGCCAACCTAATTCTTTGTGCAACTTGAATTGCTTCTTTCCTTCCCCTGTTTTTTGCCAATTTAGCCTCAGATGGTTATTTTGGAATGTAAAGTACCCAACCATACATATTCTGATTTTTTAACTGTATTAGATTTTCTCTCTATGCTTAGAAACACGTAACATTTTCTAATTCTTATGTTAATTTTTACAAGATTTGATGCTTTAAAGTTACATTGCGACGTTCCTTCATTGTATGTCAAAGATAGTCTATTTTCTTCTCCAAAAAAATTATTTTAGAGGATTCAGGATGACACAGTCTGTGTCTGACTACAAACCATCAGTCCTGGTTTCCTTCATTGCAGTTTCATGCTGCTGTCATTCATGACCAACCAGTTTAAGATGTGCAAATCAGAACACAATACCAGCCTTTACTCAGATGGTCTTCCAGCCTCTAACACACCTGCAAATGGTGCTGCTGTTTCAGCTTGTGCATCATCTAAGTAATTGGTGACTTCTGCTTCAGTCTTCAAATACCTCTAAAAGTGGCTAGCAGTGCAGGGGAAGATAGGTTACTGCTTCCTATTCTTCCCTTGTATCGAGTGGACCCTGAAACTCAATGCATGTTGGAGTACTAGAGTCATAGTTCTCTGTCAGTCAGCAGTGTGTCAGTCCTAGGGAAGATTTTGCTCCTTACGTAGACAAAAGAGCACCAAGACACCTTTCTGTGAACCAGATTTTAGCCCTAAATTTCAGGTGCACAATTCTCATAGTTGCAGAAGACAGTAATGTCACTTTTAAGATTATCCTGAATTTACGTTATGGGCAACACAAGCAGCACACCTTTAATTTGACATAAGTAGACTGGATTTGAAATAAACAAACTCTGTCCCATACTTTTCTTCCAATATTGTTCTTCCAGCAACTTTTCAGCAAAGAACCATGCTTAAGGCATCATTTTTAAAGAAATCCACAGTCAGCATGTAAATAGTCAGCATGTAATCTAATTTGCATGTAAACTAAACATTTGCACACCTAAGCAGTAGATAGGCACACATAAATTTTTATGTAACTTAAATGATGCTGACAACTGCTGGGTTCATAAACTTGTCATTCAAATTCAGCCTGTATCCATAAGATAAGTTTCAAAGCAACCTATTCATTCCTGTCCCCTCCTGAAGCTGATCACTCACACTTGTGCTGTTGCAGCTGCTTATGGCACTACCCTTAAGACGGGGTAACTTAAGTGTTCAAGTTTTTTACACTCCTGTTTCTCTCAAAGGCTTCCTTCAGAATATAGATATTTCTGAAGATGAGGTGAAGTTTAAGGCGTATGGAGAAGATAGGAGAGATAGAAGATAAGGACTTTTTCAGCCACTGTTGCAACTGAGGAAACAGTATATAGGATGAGATCTTCAGCCATTAAAAACACAAGTTTGGAAAATATAAACAAAGAAAAAAAAATTCACCCCAGCACTCCACGTGATATTGGTCAGTTCTTCGTATATGAATGTACTGATTTTTCAAACCTGTATTTCTCTTTTAGACTCTAGCAAAATCCTTAAGCTGGTACTTGCCCTTAGGCATTTGAATGTTTTTATCAAAGTTTATTGTAAATAAAGTTCACCTCACTTCAAGATGGGGGTGCATTTGATTATTTGAAGTTATGCATTCATCCAGGCATTCAACTGAATCTGGGCCCTCTTAATTGTTATAAAGTCCCTACCAAGGACTATGTAGCTGATAAATGTTTTTAAACACATCTTATGAAATAAAAGATCTTATTTTTTCTTGTCCAAATGGCATTTTTCAAGATAGCTCTTCAGAAGCTTTAGCCCTGCCGAAGCAGACTGTGTAAATCTTTCAGATAACAGTGGCCTCTGATCACTGAAATGATATACCTGAAGCCACAGAAGATGCTTCACACAGAGATTCATGTCCTGCAACACATTAATTCTTTCCAAAGCATTTTTCTATTTAATATTTGCTCAAAGTAGAAAAGTGAAAGTAATTGTTACCTAAAATTAATTTTTTATGGCCAGTATCTCAAGGGACCTATGCCAATTTAGAGTCACATTCCTGATGAAATGCTCAGTCCTCCTGTCTTTTTCTTTGTACTTTTTCTACCTTTCTGTTTTCTAGTGGCAGGATTTTTGGGACCATGCAGATCCTGCTGAAATTAACGCTGTGCACAAACAAACTGTTTAAATTTTTAGCCAGATTATCTTGCCAAACCACCAACTGCAAAGTTGCACAAGGGCTTCTGCTAGTGCAAGGGAGAGCAGGAGTAAACACAATGAAGTAGGCACCTGGGAGTCCTGTGGAGAATAGGAGAGGTGGGCTGAATGACCTCACCCCTATTTTCCGGGAGAAGAAACTCCCATTCTCTACCCAAAAAGCCTTGTTTAATCGGAAAGGTGTTAATTAAATTGGAGGTTTGCTTAGAGATGTTCAAATGTAAAGGTATTGTGAGAATATCTGAATGTGCCTGAATGAATGAAACCAAATTTTTATATCTTAGAAATTATTTGGCCAACTTTACTGTCACTGGGAAAAACAACAAGAAGGAATTCAATTTTCAGCAACAGCTCTTTACAAGGTCAGGACAGGAACTTGTTTTTTGTGCTTCTGGTATCTAGAGAGGGTAAAGAAGATACTGAGAGAATTGCACGTATTACATTTTTTCCTCTAGTCTTTTCATACACACAGAAAAAATGGGTTTCAATGCAAAAATCATACATCATTTACAGTGTGAGCTATTAAGCAAGTTTTGACAGGTAAAGCTATTTTGCTAAAAGTATATATTTTTGTGCTCTTTGAGAATTAGTCCTAGGTCTGCTCTGAACAGGAGTCTGCCTTTATTTTAGTCTTAATGGGTAATGATTTATCTTCACTGTGCTTAGCTGTTTAAAATCTGAATCCAAACATTTTACGCTGTTCCCTTTTACTTTACTTCCGTTTTGAGTGACCTGAATCAGCTAGGGAATAGAATAATGCAAGCAGTTTAAACATAATTGCTCCAAAATGACCAATTTTCAGTGTAGTCTCAGGCTCTGAGTCACTGTGAGACCTCATGCTTGTTTCCTAACCTACTGCCTACCCTGTTTGCACCCGAGATAAAATTAAGACAGTAAATTTCCTTATCCAAACCTGCACAGTGCACTCATCTCAGTAGTGACCAAGCAACTGAACATATTTCACAGGAGCTCAGCAAGGATTACTTACTTTGCACAGCACTTTGAAGATTAAAATGATTTGCTAAGTTGTTAGGCACAGTGTAGGCATCTTACTCCACGTGGTCCATTCACCAAACCAAAAAAGAAAAAACCCTTGAAAGCAATCGTGTTACCTTTGGAATAACAGACTCCCAGTGCTCGCTGTCATAACTGCAGGGACCCATCTCAGCCTCATCTGGATGCAAACACAAGTCTCTTCTCTTCCTAAGCTGAGAAGGTTTTCTAGTTCAGCTCTTTCTTCAGCTTTTCCAACTGGTTCAACCGGGATTCAGGCTGTTAGGGATTGCTCCTTAAGCATCTACCTCGCCTTGTTTTGTACCTCACCTAAGCCAAGAGCAAGGCATCCATCTTGGCGCTGGGAATTACACTGCAACATACAGCATCACAGAGACTGAATTTAGTGACCGTGAGTGAAGTTATCCATATAGTGTGAGCTATATTTTCTAAGCAGTTTCTAACAGACTTAATTTCCTTCTTTAAAAGACGCTGCCCTCCCTAGCCTAACCACTTTTCATCTTAGATCTACACAGCAGCCCCTAATGTTTTTGACAATAGCATGAACTTTGCAGTCTGTTATTGTCTGTCAGCTGAGGTAGTGGCTAACTGAAATGATTCTCCAGTAGCTTCTTCAAATTGAAATATTTTTTACTGTTTTGGATGCAGAAGCTTCTGCATCCAGGCAAGTCTCCTGATTCATTGTGTTTGTAGTTGTCAGAATCCACAACAGTATCTTCACCTGCTTCATTTTCGGAGTGCTCTCTTTCTATATTTGAGCTTTTTCTTCTTACCTCTGTTTTACATTAACAGAAGATGATTTCAGCTAAATAAAATGAAGATCCTGTTTTCATCAAGCACAAGGTCTAAAATCCAGTATCCCTATTTCCTGAGTCACCAATGTCTACAGCAGTAGATACAGAATATCTCTACTGTCAGTTTCTTCATGGCTGTTTAATGTATTTCTAAATTGGGAGACTAACAAAACTGATGGTTATCTGAGCTATGATGTGGCTTTTTTTTCCTTAGATAGCTCTCTCACTCTGCTTTAGTTTTGCTGACAATGAAAATACATGTTCACTAAGTTTAAAATTCGGATCTGAAGTTTCTCTCTGTCCACTCTAATTCTTCATCCAGTATTAAATGTGAGTATGCTACTTCTTTAGAAGATCCTTATCCGTGAAAGGCTTTTGTAACCTTGGATATTGGGGAGTATTAATAAGCTCCTTCATTCTTAAAGATGGCATTTTTAAGAGTAGTCCAAGACAGGACAGGAAAGGAAAGACAAGACCTTTTGACATAAGAAGGCCACTAGTAACCTTTCTAGTACTGTAGCCTGGTAAGAGTAATCATAAAATAAGAATTTCCCAGGCTGTGGAGAATATCAAGAAATCAACATTTGAAATGTACTTAAGCGTGCAAATGACATATCCTTAGATGAGGAACTTGGCAGAAATTAATTCTTCACTGAAGTTTTTATCATAAACTCCTAAAATCTGTAGTGACCCTTATGTGACTGCAAACTATTGAGTCTGTCTATAAAGATGCTGATTGATCACAATATTATCAGATATATCAAAGACGCTCTTAGAAATGAGTCTGACATTCGTTTTAAAAATGCACCAGAAAGATTTCGTTTCGTTAAGCAACTCCAAGCATTACATCTGGTGTATAAGTCCTCTTAATAGCTGCAATGGCAGTGATGAGTCAATTCATGACGTGTTTATCTGATCCACTCTCAACAGGTGCATTTGAACTGTTTCACATCCCTACAGTGTCTAAGTATTGCACTATATAACTGTGTTTGCATCGGCAGGGTCTAAGAAAATCAAGGTGGCTTCTCTTGTTACTTTTCCAGATGCAAGAAAAGGGTTTCCTGTGCAATGACATTGCAAACCCACAGTGGCCAAAGCATAGGGCAGTGAGAGGAAGGAGAACTAGTCAATGCTCGTGCACAAACATGGTAAAATGACTGATCTCTATGACCCTATTGACTGAGCTCAAATGCAATACCCTTTTGTACCAATTTAACCCCTGACATGACCTTAGCATGGAATCTTGCTGTTAAAAAGGCTTTCTGGTGATGGATGAAGACCCAAAGCTTACACCGGTCACTCAGCATGTTGCCCCAGTGTTGGAGTGGCCTGCAGAAAACTGGACCGGAGGTGAAAACAAGAGAAGACAATGTGGCGCTGTCTTTCGTTTCTGGCAAATGAAAAGTGGTTAATTGTCACAGTTACTAATCAACTATTCATCATGCTTATGCACCCAAATCTTGCTGTATGTCCACTGTATCCCCAATTACTTCCATAAACCAACTGTATTTGTAACTGGGCTTTCTAGAGGAGCCTGAAGTAATTTGTTTGAGGTTACACTGAATAATGTTCTAACCATGTAATGTTAGTGGAATCTTTTAATATCTGTGGAGGCATATCATGCTTACATTTCAACTACTTTTTTTTACTAAACTTTCATAAATTAGGAAAAGTCCTTTTGAAGTCTCTATGTAGGCTCATATTTCAGCTTAATTTAAATACTTGGGTAAAAGTGAGACCAAACCTTTAGTATTGAGGCATTCAACTAGAATATCTAAATTTCCATAGCACCTTTAAATTGCTTCTAGATCTGACTTAATTTGGCCCTATATATCTTATAAAATCTTCAGAGGCAAGTATGACAAAATCTAATCTCTAGTAGGCTATAGAATAAATAAGTTTCAATAAAATTTATTTACAGTTATGATGTCAGCTTACACTGGCAAATATAAGTAATAATATTAATATTTCATATTTAATTGGAATATGTAAGTATTCTTATATAAGGGACAAAGATCCTGAAAGACTTTGCAATAAAAATGTATCAGTCTAACTGGTAGTAACTTGTTTTGGCCTAAACTTGGATCAATAATATTTTGTGCATCCCACTAGGGAGCATGTAGTATGTTGTCTTGTGCTTCTGCCTAGTTTCTTACTGTGCTGCCTAGCAAATCTATATTTTTTAGCTCTGCATAGTACCTCGGTGATAGATACTGCATAAAACTTTGCCATTATAAAATGCACAGCTTACACTTTACCCAGCACAAGAATGTAAACAGGACCCATGCACAAATCCAGCAGAAAACCCTTAGGTGAATTGTTTCTAGTGCTGCTCACTAAAAAGCAAAATGAGTTTTCAGACTCTAGGGTCTCTCTCTGATATACCTTACCACAGATATGCCTGTCAACTAATAAAAGGTAGCTGTTAGTTTAAGAGCACTTCTTCCACACCCTGATGGCTGTCTGATAGCCAAGATCTAAAACAAACAGAGCTTTGTGCCTTGGGCTGTGCTTGTGTAAACCTTACTGTTTAATTAAGCAACTGTATCAGAGATCATCTGTATCATATAAATGCTGTATTACTTCCTTTAAATATTTACCTGGTACCCAAAGAACACTTAGGAGTTAGTGAATAAAAGAAACATCAGAACTAGAAATTCAACAGCCTTTTAGGAGAAAAAAACTTCTTGCATGCTTAATTACTCCTTGTGTTTAACTATTCTTACCTCAGAAGACATTTGGCAGCTAAATTTGCCAGGCCTACAAGACTATATTAATCCAGACCAGAGAAAAATAATATAACTTGCCATTACAGTGTTCTTCCCATTAATATATCTTTGATGCTTGCAGATGGGACAACCCTGGGATGAATATCAGCTTCAATTTCCATACAGTATTCCCAATGAACTATGTTTACAATCCAGATACACCACAATGCTTCTCCTACCAAGCCATATGTTGTATTTTGGGCAACCAGAGGCAGTGAGAAGCTATGAACTCTTATTATGAAAGACATTGCAGGTCTAACAGGGTGAGTGATATGGTCTTTACGTTGTTCTGTTTATGTCCTCTGGCAGGACCTAATGAGTAGCTGTGGGTAATTGCTCTCCTGTCATAAGGTCTTTTTAGTATAGATTATGAGTAGATGTGATGTGCTCACAGCTGTGTGCTGTTCTGTAGGAGGCATGTATCAATCAATCCAGACTGAAAGATGATAAATGAAGAAAAGCTGGTAGAGGTAGCAAGGGATCAGACTAACATTAGCAAACAAGGATGACATGATTTGTATCACAGGTGTATATAGTAGCCTCCTTCTGCTCTGGCTACCTGTAACCAACTGCATTTTCTTGCACTTTTAGGCCACTTAGGTACAATCTCTAATCTCTTATTGTTATCACAGAGTTCAATCTCTCACCTTCTTGCACACCACACAGCAGGCACAGATACCAAAATAACTCAGGAAGCAAGACTTTTCCATGTTCTCTCTTCCAAGTAACATGCCAGAACAACAGCTGTTATCACTTCTAAGTTGAGCAAATCGGTGCACCCCATTTCTTACTGTATTTGCTGAAGCACTACCACTCTACTGGTATGAGTACGTGCATTTGGCCAAATGCTCTTCATTATGAACTTCTGAGTTCTAGACTGTGTCCCCCACATAATCCATTAAGGTCTATATTAATTATCTTATAAACTCTCTGGAAAGCTTAACTTTAGCATAAGTTTCTTATAGAATCTAGATGTAGTGGCTAGGGTTTTATTTAATTTCTTATTTGTCACAGCATTTGTTGTTGGGTGGGGGAGGCACAAGATTTATTGTGAAATTAAGTAACATGAAAGTACCCAGACCATGGGGTAGAAACTTATTTGTGCTAAGAATCTAAATAATGCAATAATTAATAATTCTTCACAATAAAGCAATGAATCCTATATATGTTTTTGATAGAAGCACATCCTATCAACTGACTGAAAGATATGTTTACAATCCATGAATCAGAGTTGGCCTGGCCATCAATTACTAATAAGCAGGGAAGCAGAAAAACTAGACTTTTTAAAAGATATCTTCAGTGAAATTATATTGAAATGGATCAGGACTTGTTTGGTAAAGAATCTAAACCACCCGTACTACAAAGGCTCCAATTGCCATAGTTGGTCACCACAAAAAAAGAGAAAAGTTCTATTACATCATCTACTACATCATTCAAGCAGTGCAAGTTGATGAGAAACATGCCATTCCCCCTCCTGAAGAAATGTATTTCTACATAAGATGAAAATTGATGTGTTGAGCAAGGGGCTGCCATAACTAAGCGTGAGCATTGTATTGTATTAAATAGTAAACTATTCAGACTCCATACAATGGAAATTAATAACACAGATTCTTCCAGGTTGAACATTCTTTTTGTGTGTGTGAGTTACAGACAAGGCTTACTGAGTTAAAGTGGGGTTTTTAGTTTTATTTCTATGTGCTGTAACAGTACACAATACTGAATATATATTTTTCTGTATATATTTTCAGCTGGTAGTGCATACTACAGTGTGCATTGCTCTTATTGCAGAATGTCCCTTGTGATGAAGTTCTGCAAAAGACACAAGGTGGCCATCATTGCCAAGAAAACAGTAACAGATTCAATCTCTATGATATCTACATAGCCCCTCTGTGAACCAGTGGGAGAATTTCTTATACAACCTATAGAAATAAATGCATGGGACTGCTACAGGAAAAGAAAAAACTGTCCTCATGCTAAAGTACATGTCGGTAACACTTTCCAAAGCTAATTGGGACTGCTGGTTCTGAATATAATACCATAGCAGCTCTAGGGCCAACACTTTTAAAAAATTGCCTAATCACCAAAATTGATCCTATAACAATTGTCCAAGTAAGTAGCATTTAGGGACTTCGAGGGCAGCAGGTCCTGTACACATTCTGTTGATTTCACCACCAGTTAAACATAATAGCTTCTTTTACAAGCAGACTTCAGTTCTCCGTTCTTATTTTCCAGAGAGAACTAGAAAATATAATCTAATAATGAAAGAACTTCAGGTAAGCAGGTTTAACATCTTCTTTTTGCTTTGTATGCAAGCCTGTTGCAAAGAGTACATGTTCAAATTATATGAGGTTTTTAATTGTTTTCTTAAGCTCTTTGATTTTTACTATAAATGACATCAGCAGTCCTGATGCCTCAAACTTCAGTGGCTTATAAACAGAGATACTGAGCAACACTGCGTGACTGGTGTGTTGCAGGCTTCCATTTTTTCCTTTTATTTCTTGTGTGTATAAGAAATATATGAGGGTCTGCTGACTTTAATCGATCCGATTCTCTTCCACTTTCTTCCATCATCAACAGGATGTGTCTGACATATTGGTATGTGTTGTGAGAATTGTACAGTCTCAGAAACTGAGAATAAAAAAAAAAAAATCTCACGTTATGCTGCTTCTGCCAGAAGCTCAGTTCAGATGAGCTGGCAGGTAACTTGTTCTTGTTTGAGCCTGATATTTTGTTTTCCAGAATCTCAGTTTAGTTATATGTAAAGTTTCTAATTCCTGTAGTTATGAAGTAAATTAAAACAACATCAGAGGAAGAAAGTGATGTCTGCCCATGTTTGCAGAAATTCTGAATAAATGGTGTTGAGCAATGTGAAATATAACCTTTACATCAATGTGTTCTCGGGAGTTCAGTGGCAGTTATTGAAGTGAGACCACTCTGTTAACTATTTCACTGCTTTTTACAGTGTATAAAAATGAAGATTGGTAAATACATAGAAAAAAGTATTTTAGAGGCAGACATTTTGGTTTTGTCTCATCCTTAGGGAGTTGACTGAAAAACTGTGTCATTTTCTCCCTCATCTTTCTGCCTGGAACAGCCCACTATGCCACAGGAAAAACCTGGCTCTGGCTTTTGTCCACCCTCCACCAGGGATGAGTCAATCATATGGTGCCTGACTCAGCTCTGCAGTCTCTTTGTCCTAGTAGCAGCTCCTCTTCTCTTCTCTGGAGAACAAAAGTAGATGTGTTATTACATTGAAGACGTTGAACACCTATGGGTCATGTTTTCAGCCCTTTCTGAAGTCTGAAAGCTTGTATTATATACATGAAATAAGAAGTTGTGAGTGCAATGAGGAGTAACCAGTGGTTTGAATTTTCATTTGGTACCTTGTCTGTTGACTAAGAAGGAATTTTAGAAGATGGTAGATTAAGAATTAATAAACAGGTGCGTTTTTCATAGCAAGTATATTTAAAGTGTGAGGATGTTCTGGGTGACAAATGTTAGACAAGTCCAATGCAAATCTGGGAGTGGTCTGGAAAGGAAAGAGGATTGAAGGTAGTAGGAACAAAAATTCACATTTGGGGAGAAAGAAGAGTACAGCTGTCCTAGTTGTGTACTTTTCCCTAGGTGACTGATATGGGCTATTGCTGGAGATATGAGGCTTCTTACACCTTTGCCAGAGCGTGTGTGGCAACTCTATCTTAATTTTTCTTCATTGGTGTTTATATATGAGAGAGGTTTTTCTTTTGCTATTCTAATAATAAAAAATACTCATCACCACTGTTCTTTGCAGGTAATCAGGTGCTTTAAAAAGACAAAAAACGTGGGAATCATCACAATATGGTGTCTCTGTTGAATCAGCCATCTAAATATCATACCTTTTCTAATGCTTCTATCGACTAAAGAAGCAAACATCCACTCCTGCAGGACTCATCAGTGCCTATCACCTCTCAAGGGCAAGGTTTCCATCACTGTAATTCCCCTGCCTAAAGAATGGCATGGACTTCTGCAGAAATTACATCACCCATCTGAAACTTGTCCTAACCTTAACAATGGTCCTGTCAGGACCATTATCTCTGAGGATGCTCCCTCAACACCATCATGGAGTCAGTCACACTTGTGTGAATCTGGGTGAGTCAGCATAGCCTGTGTCTTGGTTTAACCCTTGCCAGACACCAAGCCCCAGGCAGCCTCTCGCTCAACTTCTCCACCAGCAGGATCAGGGAAAGAATTGGAGAGTAAAAACCAGAAAACTTGTGGGTTGAGATAAAGACAGTTTAATAGGGAAAGGAAAAACCGCATACACAAGCAAAGCAAATCAAGGAATTAATTCACCGCTTCCCATGGGCAGGTGTTCAGCCATCTCTAGGAGAGCAGGGCCCCATCAAACATGATCATTACTTGGGAAAACAAACACCATCACTCCAAATGTTCCCCCTTCCTCCTTCTTCCCCTCAGGTTTATATACTGATCATGATGTCATATGGTATGGAATATCCCTTTGGTCAGTTGTGGGCAGCTGTCCCAGCTGAGTCTCCTTCCGATTTCCCACACACCCCCAGCCTCCTCACCAGCACGTCAGTATGAAAAGCAGAAAAGGCCTTGGCTCTTTGTAAGCACTGCTCAGCAATAACAAAAACATCTCTATATTTTCTTGGCACTATGTTCAGCACAAATCCAAAACACAGTCCCATACCAGCCACTGTGAAGAAAAATCAGCACAGATTGGGGTGAAGGATGGGGGGATATGGACTCACAGGGAAATGGTGCTACACAGCTGCACAATCTCAGCCATACCCTGCAACACAGGACCTTACTGACTGGTCTGAAAAGAAGACATTATAGGTGACTTAGCTTCACTGGTAAGCTTGCATTTCGCTGTATGGAATTCACTGGTTCTTCTGCTTCAGCCTACACAAGGCAGAACATTTTTCTTTTGAATTTACTTTCTTATTTTTTAGTCACCCTTAGGAGTGACATTGTCTTTCAAGGTTCCTTTTTGACTAGACCTTTTTTATTTCTTGGACTGTTTACAAAAATGCCCTACAAGGAAAAAATGTGTAGATTTGAATCTGAGTGAATGATATTTCCTTTTTTTTTTTAAATCAATATCTTTAATGATCAGATGCTATTGCTATTACATTTTTTTGTATCAAGTAAGTTGAACACTCTGGTTCTACAGAGAGTTAACATGCCATGGATAGGTTGTTCGCCCCTGTGAATTGTACTTTTGTGACCATCATAACACATTTCTGTAAAAAAAGAATATTGAACATTCTCAAACATATTAAGTGTGACTAGGAACAGCTCCTGGGATCCTTACAATCACAGAATCATAGAATCATAGAACCAACCAAGTTGGAAAAGACCTCTGAGATCATCAAGTCCAACCCTTGATCCAACACTGCCATGATTACTAGACCATGGCACTAAGTGCCACATCCAGGGACGGTGAATTCACCACCTCCCTGGGCAGCCCATTCCAGTGTCTGATTACACTCTCTGTAAAAAATTTCTTCCTAACATTCAACCTAAACCTCCCCTGGCAGAGCTTAAGACCATGCCCTCTTGTCCTACTGATAGTTGCCTGGGAGAAGAGACTGACGCTCACCTGGCCACAACCTCCTTTCAGGTAGTTGTAGAGAGTGATGAGGTCTCCCCTGAGCCTCCTCTTCTCCAGACTAAACAACCCCAGCTCCCTCAGCCTCTCCTCATAGGACTTGTGCTCGAGTCCCTTCACCAGCCTTGTTGTTCTTCTCTGGACCTGCTCCAGCACCTCAACATCCTTCTTGAACAGAGGGGCCCAGAGCTGGACACAGTACTCCAGGTGTGGCCTCACCAGCGCTGAGTACAGGGGCAGAATCACTGTCCCAGTCCTGTTGGCCACACTGTTCCTGATACAGGCCTGGATGCCATTGGCCTTCTTGGCCACCTGGGCACACTGCTGGCTCATGTTCAGCTTCCTGTCAATCCAGCCTCCCAGGTCCCTTTCTGCTTGGCTGCTCTCTGGCCACTCTGTCCCCAGCCTGTAGCGCTGCATGGGGTTGTTGTGACCAAAGTGCAGGACCCGGCACTTGGCCTTGTTGAACCTCATCCTGTTGGAATCAGACCATCTCTCCAGCTTGTCCAGGTCCCTCTGCAGAGCCCTCCTACCTTCCAGCTGATCGACACTCCCCCCCAACTTGCTGTCATCTGCAAATTTGCTAATGGTACACTCAATCCCCTCATCCAGATCATCAGTAAAGACATTAAACAAAACTGGACCCAACACTGATCCCTGGGGGACACCACTAGTGACCGGCCACCAACTGGAAGCAGCACCAATCACCACCACTCTCTGGGCCTGGCCCTCCAGCCAGTTCTTAACCCATCAATGATCCTGAGTAGGGCTGCTACTGTGGATACAGGAAAATTCTACCTGGTATGAAAAAGGATATATAAACAATGGCCTACGACTTTTCTTTAATTCCATGGAGATTACAAAGCCTTATATTTTTACTTTGGACTACATGTGACTGATAGTATCAGTTATGCCTTATCTACTGGTGGGGTTTTTTACTCATTTCATTCTCATCTTTTCACCTCCATGGAATATGCTGTCTACAATATCAGAGCACTGCATATATTTGAAGACTTGATGGACTAGGGGGAAAAGTATGATGCTTTCTGTATAGTCTTGATAATGGAATTATCTGTTCTTCTAAGTAAGAGAGAATAGAACTCTGTAGAAAAGGAAGGACCTGAGACATAGGAAGATGAATTAATCTTGCAGCTTTTCCCAGGGGTCATTCTGTTGGTTGGGACAGTTGCAATTTCATAGGAATTAAGGTCCAACTGTCTGTATATCCCCATCCGTTACATTTTACCTAGATATCTTATATCAAGCACAAAGACTGTATTTCAGATTGCATTTCATTTCTAAAAATGCCTAACCTAGCTATGTGGAGAGAATGAGACAAACTGATGGTTCATCAGTGCCTGAAGTATCAAAAAAACTGCTTAAATAAGCTACATTTCTTAAAGGAGCCTATGTATGTGCCAGTTTTTAATGTATAAAATGGGAATAGAGACATAATAATGCTTTACAGGGGTGTCTGAGGTTTCAATATTACGGGCTCTTTAGCTGAGAGGATTGTTTGATTGTGTAGGCTCTATTAGCTGGAAGAGAAGTTTATCACAGACTGGATTTACTGACACTGAGCTCAAATTTGCTTAGGAGATTGTGTCAGGACAGATGAGTGTGAGACATATTTATTTTAGATCTACACTAAATTAGACCTTGAAAATCTTTTTGAGAATTTTTGCATGCTTGTCTAGAGTGACTGTGCTAGATGCCTTTTATTTTTTAACTCATACTGTATTTAAAACATGTTTATAATAAATGTACTTACATGCTATCTAATATAAATAATTGATTACTTAGAATAAATATTCATTATCTCAGTCATAAAACTCACTCAGTACTAAGTCAGTTGTGAGCCTGTTTCAGGTCTTAACACCCATATCATTGACCTTCCTACAATACCCTGCAAATTTTCCATCCTAGCATTTTAAGCTGCAAATTTTCATCCAAATAAGCAGCTGTCTTCTTTCCTGACATACCCACAGCTCTTCCTCTGGTGTTGTCTTCAGCCTATTGGCATCCACAGGATGTCAGAGTATATCACAACTGAGGAGGGTTAACCTTTCAAAACTGTTTACCTCCATATGTGACCAGTTTTTGTAGCACTGCAGTATTGTGGCACAACCTCTAAGTATAGCCTTTAGATGTGTTTCTAGGAACACTGACTTATAAATAAATACAGT
The DNA here is from genome assembly GCF_009829145.1 of Chiroxiphia lanceolata. Classification (NCBI taxonomy): domain Eukaryota; kingdom Metazoa; phylum Chordata; class Aves; order Passeriformes; family Pipridae; genus Chiroxiphia; species Chiroxiphia lanceolata. The sequence continues at coordinate 40,288,582 of NC_045637.1, read as the reverse complement.
TGACAGTCTGCTGATCACAAGCCTGTATTTACCACAGAGAAGTTGACATTATGTCATGTAGGATTTGACAATTAACCTTGAAAATTCCTGAAGTATGTTCAACATCTTCTGAAATTTTTCTGAGTAAAATCACAATTTTTAGGATAAGATACTTATGGTAGAGTGTTTCTTTGGATTACAGAAGATAATCACAAACTGTAAGGAGGCAAAAATAATTTCTTCTCTGTCAGAATCATGGGTAGGATTTTTAAATATTTTCTGGGATTGCTATTTAGTATTTCAGCTGGGTAAACATTAGTGGGGTGATCTGCTATACTGCCACTTCTTCTGATCCTTTGTATTAAGTTAATTCAGCAGAAAAGTTGACCATGTCTGCTTTGTTTTCCTGTATGCCATGTCTTTGCCAATAATGTATATGATCAGATGGGAGATTGTGCTGTGTTCTCGGCAAAATGACACTGGGAGGATACCTATGCCAGAATGATACCTGTGCTGTATTTTGCATACATGGTGAATGAGTTCCTCTTTGCATTGGCCTGGATTTCAAGATAGCTAGTTTTGCCTGTCTACACCTATGTCAAGTTAATGTGCAGCACTTCTGCACTTGATGACACATAGAATAAGTTCCTGTGTATGCTCAGGGCTTCAGTAGTTGAAAAGCATCCTTACATTTGTTCACACTCACTTTGTAGAGTTTAGAGAAAACCATGCTTTGCTGCAAGGAATTAGCAATTTGTCAAAGGACTCTTGTTCTAGCAATATATTGGCTTCTCAATGATGATGGGTTTTCCCTCCTGGAAGCTTATTCTAATGGTGGGTTTGCCTTATCTTGGATTTTTCACTGATTTCTATTATTTAAGTTGGAGCTTCAGCATAGAAGCAAAGCAAGTTCATGGATGCATGACTGACCAAAGGAAGAAAAAGATACACAGGTATCTTAGCTGGATAGAACCCTGGAAACAGCACAGGAAGACTGAGCTAAGTTAGCAGAAGAATACTACCACTGAAAACGTAGTTCAAGTCTTAAGGAAAGCTTAATTTTCCCAGACAGGCAGTGAACATGTTCTGAGCAAGGGACTGGGTCAATGTGCCCTCAGGTTACATTTCCAGAGTTATAACTGAATTGGAACTGGCATTAAGGATTCAACATAAGGGTTTATTTTGAGCTGCAGTAGGAGTCTTACAGCAAACTTAATATCCATGTTATTTTTAAATGTGGAGATCTTGGACCATAGGATTTTATCTGAAGTGCTTTAATGTCTGATTCCCACTGACATCGGCGGGGGTTAAGCATCTAATTAATGCTGAAGCCTAAGTTAATTTTGAAATTGGAATCAGGACATTTCACAAATTTCTTATGACGGATTTAACATGACTCAAATCCTATTGAGTTATGTGTTGCCTTTGCACCTTGTTGTACCACGGATCAACAAACAAAAGTGAAAAGTTTTGCCCCTAGGGTGAAATGTTGGCAAGTACAGTCAGCACAAGAGAGAATTGTATTAAGAAACAGCTCTCTGTGCTCCTGTGCAGCATTCTTTTCCTTTTGTGTGACTATGTGCCTCTGCTGAAAAGCAGTTCTGGTGAGCCTTATTTTTCTTCATAGAAGGAATCACAAGTGTTTTCTATTTACTTACAATGCATTAAACCTTTGGTCCACTTTCCTTCTTCCCTCTCTCCTTCACTGTCTTCTGTCTCAAACATTTAGCTTAGGTGGCTTTCTAGGGCTTTGATGCTTTTAACTGAGGAAACAACCTTGCATTGCTTGGCAGGCTGACCTATTTCACAATCAGAGACAATTACGCCCACCACAGAGCAGCCCTTAATTCGCAGCCAGGGACTGTAGAAGAACTTTCCAGTGCACAACGATCCCCTGATGCCCTGGAAGGCAAGGAGCTGTTCCCTTCTGTGCAAAGACGATGGCCTTGGGAAAGGCAACATGGCTACACTCCTCCAAAGCTCATCAGCTGAATCAGTAGTCCTTTAGAACTGTTACCAGCAAAGGCAAATGATAGCCACCTTCAAGCTGCTTTAATTTATACCAGGTAAACACGTTGGCAAAGTCGCTTATTTCACCCTTCTGCTCTGAGGGCCAAGGACCTACATTTCCTATGATAAGTATGTGTGATTATGTAAGTGTTTGTCTTCAAAAGTGCAAAAGGCACTTTCACTAATTTCATCCCAGGAAAGCAAAAATGAGCAAATTAATTATATTAACAACTTATTTAATTAATTAGCATTTTAGCCAAGATATGTGGCATTTGCCTTTTGAGATGTAAAGGCAACGTGTGCTGTGGATGCCTGCTACATGCAGCTCACTGGATTGGCATCCCATTTTTCCTGTTCTGTTATCATGCCTGCCTTATAAAGTCATTTATTATACAAATTGGCTACTTCAATTCCTTTTTCTGGATGGTGTTTGCATTTTTAAAATACAGTGTGCTTATTAGTCAGTTTTCTTTAGCTGTCACTCAAAGTTACTGCATGACTTGATTCCCTGTTGGTTAAAAAAAAAATTAACAGAAAAGCTACCAGTCAAGTTTACCAAGCAGTCCAACAATAGAGAAACTGCAAGCCCAGAATATTCTTCCGTTTCTGTAATTATACACTGTGAAGAATAAGAATTGTATGATAGCCTGGCATTCCTTATGTGAGCTTAAGTGCTTACATTATCGACTTCTATTTTGAGGACATTATTACCATGCAGTAATAATTCAGTTCAGGTTGCTGATACCTAATACACATTAGCTTTTGTAGAGCTGGAGAAATTTGTTAATATTCTACTTGGAAATATGCCAATAAACCTGCTACTTGTTTTCTAAAGATACAAAAGAAGTTTTTAAAGACAAGTGACAAATCCTTACCTTCATTCATCCTGAATATTTCAGAAAATATGGATTTGATCCAATTGCTATTTAAACAGCAGAGTATGCCAACAAGTCCTGAAGTTCCAGAGGTGACTGTGTTGGAATCACAGAATCACAGAATATGCCAGGTTGGAAGGCACCCACAAGGATCATTGAGTCCAACTCCTGGGCCTGCAAAGGACCATCCCCAAGAGTCACACAACATGCCCAAGTGTATTGTCCAAACTCTTTTGAATTCCGTCAAGCTTGGTGCTTTCCTGGGCAGCCTGTTCCAGTGCCCAACCACCCTTTAAGTGAAGAACCTTTTCCTAATATCCAATCTGTATTTCCGTGACACAACTTCAGGCTGTTCCCTTGGGTCCTGTCACTGGTCACCACAGAGAAGACATCAGTGCCTGCCCCCCCTTTCCCCTCACAAGGAAATTGTATAGTGTAATGAGGTCTCCCCTCAGCCTCCTCTTCTCCAGTCTGAACAGACCAAGTGACTTCAGCTGCTCTTCATATGGCTTCCCCTCAAGGCCCTTCACTATCTTCATTGCCCTCCTTTGGACAGTCTCTAACAGGTCTACATCTTTCTGATATTGTGGCTCCCAAAACTGCACACAATATTCAAGGTGAGGCCATCCCAGTGCAGAGCAGAGTGGGACAATCCCCTCCCTCAACTGGCTGGCGATGCTTTGCCTGATGCCCTCCAGGACACAGTTGGCCCTAATGCTTGCAAGGGCGCTGCTGACTCATATCCAGCTTGCCATCAACCAGGACCCCCAGGTCCCTTTCCATGGCACTGCTTTCCAGTATCTCATTCCCCAGTCTGTATGAAAATCCAGGGTTGCCCCATTCCAGGTGCAGGCCAGAAATAATAAATTCAAGTCACAATTGAATAATTGTGCTAAGCTTATCAGAGAAGATATTTTTAAAAGGCCCATAAGGATATAGTGAACCCAATTCTGCTAATGACCCATAGAATTTATGCTCATAAATACCTGGTCCTCAAGTCTCCTTCAGATGAGGAAAACTACTGAAATTTTACACCTCTGTAAAACCAATCTAAGAAGAATTAGTTCACCTAACAGTTACTGCCAGTGAATTAGCATGAAACCCATTAGAAGTTTGTTTGCACAAATGTGAAGTCTTGAACAAATCTGTCACCACTGTGACAATGTTATGAATGGCATCTAAGGTTGGAAAAGCTCCAGCAAAATGTCTCTCATGCTCACCCAAAGGCAGGCATTCTCAGCATACTTGAAAGATAGTGGTTAAACATTGTTTTGGGTGAGCACAGGCACAGAACTTCACCCGCACTTGCAAGACGATAAATTAAGCACTTCTTGATCAAGGATATAGAAAGCTGCTAGGTTGGTAAGATAGTTTTATTTATATAGCTTTTGAGAAATGGAAATTGTGATAATCCTGAATTGTAACTGCAGTAGCCGAGTACTTGTACAAATGAAATCCCTGTCGCTGCCTGAAAGTGTTGAAGGCTCATTTGAAAACATTCTCTCCTTGATGCTTTGACCTATTTTCAAAGCCCAGTTGCTTTTGATAGATTGAGCAGTACTCACCTGGCTTCCAAAATATATAAGCTGTTTTTTATCTTTTTAGTAAGGTTGAGGATTGTTGAGGAAACAAATTTCCAAAGATCCAACTCAGTGCTGATAAGCTAGCTTGCAGTACAGGCATGGACTGTGATGCTGGCTCATGGACAGTGGTGCTCAAGTCCACTGATAAGCACAGCACCAATGCAGACAGCTAATTCGTTGTTGGAAAGTTTAGCCAAGGAGTCTGCTGCAAAGTGGTACTGAGGTGCCATTGAAGGCATGTTCTTTGTGGCTAGGATAATAGACTCTGCTTTAAAACTCCTGGGTTCCTCCTCTTGAAAAGGCTTTGTACATTGATATTTGAGGCAAATCATTCAGTTCCTTTTTCCCTGGTTCATGCAGTAGGTAAATGGATGTCATACTGACATTCTTCGTGAGCTATTTTAAGGATAATGTAATGACTACAGAGAATACTAAAATATTTTGAGAAAAGATATTAGATCTGCAAAGTATTGTTAAATGTCCCATTCATATAAAACACACATTCTGGGAGCTAATATGTTGCTCAGCTTGAAGAGCTTAGAGGAATACAATGGAGCTATAAGAGGAAGTTTTGTCACCTCTTCAGCATGGATAAAGGAGAAGGAGTCTTATACTGGGGACAGAAATAATGTGTTTTACTAACTGAATATTGTCAGACAGCGGTTTTTGTACACACATCACTCGCATTTCCCATAAGCTTCTAAGATATGCAGTTTATGAACTCTTTGCACTGAGAATAATCTGTGTTGAGATCATGCCTATGACTTTATCTATTTTAATATTAAATTATGAATTTATGGATCTGGATACTCTGTGAATAGTATTAATTATTTTAACGCAGACAGAAATAAAATGTGACAGCAAATAATTAGAATTCCTACCTTCTATGGAACTTTATCTGATTACTTGACTATTGTATTCAGATTCTTCTCACGTCATTATGAGAAAGAGAGGTAATAAAAATGTATAGAGACACAGGGCAGGGATTATTCTGATAACATAATTCAGCAAATAGGAGAGCTAGTCAGAACAGAAGAAAGTGAATTGAAATGCCCTGGGTAACGAAGGCTTCTTTGGAAAAAGCAGGAAGAAGTGAATACCCTTGCTAACTTGACAGTTACACAAGCAGACCTTTGTCCTCAATATGACATCTCATATTAAAATATGAAGCAGGTAACAAAAGTAAAACTTTCCTTAAAATTAAGGAGAATTTTAGTTTCTTATGGATTTCATTGCTGTAGCAGGAGCTTTAAAAAAAAAAAAAAAAAAAAAAAAACCCACAGAATTATTTAACAGGATTTTGAAAAGATCTGGCTATTTGAGGAAAGCAGATGAGATGGTCTGGGGGGAAAGCCTGAAGAACAACAAACAGGTATGACCTGCGTGTGACTACATATAGGCTGGAAACCAGAGCAATGAGTTGGTGGGACAAGATGCTGCCACCGAGAGAAGAGAGCATGACATTAGCTGTCTGGTTTTACAGAGGACCACAACACATTCCTGAACCAGGCAGCTATGATCTCAATGCTCCTGTCATCAAGGGGTCGTATCCAAAAACAGAGGCCTGGGCGGCTTGTCCCATTGCTGGGATGAGCATGGGGATCGTGGAGACACCAGATGAGGTGGGCATGGGGAGGGAGGAGGAGGGCTAAGGATCTGGAGCACCTCTACAGAAAATAAGTATAGGAACTGGGAAACCTATGGAAAAGCAAGAAATATGAGGAGCGTTGAGAAAAGAGTAGTTTGAAAACCTTGCAGATGAAGTGACAAGGAAGGTGCCTCTGGCAAATTTGGGAAGGAGGTGATGCTGAATCCTTTTAGGGTCAGAAGCAGTGGAAGGAAAATATGCAGAACTGAAATGGACAAAATGTTTAAGCTGTAGCTTATGGTTATTTTGGTAGAGGAAAGGAAGCACTGAGTATCTGACCAAGCATAAATTGAATCACAGTCTTGCCCCTCGATAAACATTACTTTTCAAGAACAGAATAAGGAAAATATCTATATAACTTCATATTCATATACTGTTCTGATCATAATCAAGACAAAATCTCTCTGTCTCCTGCCTACCAAATCAGGTTAAGATTTAAAAAAAAATAAATTAATAACTTAATATTCTAGGTTATTGCAAGAGTGTTGCATTTATTCTTAAACTAGTATCAATGCCTATAATACACTGTTCCAAAGTGGTCAGTAATAGCAATAGAAAAATGTTAAATTCAGTAGGGTATAACCAGACCATGAAGCACTAAGAGTTCAAACTAAATACTAGTAGTTCAAAATATAACTCATTTTGGTATCCTGACATTAAAACTTGTAGAAACATAGAGACAACTTACATCCATCCTGAATGGAGTTCTGATTAATGTGAAATATGTCTTCCCACCGGTGCCTGAGTGTTTGGGGAAAGTCATTTTGCATTTGCTCTGGTAAGAACTGCAATTATTAAAAAAAAAAAAATTTGCCTATTTATTTCATCTCTCTGTGGAAGACTATGTACTCAAATAGATCATGGTACTTTTTTTTCTGTAACTGGGAATCTGAACTCTTTGAAGCATATTTTCATATTACCTTTCAAATCTTGAAATATGATATAAGTTTGTCATGGTGTTGGTTTTGATTCTTTGTTTGACAGTGTATTTGTGGCATGGCTCAGAGGGCTTTCTATGAACTTTTTTTTCTAAAGAGTAGCTATGTTTATAAATGACTGAGAGGAATGAGTTATCTCAATGTAGTAGTAGCAGAGATAAGCTTTTTTCCTGCAGTCTGCATAAAGAGTTGTTTACAGGCACACATCCAAACAACTACCATCATGGCTGGGCTTCGCGAACGAAGATTTGGGAAGGCTTTATCCACACTTGTTACAGGCACGTTGGTGACTTATGAGGCCAATACGTGACAGACATATCCAGTTGCAAAAGGCACAACAGAAAGACTCCTTAGATGGTGTATTCCGCAAGACACGGTTCTTCCTGCGTTGCCTTTTCTCCTCGAGAGTGATCCTGCGTGTGTTCTCAAAGGCTTCCGCAGCGTTATAGATGCTGTGTCTCCAGGCCTCCCGATTTGAGGCCAGAGTGGACCAATTATGGTGATCAATATGGCCAAGGCTGAGATGTTGTTTCAGGGAGTCCTTGAATCTTTTCTTCGGGGCTCCTCTCTTGCGGCAGCCAGTGGCAAGTTCACCATAGAGCAAGATCTTAGGGAGGCGGTGGTCCTTCATCCTGGAGACGTGCCCTGCCCATCGCAGCTGTGTTCTCATCAGCATGGCCTCTACACTTGTGACTGCTGCTTGCTCAAGAACAGATGTATTGGTCACATAATCTGACCAGTGGATGTTTAAGATTGTACGGAGGCAGCGCTGATGGAAGCGTTCTAGGAGACGCAGGTGGTGGCGGTAGATGACCCATGATTCGGAACCATACAAGAGAGTAGACAACACTATGGCTTTGTAAACACTGATCTTTGTGCTTTTCTTCAAGTTAGTCAGCCTAAAGAAGACAGAAGTTCTCCATCAACCTGCACCTCAGGAAGTCTTCCATCATCCCCATATCACCATTGGCGAATCAGAGCTCAAATCAGTCCAGCAGTTTAATTACCTAGGTAGCCTCATCTCCTCGGATGGTAAGATTGACGGGGAGATAGACAACAGGTTGGCAAAGGCATACAGTGCTTTCGGAAAACTCCACAAAAGAGTATGGCGTAATAAACACTTGAAGAAACAACTACCAAAGCTGAAGGGAAATAACATAACCTTCCCCCAGTCATGGGCACACACACTATCCCATTTCCTCTCCAAATCAGGATTAATAAGGTGGACCAAAGTAGAGGCATTTTGCTCATCTAGTATATTCACCAGTAGGTTTAAAGCTACTGCTTCTGGGCTTTTATCAGTTGTTGAGAAAAGACTGGATCTTTATTTCGAATTTTTTAGTTAGGTTACTGTTGTAGATTGAATACTTGTTATTCTGTTTGTTAAAATGTTCCAGTGATGTTAATTGATAACTTCTTGATCATCTTCAGTGTCAGAAAAATACCTTGCTAATATGCTGTCATACCATATTAAAAAAACAATAAATCAAATAAATATTAGGTATGCGGCTGACTGACACTTCCCCCTTGTGTCTGCAGAGAATCTAATTTAGAGACATACTACTATAACACTAAGATTCATTTATTTTCTCTTTGAAGTACACACTCAGTAACCTCTAAAATATAATCTGAGTCTTCGAGTTCCATTTGTAGAACCCTCTTTATGTTCTATGTCCAGCCTTAGCTATATCATCTCCAGTTTGGAGGACCCAGTTGTGGATGTCTATAAACACAGAAACATTAATTTTTAACAAAATATTGGAGAAGCAGATGAGTCCTAGAAATGCAGAGTACCTATTAATATAGGTTCTTCAAGCAGTAAAAATAATGAAGCCTCATTTCCTGCCCTTAATCATTGCCCTGAAAATATATCCAATTTTTTATCAGATCCCCTGAGTTGCAACAATATATTGTTCACTCACTGCCTTATTCCAAGTTCTCTCTCATGACTTTGGGTTTGGATGGCTAAGAGGCAGTATCTGCTGGGCTTACCTCAAAGTTACATCTATGTGGATTTGCCAGCTGCCAGAAACATATTTATTCACTTACTAATTGGTCCCTAGCTGTTGCAATAAAAATGCCTGAAGGCATAAAAATGCCTAAAATTCAGGCATAAAAATGAAATGCTTGAAGTCTGTTTTACTTTAAGTGGGAACATTTCTTTGGGCCCTCCTCTAGCTGCTGTTTTCCCTGAACTTCACAGAATTTAGTATCTTTCAGACATCTGTTTCTTTGTCAAATTCTGTTGAAATCAGTTAGTCATTCTTAACAATGACCATGGAGCAGACTGATGTGTAGATGCATAAAAAAAAAATCTAAAAATTATAAAAGGAAAGATGCACATAACTAAAAAGAAGTATAGATTAGCCTGACTCTAATTCAGTATAAAATAATAGAAATGTCAACTGTGTACTCAGGTAACAAAGAATTAGAAGCTAGATAGTAGAATTCTGCAAACTTTTTATTTTTTTTACTCAGGTATTGTTACTCAGACCTGTTATAATTCATTGACAAGCTTACAAGTTAGAATGATGACAGCAACTATAATGAATAATGTAAAAATATTTTTTTTAAAGTTCATGGGACTTAAATCACATGAGATCTTGAAGTAGGAACGGGTAGAGCTCATATAAAGTGGGCTAAAATCTGTCATCTAGATTTATACTAAAATTAAGAAAGAAAGAGTGAGGAAGTGACTAGTAGCACCTATTAAATACCTGTCCTTTCTCTCATCTTGTTTGGTAGCCTTATGGATGACAATGCGTATTATTTGCTGGCTGAGTTTCCAGTGACTGGTTAAGTTTTTCCAGGCTTTTGCACACAGATGTGAGCGTAGTTAATATTCTTTAGTATAACTACCATCGCAGATTAATCTGAATAATTTGGTCAAAATTATCACAACCAACTAATTATGTTTTAATACAGAAAAGTGTATTTGACAATCATAAACACAGATTAGATTTATAGGCTGGGAAAATCTCTGTCTTAAAAATCAGTAATTCAAAAGATGGCATAGCAGCCAGCAGATAGAAGAGTTTTTCTTTGTGAGATCCCAGTGTCAAGCTGTGGCTTTGAACCTTATATTGATCCACAGATGAAGAGGAAGAAAAATACACAGTAGACACGTTGAAGTGATCATGCCACTGTGAACACCAATAAGACCACTGTTAAAAGCCTGTGCCCTGTTCTGTGTCTCACACTTCCTGGAGGATGGAGCTACTGAAGGAAATTCAAAGTTGAGGAATAAAATGGTCCCAGGGGCCATCAATCAACCATTGATACATAAGTCTTTTAGGAACTGATGAGCCCAGAATATTGGGAAAAGGTTGAAAAAGTAACTCAATCACTCTCTCTGGGTACTTATACATTAAAAAAAATATTTAATGACAGGAGCTGAGGGAACTTTTCAGTCTTCTAGACAAGCAGCAGAAATGGAAATTAGATTAATTTAAACTTGCAACAAGGTGTAAGTTTTTGGCACAAGCCACAGATAAATATTGGAAAAGCTTTTCAGAGGAAATGTTGAGTCATTATTTTGCTCAGTGTCTTAAAATTATGCCAGTTTATCTGTCTGCATGTAGTATACAACAGTAAATATACCGTATATAAAAAAATGTACACAGACATGTAATATTTACCCATGTATATTGTGTGGATATATTCTAACTATATCAGAAATATGTAGAGATATAGCTGTAGAGCTTTGTTACTGGTAAAGAATAGCTTTGTAACTAATATTGAAAACAAAGACATAAATATGAAATCTAAAAAAATCCAAAGCTGGGCATGAGCTGGAAGCTGAATTAATCTCCAGAATACACTTCAATTCAGTTTGTTAGACTTTGCTTAAAGTTACATTGTCTGCACAGTAGGTGAAACCATGAATTTTCTGTTGGGATGAAGGAGAAGAGGTTAGTGATCACTTTTCCACTAACAGAAAAATAAGTCTATTTAATGAATTATTGTGAAAATACAGTTGAACTTTTTCAAAGTGAAAAAAACATGGCAAAGAGTGAAGACTATAATATTTCAGTTTGATCCAAAGGAAACTTCTACAGCATCATGTACCAGGCAGAGCTAAAAGCTCCAGTTTTCCCTTTGCTAAGAGGGATTGCACAAATACTAAATTGATTTCCTTTTCAGAGTGATGATAATTGCTTTTTATCCCAGAGCCCCATAGCAGACATTATCCTCAACATCTCTTCATAGATGAAAAGCTTAGAGAAGCTTAAAAGGCAAACACAAAAAATGCTACATATATAAAATATTTCTTAGACAAATTGTATCAAATAAGGTACTAACTTCAGACTGACTTTAATGTGCAAGTGGGAGAAATATCAGTTGCTTAATGAGGGCTGAAATTTATCCCCTTTCAGAAAGCCAATATGAACCTATAAACCACTGAAAGCCAATCCTAAAATTATGATTTAAGGAGATTTAAGGGGAATGATAGCCCCATGCTATCTTTTTTCATGGAGTCAGTATTTTGTTGTCGGTGACCTGGTCCCATCCCATTGATTTGTAATAAAACTTAGCATAAGGTATTTGGGATATTTTTCATGCCAAAATTCATCTTGGCTTCTAGTCTTCTCTGTGTTGGCTGCTGGCCACTGCTAGTGCAATATCTTAAAAAAACAAACAAACAAAAAAAAAATAAATAAAAATCTCAAGATCTCTGTGTATTTGAAGTACTGATTTAGCCCTTCCTCTTCCAAATCCTCAGCAAACATTTCCAGAGGCAGTGTGATACTGCTATTTGTATTCTATAATACTCACTATCTCTTGAAAAAAATACTTAGAAGAGAGAGTCTGAATTTGCCAGATACTATTTCAGATATGTTCCACCATATTGCAGGCAGTATGATCATTTCAAGCTCTTTTGCTTGTGGGATGCTGGTGGAAAACACGTCAGAAGACTTGGTTAATTGTAAAAATATATATCTTTCACAAGCTCATTGCAGGCTTAGGAAAATTTTCTTCAGCTATTTAAAATTTGTTTTAAAGTTGTCTTGTCCATGTTGTTGACATTTCTATGGAAATTCAAACATTCTGTTCTCTTCCAACATTTAGTCTTTAGATAACTGAATATATAAATGTTGTATTAATTTAAAAATATCTGCTTGGACATACCACTAGTCATCAAGTCTTCTTTGTAGATTATACCCTGGTCTCTATAGTGTCATTGCATCTTGAGAAGGGAAGGAGTTATCCTCCCCCAGAAAGGAAAAAAAGAAAGAAAGAGAGAAACAAACAGAAAGAGACAGAAAGAAAGAGAAAGAAAGAGAAAAAGAGAGAGAGAGAGAAAGAAAGAAAGAGAGAAAGAGAAAGAAAGAAAGAGAAAGAAAGACGTTTCTAAGGATGCCCTGACATTATACTCTTTCAAGGGTACTGAGGGCTTCTAAGTGTAAAACTGATGTCCTGGAAACCTTTAATTTTAAAATTCTGATGAAATATTATGATGAATTTGTTTGAACCCTACAGAAATTCAGCCAAATCAGTGACTGAAAACCAAAGGTGGATAAAGTCAGACTGAAAAAAATGTGCATTTTTAAAGTCAAGGTAAATATCCTTTGGAAGGATGTTTTCTCCCTTGTTTTAAACTTTTGAATTCTTAATCACTTGATTGAACACAAAGGATTCACTCAGTGTTCATAAGGCTTGTATTGCATTCACACTGATTGCAACTGTGCTATCTCACTTAAAATATATTTCCATATCTATGAAACACATTACGGAACTATGAATTTTTTTCCTTGTTTCACTATAAAAAAAATGGTAAATTTGTTGTGACTAGGTTACACTAAAAAAAATGTTGATATGTACTTCCTTTTTCAGAATTTGTACTATTCTCTACAGGCATAGAAAAATTGTATGTGTAGTAAATTTCTAATTCTCCTGGGTACATTCTCCTCCCTCATCCTCTCATTAAATCTCAGGAAATAATGTGACAGCTTTTATATTCACCGACAACCGGTTTTTGAGGCAGGCAGTGCTGCCTTGTAGGGTGCTGGCAGGTGGCAAAACACCCTTCAGAGGAAGGAGGGTTTACATAAGTTTGAGGTGTATTCCATGTATCCCTGTGCAAGGAAAAAAACCTTTTTCTTGAGTGGTCCTGGAATGAGAAGGTACAATCTGGCCCCTCAAGCAATGACCACATGCGTGGTTTGTGCATGCAAAAATATATTGGCATGAGGTGATTAGATGTGACCTTGGATTGCACTCAGACACCCACCCAACTTCTCGTTTACTCCCCTTACTCAACAGGGAAGAGTGAGAAAACAGGATAAAAATCCTTGTGGGTTGCAGTAAAGGGAGATCCCTTAGCAGTTAACATCACAGGCAAAACAGACTCAACTTGTGGAAAACTTATTTAATATATTGCCAGTGAAAACAGATATGGATAGTGAGAAACAGGGGTACAAAATAAAACAAGTTTTTCCCCCTATATCCCACTTTTACCAACATCAGTTTCACTCCTTCATCCCTGACCCTTCTGCCTCCCCATCCCATGTGGCACAGGGTGATGGGCAATGGGGCATTGCAATCAGTCAGTAACAGTTTATCTCTCCTGCTCCTTTCTCCTCACACTTTTCCTCTGCTCCAGCATGATCCCTCCTACAAGATATAGTTCCTTCAAGACAAACCTGCTCCAGTGTGGGCTCTCCAGGGGCCACAGTTTCCGTACCCATGTGCTGAAGGGTGTATATCTTCTCCCTCATGGTCCTTCACAAGTAATGGGAAATTACCTCCCCCACCATGGTTCTCTCCCACAGGGGCTTGGAGCACATCCTCCCTTTCCTTATTCTCTCACCCTAATGTTTATATTGCTGTTCTCATGTCCTTCTTTCCCCTCTCCTCTGTCTACCAGGATTTTTTGCTCTTCCTTAAATACTTTTTCCAGAGGTGCTACCATCTTGGCTGATGGTCTCGGCTGTGTCTTGTGGGGTCTCACTTTGGAGCTGGCTGGAAACTGGTTGGAACCATCTGTGTCTGGTATGATGCAGGTCCCCGGCCTCTCCTCATGAGGCCACCCCTCTGTCCCCATGCCAGTACTTGAGCATAGACACCCAGTACATTAGAAAACAGTTTTATGGAGAATTGATTAGGAAACCAATACTATTTCTAGCACCACCATGTTTTTACTTCAACAGATTTATTTCCAAATTTTGTACCATTTCAGTTCTAGTTTTGTATTGTTGCTTTGAGAGTTTTTATTCTGAAGTTTTAATTTCTTACCATATTTTGATGTGTGGGTTGAGCCCACACCTGCAGCAGCCCCAAGACAGCCACTAGGGTCTGGCAGGCCCCTGCCCTGCGAGCTGGGAGGGATAGCATACAAACCTTTGGACAGGTGATACAATGACTTTATGAAAGAAACAAATGTTAATACTAATTTTCTCCCTATTCATGCTTAAACACTCTTCTAGGCTAAGTACAGTGTATTTTTTTTAAAAAAAAGTTGCATATTCCTAAAAAAAAAAATTGTTTTAGTAGAAGACTAAAACCGTCTAAATGGCATTTACTGTGTACATCTTTTGTGGTTTTTTTCACTTGATTATTTTTCCAAAGCATTTCCAATAAAACAATTCCAGTTGATCTTATTAGTGGCCATGAAATGGAAATCTGTGTGCCTAGCTCCTACAAATCACTCAAATATACCAGGATAAAATTTGTTCAGAAGCTGCCTAAGCAAAGCTCAACAGAAGAGTATAGGCAGAATCACAAAAATGTGGATCAACAAAAAGGCATTTCCCCAAAACTTATGTTTTAACAGGATTTTTACAGGTATAAAATATAGTATAATATAGTAAACTATATATTTTTCTCTTTCTCCTGTTGGGTGGCAGGGAGAAGTGCTACTGCAGCGGGTACTGACTTCATGGAAGGTGTCCATATATGCAGTACATTGGACAGAGCAGTGCAGGTGGAGCCTTCTCCCATAGATGGTGCCCTATATTTAGCTTAGCATTATGTTGTCATGATGTTTCTTCTCAAGAGCTAATGGCAGGGGTTTTGTTCTGCTTGGGGTTCCTGCATTCTCCAGATAATCCCTTGATTTCTGTAAGCTACTTGCAGCAACCTCAAGGCATTGAAACCCTAAGAAGAAATGTAGAAATCATGGAAATGAGCCTGGAGTCATTGGGTATGTTTGTGCTGCACATACTTCACTGGAATTGAAGTTACCAAATTGCCTAACAGACGAGTCTAGCTGTGAAAGTACAGAAGTCTAAGTTTGGATTCCTAACAGGCAAAATGATTTCATGGTTCTTGTTGTTCCTGCATGGCAAGTTGACTCTCTTTATCTGTGTTGATTTGATTCATAGTTTGTAAGAGAACTCCTGAAATACACCAAAGTTTGGGTAAAAGAATTAGTTTGGAACTAGGGGCAAGGCAAAGGGGAACTGTTCTTGATGTTATCTTGAAATAAAATTATGACTATCATTCATGTATTTAAAGCTATGACCAGGATTGCTGCTCTGCAGAAGTTTCTCAACATTATGTCTAACAGATTTGCTAAGGTAATATTACCTTGAGTGCAGCAAGAGATAAATCATTAGGCAGGTGTCTTGTAAAGACCCTAAGAATCTGCACAAGATACATGCAGTAAGCCAAACTCTTGTCAGTTGGCCTGTGTTGTCTATGCAGAATCCAAACCACTGCTGGTAAAAAAAATAGGAGTAGGTAAAATAAGTAAGGTTGAAAGTAACATTAATATATAGAATGTTCCTAGAGTTCTGAGGCAATGGTAAATTGTTGTCATGAGCCAAATGAAAGAAACAGCTGGAAGCTGTCTCACCAGAACTATCTACAGAAAGCAGCTGGAAGGAATCATGGGATTCCTATATATGCTAGGATGTTCTATGATAACTACATAACACATAGGAGAAGTAATATCAGGCATAATACTGACTTGAATTTCAACAAGGAAGAGTTCCTGTCACCCCTTATGCTGTTACCCTGCCTCAGTATACTGTGGGAGAAAGCTGAGCTGAATGTTGGCAAGCTGATGAAACCGTCTATGCTGCCCTGAAAATCCCTGTCTGTGAATGCAGCCTGTGGCAAAAACTGGAAATGTGAACTACTGGAGACTCATCCTCAGACACTGACAGTCCCATGTTTGTGGGTAGCAAACAGTCTGATTGTAAAACTAGAGAAACGGAATGTTACAGTAGGGTGGCATTTCTATCGATACAGAATCAGATCTAGTGGCACTTAAAAAAGAAGAACAAAGTCCTTTTCTGACCTCAGGCAGCTTATTTCAGTTGAACAGAATGCTTTTGATCTTGATTTAGGACAACTAATATATGACAAACTTGCTGACATGGGAAAGTAATAGGATTATCTTGGCAACAAGCTTATGAGGAAATAACCTAGGTGAGGGGGAGAGTTTATATTGTTATCCCTTTAGACAATAGGAAAGCATAAAAAAGGAAAGATTCATCTTTAGGTTTCATCTCACAGTATTGGTCAGGGAGTGAAACTCCCTGGACATTATGGTCCCTGATGTCATCAAAAGCTGCCCTTAAAGCATGCCAAGCGTCCTGTGTACTAAACCATGTATGGAAGCACAGTATGTACACCATGCCATACATTGCTGTACTGTGTATGGGAATAAAAGAATTAGTGCAGAAACCCATAGACAATTGTCAAGCTGCCTGCAAGCCTGCCTCCATGTGAATCTCTAGCAGAGCAACATAGCAAAAGTTGTCTAAATACAGCAAGACATTTTCTGAAGCTGGAGGGATGCAGTCATGATATGCTATTTCCTACAGGACTAAGATTCAAATATTAGAGAACCTTGGCTTTTGTTCAGAGAAGCACCTGGAAGCTTGGATGCATCTATCAGCACCTCTCCAGCTGAGTAGGAAACTCGTAAAATAGGCTTTCTTAAAATAATGTTTCATAGTCTCAGATCCCAGAAAACGTTATCATGCCCAGATGTCCTTCTGCATTTGGTATTCCTGCTTTTAGATAAGTTTACTCCAAGACACGGTGAGATGAGCACAAGTTTAAAAGGAAGGATGAAGCAGAGACAGACACAGTTGGCAGTAGTTTGATTTCTGAAATCAGGTTGAATGTTAAGGAGCATTTTCTGTGATCAGTTCATCCATTTATAAGCTTTCCAGCTGACTCGAGCTGTTCTGTATTTATGCTATATAGGATTTATGGACTGATGTGATTAGAAAAAAGTGATTTATGGACTTGAATATACCTTTACTATCTCAAGTACAAATTAGGAGTAAAATAAAATTACTGTGAGAATGAGACCTGTATTTTTTTCAGCTCTGCTCCAGTCTAAAGATTATATTGTGGGATAGCATGCAAAGGTAGAGGTGTTAGCAAGATACAACTAAGTTGTGAATTGCCATGCAGAGATGTAATATAGAAAACCCTTATGTGTTGTGAGCAATTCTGTTTAGTTTGCCCTTGAACAAAATATTTCACTCAGATTTCTCACAAATACTGTTGAGAAGAATTTCATTGGCTCTCCTGTAGTTATTTGGACTTGCTTGCTTCCCTGAAATCTTACATTTATGAATGTATTCATCTCTGTATACATTCTCTTTTCCCTCACATATATTTGCTTTCATTTGTGAAAGTCACGTTAGTGGGTTTTTTATCTTGTCTCTAAGGAGGTGTAGCTCATTGCAGTGTATTAAATTTTAGATTTAAATTATCAATACAGATATGCCACACTCTATAAAATGCAAACACATCTTGGAGAAATTAATAATTTCCAGGGGAAAAATTAAACTTATAATTCAGTCAAGGCAGTTCTATTCTTTTTTTATCAGACAGATAGTGTACCATCTTAAGAATATCTGAAACTCATCTGTAATAAAAAGTTGTCATTCCTTTATACAAATAACATAATTAAATAATACAAACCCTTAACAGAAAAAAAAGAGGTTAAACTGTATTTTTCACTCAAAACAGATTATAATTAGTTCCTAGCAGAAAGTTACCTTGATACAATCTATTATTTTCTCACTATTGTGACTGTTGTTGATGGGCTAAGCTGCAAAGTGGGTACATACAATCCCACTCCCATTCATTGCTATTTAGAGTATGTCAGGTGTCCATTT
Organism: Chiroxiphia lanceolata; assembly: GCF_009829145.1. NCBI lineage: Eukaryota > Metazoa > Chordata > Aves > Passeriformes > Pipridae > Chiroxiphia > Chiroxiphia lanceolata. The sequence continues at coordinate 40,270,462 of NC_045637.1, read as the reverse complement.
TAGAAACAGACAAAAGCATCATTTGTCTGATGCAAATTGTGAAGTGATGCTTTACCTATGCAAAGCCTGTATTTCTTTTCTTTTGCAGACAGAACTTTAGAGACCAAATCACATACTGGGGAAAAATATTTGAAGGTTCAGCTTCAGAAAAGAAAGAAACAGGAACATGTTTCATGCTTCCTAAGGCCATTTTAGAGAATTTTCCTGTTCTTTCAACAGTCTGTAATGGAAGAACATACAATTGCTTGTGTATATATTCACTGGGAATGGCTATTTAATCTTAATTTCTGAGATCAAGACCCTAAATACAAGACTGTCATAATACAAGACTGTCAAATACACCATAAAGCTGCTGCAGCACCCAAAAAGTGTACATAAGCTGCAGCTGAGCAAGCAGCAAAGCTGGTTCTTGTTCCTCATGAATGGTGGCTCCACAGATCACATCCAATTTCTGTTCATTTCTGGGTGGCAAATAAGCCTTCCTGACTGCAGAAGTTAAACCACCTGCATCGTTAAAGTTTTGTTTTGACAGTAATAGGAATTTATTTTAGTTCCTTTTTTGAAGTAGGGATAAAGCGGTTTATCCAAATACATACTCAGCAACTGCATCAATAGGTTCTAATTAATGAATTGTCCATTCAGTGCTACAATAATTCACTTTATCTCTGACCACTCTCAGTGAATTATTTATATAGTGACATTTATTAGCAAACTGCCATTTGCATCACTTTTACATTATTGTTTTCATTATTAATTTACTTTTACTAATTCTTTAGTGCTTAGTCTCATCAATAAAGAGAAACAGATGGAGCCTATGAAGTGCTTAACCTTATCTTAATTCTATATCCCTAACACCATTGCCTATAGTACAAGAGTAGATACGTAATATATTAACTGACAGTTCTTTCCTTTTGTACATTCCCTTGTCTCCTTTCTCTCCTGTTTGCCAATATCCCTGAGTTTGTTCTGTAAAAGCAAAGGATGATTCCCTATTAATGACTATTTAAATAACAGAATTACATTACTATTGTACTTGCTTCTTTCTGTCCCAGACAATGACTATGAATTAATTAGCATTAGAACACTGGAAATTCCTATGAATTTAACATTATATTCTGTGTGCATTATTGAATGATTTTACACTTCCTAATGCAAAACTGATGATATCTCTACAAACCTCAGGGGGAGTGCGTGAGGTCATTAAAGTTAGATTTGCAAAGAAAACGTGGATTTCTTGCTCACATTATTTTTTCCTGTGCTGATAATGCTATTTTTGAGCTCTTGTTCAGAGTGGCTCATTTGTATTGAAAGATTCTTTTACCCTTTATCCTATTCATCTACCTTTCCAAACTTTTCATTTCATGAGGGAAACGAACTGTGTTTTTTCAATAATTAAAACATTCCTACAGGAAAACAAGAACTTACATTTTCAGATCGTAGTGTTGTCTTCAGAGATAACAAACACAGAAGGGCAGCCCAGTGTGAGAAAACACACATACAAGTCAGAAATGAAAATAGCAATTTACACCATGTCTTCTTCCTGTCTTCATTGCTGATAGCTTGTTTTCTCCGTGAAGGAGGATTCCAGCAGTAACGCTGGTGTTTTGTCATCCAGGCATCTACGTGGGGATTAAAATGATGAAGTTTTGTTAAAAATTCTCCCTGGAATCCTAAGTTTGCTCTACATTTCTGCTGATTGTTTGTTATTATTTTTGTTTTTAAAACAAAGATATTTTAAATTCATGGGAGCTCACAACATTATTAGCACCCTGCCGGTGACTGAGGGAGAAACACTGGCAAATGCAATCCCTCCTGAAAGCAATTAGTCTCTCTGTACTACTTACTGAGCAAAATCTTAATGTGTTAAATCAGGTGAATTGCTTAAATAGATTTTTTTCCATCAGAATCAGGTAGTATTTCCATAACCTACATTTTTCTGTTTCAAAATAACCTCTTTTTTTTTTCTGAAGTAAATAGCAATATGTATTTCAGCTTAAATTTACCATTCTGTATTAATAAAATTTCATAAAATTTATAATAGTTAAGTAATATATTCTTGAACAGGGAAGAAAAATCCTGGCTATACATCCAGAACCAAAGGTTGTTGGATTAAACAGCTTTTAACAGCAGACAAAAGAAATGTTTTCTTCATGTCAGTTTGATTTACTTCATAACTAGTTCAAAGTTAAGGAACTGCTTAGAAATAGAATAAGCTGAAGCATCATTATCTTTAAATGGTCTATGAATAAACTCTCAGTCTGGGATGCTGAGACTTATGAATTCATTCATTAGCTGTATGTAAAATTAGGCTTGGTAATAAACCAGTTTTAAGTATAAATTGTTTGATACATTTTTCCTCTGTATACAACATTTATTGCAATTTTATTTAAATAATAAATACACTTGAAAGGCTGGGATTTTGCATTTCAATTGCAAATTCCATTTCCATACAGAGCAGGTTGATATGAGTCATAAGTAAATAAAAATTAATCTTCTAGTAAAGAAGAATTATTATCATTTCTAACAGAATGCTGTGTAAGTATTAAGCATTTGAATAATTATGCTGAACTATACCACTTCTGAAATGGGAATGTAAGGTATGTTTCTGGTAGTGTATGGAAGTAACAGATTAGTTGAAAATTAGATTCAAACTAACATTTTTTTTTTAATTTACCTACAGGCAAGAGTCAAAGTCCCTTGAGGAGAAAAGAATAATACACATTCAAAATAAATTGGTCTTTTTAAAAAATAATTGTTTTACAATTTTTGTATTTTTGTATTTTTTTGTATTTTCACAGAACTAATGTTTGAAATCTTATGAGAAATAATTTCATATTCAATTCTTTAAATAATTTGAAGTTTTACCAAAATATTATAGTTTAGGGCATTGTAAGTAGGCAATTCTGTGATATATGAGAGATAGAATGACTATATTGCTATATTAATCATAAACCCCTACTTTAGGAGCATCTTTACTCAGAATTTTAATTCAGTAGACAATTCCAACATTTCTAAAATAAATTTAATTTCCAGCTGAAAGAAAATAAGTTTTGACATTTTATACTTATTAAAATTCTGTTTAAAATATCAAAATGGGCATTTTTTTCCCTTAGCAAGAGTAAAGCAGTCAGTTTACATTTTCATGTAACAAGAGTTACATAAATTTATTTTTAAAATGCAGATTTATGCTCACATTGTTATTGATTTATTTTACATGTATATGATGCTGACATTTTAATTAGAAAGACTTAGTTGCTTTATATTAGGTTTCCTTAATGATTTATCAAAATCAGAACATTCATATTCTTTCTTGAAAACAATAAGGACAGCAGGTCCCATTAAATCACAGAGCTGACAGAGACGCCCATCTCCAATTTGCTCAGAGTCGTGAATCAGTTAATTTGTTTCAAATGTGTAATTACTAGAGAAGGGGTTCAGAGTGTGGTTTGATGGCCACTCTTGTTTTTGTGTATCCAGCATTCTAAGGGCAATGAAATCTCAGATGTTGAGGTCCATTTCTCTGAGCTAAAGGAGAAGGAAGAGGTTTTATTATGTCAGTGATGTAGAACGTATTTAAAGCAGTAAGGATCTCACCGGTTTCAGCCAAGCACTGACATACTAATTATGCCTTAACTGCATCTCCTGTTTCCTCCTAGGTCTTACTGCTGCAGCATCTCTCGTATCCCTGGCCTGGGCTTTGGCTTCCTACCAAAAGGCCCTCCGTGACTCCCGTGATGACAAGAAACCCATCAGTTATATGGCTGTTATAATCCAGTTTTGCTGGCATTTCTTCACAATTGCAGCAAGGGTCATTACTTTTGCTCTGTTTGCCTCAGTTTTCCAGCTGTACTTTGGGATCTTCATCGTGTTGCATTGGTGCATCATGACCTTCTGGATCGTTCACTGCGAGACAGAGTTTTGCATCACTAAATGGGAGGAGATAGTTTTCGACATGGTTGTTGGGATAATCTATATCTTCAGCTGGTTCAATGTCAAGGAAGGAAGGACACGCTGTAGGCTTTTCATTTACTATTTTGTCATCCTTTTAGAAAACACTGCCTTGAGTGTTCTCTGGTATCTGTACAAAGCCCCTCAAATCTCTGATGCATTTGCCATACCAGCACTGTGTGTAGTGTTCAGCAGCTTTTTAACAGGCATTGTTTTTATGTTAATGTACTATGCCTTCTTTCACCCCAATGGACCAAGGTTTGGGCAGTCGCCAAGCTGTGCTTGTGAGGACCCTGCCACTGCCTTCACCCTACCCCCAGAAGTGGCCACAAGCACGCTAAGGTCCATCTCCAACAACCGGAGTGTCACGAGCGAGCGGGATCAAAAATTTGCAGAGAGGGATGGGTGTGTGCCTGTGTTTCAGGTGAGACCCACCGCACCATCCACACCTTCATCCCGGCCACCAAGGATTGAGGAGTCTGTCATTAAAATTGATCTGTTCAGGAACAGGTACCCAGCATGGGAGAGACATGTGTTGGACAGGAGCCTGAGGAAGGCAATCTTGGCATTTGAATGTTCCCCTACTCCTCCACGGCTACAGTATAAAGATGATGCCCTTATCCAGGAGCGCTTGGAATATGAAACCACATTGTAAACAAAGCAAAAACACGGCTTGAAGAAGCTCCAGTGTTACAGTCCAAATTAAGGGTTGACGGTAGGGCTGTAGGAATAAATAAACTGTGTACTACAAGTAGAGAAGCAAGCTATAGTGTTCTTAGTCTGGCTATCATCATGATTATCATTTGATCCACTGTGTGCAGTCTGTCTGCAGGACACTGATACAGCAGCGTCATCTGAAAGCCTAAAAAAGCTTTGACCCACACATACAGATCAGTTACTTCAGCTGGGGAAACTCACCCACAACCCCTTGCTGCTATGAAACTCTAACTGCACAGTACTTACAACCAAACAAGAGCTTTCAACTTTAGCCAGTAGTGCATTTTATTTTAGAAATTAATGATTGATATTTCCATAATCAATGGCAAAAATAAACAAAAACATACCTTTTCAAAAATAACAAAACTAGCACACAGTGTTGCTGTTATGAAAACTGTTTTCTGGGGAAAAAAATAGGAACATAGTAGTTTTCAACACTCCCATAAATCAACCATTAAGGTTAGGTTAGGTATGCAAAATAGTTCTTAATTAAAAAGATACATTATCATGTTTGTAAGGCTGTCAAAGGAAAGTAAACTAGATTTTGATTAATTAGATCATAAAAATTAATACTACCAGAACTGTTTGTTTTCTGTAGAATTTCAAAGTCTTTTTAAAATAAAATTTAACTTCTTGATGCTACTTTCAGCAGAAATCCTATGCAGCTCACTTCTGGTTTTCAGAAGAAATAAGGAGCTCTAACATGTAGTGATATACATTAAATGATAATCATGATTCAGTGTTCAATTTGCAAAAAAAAAAAAAAAAAAGTGAAAGAACAGGGAAGTATAGTTTTCACATTCTAAACTTTTTGGAGGACCCCATTCAGACATTTCAGAAGAAGCTACAAGGAGATGAACACACTGAGACTTCTCTGTTTCAGGACTGAGAATGCATGATTCAGTGTGTGAATGTATGCAGGGGTGACAAGAGACTGTGACATGCCATACCCTTCTAGTGCCAAACATTGTATAACTGCAAGGTTGATATTGCCTGAGGGACAGATAACAAGTGGCACAAGCCCTACCAGAGAAAGAAGCAGGGAAGACCAAACAAGTTCTCAACATGTAGAGACAGCTCTGATTTTTCCCAACCCAAGGTGAAAGTGGTGTCTTTTAAAGGCTTTCAACCACCTGTTAGTAAGTATATTCACAGAAGTATAATATAAGAAAGTTATGTGGAAGAGTCTCTTCTGCCTGTTCAAGACTTTTGTCCAGATGCGTCTAAAAATTGCGTTGAATCTCTTGTAATAGAGTGCTTTGCTGCAAGCTTTTGGGTTTTAAATACCTCCCTAAATCTAGTCAATGGTATTATCCTTCATGTTAAAAGTATCCCCTGATGGTGCTTTCAAATGCATTAAAGGTGCAAGTCAAAATTTGATAGTATTTTTTTTAAATCTGGTGCAGAGTGAAAAACTCATGGATTATTTCGATATTTTTGTAAACTAAAAATATGGTATAAAAGGTTACTTTTTATAAACCTCAAATCTTTTAATACATTTCATTCTCTTTATAGCTTAGATTTTAATAATTGGTCCATGAATTTTATCAAATGGCTTTTTCAGGTTGATGTAAACCTGGTTTTCACACATTATGGATTTGTTTTGCAGTGTAATGCCATATGAAAGCCTACATGGGTACTTTTAGAATACCCTATAAACTGTGGATCCTGTTTCAAATGTAAGTGGCTTGTAAAGACACCAAGTGATTCCATAAGAAAAAATTTGCTATAACTATTTCCATCCATTTTAGGAGAGAGAAGCAGAACTGAAGAGTTATTGTTGTAAATGGCATTGTCAGAATGGAGAAGACCTGATGATTGAAATCTTCACTGTCAGATATATCCAGTGTAGTCACTGCTGTATATGCTGCTGGATTAATTTCAGTCTTTCCTATTATGAATATTTGTACTATGAAATGGCCAAGGTTACACCGACTATGTTTATTTGTATGCGTTCAATTAGCCATTTTTAATGTTGACTTTTTTTATTAGTGAAATGTTCGATACCTGTTGTTCTTTGCTGGGGCAAGTTCCTCAAAACAAACAAAAAAAAAATCTGTGAAAGTGCAGGAATCTGCAAGGCAGAGGGAACTTTACACAGATCAGAAAACACCCATGCTTCAAGGGTTTCTTAGGTATTTTCAAATTAAGCAGTAGCCAACTGCCTCTATAATAATTTTTTAAATAAAACAATTTTTTGATAGTCCAAATGTGAAGCTTTGTACAAAGTGATTGCCCTTCTCTCCATGAATATATAGCTGATTATTCAGAGAAAAGCACTCATGTTTTGTCAAAAAATATACCAGTGCAAGAACTGCTAAAAAAAAGGTTTTTGAAGCAAGTCCTTTGTCCTGTTAAATTCAGTAGAGCCTTCACTCCAGAATCAAATGCTAGCTCGCACAAGGAAATTGATGGTTTTCTTTACAAACAAGGCAAATGGTAAGCTTTGTGATCCAACATGTGTTTCTTTTGGAAACAGTTGAATGTGTTTGCTGCTGCTTTAACAATTCAGAAATTTAAGCCCGAATGAGGCACAGTGGGCAGCCTTTGCAAGCTCTACCCACCCTCTGGTACCTCCTGGGGAGAGGGGCACATCACGGCTGTCAGAGAGGCTTGTCCTGTGCTGCTGTCCCTCTCATCCCCTTGCTCTTCCTCAGAGCTGTGAGCCCTTTGGTCAGGGCTTAAAGAATTGAAGAAACGTTCCTTCCTACGAAATTTAAAGAGTTAAAGTCTGCACCAGTGCTTGCTTTGCAAGGTTGCTGAAGAAGGTTTGGGGTGAGTTTCTTTGATTTGCTTTTGTTTGGTTTTGGAAGGAAGGACACAGAGGTATTATTTATCCATGTGGGTTTTCATGCCTAGCATTTACTTTCTTTACTCTCTCAGCATTTTGATTTTTTTAAATAATGTTTGTAAAAGTGTTTATCTTAAGCAAACTACTACTGCAGGGTCTGAGTGCAGAGCAACATACACATCTATATATATATACATATATATATATATATATGTATATGCACAGCACTATATATATGCATCTTGTCCTAAGAATTCAGTCTCGCTGTTTGAGGGAGGGAGAGAAATCAATATACACTGAGTCAAAATTTGCTCTCCAAAATCTTACTCTGTTACATTCGTAACATCAGTGATACTTGCACTGAGAACAGGGTGGCCATTGAAATCTTAACACTCAGATGACTACGTGGACAGTTTCATGATTTGCATTGCTGTGAATAGTCACATTAAAAGCTGTAAGAACTTTTTATAGAAATTGCCAAGATTAAACATCATCCACGTTGAAATTCCACAATGGCCTTAAGGAGAGTTAATAATCAATATGCACTATTCTTTTTACCACAGACAGTTTTAAAATCAATAACATTCAATTAAGACAGCAATAGCAAAAAAAAAAACAAACCAAAAAACCCAAACAACAAAAAAACAAAACCCAAAAAAAACCATCCAAAAAATTGTAAAGAAAATTAACTTCTACTTTTGAAATAATAAAAAAAATCAGGCCTTTTAAATTTCATTACAGAATACAAGAAAATAAAATGTTCATATTTTCATATTCACATTCTGGTAAAGAAAAGCAATCACATCTCTTTGTTAGAAGTAAGAATTATGAAAGCATTGTTCTACTGAACAAAAAAAATTGCCAGTGGATTTAATGATAACTTATCTGGTTAAACACTTGGTCCTAAACTTTTGAGAGTTTAGGACTGTTTTGTCTGTTACAGAAAAGGCAATTCAACTACTTTTCACTACTCTAATTAGGTAAAGAAGAGGTAATGTATACCAGGTTCATTCAGAAAACATATAAAAAATGTAACATAAAATTTTTGTCTTATTTTAAAAGTTATTTGTTCTGTAATAAGATAATTTTTCTGAAAAAACTCTTTGCAAATATGTGCAATACCTTTTTCCTGCATATTTAATAATGAAAAAAGTAATTTCTGATTCAGTTTATGTCAATTTAAATATGTTTCTTGTGCTAGAACAATGTTTCTGTACTTGGGCTATATGGCTTTGATGACATATAAACAACATTTTTATTGACAAAGCAACAAATTCTCTATTAATTAATTTTTATAACACTGGAGAAAATTTTCCTTCCAAAATTCAATGCTAGGCCTCATCTGCCTGATTTTGTAAACTTTTAAGCAGAGAGGGTAAATTACAGTTTTATTGGAGATATAATTTTTAATATGTGGTGAATAGCTATTACACCCGTATCAGTTTAAAACATACAATGGTCTAGCCAATACATCATTATTTCCCCAAAAGAGCAATTCGTAAGTGGTAGTAAAAGTAAAGGTGCTGCTTTATTTGGAAAGGGACTTCCAATCATGCAATATGTTCATTTACTTTTTATTGGCCAGCAGATATTCACAACCAGCCTTTTGGGATTTTTGAAGTCTTTGTGATTTGATCATGTAACTCCTTAAGAGCCTTAAAAGTGGCGCTGCACTGAGTTTTAGTTGGCTCTGCCAGTGATTCAGCTCCCAAAGCCGCTGCTGCCATTTCTCTGCTCCGTCCCTGAAGTTGTGCAATCCAGAGTGACTGAGATGCTGAGATTTGCTTTGCACCCCCTGCACTGCCTGCACAGTGCCAAGTAAAAGACTTCAGCAGATTTCTGTGGTCCTACTGCTGCCTCTGTTGCTCCTGTGCATGGTGGGAAGCAGAGTAAATTGCATCTGTGCATCTATTTAAATGAGCTTATTTACGTTGAGCCCCTACAAGATGTGTGTGATGAAAATAATTGCAACACGTGTCCATGAATTTGCAAGCCCAACACTGCAATTACTAATTCTGTAGCATAACAAAGCAGAACATGGGAAGAATTGTCTAAACACACAATAAGCCGTTTAATTTTGCTAATTGTAGCAATTAGACTAGCTTGCATGAAGCCTGTGCTCTCAGCAGAAAGCCAAATAGAGTAAATGGCAAACAGCCATTTATATACCAGAGACATTAAGTCATGAATTCCTCCCTTCATTGTTATAGAACTATGTCTTCTCATTATGACGTTTAATTGATTCTTCTTTATTCTGACAAAAGAGATAAAATGCAAAATAAGAACAGATTCTTTTAAATCTGGGAATCAAAAAAAAAAAAAAAACACAACAGATTACTGCAGTTCACATGTAGTGATTTTTTGAAACAAATTCTGTCATTATTTTCACTTGGCTGCAGATTGCTGAGCAATCCACTTCTGAGATGATTTCTCACATCTGGTATGAGCAGATTTCATTAGAGGAGAGACATTACAAAGCCTCGCTCATGCAAAGTTCGGGGAATAGCGTCACTGATCAACAGATCGTTTAACACGTGAGGGATCCCTAGGCACAATTTGTTTTACAGTAGTGACCTCAGTGCAGGACTTTTGTGAGATGTCTTCACTGATATGACAAAATCAGGCCCCTGGTATTGAGTGAACAACTGCATGAATTCAGACCACAGCAATGGAAGTCTTCACCTCCTTGCTCCAAACTGAAGTCAGCTGGAGATTTGCTTCTTTCCGAAGAACCTGCATGTCACTTGCCTCAGCCAGAAATACATATTCTAAACTTAGTGCTAGCTCAGCATGAATCAAACATTTCTTCTTCTTTCCCTTTTAGTTCAAACATTTAAGAATATACCCACTTTGACACAGTTGCTGTTTTGTGATCCTTTTAAGAAGACTTTGAAACATTCCTCTGAAACCAGTCATTTCCAGTGATTCTTATAAAAGCCAGTTGCTGACCAGCACATTCATTAAAAAGAACTTTTTCTAAATGTGTAAACTTGGCTCCTGCACATACATTTTGCTCTGAATGCTTAGGGTTTCATTCTTATGCAACAGATCTTAGGTACCCATTAGTAAGCTGTATGCCTACTCTATCTAAATCCTGGGGCAAAGAGGGCAGATATGCAAGATGCAGGGCAGAAAGTCCTCTTCAGCACATTTACAGGGTGATTTGCGTGAGCCAGAGACGTCAGAGAGAAGTTTGTGTATAATTACAACAGAGTTATACATGCTATATTCATTGATAGAGATTTACAAGAAATTGTGATACAAGTGGCCAACTAATAGATCAAATCTCAACTTTCACATGCAAGGCAATGTAAAAAAAAAAAAAATCAGCAAAGAAACTTTAAAGTGCAACCAAAAATCTCCTTTCGAGGAATGGTTGGGATAAACTTAAAAATATAACAGATTTGTCAGTGTAACTAGATGTCGTATTCGTAAAAAGAAAGATAAAATGACTATGGGTACATTTTCTCTATCTGTAGATTTCAGCCTCTTATTTCAGATATCTTTGGAAGCAATCGCTTCTGGATCTTACTTCTAGGCATGCTGCAGCCCTAGGAATACTAGCAGCTTTTCTACACAAGACCTGTTCTGCTATAGGAAAGTCCACATCCTTTTAACCAAGTGTTGAGTTAGGCATTGTTTACTGCACTGAACTAAACCTCACAAAAGCTTTTTTAGCATGAAATAGGTGTGTCCACTCAGCCATATACTGTGTAAAGGAACTGAAAAACAGAATTTCACTAGTAAGTGATTTCCTCAAGGTAAAAAAGCTGCTAGTTGAATGGCTAGAAGAGATTTCAGAGGCATAACACAGTACTAAGGCAAGACATGGACTGTTTGTGTGCTACGAGTCCACTCAGGGCAAGGCCTGGTCGTAGTCCAGCACTCCCTTCCCCACCTCATGCACCAAAGAGCCCAGAGAGAGAAAAATCAAGTGCATGAGCTGGATGAAAGCCACAAAACTCGGGGACCAGATACCCAGCACGTTGCAGCACACGAGTAGAGGTCTGCACAGGCACATTGGGGGCCTCAGACTAATACTGTGATCCTCCAAACTGCACTAACTAGCAACTCCTGAACGTTTTTAATGCCAGATGTTCGACCACATAAAATTTGGCTCCTGGACTTGGTCAGAAACAACTTGGTCTTAACAGCACAAGGCAGCTCAGCTCCTATCTCCCACCTAAGCCTGCCAGGATCCCCTGAGTACATATTCTTCTGCTTATTTTACCTGAAGGACTTGGGTCCTCTGGGTGCTATCAGATGGAGCTTTGCACAGAAATACCCATGACTGCTTTTCCAGCAGTAAATTGGTGGTAAGCAGAGACCAAGGGGAGAGCCAGATGCAGTTATCTCTTCAACTAGCAATGATTCATATCTTTAGCTACTATCTCTCAGGGGAAGGCTATAGGGCTGCACACTACTGAGGAGAAGGGCAATGCTCCCTGCTTCATATTTTGAGGCTGTTCTTCCTCTTTGTGGAAAACATAAAAGTTATCCTGTGCAATGTAGACATACTTCTAGTATTTTGACATGTTCAGTCCCTTTAGTGTCGAGGGCTGAAATTGTTGAGCACATTCAGTGCCATTGCCTACATCCAGCAGTGTCTATAGGATACATCTGGGGAAGAAGCAAAATCACTCTGCTCACCTTCCAAAAGCCGTATGAACATGGTTAGCACTGTGACAAAGCCTGAATCTCTACATGCTGCCTTGAATCAGGTCTACTAATGCACTGTGTGCTAATGCACTGCTGACGCTGTGGCCACGTTCACCTGGTTTTTCATTGGAGCTCAGGCAGACTTTTTATGGGCACCAAAGCTGCACGTGTAGCTTAGCTATAGTTGCCTGAGCCCAAGGTGCATACCCTGTGCAATCCCCGTTCCTTCACCAAACAAAGATCAGTTTGGGCTGAGCAAAGGGCAGACAGGCTTTATGCTATCTAGCCAAGCATGTGGAGCACACATGGTTTCTCTGGATGGTACATTTGAACCACAGTTATGTGCAAATTGTCCAGGTTATGGTGAATGCAAGAAGTAAGTTCAGTGTCCACAGTTTGGAGCATGCTGTAATGAATACTCTCTGTGAAAGTGTTTGTTTTTATCATAATAAAAATAGTACAATCTTATCTCATACTTGGGAGCAAATTTACAGTATCAAATGCATTTATATATATATACCTGTGTATATATGTGTGTGTGTGTGCATGTATACACATGACAGTGAGTCTTGAGATTCTATTAGGATTCAATCTTGCAATTAATTTAAATTCTAAGCCTAAACAAAAGGATCAAGAGCATTACCATCAAGGGTAACCAAGGGATAACTGCAAAAAAAAAGAACATTATTGGAAAATATATTCTAGTTATTATATTTGAGACAGCTTTGCGATGTATTATGCCAGCACTTTAACAAAAAGTTATGGAGAAAATATGCCTAATGCTATATTTCATAATCTTAAATATTTTGGTAAAAGAATAGAGTGGGGAAAATTTATATAAAATAAAGAAGGATCTATCACATTTACTTAATCAAGGAAAAAATCATAGGAAAATGGCAAAGGGATCAATTAAACTTTTATTTCATTTAACATTGGTCGTATTTGTTTTTCTATCAGTTATCATTGTCAGTAGCTTATGAAGGAAATAATTTGCAATAATTAGGATGGTTTACTTGAATTTTAACTGAAGAACACTAAAAAGCACTTGTTATCCAACCCATATGCAGTTTCCTGATACATACTGTCAGAAGGAAAAATTTGCTCTTGCATGGAGTATGTATTGAAGATAAATTTCAAATGCATGTATTTGAAAACAATACCCCTGTCAATTTAAATATACTGTGCATACACAGTAGCTATTTCTGAAATTTTAATTACTGATTTTTTTCAGTATGTTCTGCATTATTATCTGCCTATCCCAGATTGTTTCTTAGGTGATGTTTGATAAGAATTAATTTTAAATTTTATGAAGCTGAGGAAGAGACTACTCGCCAGTGAAGGCACTTACTTCCATATGTCTAGAGTTCCAGACCAGAGTCACCATTCAGCATTAAGGACACTGTTTGAAAAAAACAGTAACTTTCCAACGGGGTCTGATTTATGGACAGATAGATCTAAAATTGTTGTGACTTGGTCAGACAATGGCAGTAATTACAGAGAGAAAGTTCAAAAATAGTCCCTAATGACTCTCAACATTGTTCCCTGCATTTCCATTTTGGGACTAGCATAGCCTTCCTGTCAGCCAACATCCACAAGTGCTGTGATTACTCCTGGCACCGGCACTGTGGCATTCCCTCTGGCTGAAAGTGAAGACAAGGTAGGCAGCTTGTTTCCAGCTCCAGTTCCTCCTGGGTTACCAGGCTGGCCCACAGGGGATATTTCACTGAGAACACTTTATCTGTTGGTGAGATTGCCACACCAATCTGGGCAGGATTTAGCCTTTAGACAGCACTGTATAGACAATGAAAAATCTTCCTTTGTCAGCAGAGAGGGCAGCTGCCACTATTTATAGTCACAAAGTGCCAGCATATTGTCATGTATTTGTGGCTGCTATCGATTCCTCCTTTTTTATTTTATTGGAACAGCTTGGAACTTGTCGAGCTGTGCCTAGGTTGATTTGCAGCTAATTAATTCAACGGACATTTTTAATCTTGCAAATTTGTGACTTGTAATACAGTAATCAAGGTCCCGTGAGCAAACATTAATCAGCTTGGGAGAAAAAAAAGAAAGCCATTGTTAGCTATATTCAGCAAGGTGCCCACACTGGAAAGAGAGATCTAGAAGAAATGCAATATTAGTAAATTCATCCTAGCTAAGCTAAGCTTTCATCATTCATCTTATGAAACATTTATCCATTTCATTTGTTTTGTACGTGCAAGGAGTTGTATTTAAAAGAGGATTACTGGGATTGAGACAGATCTAGTTACCATCAATGGGGAACTGGCCATCTATTCATCTTATCAACTAAAAAGTCATTCTACCCAACAGCAGTACAATTTTATTTTTGAGATTAATTTGCTGGTTGTGGAGCAGTTTATCTGTAACAAAACACAAAACCACATTTAGTAACAGCACTAAGTACTGGGTGAATGAGTGAAGAAAATATTGTATTTGTTACTTTTAACACACAGCTGGATTTTAGCTGCTTTGACATGAAGCAGAAGGGAAAAAAATATAACGTTGCCTATACCAAACGTGATCTCTCAATAATGAAAGGCTTGTGACCAGCAAAGTATTTAAACCCTTTCATCATCAGAAAGGATTTACATTAGTACACTTGCAATTTATAAAAACAACTAGGAATAAGTGGATGGTTTTATATTTAACCTAACTCTGGTACTTGGAGGAACACAGCAACATGGGACTCAGCAAGAACTCTGGCTTGGGCCCCTCCTGGTACAGAGTTTTCAAGCAGGGTGCTGTCACAGCCCCCTCCAGTCAGGCTGCACAGGGTGCATGTGTGTGTACGACAATGAGTAATCCGTACATATGTTTCATTCTGGGAGCATCTCCACTGTTGACCTTTGCAGGGAGGCCAGAGATCAAAGACACAAAAGCAAAAGGGTGATTCCTCCAGTCACGATTAAGAGATGTTTGCGAAACACTGTGGAAGCTGCCCCTGCTGTTTCAGTGGATAAAGGGAGGAGCAGAGTGTTTCAACGGGGGGGGGGGGGGGGGGGGAGGGGGGTAAGGGGAACAAAACAACCAAAAAACCAAAACTCAAACCAACAAACCTTGATGCCAAAATACTACTTATAGCGCAATTACTCTCTCCTCTGGGAAAGATATTGTCTGGGAAAATTCTACAAACTAACTGGAACACACAGGGAGACAATGAAAGAAATTGTTGCTATTGGCAGGAGATGTTTACCAGCAATAAGATACAAAGGTGTCTCAAACTGAGGCCTGGGAGACAAGGATTTTGTATGGCAGTGATTGTTAAATTTAGAAATCATAGATCTTTATAATAGATTATAGGTCAGAGAATTTTATTATCTATTTTACAGAGGATTAACCTCAGATGGCTTCCACAAAAAAACATAAGGTTTAAAATAGGCTCAGAAGATGGGCTTTTCTGTATATGAAGTTGTTGTTGTTCAAGTGCTTGTGCATTTTCTCATGGTCTCAGTTTCTCATGTAATACATCCATAAGCAAATAGTGGATTTGCAGGTGCATATTCCTTTAGTGCTAACTGTCCTCACATCAACTTCTTCATGCACAGCTGAGGAGAATATACATGGCAAGGTGTAAAGGTGTAGAGCAGGAAAAAACAAAGATGGAGATCAGTAGATGCTGATAGATAAGGCTTCTGGTAGAAGCCTTATATTTAAGGGAACACCTGTGAATCTATAGAGTAGATGAGCCCTCATAGCATTTGTTCATGCTCAGATATTCTGTCACTCAGCTCATCATGGAAATTACTGCTGAAGGACTTTCAACTATATTAGATGTTATCACCAATTCTTGCTTGTTTAGAAGCAGGAACAGTAGATTTCTGATTTCAGTAGATTTCCTGATTTCAGTAGAAAAGCCGATGGAGTTATCCATAGCCTCACGCATGGTCTGTAAGTGTAGCATATCATGAAAGGTCTTTTTTCTTCAAAGATTCACTCAAAAAGGTTGGCAAAGTTTGTTAGATGCCGTTATGATGTTTTTCCTTGTGTTTCCTTCCATTTTCCTCTTGTGCTTGAGTCTCATGGGCAAAATGCACCAATGAGAGAAGACTGCTCAGGTTATCTAAAAAACTTTCTTTTCTCATATCATAGTACAAAAGTCAAAAATTCTTTTGTATAAAACCTGGCTATGGGATAGCCTCTATGGTTAGAGAGGGAAAACCAAGTTAAAACTGCAAATACTGAAGCAATTTTCTCAAGTGGACAGCATGAATTTTTTAAAGACAGCTGTCATATTTTGATGCTCAACTGATCTGAGTTCATCATTCCAAAGCCTTGTTATATGCCCATAGCAACCTAGAATTCAATATCTTTTGTTTCTGAGATAATTTCTGGCCCACAGAACAGCCACTAATGGGGATCATGTTGGATTAGCATGCAAAGATCTGCCATCCCACTGCAGTTCTCCTTGAACAGGACTGCTGTTCCTTTAAATCAATTCCCATTGATTCTCAAGGGCAGAAACTGTCCCCTGTGTAATTTGTTCTGCTTGAGGGGACAGATATTTTGCTCTCTATTCTCTGAGTTGTGCATTATTAACAAGCTAATGTTTATTCTAACAAATGAACATCGCCATATTTTCCTGCAGGTGCCATTCCATGTATAAGTTTGTCTCAAGAGTGGCAGCTGGCTCTGCTTGTCTTCCCATGCTTGCTCACCTGCCTCTTTAATCAAATGTTAACTTAACAATTGTTATTCCTCATGCTGCAGAGCCATGCAAAAACCAGTTTGACTTCTGGATTTGACCTGTGGCATTACCAAATGGGAGATTCATCTTCTCGCTGTAAGCTGAGTGCATTGGAAATGGTACCCTCTGGGATGCAATAAACACGGTTCTTTACCATAATGATTTTATAGTAATTTTCCAGAGTGCAGTTGTGCTTTGAGACTTTCTGCAGCTCTCTGTAATCTTCTTGTATTAAAAAAAAAAAAAAAGAAAAGAAAAAATAAAATAAAACCAACTTTTAATTGTTCTTCCTCAATATACATTGTTCTCTTGAAACGTGCAATGTGCAAGGAGCATGTCAGTTAATTCAATTTGGACATTTTAAATGGATTCCTACAGACAATATTAATTAACTCAGTAGTTATTAAAAAAGCATGTTCTCCAGTCATTACAGTAAAATGCATACTCAGATAAGGCTAACTAATTTGTGTGTTCTTCCATCCTCCATCTCTCAATATACAGAACTCAAAGTTTGTTTCAAGCTGCCTTGGTGGATTTGATTTTGTTTGGGGAAATGTGTGCAAAAGTGTTTCTAGGCTATTAATAAAACAGGTGAGCCATCAAAAGCAATTTCACATGAGGCAAATGATCCTAAAAGACAGACTTGATAACAGCTGTGCTTACAAAGCCTTCTTCAACGATCTACAGCTAAGCAAAAGACAAACCAAAAGACAGCCTTAAAGGACTGATGGAGAAATTCCGCCTGGTGCACAGGTCAATAAGTCATACTTACACCAGCACTCTGGACAGGAGCGTTTATTATACTGGGATTTGCTTTGATTATGGGCAGTTTATCATCATAAAGGGCTTCCCTGAAGGTCCACCATAGCAAATGGATTACTTTCTTTTAACTTTAATGGGGTCCAGTAAACCGCAGGAGAAAGCACATGGGCATTTCACTTTTAAATTTCACAATGCTGCTTTAAGTAAAATTTATTTTTTAAGGAATCTCTTTGATAAGTACTTTACAGTGCACTTGAACTTTACTGTCAAGTGAAACTGTCAGCCATTATGCACCCAATACAGATAAGGATAAGTCATTGAAAATGTTTGAGGAAGCAATATCAGGCTTTGTCTTAAAAAAATATTCCACTGGAAATAATACTAAAGCATTTCTAGGTCTTCCAATCTCTGGATGAGGCTAAGATACCTGGCTGGATTCCAGGATAAATTAAAATGTCTTTTTAAACTTTCAGACAGCTTATGAATATATTAATTGTATTTTAATATTTTCTATGAAATAAAAACTATCCTTTGAGCTATACATTTCAATTTCAAATGAATATACATCTTTCTATAAAGCCTAATGGGCAAGTTGGAGAGGTGAAATTTTATCCTAAGCTCAGGCAAAAATCCTCCTGTTTTCCCCTACAGACTGCCAACCTGGCCCTCCATGATACTTGCCTGTTGTGCTTCACCACTGAAACCCCTGAAAATGGATCTAGCATCTGGATCCTGGCAAATCTTATCTCATTCTTTAGTTGCACAGGAAGAGGATAGAGGCAGCTCAATGCCACAAGGGATCAGGCAGGTGCAGGTAGATCCTCTTCTCTTCCAGTTTCTCCAATGGCTACCACTGACACAACTGAATTGATGATTAGAAGGGAGACTGTTTCTTGTTGGGGCAGATGTTGACTGCATGTAACGAGACTTGGAGATATTATTTGTATTTGGAAAGGAAAGGTGGCAAATAAGTTTATGACACAGTGAAGAGGATGACTACATATGTCAGATACGCACAATGGCAATACACTGAAATATTGAGCTGGATGCCCAGGCTGTAGAGGTTAGTGCTAAGAAAACAGGTTGATTAGCTGGTGCAATAAAGTCCTCAAAGAAGCAGGTTTTAGGGTTTTATCCTCTGCAAACTGGTATGCATAGGGGAAAATAAAGGATTGCCTTCACTGTTGTTTCACATGCAGAAAAAAAGATTTTTGCATCCATTTCAAAAGTGTGCCTTTTAGCATCTTTGTGTTTCATGAAATCAGGCCTGAAAAATATTTCTACCCCCTTCAAAATCAGAGCACCTTTTTCTGCTTAGGTTTACACAAAGCTATAAAGTCTTGACTTTTCTGAGAAACTGAGATTCTCTCAACCCCACTCCTTGTCACACTAAAAATATCAGAGCAATTGAGCTGAAACTCCTGACAAACATTTTGGGGAAAGCTGCAATATCATGCCACATCAAGGAATCTCACAGTCCAATCTTCTAGTTTTCCGTTTATTTCTATCAGGAAAAATTAAAAGGCTGTGATGTGCAGGACATGCAAATGTAATTGGCTGTTACCAGCTCTGCCGCCATAGCATGTAGGTTCAGCAGTCTGTGAACATCAGTGACTCCTCATTTTGGGCTGCCAGAGATGAAGTTGGTCAAAACCACACAGCACTTTTAAAAATCATTATTAAAATACAAGGGCATTAGAAAGGTAATATTAAAAGGAAAAGAAAAGAAAAAGAAAAAAGAAAGGCTTCAGGATTTCCTTGTTAAATAGAAAATAAAAATGAAAAATGGCATATGTACACAATTCAGAAGTACAAACCCTACTCTTTTACAGGCCAACTAAAAAAAGTAAGGAAAACCACCAACAAATACCCAAACTATTTCAGTTTGTGATGCTCCCTGCTGTGATGCTTTTCAAGCCAGGTTACTAATGCAGAATTCATGATACCAAATTGCGTTTACCCATTCTGTGATCATTAGCAGAGGGATCTAACAGTAGGACTCAGAAGAGCCAACATGTTTCATGTTTAGTAATGGGATGTTATTAGATTGTTGCTACTGAAGACAGGAACACATCTCCAAATTCATGTGTCTCCTACAAGTAGGCTTTTTTTTTTGTGAAATTCATTCCCAGAGTTTGAAGACTTTTCATGCGCCCGCCCACTCCAGTTGGGCATTTTGCTAGAGAAAGCTGCCTGCTTCTCTTCCTAGGCAGGAATGGAAGGGAAAGATGGGTCTGTCTCTGTGCCAGGGGCTGTTAGCTTGAGCTCTGTGACCATGATGCCAGTCCAAATCCCTATTCATCCTGAGTGGACTCAAGGTAACACTTTCTTGGAGACTGTCCTGTCTGCAGGAGGGGGAACTCTGTCCCTCTCTCTAGATGAGAAAAGGTCCCTGTGAGAGCTGAAATGCAATGGTGCTGGGCATAGGCAGGAAGGCCTAAGAAGAGCTGTAACTCTGTGGTCCAAGGTGGTCCAAGGTCCTCTCTTTGGGGACTGCTGAGTGTGTGGGGCCACTGGGTGTGTACACACCAGCTCTGCAGGAACATCACGTGGGGGATCCCCACCACACAGGCACATCCCACATTGATCCAGACGTGGGTACATCCCAGGCAGGCTCCCAGGATATTTATTCAGTCAGTCCCCGGGAGACATAGGCACAGGATCCCTGGCCCTGTGACTCTCAGGTGACCTCAGTAGAGGATGGGTGCATAGAAGTTCACCCAGGCTGAGATGGTGGTGCTCCTGGGCACACACGGTGGCACATCTTCAGGTACTCACAATATATTTCTGCCTTCCAGAAGCTTCAGTTCCAGCAGTCGACCAGACCTCATGTGATGCCTGATAAAAAGTAAATGACTTCCTAATACTATATAAAGCCTGTAAAAAATTGCACATGCAAATACACTCAAATACTTGAAATTCAAATTCCAATAGTATATTCTGTTTATTCCAATGTTATTATTACTTTCCTTTTCAGAAATCATAAAGCTTCCTGCTTTTAGTTGTTGCATGATATCAAATTAATTCTAAATGAGTGGGCTTTTACTGTAAATGTCCTGGGTTTAGTTTTTCGGTTATTTTTCATAAATACATTTTACATCTAACTACCTCAGCTGCCTTTTATTTTCTTTTGGCACATATGAAATCATGCACTTTCTATATTTGGGGATTTGGGGGGAGGAATTCTTTCAATTTTGAATAACCAGGTTCAAAGCCATGTTGATCAATTTATAGAGGAGATCAGTTTAAGAAGACAATTATTGAAACAGTTGCAGAACATACATTTTATTTTTAGGTTCTGTTGGGGTATAGTTTAACAAAAAACACCATAAGCTGCTTATTAATTTGCCTTAAAAATGTGTGCTCTTTCCTAGTCAAGTTGTGTTATTTAACTCTTCTCTTGTACACAATTTATGTGACAAAGACTAAGGTAACAGTTGGCAGATAAACAGTAAATTGAACAGAATGGACCAATAGTTTCTCAGTTCTCTGTTGTAAACTGTTGCATTATACACTGATTGTGCTAAAATAATTGTTACTGTGCTTATACTCCTTAGCCACCATTGCAGAAATAAAGTGATGGAAGACCACATTCATATTTATGGAACAGTGTAGATATCCCCCCAGTACAAGCACAGTGACTAAAGGTGAATGATAATCATTGCAGAACTTGTGCTTTGACTTGTAAACATTGTAAAAATGTATTTGGTATTTTATTTGAAATGAAGAATCAAAAGAGTTATTAAAAACAGAAAGAAAAATCTTCCTGTAAATATATATATTCTGAATCCATGTATACAAACATTCCTTTAGAGTTCAGATTGTGAAGAGTGTCTTTATTGGCTAGAGACCACTGCCCTCTGTGGCAGAGGTTACATGTGCTATAGTAAAGAACACAGTGTGTGAAGTATTTGATGTACTGCAGTACCATAGTTCTTTTGGTCTGTCAAGTAAGTTGCAATTTGTGATGAAATGAAGTTGAAAGTAGTGCTTCATACTAACAAATTTCCTTGGTTACAACTTGATTTTTCTTGTAAAACTTAAAAGAGAAACTTGAAAATTTTATATATTTGGATTTTGTAGATTTTTTTTATTTTATTGCAACACAAGGTACCAAAATCATTAAATAAAGTACACTGTGGTCATTTTACCACGTCTCTTGAGTCCTTTTTAAAACTCTTTTATACTGGTGGATCAGAAAAAGGATGCTAACTTTTGAGCTTCTGAAATTATTAGCAAACAAGGCAAAAGCTGGCCGAGCTTGGAAGACAGTTTGGGACAGATGATTGCCAGAGATCCTTTCCACTGGTAATTATTCTATGCTTCTAGGCAGTATTATCACAAGAACTCCCATCTCTGAGCATGAGAGTGATGCAAGTGGCTCCTAGGTTACCTCTGGGAGTGGGAGAAAATTTGACCTGGGACTTGGACATTACAGATGTTGTCCCAGCAAAGACTCCCAGGAAACCACGAGATATCCTGAGAGCCATCTCTCCCAGAGCAGTAGAAAAGGGTGCTCTGGTCACTGTGGCTGAAGTTCTGACTGCTGTCTTTGAAGGGAGACCTTCAAAATAGCTGTCCCTGCCCAGGGAACAGGTCAGCAAGTCCTCCCCACTCCTTGGCCACTTAGAGTCAAAGTGCTCTCCAACACGGGGCCACACTCCCCAGCTGCTCCCTCAGCCAGTCCACAATGCCAGGAAAGGGAAATGCAAGAGGAGCTTGACCCTGACACGAGAAATGGGAATTTCTGGGCTCTGATCTCAGGGCTATTGGGGGAGTGCAGAAACCCAGGACTTCTCTAGCACCTGAGAAGGGCTTTGGTCACAGAGGATAGGTTTTATCCCCCCTTCAGACTCCTGAAAACATTGCCATTCAGTGATAAGTATCGAATAGTGGGGAAGGGAGACCTGAGCCTCACCTCAGTCTTGTCCTGACCCCAATCATTGGGAAAAACTTCAGGGAAGATGCAGATGCTTCTACTGCTGCCTCCTGGGCAACTGCTTAAAACATTAAACTATTACACAAGTTGTTGCTGTCTTTGGCAGGATCTACAATATGCTTAATAGCCCTCTTAGACTTCATTGCCACATTTGCAAGTGCAATGCCACCTCAAGCCACAGCCAAAGTTTGTGCAATAAAGGCCAGCACCTAGATCCCTTGGCCTTTCTGTCCCATTACCATGTTCCCACTCCTTCTTAGATGCTGCTTCTTGGCCTCCCTCAGATGATCAAGAAAGGGAGATGAGAGGGAAACAACCCACAAAACAATGAAACAATTGTCATGAGTTCAAACAGAAGAAGAAATATGTATATATCTTGGGAAAGTGAATTTGGAAGCAGGGATGATATGTGACTGATAGATTCTCAGAGGTTTTGTTTCTCATGTATCTCTTATTGTTTGGCTAAGGGTTTGAAGGTGTTGCCTACCTTCAAGTAGTTTGTTATTTTAACTTGGAAAAGCACAATGGAGGGAGCAGCAACCCAGTGGCACTACTGGCTTATTTCACATCAGCCCTAAATCCTCAATCCCTGTAAACCTGTGACTCGTCACCAAAGGCTCCAAAACCAGTGGGCAAGTAATAGAAACACCCTTTTAAATACTCTTCTAACCTCTCACATGGCTTCCTACTCCTCACCACAAATACAGGCTGCATGGGACACATTAACTGAGTGGGCAGCTGCTACAGCAGGGTCTAGTTAGCTTGGGGTAAAAGGGATTTATTTTGCATGGTTTTATGCAAATTATTTACCTCTGGGGAAAACATCTTTCTTCAGGGGACTTTTAATGAAAACCTACATGAAAGAAGCAGAGCAATTTCTTTTTAGGCTGAACAAAGGTAGTAGACAGTTTAATTAGATTTTTAACAACAGAAGGAGAGAAAAGTTTTGCAAGTGGTTTGAAAAGTGTTTATTCAGAGCACTTCTTGTCTCTTAAAAGAATACTGAAATGTCTACAGTTCCAGTAAAAAAAAAAAAAACTATTCTGAAAAACTAAATAGAGGGACTTGGTAATAAAAGTCCCAAATGTCCTGGCAAAATTATTCAAGCAGGGGTTTTCTCCTACTTTACTTAGCTTGGGAGCCAGTAAGAGGTTTGGCTTAATACTGCTAATAGCGCACCTAGAGATCTGTGTGCATAGGAAGGAGTAGTCTCTTCCTACTATAGCAATCAGAAACTTGGGACAGTAGATTAGAGATAAGTTATTTTTGTCTCCTTAATGTTGCACAGGTATACAGTGCACTTGTTCACTGATTTAATAAACGAAGATGGAAAGCAGAAAGGTAAGTACTGATGTATAGTATTGTTGCTGTGGGCGTATTTCAGACCCAGGGTCAAGTACAGAACCACAGGTAAATTTAATGTGAAGATGGGTTGGAGACCTACACTTTGGCATGTTTTTGGGCTAAGCAAGGTCTAAAGTACAAAACAAGTGTGTTGCCCACACAATAATGCATGGTTTACTGTTATTCTCATACACTCATCTGTGTTTCTTTTCAATGGGAAGGCAGCTCAGTTTGCTGACAAATGCATAGCTCTGGAGAATGTAGAGCACAAAGCTGGCTTTCCCTGCCTTTGCTGCCACCTAGCACACTGGGCCATGCATGTCGTGGGCTTCAAGCCTGTTCTTCAGCAGTAGGCTTTTTCCAAAATGGAAAGATTTCTCATTCACAAGAGCCTACACAAAAAAAAAAAAAAAAAATGAGGGCAAAGTGATACTCACTATGTCTTTCAGTAACCAGGTCGTTTATTTTTAATCAGGTTCTTGTTAAGTGCTGTGAGCACAAGCTGCACTGCCATGATCCCACTCAAGATATACAAGCTGTTTTCCACTGCTGTGTGACTGCTATATGCACTCATAGGACTTACATTATTAAGCAAGTTGACCAGTTTATGGAAAGCAAGCTCACTGATAATGTCCCAAAACATGGAAGAATAAGACCATTACCATTATAGATAATTGGAATTGAGCTAATGGATTATGAATGATATTGTGGTTTGCTGCAGTTCATCACCAAACTATCTCATTGTTTTAAGCACATTAATCTTGTATTAATTTGAAATTTCCTGTGTCTCTAGAGAAGGTAGGAGTCCAAATTTGGAATTTTATCAATTCATTAAACTCCACAGATCATTTCAATACGAACCTAACTTCATTTTTAACATCTATGACTAATGGAGCTCTAGCAGTAGCCAGTTCTAATAGTTCCTCTATGTTGTCACCAGCATTAGCCCTACTTTATTCCTCTGTTAGCTTTGTGCAATCTTCTGCCATGCCAGCGGATCCACCACTGGAGTGAAATGAATGTAGTTTTTATTCTCTGAGACAAGAGGCACTGTGACCAGCCTCAGCTTAGCCTCACCAGCTATTTCACAACTTGTAGTTACATGAGAGTAGAGGGAACATATGGAGTCTCCTTCAGACTGAGTAAGCAGCATTACACAACTCAGCCCTTCCATATTTCACATTTGTCCCTACTGATCTTTTTCTCTAGTCTGATGATTTTGTAACTCTTCCAAGATTCTCGCTTTAAGGCATTTTCTTTTTATGTGTGTTTCTTCATTTATTTTAAATGCACGTTTGTCTCTGATATTTGTTTTTGTGATTTCCTTTAGGAATTTGTTTTTGCTTTGGGCTCAGCTTGCCATCTGTTATGTTTGAGACTACATTTCAAATGCTGTCACCTTTTCATGCCGACTTTGATACCAGCTGACTGTGTTGGTACAGCAGTTGTGAAAGGAGCTGTGTGTTTACATTACAGATGTGTGGCATTTTGTGTGAGGCCTGATGTCCTGAGGAATGTTCTAACAATTTCCTGATAAAATCAGGAAAATTAACCCATTTCTCCACTTCTCTGACAGGTCAGTGTTTTGTTAGGTACCCTGTGACATCTTCTGCTTACAATTTCACCCCAAGATCTGTTGTGCTGACTTGTAATTTCTTTGACTTCTGTATGTGGCTTCGCCTATCCCATATTTTAAAATCTAAGAAAAACCCAACCCAAAATAAGGACATCCTGCCTTAGCTGGGCCATAGTGTCCTAGAGCATTCACCATTTCCAAGGAATGCAAATAATTGCCATGTGCTTAAACTCTGCTATAGCATAAAGCATACAACATGTCTTAATCACAGAATCAACCACGTTGGAAAAGACCTCTGAGATCATCGAGTCCAAGCCATGACCCAACACCACCCTGTCAACTCGATCTCCTTTAATGAGCACCTCCGAATATCTTACCCGTCTGAACAGCATACACAGTGCAGTGTACTCCATGCTTGTAAAGGAAAAATGAGGTTGAAGCCTGTTCCATTGTATGATTTAAAGCCAGACATGAGCTGTTTTGCCTCCTGTGAGAAACACTGGTGCTCACACAGGGGTTACAGCTCTCCCCTCTCTGCCCCAGCAGAAAGCAGGCAGGACATCACTGGCTATTAAGAATAATTATACTTCATGGTTATATCTTTCTTTAAAGTGGCATCAACTCCTAGGTGTGACTTGTAACTAATAAGGAATCAAATTCATCCTTTAGATGGGCTTTTGGTTTTGTACTTGATCCATCTGATCTTGAAAGTTATAATTATCCAACTTCATTCTATTTATATAGTTACCAGTTTTTCACATTTAGGTACATCACCTTATCCCAAACTGTTACACTGTGCTGATAAAACATGAGATTCAGTGATAACAGCTTCTTCAACACCCTAATGGGACAGGATTTCATTAAAGTGGTGTATTATGTAGCATATAAAATTATTTTACCTTGCCTGTAGAGCACCTCTGTGAGGCTTTGTTGCAGAAAGAATTGCAGGGTGAAACTTCCATCTTTGATTTCCCTGTATGA
Organism: Chiroxiphia lanceolata; assembly: GCF_009829145.1. Taxonomy (NCBI): domain Eukaryota; kingdom Metazoa; phylum Chordata; class Aves; order Passeriformes; family Pipridae; genus Chiroxiphia; species Chiroxiphia lanceolata. The sequence goes on along the minus strand of NC_045637.1, from coordinate 40,244,043 downwards.
ATTGCTAGAACCAGAAAATATGCAATTAAATGAGAAATGTTCTTCGAAATTTGGAGATCCAAAAAGTGTGGTCCACAGTACACATTCTCAGTTCTCAGATGGATCTCTGACACACCACGATGGTGACATTTAAAATGTGGGCTGGGGAGCAGGGAATGGAAAAGGACCATTTCTGCTTCTGTCTGATCCTGTCACCCAGCCACCTACATGATGCCACCTCTGGCTTCTGCCCATTTTAAAGAATATTGTGCCTCTTGCAGGGCACAGGGGCATTCCTGCTTTGTCTGGATTTGTCTCACCTACCATGCAGCCCTATGGAATTGCACAAGGGCAAGTTGTCTGGCAGGACTTTGCAATCCTCACCAGTGTGTGCCTTGGTTAATGATCTGATCCAGCATGGCACAACTCTTCCCTCAGTAGTGACTGACACATCATTGTACTGTGTTCCAATCAGGTGTGCCATTCCCCTAGTAGTGCATGCAAGTAGGATATGAGAAACCTCAGTTTTGAATTTGACTTTTTTAACATTGTTTTGAATACAGATCTTCTAAAACCTTTGCTTTAATTAACTTTTTTTGCATAGATAATTCATTTTCACCAGCAGCCTATGCTACAGGATGCTTCTGACTGTGCAGAGAGACAATATACTTTCTTTTTATTTCTGCCTGAAGCAGAATTAAAATAGGAAGAGAACTGTTTGGTTGCACTTTTATCCTTTGGAGTAGTTTTTCTTGTGTGCACATGTGCAACATCTTCTGAGATCATAGCTCTTACATTTCCTAAAGGAAGAGGAAGAAAAAATAGGGCAGCCTTAAAGAAAAACAAAAAATCTTGGAAGAACATAAAAGTCTTGTGTTCATTACAATTTGCCTTGAAGACTTTATCTGACATTTCTCTGAAACCTGAGTTATCAGAAGCAGTAATTTGCTCTGCATTATCTACTATCTCAATTCAAAAAAAGTATTAAAGAGGATGCCATTCGAATTTATACCAGAAGACAGATCCCAAAGGAGATGCTCTGCCTCTTATAAAGGCAGCTAGTGTAGGGGAAAGAAAGTAAAGAAGATTCTAGGCTCAGGATTCCCTGTTATTTATCTTTTAACTGCCTGAGACAAATATACAAAGACTCTGCACCTAGGTGTCTAGGCATAGGTATACAGATCAAATCGGGCAGCAGGAGTGGGCAGAGCCAGCAAGCAGATACAGCCAGTCAGACATGTGAATAATGGAGTCAGGAAGGGTGAGTAATGGAGCTGGGCACCGTTGTCTGCTGCCATGCCAGAGCTGAGCTTTTATCTGTGGCAGGGCAGTGCTCCGTGTTCTGGCATTTTCCAGGTCCCACACGTCTGTTTTTTAAGCAGAGGCTGCAAAGACAACTTTTTCATACTGGCCTTTTCAGTCTACATCAGGCTGCACGAATAACTGGCTCCCTGTGTGCCAGCTTGCATTGCTGCTGTCTAAGTGGGTACATGGCACCAATCTGAGCTCATCCTGCAAGCTGTCAGGACGCGAGTGCAGCATTTGGTGTGAATGCTCAGGGATGCTCAGCTAGTGTTCAAAGGAATAACCTCTGCTTCAGCATTGTGGTTTTCCACTTGTGCCAAGGCAGCAGTGCTTTTAAATTCCCCATGCCCTTATTGTTCCTGATATCAGAAACACTGACTGCAAACTTACAGCCAAAATGCTTGGGGGAAAAAAATGAAAAAACGGAAGCCAAAATGTTAGCACAACTTTTCACACTGCAATCTTCCCCGTGCAAAGATAGTTCCTTCACTTGCCCTCAGGTAGCAGCAAAGGAGATGCAATTTTTGGGGTTTTCCATGCTATGGAAATTATGGCATTTGTAACTGTGAACTGAGCAGACCTAACTCCACAAGGCGGTCAGACAGGGAGGGCTACTTTCAGGCTGGCCAGGGCAGACATCTTTAGGGATCAAGTATATAAAAAAAATTTTCTTTCATCTTACAAAGGGGAATAACTGCAGTATCTAAGCCATGCTGAGCTATCATAGAACATCCTGAGTTGGAAGAGACCCACAAGGACCATCAAGTCCAACTCTTGGCCCTGCACAGGACAGCACCAAGGGTCATCATGTGCCTGAGAGCATTGTCCAAATGCTTCTTGAACTCTGTCAGGCTTGGTGCTGTGACCACTGACCTGGGGAGCCTGTTCCAAAGTCCAACCACCCACTGGGTGAACAACTTGTTTCTAATATCTGACCTAAAACTCCCCTGACACAATTTCAAGCCATTCCTTGTGTTCTGTCACTGGTCACCACAGAGAAGACATCAGTGTCTGCCCCTTCTCTTCCCTTCAAGGAAGTTGTACACTGCAATGAGGTCTCGCCTCAGTCTCCTCTACACTTAACAAATCAAGTGACCTCAGCTACTTCTCATACATCTTGCTTTTTGACAGGTTTTCTAACTTCAGACAATCTGCCTTGCTAAGTAATGTATGTGCTAGTGGCAGCTAAAATTGGTGATTTTTTACGAGGATGGTTGTAATGGGGCAGCACTGCTCATCAAAAAAAGGACCAAAATGTATGTAATGAAGAGGGGGAAAAAAACAGCCCAGCAAGCTGTATAGGATCAATTGTTTCCATTATAGATGTGCTGTTGTTAGACAAATGGATTCTTGGGAGAAATAAACCTTCAGCTTTTCTGCTGATACATATGGTAAACCCAGCACAAGCACAGAGCATTATGGGATGCCAGGAAGGGAAATTTGGGTCATGGGCATACGAATTACCTGGAGCCAGCGATGTTTTCTTCATTTGACTTATTCATTTATTTCATGCAGCTGCCAGCACTTGCTGCACCTCTTAAAATTGTCTTTGCCCCACCCCAGCAGTGGCACATTTATATTGGGCTGAATCACCACCACCTTCTCCCAACACAGCCTGCCTGTGTTCAGCCAAATATCTTTTCCTCTCTCCAGTTGCAAAATAGTATCTGCTCAACAGCAGTTGAGTATTAAATCTGATTAAATTTGATGGAAGCAGGTCCTCATTCTGTCCCAAAAGAGCCGATATTACAGACTCCTGTGTTTTCCTTTGACTGCCTGTCTCCACTGCTGTCTCTTGCCTGGCACACTGCCTGGAAAGGAGCAGGGACTGTCGAAACAGGACAGCGTGCCAAAGCAATCAAGCTCCTTCGGAAGGAAAACCCCGATATGAAAAGTTCAGTCTTTTTTGGGATGTCCCCCTTCTACAGGTGAAATTGCCCTTTCATATTTAATTATATCGGTTTCCCTCATTGTGAAACCTGTAAGCCCTTTGTGTTTTTTCTCTGAAGCTTAGGAATATCCCGATATATATACATAATATAACAAATATGGAAACATTATTCTGGAACCTGAGTGTTTCTGGCTTTATTTGCTCCAGTGTGAGCATGCTGCTAACACAGATGCTGTCAACACTGGAAATGGGGCCCAACTCCTCAGAGGTGGACAAATTCCTCGTTGATGAAAACTTCCTATAGACTTAGTTCCTACAATTACAGAGACCTGCATTAAAATTAGGAGCTTGGGCTGAGGAAATAATTGCTTGCTTGCTATCTGTGTTTTGCTGCATGATTTGAAGGGACGATCTGTTAGAAATCAGCACATCTACCAAAATTGCTTGGTTCACCAGCTAATAAAAATGATTAAGCATAATAATGACAAAGCAAGCATGAGCGATATCATCTTGACATTTGAAAAGCTCAGGTGGATTGAATAATAATGGTCTGCTATTTGCCTTGCAACAGCAGCCGAAGTAGGTTTCATGCTCTTGTTTATACCAAAGAAACAGGGCATCACACATACACACACAGGTACATTTACCTATGCTGCTGTGTAAATTAAGTCAGACAGTATCTCATCCTGTAGCTGTTAATGGTAAGATATTATGAGTTAAGAAACTAAAGATAGATTGATGCATTCCAGTGGCTGAGATTTTTCTGGCTGTCTTTTTAAGTCAGCTCTCTACTCTCATCTGTTCTTGAAGTGTGTTTTTGGGCACTTGTGGGTGCTTAGCTGCCCACATGCCAGGCTCTCCTGACTCACCTTGCTGCAGACAGCAAAAAAAGCCATCCTCCAATTTTAAATGCTTGTCAAGCTGGATACCCATTGGCTCATAAGGAAAGCTTTGCAAATGAAGCACTGGGCACGGAGTAACCAAAACAGCTTGAAGTAGTGTGTTCAGCACAACTTCAGACCTATGTGTGATCCCGTTGCTGCACAGAAGGGTGGATAAATTACACATATAAGACTGTCTGTTGGTTCATGTATTACAGCTGCTATGCAGAAAGCTTATTGACTTCTAGAAATGGTATTTTTGTATACTGTACAATGACAGAAAAATACCAGAGGTTCTTCATATAAAGCTCCCTCACTCGTTAGAACAGCAGCCTTCCCTTATCAGGTTTGCTCTCTGTGGGGATCCTAAAGGAGGTAGTGGGATGTGCACAAAGATCAGAACCACATTACCGCCTCAGCTCTAACTTCCCGTGTGTGTTCAGCCACACCTGAGCCAGCCCCAGGCTGAAAAAGATATTCCAGGGCACATAAGGCACTGAAAACAGGGTGGCTGGGCCAGCTGCACCTCTTAAAACTGTCTGGGGTGGCTGTGCCAGCCTGGCTGCTGCCCCTTCCTCTGACTGCCCTGCAAAGGGAGCCCCACCACAGCACCACACCACACGCTGCCCCCATGTGACATGATTCACAGGCACTCGAGCTGGTTTTGCCCCCTTGCAAAGGCGAAGCTTTAGTGTCATTCAAGCCTTGTCCTGAACAATCCTAGGTATCATCATGGGGAGCATCTGCAGGAAAGATTACAGACCAAGGCTAGTGACAGAGAGAGGAATTGGGTAGCATGCATGATGACAAGCTTGCTTTTGAGGGGAAGCAGCAAGCCTGGAGGTGCTGCTACCTGATAAGCAAGTCTAATACAGCATTGACTACTAGACATCCACTAGATGCTGGAAGTATAGTTATAGTATGCTTCAGACAGGCTCTGAGTGCTGCTGAGGTCTTCTCCTAAGCCTACTCCTCCCAAATAACTGCCCCCACCACTGCTCAAGTCAGATGGCGACTTAAGTCCAGGAAATGCCATCACAGCCGCTGTGCTTCTACGCTGGTACCAGATTTTGCAAGGAGAAAAACAGAGCCAGGAAATTTTGTTTCTATAAACATGAGTCAAGATTGTGCAGAATCAGAATTCCAAAACTAGTTTGGGGTTTGTGTGTGCTTGCTGAAGCTGTGGAGTTTGGTTTATATTTTCATTAATGCCTTCAGGAACTGAGTCAAGTTGCAGTGTCTTTTCCCTCAAGCTTGTTCTCACAAAGCCAGATATTACCAAAATGTGTGTCTGGAATGTGGAAATCTATGGCAAAAAACATTAACCAAGCAAGCCTGCAACAGCTGTGCCCATTAGTTCAGAAAATTAATCCACTGCATGATGGGCATAAAAAAATAATTCATTTCTGAATAGACAGGACACTTCAAAAGTTTTGGTGGATCTGTCAGGAGAGTGCTTTTTATATGGTAAGAAGAAATCACTTTAAAGAAGTGTCTGTAGAGCTGGCAACTCCATTACAGCAGTTGAAATAAGAACTCAGAAAAGTTTCCATATACCTTTGGTAGACTTCAAATAGATCAAAAAGAGAACTAACAAATGTTTATTGGGGTCTCCATTTCTGTTCCCACTTAGGAAGTAACTGAAAGAAAAATGTTGCTCTGAGCAAAGTGTAGACCTGACCATAAGAAAACACTACTGGAAGAAGTAGAAAAGCAAACCCTTCTGGAATATATGAAGATCGGCCCCATCTGCAATGGGACTCATCCCAATTCATCTGCCACGAATTCCCTGTAAAGATGACACAAAGTTGTAAATTCTTATCCTCCCTGACGCTTGGCACATTCTGTTTCCCATTAGAAAGAATTAGGTAAAAATGGTTCTGTTTCTTGACTTTTATTTTTTAAACTTTTAAGATCTTCTCTGAATAATGCAATACTTCCACCTGTATTTTGTTAGAACTTCAGCACCTCCTCTTCCCTGCGCATGCCATGGTTTTAGCTAGAAAACAGGAGCCAAAGGTGATTTGATGAATTGTTCTGCATTCTCTCATTACATTAACTACTATGGACAGCATGGAGTGCTGGGCTTTCTCTCATGATGGCTGTAACATAAGGCCTGGTGGAATAGGATCTGCTCTACAACAGCCAACTCAGCTCCACAGTGGGGAAAAAAATTTGGGGTCTGCTTTATATATGCAGCCTGATGTTAATTCCAAATGGCATCTCACCTTCTTGTAATGTTTCACACAGATGCAAAAGCGAGAAGTGTTAGCAAACACTTCAGGTTTTAAGAAAATTATCCTTACAGTTCCAAAGTTTATGACATCTTTCTGACCAATTTTCTGACATGAAGGGATGATTATAACAATTTTAAAGTGTTTCATGAAGCAACATATAGTATGCATGTGATGTATGCTGCAACAAAGTTCAAAGTTGTAAGTGATAAATCTGCAACCACCTGTGCTAAACAAAATTACTCAAAAAAAAAAAATGGCAGACAAGCTAATACTGCAAATAACCCATGAGTGAGGAGAAAAGTGTCATGGAATCACTGCGTGGTTTGGGTTGGAAGGGACCTTCAAGGTCATCCAGTTCCAACCCTCCTGCCATGGGCAGGGACACTTTCCACTAGACCATGTTGCTCAAAGCCCCATCCACCTGACCTCGAACACTGCCAGGGATGGGGCATCCACAACTTCTCTGGGCAATCTGGTCCAGTGCCTTACCAGCCTCACAGTAATATCTAAATCCTAATATCTGAACTACCCTCTTTCAGTTTAAAGCCAATGCCCCTTGTCCTGTCGGTACATGCCCTTGTCAAAAGCCCATCTTCAGCTCTTTTGCAGGACCCCTTTAGGTACTGGAAGGCTGCTCTAAACTCTCTCCTGAGCCTTCTCTTCTTCAGGTTGAACAACCCCAACTCTCTCACTCTGTCTTCAATGAGAGGTGCTCCAGCCCTCTGATCATCTTCAGAATCTTAAGACTGTCATTTCTTTTGCCTAGTTCTGAGTTAAAAAAAAAGTGAAGGCAATAGATCTAAGAAAGTGTCATTGGATTGCCTCATGAAGTTTTAGCAGACATGTTTCACAGAATTATCTTGCTTAACACGTATTTTCAGTGCTACTACACTCATGTAGCAATTCCATGCACTTTCACATTTACTTTTGGTACCATAATTTTTTCATGCAAAAGTAACACCAAAAAAAGCATTCTTGTGTCTATGCTGGGCTTAATAGTGATGAAGCCCTCTAGAGCTAACACACTGTCATCATAGCTGTATCTTTCTATACAGAATAATAGGATGAAGCAACATAATGGTACACTTGTACAGCAAACCCAATACCAGATGAACCACACAGTAGTGTTGACAATGCTGATTAACTGCTCTACCTTGCATTTGCAGAGATTAATTTCATGTGAAAGCATCCTAATAATAGATGTTCAGACTGAGCTCTGCTATTACACAACAGGACAGTAAATTGGCCAGTAGGAGATTTGGGTCTTGCTGAGAGATAATCATGAATACCTGTCAGTACAGCAGTCAGTCTACTTCCAAACAACTTAAAAATACATACCCTGCTTATGCTCACATGGAGAAAAACATGTGATGTCTTCAGCATATCCAAAGGCTAACCAGGCAATGAGTGGTTTAGTCTCAAACTGCTAAAATTTCCTTTGAATACTTCTGCCTGATGCACAGTAAACCAAATTAGCTAAAAGGATGCCTGGTCTATAACCTTATTTGTGAGAGTCTCACTCCAGGTCTGCCCCCTTTTTCAGTGCAATAAAGTAGGCATTCACACACTAAATATGTACAAATAAACCTTACTAGTCAGTATTTATGACCTATTTTCTGTTGCAGGACCTTTAAAATAAAAGTGTTATTGCAGTGCCTTTTAAGGCCTCCTGCAGCACTGACTGCAACTATTAAAACTCAGTCCCTATTGTTTATATGACTTTTGTCCTTTATTCCACCACTGTCTGAATTATTTTTCCTTTCATTCATTCCTTCTGAGGTTTTGATCCTTCCACCTCTATGCAGACATTAGGCAAGAAGGGCTTCTCAAGGGTATGACATGCTGCTCAAAGCCACTGAAGCTCAGCAGGAACAGGCCACGTATCATTCCATTTAGTTCAAACACAACACAGAACTTTAAAAGTCTATTCCAGTTGTCAATTTTATTCAAAAGGTGTCTGCTATACATTTTTAATATATAGAAATAAATATGAAAGGCCTATACAAATATGAACACTTAAAAGAGTACCAATACTGCCCTTCATTTTTTTTACTCATTTTTCAATACTTAAAGGGACAAAATTGCAGCAAACAGCCCACATATTTAGTAAAATAAATTTTACAAAATCTCTGATAAAAAATGTCTGTTCATGTCTAACAGAACTTTTTAGACTGAGTTTTCTTCTACATATATTTGCAACCTCAACACAAAATATGTTCAGCTGCCTTTGAGGTGTTCACAATATAGACTGATGCACATTTTCTTCATGTTGGACAATTAAAAAAAAGGTCATACTTAATTTATATTCCAATGCAGGAATTTGGCATTATCATTTTTAATGACATACTGTGTTAATATTTTTAAACACATACCAATAAATAAAAAAGAACACAATCCTGCCTTCAAGTGAAACCAAAGTCATTTAAAAAACTTTAGAATGGGCATTTGCTTTTGTATAACATGATTCTTCCCAAAGCTTTAAAAAAATTAATTTAACACCACATAAAATGCTTTTGATATAAAATAACATCATAAGTAAGCTTTTTGCTTCCTGTAAACCATAATTGATAGTAAAATATCACTTTATGCAAAAGTGTCTAACGTAGGGTATCATCCACATGCACTTATGTAATGTCACTAATTTAAACATTTAAAGGAGCATAAAGCAATGTATGTGCTTAAATGGTGAGAGGAATGGATACTAAATCGAGTACAACTGTTCCTTCAAAATTCGGGTGTTGGGGTTTTTTTGGAGGGCGTGCATGGAGGTTTTTTAAGAGAAGGTCAAGCCCCAACAATATTGAAAGGAGACGATGTCATACAGCAAAAACCTCTTTTGTCTTTCCTTAAGGAATTTGTCCTCATTCCAAAACCCAAACCGTCCCAAATGTTAATTTAAGAACTGTAGATTAAACTTGCTGGAGATCAGAAGAAATATTTCAGATATTTCCTAATTGAAAATAAAAGCACAGGCTTTAGTTCAGAAAAAATATAACAATACAATTTGCTGTAAATGCACAATAGCCCAATCCTGCAACTCCTTCCTGTTGATTCAATTGTTTTCACTTAAGGAAAGTATATAGAACTTCTGTCTCAACCCTGATTTAATAACTTATGTAAATACCTGTTTGAAGAATACGTATGTTTAACACTTTACCCACATACTAGATCTAAAGGCTATTTGGGAATGTCTACCCTGTTTTTCAAAAGAACTTCTATTTTTAAAGAGTGTTGTAATCATTTTTTCTTCCCTTCAAAATAAACCTTTGTGAGCTCATCTTACAAAACAGTACTCTCATTTCCACTTCTTGACATTTAAATGCTTGGCTCATTCTTTCAAAAGAGAATTTGTAGATTAAATGAGAAATATACTGGACAAGTCTCTAGTGAACAGCAGATATCCAATATGGCTTGGCTTGAAACAGCAGCTGTGTTGCAGGGTTCTCATTCACTGCATTGGAGTGGTTTCTGTAACAGACTTCCTTGGATCACTGCAGTTCTCTAATCAATTTTGACTCCTCCAAATTCCTTCTGAGCTCACCCAGTAAAACCAAACACTTTCCAGCACAGGTTTTGCAGTCATTGCTAGAGGTTCTGCAGGCCAAAGGTTGACTGTATTCCACCAGCGTTAGAGTAACAACCTACAGAGAGTTTTCCTACATGTGGCCTGAAAAACCTACTTACAGTAATGAGGATAAAAACAGTAAGACTCCATCTCCGGGTGAGGAGGTGGGAGAGATGTCAACACACCAAAAAAAGGACAGACCATGTACACAAAGGCTTTCAGTGTCATTTTGGAAAAGAAAAAACAAAACCGACAACCAAAAAAACAAACCAAAAAACAATGAACCAGACACTTTCAAGGTAGGAATGCATTTATCAAAAATTAAACTTTGCTCCGTTATGAATGATTTGAAGTTTGGGTTCCTGAGCCTGATACTGGACAGGGAAAAGGGCAAGGGCAAGTGACTTCTACCTTAAATTATACAGCAGTATCTTTAGGACAGTATTTAAAACCTATTATTAGAAGAATTAATAATTTGCAAATGTGACTTTAAGAATATTATAACTAAAGAGTAGTTTATAGTAGTTTAAGTTCAGGAGACCTTAATCATCTTTCTTATGTGTTTGAAATCGTTCCATTAAAGCCCTAAATATATTTCCTGGTATTTTCTGATGTTTTTCTATTAGAGCTTGGACTGCTGCTTTTGTCTGTAGGGAAAGAGAAAAGGTTTTGATCAGATTACATCATCTTTATGTAGCTCACACATTAGCACAATTTCTAGGCTCTTCATCCTTTCAAACGCCACAGAACTACTGCAAGTACAAAATACAATTTTTCCATATTTAAGCCCACAAGATGGGATTGCAGCTACACTGCCATGGAACAGACCAACAAACTAGTACCTTTTTTTTCCTGTAGCTGAGTTCACAAACTCTATTAGTGATATGCAAAAATAAAATGACAGAGTAAACCGCCCAGGTTTGCATCAGTAACACTCTTGCAGTGTCCATGAATTTTCCTTCTACACACACTCAGAAGCAGCACTGGAAACACCATTGTGTCTTAGCACATTTGACCTGTACAAAGCAATGATCCCTGCATCCAAGTGCCCAAAAGGAACCAGCCCTGTAAATGACACTTAGGTCACTTAGCTGCATGTGACAGCAGCCTTCACTTTCACTCAAAACCCAACCGGGCCAAGGAGTTCAGAGCAGCCATTCTTATTACATAAAAGCTCTACAGGGAACATTCAAAGCAGGGCACTGTGCAAAAGTTGTGGTGAGGACACACTGTAGCCTTCCTATTCTGCCTAGAGAAGCACAGACTAGAGAATTCTTTAAGCCAGAGGCAGAACAGAGAATTATTTGCTTTTGTAAAACAATGGTCAGCAAGGGCAGATGATTGTTGGTAAAAGCTCCCACTGTTCATATGAAGCATGTGATCAGCTGTTAAGTCCTGGAGAAGGACTTTATAGATCTGGTCCTAAGTGTTTCCAAAGATCTAAAATTTGTATTAGGTAAAAAAAAGTGAGCTTAATTTTTTTCTATATAAAATTGAAAAATGCATACTGTGCCATAGCATGATACATGAGATACAACTTTAAAATCACTCTAATTAGGATTCTAGGGAATTCACATTCTAGGGGCCTTAGCCAGCAGAATTTGCATTTAAGTCAGAAGCAAGTGAGGGTTGGCACAAATTAAGATGCCAATGCATGTTTGAAAGCCATTGAAATACACATTCTCTCCTGAAAGCCAACAATTCTGAAGTCCTGTCAGATTGAATCCCCAAAAGAAACAACCAATTTTCCATAACCAGGGCTTAAGATAATGCAGATAAACAATTTAAGATAAACATTTAAGCCATTTTGCAGAGATCTAATCAGAGGGTAAACAGATGAGGAGAGACAACTAAACTGACACCTGCATAGTCAAGAAGTCTCCTTCTCTCAAGTGAAGTTTTCAGAATGTTCTGAGTGACCATCTGTGGAGCTTTCAAAAATGGCTATTTTCAGCCCCCTCCATCTCACTGCTCCACCACTTAACTGGTTTATGTCTTGCACTGTGAAATCTATTAATAAACTGAACAATCCTCTCTACAAAGCACCTAAATCTGAACATTTAAAACTTAATTTGTTGAGTGAGAAACTAGAGGAAATAGAAACACACTAAACACTAATAAGTGAAATTATTTCACTTATTTTTTTTTATTGCATGAAATTCCAACAGCTTGTGAACTCAGATTTGCTACGTTTGAAAGGCTTCATCAGTATCTTTCTGAAAAGACTAAGAAGCAGAACACTTCCTCCAGGATGAAGTGCTTCTCTGTTTATCAACTCAGAGCTGTCTTATCTGACTGAACTTCTTCAGTCTTTAAAGCAAGTTGTTTCTCAAAGCAAATAGAGGCTGTAATAAACTTTAGAAGACCTAGAACAGCTGCAAGTTGTAGTAATAAAAATATAGTATTTAAGGCCATTCAGACTTAAACAAGTCCAAAACTAACCATCATTCCATCAATTTTTATAACTGGCTCCTAGGCAGAAATCACTTGAAAAATCTATTGCAGTTTTTTTTAAAAGAACATTCAATATTTAAAACAAAACAAATATCTATATCTATCTATATCATATCTTACCTTTGCAGCTAGTTCATCAGCAGTCATATTTGGTTCATATGGAATGGGTTCTCCGATAAATGTACGTAGCTTGACTGGAAACCCACCATACAGGGGAACTAATGGCAATCTAATACGTTCATATAGTGACCTAAATATTTCTAATGTGAAAAAATTTTAGGGGAAAGCAAGAGAAAGAATGGTAGGAGCAGGGAGAATGGATTAGAGAGAGAGAGAGAGAGAGAGAGAGAGAGAGATATTGAGATTATTCTGTAAAGTTTTTTTTCCCCATATGTCTCAACATTGAAACTGTAATCGAGCCCCCAAACCAGACTCTTTAAAACAATGTGTCATCTCAATTGTTGTTCTACCCTTGACTTTCATTTTCCAAAAGCTGCATTAATGCTAACATCAGACTTGTTTTCTATCCTAACTTGGTGTGGAATCTTTCCTCCAAAGAGTAGCTGAAACAAGAAGGAAGAAGAGGAGAAAAATTCAATAGCTGCCTGTCTGGAGAGGACAGGAATGCTACGCAAACCAGGTTACAGGTTCAGCTCATTTTACAGGTTAGTTAAGTGCTTTAGTATTGGAAGACTGCACTGGTCAGTCCCACTGTGGTCTAGAGAATCAGAAATAGCCTTATCTGCCTAAAGGTCAGCCATACTAACACACTGAATTGCTCTTTCAGATCACACACTGGTTGCAGTTAAACAATATAAAAAGAGAGAAAAAACAGGTATTTCAATCAGCTCTAAGAGGACACATGATCTTTGCCACATGCCACCTTTTAAGCATTTATCCCAAATGTACCCAGAAGACATTCTTTGAATAATGCTCGCTAATATTATCTTCCTCATTTGCAGACAAGAAATTCTATTAACTGGTGTGTTGGCATAAGAAAATCCTTACCAATCAAGATGTGGAATTATCTGTACACAACCTATAAAAACAAGTATTCAAAAACTACTAAAACTGGAGTAACACCTCCAGTGATCAAGAGAGTTCAATTCCTCTAACAATTCTGCTGTAGTATGCAAGGAGCATGAATGATTTTGGCTTAAATTTCTTCTGTTTGGGATGATTCTCCTGAACACAGCAACAATTAATTGCTGTTTATTTTTGTACATGACAAATGTGTGAATTATTCTGAGCATCTGCATGTGATGCCTTGGCTTTCTCCATGCAATATTTAGTTCTTAATTAGAAGGGGAGAGAAACAGAACTGTGTTGCTCCTGTAATCCTCTAATGAAAGTGATGATACCATACTTGTGGCAGAACATGTGGTGTGGAAGAGACTGTTCAGGCCCCTTCTGCTAGATAGTAAGTTGAAGAGCTTAAAAAAAAAAGGGAGTTTAACACTAGAAAATGAGCAGAGATGTGGACATCTAATCATCCCAGAGCTGGATGCTTCAGACACAGACCCATCTATTCCTTTCTGTCCGGAAGTCCGACAGAGATGAGGAAAAAGAGCTGGCAAATGCAAGTTTTTGTAAGGAACTACAGGTCTAGTGCAGAATAGTAAAGCAATTACAGATTAAATAATAGTCCAAATCACTCAAAATTTAAGCACAGGTAAAGGTGTAAGTACAGAGCTTTAGGAGAACATTTAAAGGAATCGTGTCAGCTGCAAACCTGTTTGCTTTGCTTCTTAACAGATAGAAGAAAACCTAGGGTTGGCCTAGTAGATATAAGCAGAGAAAAAAGCGCTGTAAATCTTCCTGCCTTTTTCTGGCTCCTTTTTCCTTTCTTCTACTGCTTCTGTAAAGGAACACTTACATGGAAAGTAATTTAGATGAGCCAATACCACGTCTAATGCTGATATTAAAACCTAATAACATCTCTGAACTCTAACAGAGAGCAAACCTCAAGAAACAAGGCTGTGTTAAATCTGAAATTTATATGAGAACTATTTTTACAGAGATAGGCTAAACACATACGCAAAAAGAAACTACAAGAAAAATAGAAAATATCTTACTTATTCCTCCTAATGTCCTAAAGCTTTCTCGAACGTTTTGCGTAAACATAGGAATGATGGGCTAGGAGGGAAAAAAAATAATTAAGAATTTAATGAAGATAGCTCTAACTGAAAATCTTCTACCTCACTTAAACACAACAAGCAAATTAATTTCAGAAGACTGACTCAGACAAGGACATATAGAGAGCAAAACAAGTATTCTTAATTTCTTCTGTGACTTTCTGCCATGAGGTTTCAAACTGGAGAATACTACAAGATTTCAAGGAGTCACTGTTTCACCAAGTCCATTTTCTCAAAGCAGTCCAGAATTTCAGAACCTATGGAGCATTTAGGAGTCCCTCCCCCACCTAGCAGTGTTTGCACAGTTGTGACTTAAGTGTTTAAACCTCTTACCTAATTTGTAGTTATGCTCAAAGGGAAGAATTCACAGGATTAGGACACTAAACTTGTCTGATTCGTCTCTGCTACGCTGATGGTATTGCTTCACACATGATGTGTCATACATGTCCATGATTTATTTCTGCTGATGAATACTTGGAATGGTGTTGAACATTTCAAGTTTTTATTGCTGTTTTTGTTTACTGCAAACAGCTGTCAAGATTTACAAGAACCGTGAGGGGGGCAACTACTATATGAAGTTTTTCACTATCATTTTATGGCATGTACCCACTGTACATAGCATCATCAGAAATACAGAACTCTTCATGGGATTTTCATACACTCAGATTCTTATAAACTTTTTAAAAACAAGCATGGAGATGAGCTAGTACATGAAACTTTTCGGAAAGGTATCACATTGGGGTTTTTTTGGGGGAAAAAAAGTCTGTAAATAATACGATGCAGTTACAGAGAGTAAAAGGAAGTGCAGTTGCATAACCTGAATGGTTACAAACTTTTTTATTCTAGAAAAATCTTACTTGGAACATTTTACTTTTGACATAGAAGTAGAGATTTTTGTATGCACCAAGTTAGCTTATATGACAAAAATTCTGGCAAACAAACTGCTGAAATGAGACAATTTCTAGGAGTTGAAGGTTCTGATTTTAGACACATTTTTCTGATGTTTCAGACACATTTTTCTTTCCATGAGGAGTTCTGCTTACAATTCAAGGTGACTTAAAGTTCATTTTTAATCTAAATAAAGATATTTTTTCCACTTTCAGCCTGCCTCCGACACTATTCCTTTTTCACTGCATCTCTCAGTTGGTTTTTTTGGGGGGAGTGATGAAGCTACAACACCCTTTTGAGTGCATAAAAGGAACCGAACACATTCAATAAAATAAATGTAATGAGTAAAACCATAGTTGAATCTCAGGTATGACCTTTCACATGCTATTACAATACATTAGTAAAATATAAACCTGCTGAAAATACCCTGTTTAAGCAGTGTTATTTTTCTGGTGAGAAAAGTGACATACACTTGAGTCTTAAAAGTATTCTATTTCTGCATAAAATCCACAAATTTAACTAGTCTCTCTTTGACAGTACCTAAACATAAAGCTTTTGGTGTGAGACTTACTTTTAAATTGGGTATATGCAGAGCTACAGACATATGCACATACCTTTCAAGTACAAATATAGAATGAGAGGGACTCTGAAATTATTATTAAAATACTTACAATTCAAATATATCACACACTGTTGTGCCTTTCCAGTTGGTCCCCTATGAATAATTATCTGCCTGCTGACCAAGCACAGTGCTGTACGTTACAACTGCAGGGACAGTTCACACCAGTGAATTCCTGCTGCTCCTCCTGTATGCCCTGGATTTTACTACTGTAAAATGCCAATACAGTGCATAGTGCCAGTGAGTCTACACTCTACTGGGTCACAGCATACTTCAGTGAAAGGAGCAACAGAAATGTTGATGTAGGGTTGCTTCCCAACCATTCTGGTCAGGGGTTAAGCCATCACAGTCCTGACCAGTTATGTGTAAAACAGCAGACTCGTGTAACAGAAATCATCCTGTATTTCATCCCTCATTCTTTTAAACTCTGTATTTCCTGACCACACTATTTTTGGCTGACTCTAAAGCCTTCTTATCTATCAAAAGCAACAAAAAGAGTACTGAAGTGTAATTATGAGAGCAAGTAGACCATACTCATGACAGTCAATGTAACAGCAAATATATGATAATCAAAGCAGTTTTCCCTGGAAGAAAGTACCAATAAGTTAGCATTCTCTGCTTCTCTTCCATGACCTGTCATACTTACCACTTTTGCATCAATGGCCACCTGAGCAAAGCCTTTCCGATCACTCCACAAAATAGTGTACATCTCATCACTGAAGAGTGCTTCCCGAACTCCACCTGGGGCAATGGCTAACAGGTGGCCCTCCTTCAGAGTACTGACACAAGCTTCTCTTGGTCCAGGTATAACTCCATGGACATCAAGTAATATCTTAAAACCTGTAGGGTAAGACAATATTAATTCAGGAAACGTTCATACATATTACCATTGAGTACAGATTCCTAACACAGAACACTATGGCTAAAACTTATTTGTCTAACAAGCTGCAGCCCCAAGTCTCCAAGAGGGACTGAAGCATTAAGTTGTACTTATAGATTTTAGTCTGCAAAGTTGATGATTTAGGGTTTCAGAGGCTTTTTGTCATAGTAAAGTGAGGTGATACCTCACTGTCAGGACTAAACTGAAAAAAATTGGCACTGCAACATCTTTCAGGTGTCCCTTCAAAGGAGTTAAGTTGGCTCCAGGGCACTGGCTCCTTGCTCAAGCTCTACTGTTCAAATGTAGCACAGTCCAAATAAAATACAGCAAGAAGCAATACCAACAAATGGTTGTGATTTTTTCGTTTCATGAACTTTGGCAAAGCCCAGTTGTGCACAAGGAGAATGATTCATTTTCTTTGTCATTCTCTGCATTACAGATCACTGCAGCACTTGACTCCCTGGTTCAGTCTGTGAGTACCTGTGAGTACCTTTCATACAAAGATCTGGCAAGCCTGAATTGGGTATATTCATCTTCTGTTAATATTATAACTGATTTTTTTAACCTAAGGTTACATAAACTCCTCCTATCATCTTGAATTTGAAACGTCATACTGACCCCACTCTCCAAGAAACAGCAGAACATCAAAAATTTGCTTACAAGCATCAAATGGGAGCATACCTGATGAATTTAGGTATGTCCTTTAAGATTAAAGGACATAACTAGCATTAACCTCTGTTTGCAGGAAATCAGTCCTGTTAACTGGTTCAATAAATTTCAAATTTATACAGTATTTTTGAGTACTACATACCAAAATGGGAACTTTGGATGACTGAGCAGCATGGGAAACATTATTTCTTTTACTGGAAGCTTCCCACTGAGGCAAACAACCTTATCAGCCACAGACAAGGAAACAGAACTGATCTAATCCAGTTTGCCTCTCAATAACAAATTAATAGCTGTTACTATGAACACACATTTGTTACATACACTCACATGCTGAAGAAGTGTTAGAAATACAGTTAGGAAGACAGATCTGTCTTCCCTTACAGCTCGCATAAACTAAGGGCTTGAGAAGAAAAGCATAAGGCAACATATCATTAGTTTATTCTTAACTAAAGTCTGATCTCTAACTAGTCTTTGTTGTTGGTGTGAGTATAATTACCCCTGATTCATCTCTATACACAATCATGATCTATCCACAAACATGACAACAGAACAAACACAAGCTGCACTACACCTGTCACATATTTTGCTGTGCCCGTCTCGCACACTGCTGGTGACATTCACAATCTTCATCTAGTAGCATTTGCACAGAGGACACCTGAAATACAGTTATCCTAAAGTAAATTCATTTCTTTCAGGTGCTTTGTTTGTGGGATCTTCAACAGCTGGCTTTTATGATGTTTTGTATTCCCAAACTAATTAAAGCTCTCTGGAAAGTAGTTGATGGTAAGAAGCTGCCTGTCTCTAAGTCCTTCCTATCAGTGAGCTCAGGAGATAGACAAAACCTTTGAAGGGTTGGCTGAGCAGGAAAAGAGACTCCAATTTTCTTTTCTTCATTGGATAGAGAGGGTGGGTGGGAAGGTGCATGTGACAGAACAACATCATGAGTCTGTTTAGTTCGTGGGTCAATTAAAAAAAGAACAGAATATAGACAGAATAGAGGCAAAAACTTGTACTACAGAAAAGTTGTTGGGGGGAGGTTTCAAGTCTCCACAAAATTTCTCAGATGTATTTCCCCCTTGGCTTTCAGTATAAACTTTATATTCTGAGCTGTACTTCATAACCTAGGCAGCAGAACATACATTACTATCAATGTCTCTGCTCCAGTAGCAAGGAAGAAGAACCTGTCTCCCTCAGAGCAGCAGAGAGACAGAAGTTAGTGCAGTGGCCCTGAAGGGACAGCCAGGCTACCTGTGCCCAAGGCAAAGGTCATCATGAAGGCAGAAAAAACACTGGGGTAGTACCTGGCTGTTGCATGTAAGTGACCAAGAATCTATTTTTCCATTTTAAACAACAAAACAACTCTCAAAATTATCTAAACACAATTTTTCAGCTTTTCAGAGCATGAAGGGATGCTAATTCTTTGGGATAGCAAGAAATCCAAAATTAATTTTATTCCACAGTTTAACTTGGACTCTGCCCTTTGGCCCAACATACTCTTTCTTTATTTTCTACAATATTGTGTCTGCATCAATGTTTGAAAACCCTTTGGATAGTACCCAGTAATGCCTTTAACACTGCTATCAATATGTGCACCACACACTTTTCTCTAACTTAGCCCAAGTGACTGTAACATCAGGGCTTCTCAGTTGCCTGGTAGCAAGATGGCAAGTATGTCATCTTTTTTCCACGGTTGTTGGCCTTTAGGATCACAGACAGAGAGGAATCATTTAGATCATTGAATCCAACCTTCCGCAATTGTAGGTAACCACATGTTTATATCTGCAGAGTACCTAGTCCACAAGACACATATACAAGGTGTTGCAAAGTAACAGATGAGGAGCCACAGCCCCTTTCCTCTGGGACATTACAGGAGAGGGGCTGCCTTAGTGCCCCAAAAGAGAAGGCGACCTTTTAAACAGGGGTTCCTAGATGACTCTAGGAACCAAATACAGCCCATACTATAGGGGAGGGTGATGGAGAAGAACACAAGTGAAATCTTAGCCCTCACTGTATTCTTGGGGAAAAGACCTTCTCTTAGCTCAACCTTAGAAAAATTAATGTATTCCTGAGCATTACACGGCTAAGAATCCAAAAGAACCAGAAACCTGGAATATTGTTTTGGGTTTTTTCCCTGTGGCTAACCTCCAGTTATTAAAAGAAAAAGTAAAAAAAGAAGCCACATGACCATATTTCATATCCTTCTCCCACAAAATACAAGTAACAAAAGCATACTTAATACCGACACGGAATAAACTGAAACAATCAAATAATTTCCTTTTGCAACAATGTGAAAGAAAGACACATTACAGAATCACGGAAGGTAATGTTCAGTAGGAATCTCCAGAGGTCTTCTATTAGGTTAGAAACCCTTCCATAAATTATCAAGCCATATCTTTCAAGGCTAAGGAGTAGGGAAAGGCATGTTTGACGCACTGCAGGCTCATGAATCCTTTAAGAGGCACAGCAACATTTTACAAACACACTCCAGTTAATTCAGGACAGCAGTGCCCCATGCAGAGGATGCCATGAGTCTGCTCCCTGGCAACTGCATACTGGCATGGACCGGAGATTCAGAGTCATGGGACAAGCCACTCCTGACAGCTATTCGTAGTAGATTTAATAATCATAAAACAAGAAGAATCATTAAATTATCTAATCCAAGTGTGTCTAACAGAACCCCCAAATCACCACCCCATTTCCCCTGCACTGAGCATAATAACTTTTGGTTAAAACATCTTCTGAAAAGGTGTCCACTTTAATCTGAAGATTTAATCAAGATTAGACAGCCTTAATACTAGGACAAAATTATGCAATCTCTTTCCTCTGATTCACAAGAGAAGCAGCATCTACCTTGCCAGTCACAGATTACTGTGCAGATTTTTAAACAATTCAGAACATTTTCTGGGCTCTTTGGGCTTGTCTTCCTTGAATAGCCTTAATTCCTTCACAGAAACAGAGAATTATGTAGATTGGAAGGAAGCTCTGGAGGTCATCTTGTACAACCTCCCACACAAAGCGGGTTCAACTAGATCAGGCTGCTCAGGGCCTCACCCAGTAGAGTTTTGAAAGTCTCCAGGGATGCAGATTCCCCAACTTGACTAAGCAATCTGTTCGGGTGTCTGATCACTCTAATGGTAAAGTACCTTTCCACATGTCTAATCAAAATTTCCTGTGTTGCAACTGGTCTGTCTTGCTTCTCATTCTACCACTGTGCACCTGTCAGAAGAGTCTGACTCCCTCTTCTCTGCACCCTCCCGTTAGGTTGTTGAAGACAGCAACAATATCTTCCCCCACCCTGATCTGGTACAGATCAAACAAATCCAGTTCTCTCAGCCCCTCTGCATACGCTGTGTGCTTCAGCTCTCCATCATCCACTGAACACACTCCAGTGTGTCAGTGTGTCCTATACTGAGGAGTCCAAAACTGGACACCATACTGGGAGATGCACTTGCACAGGTGCCAAGCCAAGGGAAAAAACCTCTTCACTCAACCTGGTGGCTACAGTCATGCTAAAAAAAGCTCAGTGTGCAGTTCATCTTCTTTGCTGCAAGCACACGCTCCTGACTCACACCCAACTTGTGGTCCACTAAAGGCCAAAGTCCTTTCCTGCAGAGACACCTTTTATCCAGGGTACTGCTGCGTGGAATTGTTCTATCCCAAATGCACAACTTTACATTTGCTTTTGCTGACTTTCATGAGGTTTCTACCCGTTCATTTCTATGAAGTCTCTCTGAACACAAGCTCTCATCATCATCATGGCTGGGCTTCGTGAATGAAGATTTGGGAAGGGCTCTACCCACGTTTTTTAGTGGCTAAAAAGGCCAATACGAGATAGACATGTCCAGTTGCAAAAGGCACAGTAGAAAGACTCCTTGGATGGTGTATTCTGCAAGGCACGATTCTTTCTGTGTTGTCTTTTCTCCTCAAGGGTGATCCTGCGTGCATTCTCAAAAGCATCCATAGCTTTTGAGAGGCTTGGAGGCCAGAGTAGACCAGTTATGGTGATCAATATGGCCAAGGCTGAGATGTTGTTTCAGGGAGTCCTTGTATCTTCTCTTTGGGGCTCCTCTCTTGCGGCAGCCGGTGGCAAGTTCACCATAAAGCAAGATCTTAGGGAGGCAGTGGTCCTTCATCCTGGAGACGTGTCCTGCCCAGCGCAGCTGTGTTCTCAGCAACATGGCCTCAATACTTGTGACTGCTGCTTGTTCTAGAACAGATGTATTGGTCACATAATCTGACCAGTGGATGTTTAGAATTGTACACAAGCTCTAACCTCCAGTATATCAACAGCTCCTCTAGTTTGGTATCATCAGTGAATTTGATGTGCATCCTCCAACCCTTCATCCAGGGGTACAATAAAAACACTAAGCAACAGTGATCCCAGTATCAATCCCTCAGGAATGCCTGTAGAAACCAGCTGTTAGCTAGATGTTGTACTGCTGAACTCAGTTCTTCAAGATCAGCCATTCAGTCAGATGTCTTGCAATGCTACTAAATGATATTTGGGGGAATCACACTTAGAACCTTATTTCAAGGCAGAAATGGAGAAAATCAACATAATCTACCATCTGATAAACAACTGTGCATAAGTATTAATAGATACAATATGGAGCCAAGTCTGCGTTATGAAATAGGCTGTACTGGTGAGTTGTATACAAAAGACTGGATAACCAACTCACAAATCTGAATCTGTTGGCAAAAGCAGTTGTAGAGGCAAAGCCATGCTGCAATCAGGATGAAAGTGTTGGTTTCAGGGACTAAGGCTGAAGGAAGATACTAGTATCTTGTGGACTGAAAAATAAAACTATTGACAAAACAATAGTTTTTTGAGTCGTTTCCACTAAAAGCATGAATACACTACAGAACACTCCTTGTAATTAATTTTGTGAATTGACAAGTTTTTAGTCACAAACTGAACTTGGGAAAAGAACTGGGTACTACTGCATTTCACACACACAAAAAACCAAACCCCTCACATAATTAATTTCACCCATCAGCAGTGTATTTCAGTAGGTTGTCCAGTCAAAATATTGCCCTAAAGATATTTCTCATTTTCCTCATGCTTCACCTCATGTGTCACCATGAACATGTTGGACACTTCGACAGCTTTCCTCTTTTTGAGATTCTACTCAAAACAGTCTTCCTGGGGACAGATTCCCCTGCTCACCATACTCAACTGGGTGGGATAAGAAAATACATTGTCTCTCCAGACTAGTATTTTTAACTTTAAGGGCATTGATTCCAAACAGTTTAATTGTTAATCAGGTTACACCACTCATTCTGACTATATTAATAAAAAAGAAACATCTTATTGAAGTCTTTGCTAATGATTAATAGAGACAACTGTTTCTCCTATGATCTCCTTCTATTTATTTCTAAACATCCTAGAATCATTGGAAGGTGTTACCCAGAGAGGAGTATGACCCATCCTTGCATGGGCTAGTCTTGGAAACTCATTCTTGGTTGTAAAGAACATGTGAGAGGCAGCTCTACTTCAACACTTTCACTGAATTTGTCTGAATGTCTGTTCTAAAAGCTGTGTTCCTGTGATACAAATTTTTATTACTTACACCATTAAAAAATTAAAGGAAGAGTTCCAAAACTGCTTGTTTATAATGAAGTATGTTACCTGGTAATCTAAAGACGAAATGATCAGCTACTACACAGCAGCGTCTCTTCATTGTCACGTGAAGTCTAGCCACGAAATAGATATAATCAACAGGAGTAGCTCCATGATAAAACACAACAAGCCCTGGTCCTTCAGGAATATTTTTGACACCATGAAGCTCATAACCTGTTAAAAGTGTAACAGATGTCAAAGTTTGATATCAATCTATCCTAAAGAAACTAACTTATAGCAAGCTGAAACCTATAGGTATTGAGAAGTGGTAAGAGCAAAGTGACCTTCGCACTAGTCAAGAGGCAACTTGCACCATTTACAGGAAATACAAGTTACTCCACAGAAATTAAAAGTTTCATTTAAGGTAGAAGTGCCACACTTAAAGAAAGAACTAAAAAATAAATTAAAACATCCAGTCTCACTGTCTTGAACTATACCATTTTTCCTTATTTTTTCAGTTCACTGTTTTCAAGGCTGCAAAGTCCTCTGAATCAATCATTCAAGAGAAATCACAACAAGGGCTGAAGTGGTAAAACAACTATTTCAAGCTATTATTAACCTTTTGAAGTTCATTGCCACCAGTGACTGTTAAAGAAGATTTGACATGACAGCATCCATTTACATGTCTCCTTTTACTCCAGGGTATGAAGCTTATCTTTGCTATTTGTATCCAAGTTATACCTGCTCCAGTTTTCCATCACTAAGCACTAAAAGCTAGTTGGGGCATTATATGCTTAGCTGAAAAATACATAAACACAATAAGTTTCTTACTGAACTTACATTTCTATTTAACAGTGCAGAATATGTTTAGTTAATACAAAATATCAAAATGCATCAGTATAGAACATATTCAGTTAATATCCAGTAGTACTGTTACAGTATCTTGTTTGTGGTTTTTGTAAAATAAATAAACAAAAGAAAACCAAAACCAAAAAAAACCCCAACCAAACCCTGTCACTTCTTACAAAGTTAACTAGGTTTGCAATTCCTATTCATTAATTTATTTTTAATTCTGAAGATACTCTTGACTCTTCTCCCTCTGTTTTACTTTGTATACATGTGGAGCTGCAGCATATTGCAAGTGTATCATCTGTACCACCCCAAGTGACCACTAACTGTGCTCCATGCCAGCCAATCATACATACAGCACTGCCACAATAAACGTAAAGTTACAGGTACCATGTACCCATTCGGGGCATTGGTTTTGGGCTTTTAGGTTGTGGGGTTGTTTTTTTGTTTGGTTTTTTTAATAATGCTGTGAGATTTGAGGATTAAAAGCTCTTCCTGTGATATACTGGTTAATCAAGTGGGGAAAAAATAATTGCAAAACATTTCATTCTTTAGGAAGAGAAGTGTATAGATAACAAGGAAGCAGCTGGCAGGGTAGAAAAAAGTCACAGCTGCCATTGAGGGACCGGGTAAGAATCTTTTCCGTGCAAATAAAAAGTTGGACCTTACAAAAAGAAAAAGTTACTAAGGTTTAAAAGAGCCAAGGCCTTAAAAAAAAATCATTTTCTTATGAAAAAAAGTAAATAGCTTTTTATTGTGAAGTGAGCATTTTAAGCTCTTTGATGTAGCTGTTGATTTTGATGTAGTGTACTTTCCTAGATTTGAAAGTTACATCTTAGGCTTACAAAGCCTATCTGATACAGCTGCTGCACCATCTGGTTATCAATGCCTTGAAAACCTGCTTCCCTTTGACTAGAGAACAAATAGAGATGATTTTCAAGAAGGATTTGTTCTTTATGTAAATTGCTCTTAAGCATCTCTTTCTCCTTCAGCTGCATCTAGACTGAATAGCTCCGAAAGAGGCTTATGATTTCCTTAGATAGAAAAGCCAAATCATTTATTAAGTCTGTCTTTATAGAGAAATAGTAGTAGAAGGACAAGGAACAGGGCCCTTAGTTTTGACATTCTAGTAGAGAAAGTAGTTGTCCAAAATACAGAGACAGAAAGAAAATAAAAAAGTAGAGTTCTGTAACAGGTTCTAAAGTTAATTTCAAGAAGCAACTAGTGAATGAATTGACACTTAGCATTCCTCTTAGCCCTCACTTGGCACTTTATGTAAAAAACTGTTTAAGTGCAATTAAATTATGCTAATATGTGCTGACATACTAGCTATCAAGGAACTGGCATTTAACTTCCAGTCTTCATATACTGATTATGAAATAATACAGACAATTGATCTAATTTTTAACATAACGGACATTTCAGGTCTTCTTCAAATGAGAAAATCCAGGGGTTGTTATAAAACATATTAGAAAAAAAAAAGGCAATTAAAAATAGCCTATATATTTAACCAGAAGAAAGATCTCATTTGTAGCAGCAAAGGAATAAATGCATAAGGTAAAAATTTTACAATACAAAGAAAGTCTCAATGACTTTTTTTTCTCTCAAGCACCACTGGCAGTCATTGAAAAAAAAAACTAGCATGCAATAGCAACAACAATCAGGTATATAATGATAATCTTGAAAGGTAAATGAGGAATAAGAGCTTCAGCAGGTTTTAATGAAAATCAGATCTTGCTTACCATGCCATATTCTTCCGTGTCCATCCCATAGGGTAGCCAACATTTCTCTTGCACCAATCCAAACATCATGAGAATAAGCTTCCTTTAGTTCATTCTTCCTTTTATAAATGTGAAGAAGGAGAATGGAAATGTAGAAGAGGGCAACAATAACTCCTGGAAGTATAAAAACTACTGCAAGTGGAAAAAGCACCCATACAAGGTAGAATGCATAACTCAGATAATCTCCAATATGCTCCACGCCAGTCCATTCTTGCAGAATGTAAGTCAGGCAAGTTAAGTAGGACATAGGTATCGGTCCTGCAATACAGGATTCATTTCCACCTGTCATTTCCTGTTCAAGTTTAAAAAAAAAAAAAAAAGTAGATGAATAAATCTTCTAAAAAGATAGACCTGTCTTTATTTATATATGTATTTCATATACGCACATATGCATTTTATTCACATACCACTTACCCCACACCCCAGCAGCACCTACTAGAAACATTACAGTTCATGCAGCTAAACTTTCACTTGATCTTTATAGTCCTTTTCTTTTGTGTACTTGAAATGCTGACAATTCTAATTTAGAAAGACAGTGTAACAGCTTAATCTCAGGCTAAGATTTTATCTCATTGAAAACTGTTCAACTTACACAGATTCAGAGCATTTATATCGTTACCAACACCAATTAATACTGTATTTTCGATTTTCAGAAAGCTGTATTGATTAGTCTAATTTATTGTTATAGTAAAACGAAACCTTCTCCCAAGTGTTAACTACAACAAGAAACAGCACAATCTCAAATCCAATGCTGTGAAAAAGAAACCCCAAACTTCCACAACCATACGATGACTTAGCAAGAAGATGGTCTCAAATAAGAAACTCTCAGACTTGGAGGGACCTTTAATTGTATCTGGAAGACCCAGAGCACACACAACACAGAGAGGCAGCAGGAAAGACACGGGGGGAAAAAAAGTCCTCTAAAAGTTTTAACTGCTCTGGCTTTACTCTGTCTGTGTATAAGAATTTCTCTTCTCCAGTGCCAGCTCCTAAGAAGTTCCTGGACTAGACCTCTCTGGGTTGGTATTTCAGGCTTTCTATAACTCTGGAGAAAGACTTTTCTTAGCTTTGTACGATTTAGGGGAAAAATTGCTATTCACTTCACCTTACAAATACAAGACAACCTGAATGCTTGGCTATTTTAGCTACAGTGCTTAATATCTTGAGAAACAAAAGTTAACCACCACTTTATTCTAGACTAGGATAAGACTTGACATTCTGCTAGTCAGGACCAAGAAGAAAGACACGTTGCAACTATAACACAGGATTGTAGGGAGAAACACATTAAGAACAATATTTCTGAAAGAATCTAAGCTCAAGGTTGTTGTGGTTTGGTTTTTTATTAGAATGTGACTTACAACATGTATGACTGCAGAGCTCTGATATTAAACTGACATATGTCAATCGTGCCTTTACTCTTGCTCTGTTTTTGCACGCAACAAATGACTGAAATTCAGAAAGTTTGTTGATACTATCAGAACCCCAATGACAACAAAAGTTATGAAGCAGATCAGTTTTACTCCACATTTGCTATGAGACGTTGAAACACGTACTATACCAGAACTCATCTCACTTATTTCCCCATCTCAGTTTTCCCTCACACTCTCACAGACCAAGGATGTCCCTTTTCCTTTGGATTTGAAATCGGCCTCCACCCACATTGCTCAAGATAACTCCTATTAATGAGAAGAAAGCTGATCTCATTGCAAGGATTTTGCTTCAGCAATCCATGCCTGTTCCACTAATTCAGGTTTATAATATTTTGCTCCTCATCATGTTCTTTGCTCCTCAGCATGACAATGCGACCAGCAGCTGATTTATCTTCAGCAGTGTATAAGCACATAGCATTAGTGACATGCATTCACAGATTTCATTCACTTGTGTTTGGGGGTTTGCATTAGCGGGAAAGGAAGGGAGAGAGTGAGCATGTGGGAGAGCAAGAGAAAGCTCCTTCTCATTCCTGTTGCCAGAGCTGAACTCCAGAACCTGTAAGGCAGCAAACACCCACAGCAAGTATAAGAAACACAACTTGTGAGACCAAGCAGGATTTAGGAGTAGCATTCAACACCACAATATTTATCAGATTGTTATGCCTGGACTTCTACAGTGGCTCCACCTACTACCTAGAGAACAATATGGAGCATGGGTTATGGCACAGAAACATTTTTTCAAAACTAAGAGGTGATTATGTAGCTTAAAAGATTACTTAAACTGTACTCTCCTACTTAACATTTTTTAATTGTTATGGCTTTCTCCAAACCCAAAATCCCCATCAAGTAAATTTAAAGTCCTGTCTACACATGTCAGGCTTGCAAAAATATTACATGGCCTTTTGCCTGTAATGTTCCATGCAATACCTCAAATGCAATCATCACAGTTTTAAAAGTTTACTTGCATATTTATGTGCTAACCTGGAACAGAAATTAAAATCTTACATCTTGTGTGCTACCAGCCAGAGAGGCGAGATCTAAAGTACTGCCTTCTCTTAGGGACAGTCAGCTCTACTCTGAACAGTGTTGTTTACTCATCTTAAAGGGAATCATAGAATAATTCACACTGGAAAGGCTCATTGAACAGCACTTGTCCAATCTCTTCTAAGGAGTTCAATTATGTTGCACAGTGCCATATCCAGTCCAGTTTGTATTATCTCCATGGATAGAGATTCCACAGCTTCTTTGGAACCTGGGCCCCTATCCAGTGCTTGAATACCTTCATGGTGAAAATGTTTCTCTTTATTCTAGTTAGAATTCCCCTTACTACACTCTGTGCCTGTTGCCTCCTGTCCCTTTGCTGCAAAGACTCTACTTCCCCCTCTCTACAACCACTCCTTAAGAGCAGGAGTAAGGTCCTTGCAATGTGGCTGCAATGGCAATGAAGAAGGGAAGGCAGATCATGATCAAAAAAACACAGGAGCTCCACACTGAACAAAGGTTCAACGTGGTTCTTACATGTTACTAACTGGTAACAACACTTTGGTCTGTTCCAACTGTACAGCTACCTACTCTATGACTGCACAAAGCAGTTAAAACTACAAGATAAAGCACACTGTCTTCTAGACACACCAGCAATGTCACTCTGATAAGGACCTCATCCAAGCAGAGACCACCCTGCCTTCCCTGTCAGAGGTTCTCTGACATCTGTCATCATCCAAATCTAAAAACTACAACGGGGTTCAGTACAACTAAGTGTACTACTAAGTCCCACTTTTAGACAAGCTACAGGCAGAATCTCCCTATAATATGAGTACATTCATATTTTAACTGACAGCACTGACACACTTGCTGTTGTGCAGTTCAAACTACATATTAAAAGTTCTAACTTCCTAATACAGCAGCTTACACACATTTCTACTAATTCAAAAGGATGCAGTCTCTCATTTGACTAACGACAGTACACACTGACTTATGCTTACTCTTAAGGCTTTACGCTGATGGTGAAGTGGAAACAAGGCTAAC
This sequence comes from Chiroxiphia lanceolata, assembly GCF_009829145.1. NCBI lineage: Eukaryota > Metazoa > Chordata > Aves > Passeriformes > Pipridae > Chiroxiphia > Chiroxiphia lanceolata. The sequence continues at coordinate 40,214,895 of NC_045637.1, read as the reverse complement.
ACACAACAATTCCTTCCACTGACTTCTGGCACATAACCCAGAAAAGTCCTTAACTAAACTACAACAGTGGTCTTCAGCTGCAGTCTGCACATCCTGGTTAACTGAGACCCTACTGATCACGCTAGAAGGAGCAATTATGGACAGCAACGCACACTGCTGTAAACCACGCACAGCACGATTCCAGCATGTACACGAAATGTCTAAGGGAAGCCTCTGGAGGACATTCCAGTATCTCCAAACAAGAAAGGCACTGCAAAGCAGGAGCTACGACGTGCCCCTGCCGACAGAAATACACGGCTGCGGAGAGCATTGCCACCAGAATCAGCAATACCACTACAAACATACACAAAAAAACCCCCAAACAAACCAACCCAACAAACAAAAACAAACAAACAAACAAAAAAGACGACCCTGATAATCCTGGTAATGGCACCTGCGACTGGAGAGATCCTAGAAGTCAGCGTGGTTTAGCCCTTGTTTTGGCACAAGAACCGGCCCGGCTCCCATGCCGGCGGGCCTATGTTGGTTCTGCAGGCGTGTGGGGGTTCTCGGGCCCCCTTTTCTGGCACGAAGGACGCGATCCCGGCCCGGCTGCCCCCGCGCAGCGCCCGCGGCCGCCCCGCTCCCGCAGCCCCCGTCCCGACGGGAATCAAAGCCAGGCCCTGAGCCTGGGGGTGACCAAGACCTCCGGGAGACACCCGCGGGGTGGCGGCGGGGCCAGGCCCGGGCCAGGCCGGGCCCCCGCATCGCGCCCGGCAGCGCCCGCTCACCTTCCCCTGGCGGAGGCGGCTCCGGCTCCGGCCCCGCGTCCCTGCCGGAGCCTGGTTTTACTTCTCCGCCCGCCGCCCCCGCGGGGGCCGGGTGCCCGCGGGGCGGCGGGACCGGGGCGGCTCCGGCGGCGGGGCGGGGGCGGGAGGGCGCCCAGCGAGCGGGGGCGCGAGGGCAGCGTGGGCAGCGGGGAACTCCGCGCCGCCGGGGGCGCGGGACCCGCCCGGACCCGCGACCCGCGCGCACCGCCCGACGCTTCCGCCGCGGCGCAAGCGGTGCGGGCGCCGCCAGGGGGCGCGCGCTCTCCGCGAGCGGGCGGGGCGGGAGGCGCCCCCTGGCGGAGCGGGCGCCAAGGGCGGGGCGCCCGGGATCCCGGGATCTCAGAATCCATTAGGCGGGAAAACAACTCCGAGATCTTCGCGGTCAACCCACGACTGAACCCCACCGTGTCAACTAGAACATGGCACTAAGTGCCACGTCCAGCCCTTCCTTAAACAGCTCCAGGGATGGTGACTCCACCAACTCCCCGGACAGCCCATTCCAATGCGTAATCCCCTGGCACATTTTAAGACTATGTCCTCTCGTCCTGTCACTGGTTGTCTGGTAGAAGAGACCGACCCCCATGCGGCTACAACCTCCTTTCAGACAGCTGTAGAGCCATAAGGTCCGCCCTGATCCTCCTCTTCTCCAGGCTGAACAACCCCAGCTCCCTCAGCCGCTCGGCTGCGGTGCTCACTGGAAAATGCTGGGTCCCACCCGTTCACCATGCTGCCTTCACCACCACTCACTTCCCAGCCAACCCTTCCCAGTACCTGCCAGCCTGGGGTGAGTGTAAGCCCCCTTCTCCACCCCGCCGGTGGTGCCAGAGCAGCAGCAACAGCAGCCATACCTGGTACCACTGCTGGAGGAGTACCCACTCATACTCACCACCGCAGGAGTACCCACTCATACCCACAGCTGCAGGAGTACCCACTCATACCCACAGCTGCAGGAGTACCCACTCATACCCGCAGCTGCAGGAGTACCCACTCATACCCGCAGCTGCAGGAGTACCCGCTCCTTCCCACTGCAGGCAGTCAGTGTTCTGGACAGCTTGCAGTTCAAACATGGCATTCACGGAGCTGTTAAGGTACTCCTGACTGGCCAGCAGACTTGGATGTGATCCCTGGATTTATATATAAAGAAAAAATAAAAATCAGTCAAAGAAATAAGCAGTGTTCCAGTGGCGCCAGGTGCAGCTCCAAACACAGAGGTTGATGTAGCTTCCCTACCTTCTGGGACGACATGTAACTCCACCATGGCTGCTTCCTCAACCTTAGCAGAGGTGAACTGGCCAGAACTGGCTGTGAGCTCTTTCAGATCTGTGCTTCCCGTTCTTTTCCAACTGGCTGTCTTCTACATTCACATCATCTGCCTGTTAAACGTCTGCGGCTGCTCAGCTGTGCATTTGTATAAGTCTATTTGCCCTGTCACTCAATTAATTGGTCACAGCACCAACCCTGCCAGAGTTCAAGAAGTGTTTGGACAACACTATCAGGCACATGGTCTGACTCCTGGGGCTGTCGTGCAGGGCCAGGAGTTGGGGCTTGATGATGCCTGTGGTTCTCTTCCAACTCAGGATAGTCTACGATTCTATGATTTTATTATTTTTCCAGTGTTACCAGTAGGATATTTTTCCCCAATGGAAAAGCATGTAGTTTGAGCTGGATAAACCTTATATGCAAAAAGTTATGAAAACAGGATTTTCCTGCATTTTTCACTGGGCAAACTATACCCAAAAAGAGTCATAAATGCTAATTTCATTTTGAGGCAGGCACAGGTCATTTGCATTTGCTGTTTTTAATTTCTTTTTTGTTGTATGATGGAGAGGCTAAAAATAAGGGTAGCAGGGGAGTGGTTTGATTTGCAATTACAATTCTATTTGTATGGCAAGCCCTAGTTTCTATAATATCAGTTTCTAGTTCTAATTTCTATAATGTTGTGCTAAAAATAGTAAAAATTTAGAGAGATCCACTAAAATAGTATAGTAGCTGCTTATTATTAGAGCAGTATTACAGTGTTTCTGGAAAAAATTGATTAAAATTTTTTATTAGAAAAATCACATATACATCATTCAAAGTCACTCCTCTTTCTCAATAATAATTTTGTGTATTGTATTGAGATCCCAGAAAATACCCTTCAGACAACTGTGACAGAAGACAATTAATAGAAATTAATTTTTACTTCCGCTCATTTCAGATAAGCTGCAGATAACATAGTGATGCTGCTGTAAGATGATTTACTCGCCAAGTAAAAACTTGAACTTTGTTAGCAAAATGTTAACAGCTGTCTAAATAGGAGAGATACAGGCAGGAGTCTCCTCTTTCAAAGATAATCAGTGCTCTGATTACGTATCTCCTATCCAAGGCTTGTGCTCTGTACTGTGGCAACACAGCCCCTCGCATCATGGAATTTGAAAGGTTTTGCTAATTCAGATTATTGAAGTGTTTAACTGGTTAGAGAATCAGAATTGTTTAGATTGGAAAAGACATTTTAGATCATTGAGTCCAATCATTAACCCAACTGAGCCCACCACTGAAGCATGTCTCCAGGTGCCACACTTAAAAATCTTTTAAACAAGTCCAGGGATGGTGGCTCTACCACTTCCCTGGGCAGCCTGTTTCAATGCTTGATGACCCTTTCAGTGAAGAAATTTTTAGTAATATCCAATCTAAACCTCCCCCGGCACAACTTGAGGCTATTCCTTCTTGTCCTGTCACTTGTTACTTGCGAGTAGAGACTGACCCTCACCTGGCTCCAACGTCCTTTGAGGAAGTTGTGGATCCCCTTTGAGCCACCTTTCCACCAGGCTAAACAACCCTACCTCCTTCAGATGCTCCTCATAAGGCTTGTGCTCCAGACTCTTTACCAGCTTCATTGCCCCTCTTTGGACACATTCCATGATGACATTAATGTGCTCGAAAAATAAGGTTGTCAGAGAATGATTCTGTCTAGTCCTTCTGCAGTTTCTGCAATATGAAGACTGCTTTCAGATTCTCAGCTCTGAGGCATCATTACTCTTAATTCCTCTTGCTTCTTCATCTGTGTCCATTTTAGTATTCCATAGCCTTTTCCTTTTTCTCCCTTGACTTAAGCTCATGCTTTGAATTTTAGCTTGTATCATTGGAGTGTGCTGTGTAATACAACTTCATGGTTTGAATTCCTGTTCCTGTTCAGGTGTATCAGTCTGCATCTTGGTTTGCTTTAGTTTATCACTTCCTGTGCATGTCAAGTCTCTGCTGGGAGAAAAATCTTTCTGCCTGTATACTGCAATTATAGTTAAGGTGTTCAAATAAAAATACCTATACCTTAGGAGAGATTTGAGATTTTTTTCAGGACAGGATTCTTGTCTTTTTGCTCCAGGGAAATAACTCACCTGTCTATCCTGCTCCCTTCTCCAGATGTGCAAAAAATATTTGTGGAGAAGCAGCATGGGAAGAATTTAATCTAATCCAAACAGTAGATTTAACTTTCTAGTGAAAAATGGGTAAACGGTGTATATAGTTCCTTAGATACTATGTAACTTTTTAGGATGTTGAGGGAAAGATTATGTAGGTATTAAAAGCACAAGAATGAAAAATGAGGCACAAAAATTACCTCCCTTGGTGTTTGAAGTTAACAGACTTGGTTGCATTTAATGGCATATTGGATAGATTACACAAAGTTCTCCCACTCCCACCAGTAACAACATCCCACAGCCTGTAAAAAACACATTCCGCTTTGTAGCAAGTTTCAGTTTTCCACAAATTGCATTAGGATGACAACACTGCCTACGTCTACCTTTCCAAACAGGCATTTCAGTTAAATCCATATGGAAACAGCAGTGTTGCAGTACTGCATTTTTAGGCAAAGTACCGGCGATGATAAGCCTCAGGGTTGCATTGCCTAAGTAAGCTGCCCTTACAGCCTGTTCCCTGTTCACCGGGAGAAAAATACAGCACATCCATACTGCACTCACTATATCCAGGGATTTTCAGACTGGAGGCAGCCTCATCCACTAAACAACTATGGTATGGTGCAATAGTGCATGCATGTACCAGATCAAACTTGAAAGTACCTTCTGCATGTACTTGCATAGCACTACACTGATATCAACCTTTACAGGTTGGTATCAGAGGATGGTGCCAGACTTTTTCCAATGGTGCCCAGTGACGGGACAAGGAGCAATGGCCATAAACTAAAACACAAGAAGTTCCACCTCAACATGAGGAAGGACTTCTTTACACTGAGGGTGGCAGAGCACTGGAGCAGCTGCCCAGGGAGGGTGTGGAGATCCCTGTCTGGAGACATTCCAGACCCACCTGGACAGTTCCTGCTCCAGGTGACCCTGCCTTGGCAGGGGGGTTGGACTGGATGATCTCCAGAGGTCCCTTCCAACCTCAGCAATTCTGTGATTCTGTGAAATAAAGCTTTTTTTTCCTCTCTTAAAGAGACCTTTCTTTTGTGGGGGCAAAGTCTTGGATGTAGCAGTCCTGCTTTCCAGGGTGCGAATCACTAGGCTGATGTGTTTCTAGGAGTCTATTATCTGTTCTAATGGGATTATGTCTCTTTATGTAGTCTCTAGAAAAATGCCTAAGCAGCAGATCATCAGCTAAAGTGAGACAGTTTCTCTTCTGACACTGTCTTGCATGGGGTCCAACAGGGAAGGTGCCCACTGTGGAGTGGTCTCTGGTGGGACAACACTGACTCTGAGGTTCTTCTCTGAGACTGGACTGTGATTTGCTCAAAACACAAAACCACAGATCTAGACAAAACTGCTAAGGCTCTCCGAGTAAGTATGTACTTGTTTTAGGAACCAGGAAAATCCTGGCTACATCATTTCCTTTTGGGGAATTTAGCTGTTGCATTGCTATTATACGTAAGTCATCTTCTTTAGTCTTTCTGAGTTCAGGATATTCTCAAGAGGTTTAACTGTTTTCTTCTGCCAAATCTGTAGAAACTTGTAAATTAAACTGGTTGAACACCAACTATTAGTCACCAGTGCTGTAGGACATTTTTTTTTTACTGTATGCTGTAAAAACAACAAAATAAACATAAGCATTCTAATCGCTTTTACGACGTTTATCAAATCGCTCCAGTAAAGCCTTCCATATGTTGCCTGGAAGTGTTTGGTGCTTTCTTATAAGAGCCTGGACAGCAGTCTTTGTCTGAAAAGAGAAGAGAAATTTGCCTTTACAGACCTGCTTATGCATGGAAGAATAGTATAACCCCTGACTTCTCAGAAGTTCAAGAGGCACTGGGAAATTCACTCGTAAGATCCAGTCTAAGAAAAAAAATGTCTTTTATATTAGCTAGTTGTCCTACTGACGCTTTTCTTGGAAAGGAAAGGAATAAAAACATTGATTGCAGTTTGGATAGGCTCAAATTATTGAGATTTAGTAAAGCTGGGCATTACTAAGTCAAAGTTGCCTTTAACATATACAGACATTAAGTTTGTGCAATCTCCATCCCTGAAGGTTTTCATCAAAAATGCTGGACAAAACCTGACTAACCTCATCTGATCCCATAACTGACCTTACTGGACTAGGAAATTGGAGTGGGAACCTCTGTCTTTCCTTTCCAACATGAATTCCTCCGTAACTGGATCATATACAGCATGTATATAATAAGAGAATTCATAATATTCTCTACATGAGATTCAAATGCAAGTTCAGGAAGAGAATGCATACAATATTCTGTATTTCTAAAAGAAATAAGAAATTATCTCCTTTTGGTTCTCCTTATGTATTTAAGCTTGAAATAAGGGTAGCTACATATTCCACTGATCTACCCCAGAGTCATGGTAGAATATCACTGTGAATATAAGAAAAGAGTAGCTGAACCTTTCCTGACAGGTTCATATCCTAATTCCTTTCCAGGGCAGGATCCGACAGAGGTCAGCCAGGCCACTGCTCACCTCAAACATCCATTAACCTGCTTTTTTCTTTAATACAAGCCACAGAAGACCTAACTGTACTCCTACTGAAGTGGGTGGTGGTCAAAGTGGGTGGCCAAAACCTTGACTTTAACAAAGTAAATCAGCATCATGGGAATTTCAATTTCAGTTTTGCAGGTACACAAAATACTGTTCCCCCAAAATATAAGAATATAAATAACAGTAAGAGCAGTCATCTTGCTTCCAGCCTCCTAAATATGCTCAGACCAAACTCCACAGCTTACTGGGGCTGGGGCAGTTCCCTTGTAACAGACCAAACCTGTCTTTCTGGTTTCACTTTTGTGAAGCCCAGAATCTGCAGCAGACCTTTGAAAAAAGGAAAAAAGAAAAAGAAGAGAAAAAAAAAGAAAAAAAAAAGAAAGGAAAGCTAGCATTCTTGCACCTTTTTGGGAGCAGCAAGGTGTTTTTTCATCAGTGATTCCTAACAAGTGTTTTGATCCACGTGCTCCTAGCTCATAGATTTGTTTATGTTTTTGCATAAAGCCCTCCCTTCACCTTCCATGACAAATTTTAAAAACTGTGTTTTCCGTTTAGCTTAATATTTTGAAAGATGCCTAAACTCTGGATCTACAAACACTTTTATGCTCCTGGACACCACTGATTTCACCAAGCTATAGGTACCCAAAATCTTTTATATTTTGGATGCAACTCATTTTTTTAACATTTTTCTTTTGACAATGAGACTGAAGCTCTTGTGGAACTTTGTTTCTAGAGCCCTATGCTATTTAGAGAAGATGCTCAAAGTTATTTGTTATTTATAAAATTTATTTTCGTGGTTACTGAAAACTGCACTTAAAACATAGTTTACATAATTTCAAAGTTACCAAAGCCATGGGAGAAACAAAGTTATCATGCCAAGAAGACAGAGTTCACACATTCTGAAAGGATGAGGGCATCCCAATCAACTATTACTATGTCAATACTTACTTGTAGGTATCCCTACATTAAATAATCACGGACCTCAACTGCCCATAGCTTTAACAAGTATATTTGTCTTTGTTGAAGCATGAAAAAAACTAGTTTCAAGTACATATATAAGAGAAGGCAAAGTACATAGCTCAATTTTGCAAGGAGAGATAACTTACCTTTTCAACTAATTCCTCTGTAGTTATATTTGGATCGTAAGGGATTGGCTTCCCAATGTACGTGCGAAATTTGACTGGAAGTCCTCCATATGGAGGAATAAAAGGCAATCGAGTACTTTCATATAACTGTCTAAAAAATCCTGAAATAGTTTATGGGAGGAAAAAGTGAGATCACAGCCACAGAAAACACAATCCAAATTTGAAATCTGATTAATGTCGAAGACTTATTAAAAATGCATACTTTTTCTGGCAGTCAAGAAGTTGTTACAAGATTGAGGTAACTGTCCACCAAAATAAAGCTCAATAGACCTAATAGATCACTGAAATAAGACTGAATTAAAGAATCAAATCACACAGCACAAACCAGTTATGCACAAGCTATTTCCATATTTGAGATACCTCTAACCCATAGCAACTGTGTTAGAAAATCCAAAACAAGCAGAAGTCTGAAAAGCAAAATCTAAGAAAAAAGAGAGAGAAATCTGAGAGAAAAGTGGATAAAGCATTCCAAATACTTAAAATATATTTTTAACTTCTTACTTCTTTCTTTAAATGTCCTATAGCCTTCACGGACATTTTGAGTATACATTGGAATGATGGGCTAAGGGATCACAAAAAAAAAAAACAAAACAGTGGAAATGTTATACCGGGTTTGAATTTATGTTTTAGTGTCTGTTAATGCAGCTAAGAAAATCACTTGAATGCAGAAGATAATTATCAGTCAGTTAAGTAGCAAACAAGGAATCTTGATATAAAAAATAAACTCAAGAATAGAAATAAAATTCTAATTCTTAACTCCCACAAATATCTGTTATAAAGTCACTATCTGTAAGGAAAATTACTGACATTGTATTAGGGTTTATATAACTTTTATGTTATATATTTATTGCGGTACCACTGACTGGAACATAAATGAAGTTTTGCTGTTTCCTTGTCTAAAGGTTTCATCACAAGTGCTGAACAGGAGAGTATTCAGTTTGTGAAGTCTAGCAGAAAGCAACTAGACATTCATGGGTGGCTCATCTGCTTCTCAAAGAAGGGTCTCACTGAAGCGGTCACGTTTGGATAATATTTCACTGGAAAATATTTCTGCAGATCCCTTAGACAAATAAGGCAATTGTATGTCCTCACTGACCTGGACTACACACCTGCTGGAAGGTGAATACTTAGGCAGTTACAGAACAAGTTCATTTCATTACTGTGACTAAGAAGAAACACACTTGAGATACCTGCACTTGAAACAGTCACGCCTGAGGTAAGATTTCACAATTTGTAGACAAACTAACAGTGATTGTATCCATATATGCAATGATTTTTTTGGCCACTATTGTCCTCTTTCCTTTTTTTAAAACATATTTTGAGCATGTTGTTGGAATTACTTGTCCATAAGGTAATGAAAGAAGACTTTTATGCTGTTAAGAATAATTACCAGAGAACAGAAAACCATAGGACAAGAGAAAAACAAGCAAGAAAACCACCTAACTAGAGCCTAACAAGTAACTCAAAGTGTTGGAAACCACTAAAAGGAAAAAAAATCCCTGACAGATAACAAAAATATCAAACACACATAAAGTTTTTATGGTAAACCCTTCAGAATGAGAAATTAAGGCAAATTATTAGATATAACACCTTAAAAATAACCAGTAATATCTTTTAAAAACACATAAGTACTGGATACTAAAAATACCACAGTTGGCTTCAGCTATTGATTGAATACTGTATGTCTGACACGTAAAATGCTTGAAACCCTCTGTCATACAGACAAAACACTTTAAATTTTAGAAATAGTGCAAGAGAAATACATCTTAGGCCATAAAGAAATCTGGTAGCTACGAAGGCTATTCTCATACAATGATCAGCCATTGAGGTACAGAGTAGGCAGCAACATTCAGCCCCTAAGCTGGAAAAAACAGGTACACATATAAAATCTTACATTTGTAAAGCAGCACAGTCAGATCTGAAGTAACCCATGGATTTATATTTGCCGTGCTGGAATTGAGCTGGATCACAACCAGTCAGCTTGAAAATCACAGAATCACAGTATAGCTGGGGCTAGAAGGGACCTCTGGAGATCAAGTAGTCCAAACCCCTTGCGCATACATGAGAATTTTATAAACCATAGTCTCTGTTTATCTTTTACTGAAATAGAATGGAACCAATTTTTTGACACAGATAAAATTCAGGGATCTTCAGAAACGATCAACCCTCCCCATTAACCTGTCAAACCAAGCCACAGACAGAGGTATTTCTGAAGGTAAGGGTATTTCTGAAGGTCAAGCCCCTGGCATAGATAAATTTGATGGAGACAAATATATGTCCCAGAGGCTCTTTGAGTCATAACATTAAATAGTAACACTCTCCTCTGACTCCTTAAGCAGAGTAATTGCACAAGATTAAGTGGAAACTGAATGTGGAAACCTTTAGGCAAGGACTGAGGCTGAAACTACCTTCATTGTTTGCTTTTCTTCAACTTCTTCAACGAAAGAACTATTGAACTTCCGTAATATTGTATGAAGAGTGGGAATGTCTATTCATATATAAAGTTGGTTTTGAAATCCCCATTCAAGTCATCTGTGGCAGGTTATTAACCACAACGTAGTCATTTTGAATAAAGTGTGTGTGGTTCTTTGGTTGATGGCTACACTGTATGTAGAATAAATTCAAAAAAGGCCGGCCCTTATAATTCTATTTTGCCTTCATTCAGGATCCAAGCAAGTATTAGCAAAGTTCTGATAGTTAGATGAGTCAATGCCCAGTCTTTGGTCAGCGTACAAGACTATTCTGGTCAATATTGAAAAGTATGCAGCAAGAACAAACAATCCATTTTAAAATTTGTCAAAAGATGGGATCCAGTTACTACTCTAATATTGCCTCCTCTACTGTTAAATGCACAGTACTTTTTTTTTAAGTGTTTAGTTACCTAAGGTTTGTCCAATCACAGATTTCCAGAGAAATATCAAAGATAGAAGCTAATTACAATGATGCCCACCACACAGGGATCCACTCAAACCTTCTGATCATTAAAAAAAGCCCAAACTGAAGGAGTACAATAATAAGTAATACAAGAGCTCACAGCACTGTAAAGGTAAGCTCAGGATAGTAGTTGTTGAAGGATAAAATTCTTTCTAACCCTCCTGCTAACAGTCCTATATATTACCAAACATTATGCAAATGACCACAGGATCATCTCACACTGAAAGAACCTTATCCTCAATGAATACCCAATTCATTAAATAAAATTTTTTTTGAAACCCACAGATTTTGTCAACAGAAGGTGCTAACAATTTTAGGTACTACTGTTCAGCTATTTCCACGTGCTTCTAAATTATGTACAACTGGTAGAATTAAGAGGATTACTAGCAAGGATTTTTGTGATGTGTTTTGATCAGGGTAGCAGTCTATGTAAGGGCACTCAGAGTTTTTTAATTCAATTTTTATTTAAAAAAACCCACAACCTATTACACTGTATTACTGTAAGGTTGCAGGTGAAGGGAAAACATTTGGCAATAGATTGTTCAAATATTTGAAGTAGCTTGAAAATCAGATATGAAAGCAAAATCACTAGAAATCACTCAAGTTGTTAAAGTGACACCTCTTTCTGACTGTTTGAGTATATTATTCACTTAATACATAAGAATACTATAAGGGAATTCAAAATGTCCATATGAATGGACTAAGTTTATCCTATTCACATTCTGGTATTCTCCTAGCAGCAGTGCTGTACGGGCCCACACAATATATAAAGTATGGAACATTTACCAGTCCACGCTTTTGAGAAAAAGGACAGGAAAGGGAACAGAATCACATCAAACATGACTTTTTAAAAGGCCACATAGAGAGACATCGATGTAGAAATAGGTCTCCCAGCCTAAAATTACTTTATCCACTGGGTAAGTGCCCTTAAGTTAATTCTAGTGTTTAGTTATATCCCCACAAAAATTCAGAGACAGAGTTATGAAGAAATATTAACCTGAAGCATGAATTTTGCAACTCCAGGTACTTTGCAGTAGGAGCTACAGCACAAGAGACCAAAACAAAGCTTGAGAAGCAACCGATTGGATGGGGTGAGAAAGAGATATAACTGCACAAAAATCTGAAAGGAATGGTAAGAAATTCAAATTTCATGGGAAGAACTCAACTCCCTTTACAGCTTCTCTTATATAGACAGAAAAGTTTAAGTGAAAGGTCAAAGAGCACTGTAATTGATGAGATATTCATAAGAATGTGAAGTAAAATTGATGGTTGTGCAATTCCTGAGAAAGCAGCAGAAAGCTCATGGCAGAACAGATGAAACCTGGATTTGCACCAGTATTGTCAGACACAAAAAGCACCAGGTATGTTAAGTCTCAGTTAAGGCAGAAAACTTGTATCTAGTGGTGATGGGGGTGAGAAGTGGCAGTTAGGAAAAAGACAGGGTTGCTGCTCATTCAGCTGTATGCCAACCCAAATAAAATAACTTCCTATGAGATACAGTCTCACAGGTGGATTTAGACGGAAGAAGTCAGAGCTACTGGTAGAAGGTTGTATTTGAAGATTATCATCCATATGGAAACTGTAACTGAAACACTGGCCATGTCTATATTGGTGGAGTGCAAACCAATAGAAGCACACCTCTAGAGGATGCTGAGGACCTGACATAACACTGAACACATTTCAGTGTTCTGTTTTTATGTAGAACTAATTCTTCTTCGGTACCACTGACTAAATGCTCATTTGCAACTGGAGAGTATTAGGTCCCATTCCTGGTTTATTTTCAGTCAAATGGAATGCAGCTCAGGTTCCTTAATGTTCCTTAATGTGAATGACAGAATGGTGAGTGAGATGAAAAAACTGCTTCAAAAGTGCCCACATGAGTCAAACTCAGACATTGATGTAGACATACCTTGGGGTTAGTTGATGCTATCTTTCACAAACATGAAGAAAAGTAAGGGAAAGGACAAAATCCTAGACCCTCCCAGAATAAATGAGAAGAAAGAAAGATAAGGATAATACATTAAAGAGCCATAAGAAAATGTCTGGATATATAAAAGCAATTAAGATGTAAGTAGGACAAGAAAAAAAAAATGAAACCTTAGGACAATCTGGAGAAGGACCACAATGAAGATTTTTGAAGTACAGCCAAGATGAGACACTGGATACCTGCATGATGGAACTGTAGACATGGAACTGCAGAGATGGATGCTTTGCAACAGTCAAGAAAAAGTTCAGTGGTTCCACAAAATCCTTGCTCCTTATGGATTAATGTGCTTGAGTAAAGTGATGTGAAAAGGTAAAGAAATCTTTACTTCTGAACCATGTTTTTTGCCTGGAAGATTTTCCAACAAATACCCCTAAGCTGCCTTTTATAATGAAGCATGTATGCAAAAGGTATAAACTGGGATTGTTAGTGGTAGTAATAATAATAATAATACTCACCACTTTTGCATCTAGAGCAACCTGAGCAAAACCTTTTCTATTTCCCCACATGAGTTGGTAACTTTCATCACTGAATAGTGCTTCTCTAACTCCACCTGGTGAGATGGACACCAAGTATCCATTCTTGAGTGCAAGGAGACACTTCTCCCTTGTGCCTGGTATAACACCTGTCACTCTCAATAACAATTTAAGTCCTGCAATAAATAAGTAGCAAATGCGTATTATTATAACAGCATATCACAGACACTGCTTGCATGTAAGAACCAGATTACAGCTAAATGAAAATCTATTAGATATATATTTAGACTAAGACAAATTTTTATGAAGGACGTAAGACACTTACAGAGGAAATATTGGCAAAATAACAAAGACATGAAAATATTTTTGCTTAAATGTTATGAAGATGAACCATCTTATCAGGAGCATCTCAACAGACTAATGTTTCCACATGCTATTTTCTATACTTATGAAAACACCTGCTATGCAAGCAAAACTTGTGCATCATAGCTAGAAATCTGAAAACAAGTGTCCATGCCTCTCTCCTTCTTTTTATATACTTCAATATAGGGGGAAAAAATCAGTACAATAAAGATTACTGCAAAAATAAATACTTGACAAGCACCTATTTATTTTAAAAGAAAATGTGATGTTTAACATTTTAAACATTTAGTTTTCGAGTTGTTAAATTGTGTATTTTGTGGTTAAATTGCAAACTATGTGGATCAACTTGGACTGCTGTAAGACTTAAGATGCATGAATGACAGAAGTCAGCGGGGCAATTTCAGCACCACATGAACATTTCAGTCAATCTCCTTCCTCTGTTTCCATAACTGGGATTTCTCTAAAAGACAGATTTAGAAAGATGGAAGCATTCTGTGCTTTCTTATATCATATTCACATTTTAAATATATTGGTTTGGAATTCCCATCCAACTTCCCACAAACAAGCATTTCCTCAATCTGCAAATTCACTGTTTGAACAGCATAATTTGCAAAGAAATTTTTTTATAATAAACGTAAGCAATAACTACGGACTGCCAGAACTGGTGCTTAGCAGTACAACTTTGACAAAGGTCTGCAACAGAAACTTTGGAAGACAATGGAAAACACAGCGCTGAATCTTGTAATTTAATTTAATCTCATTCAAGGTACCGTGTTTGATAGATCTTTCTGTCAAAGACAGATGCTGACTTTGTTTAAGCCCTTTGTGAACTCAGATATATATTTTGGTTTTATCCTACAGCCAGGAATGCCATATCCTTATTAAGTGAAGAGGTACTTCGTTTGCTTGGCTTTAAAACTTTTTTGACTGTTAGGAATTATAACGTATCATATAAACATTTTTTCACTTCTTATTCCCCTTTTCCAGATCACACAGAATTTTGTATCCCTCAGACATACTTCTGTCTTATGTACTGTCTCTTCAAAGGAAGCCATGCCAGGCCTCTGATCATCATTGCTCTTTTTTTGTTACTTTATTACTTTCCAGCTGCTCTGAGATGTTATTAATTCACAAGAAGAATTCTCCTGTAACTGTGATTAATACTATAAATAAATTGAACTGAGGTTCAGCACATGTTCATGAGCATTCTTTAAAGAACCAATCCCTGAAGTGTAACATTTCTTTGCAAAAAGCAAGTAAATATGGTAGAGCACGTTAGGGAGAAATCATGCTCAGGCTATTACTTTTAGCCACATTTTCTACTAATGCAATGGAGAGGTCTGATCTCAATTATTTGTGGTCTTTTTTACCAAATGCCTTTTTGTAGCCTTTTTATAGATTGACACCATATTTGGCACCTTCTGTTCCCCTAGCATGAACATAATTTGAACAATATGTTATGCAGACACCAATAGTCCAGAAATTGCACAGCTAAGAGTATTACTTAGTCCTGACAATGGTGTACTATACATTTTTAATAAAAATCTATGCTACGGACACTTCAATTTGAAACAGCGCCCTCTTATTTATCCCTTAAAAAGAGTCTCTGTTGCAACATTTTGCTAAGCTTTCTCTTCTTTTCTGGGTACTGTAAAAAGCCAGTCATCTCTTGACAATTTCATACTTCTGATGTGCTTAGTACCACACAGTGCCTACTAAATGTGCTTGTAAAAAATTCTTGTCATCTTTCTAGGGGTACCTGAACATGTTTTTCACATCAAACTTGTTTCATACTACTTGTTTTCAGTGTTTGGACAAAACTTCCTTTTTTGAAGAGTATCCTTCTACTTCTAAATAGCTTTCTTTACTCTTTATTATTATAATAGCTTTTAATATAAGTAGTATAAAGGTTCCTTGAAATAATCTTCCTGATATTCCTTTGGGATGCTCTTCTTTATGCCTTGTTTTTATAAAATATACATTTTTTTGTTTCTCTGTATCTTCTCCTTTTCATGATGGAATTCTTTCTTTCTTTCTCAGTGTACAGAGTGTTGAATATATTGTGGTGGCCAGTATTACAGAGCTCTCTTCAACAGTAAAATCTTCAACAAAGTCATACCCCACTGCAATGCCTACCCAATGTAGAGGGCAAGTAGGTAACTGATATCCTACCATTCCCTGAGCATTTCTGCACTCATAGCCCACTGCTGACCACTCAGCAGTAGATCAATAATAGAGTCCTATCCAGCACTTTCTACTGAGGCATGACATTACATCTGAAAAGGAATTTAAGTCTATTCGTTGGCTCTGGAGGGTTTACCAGTGTTTTCACTGAAATGACAGGATATTCTACCTGTTTGTCCTGTTACATCTACCAACTTCTTGTTTAAAAGTCTAAAAGCAGTCTTTTAGTTTGAAAGCTCTCTTTAAAGCGTAGTAAAGTGTTTAAAATGTCAAGTTCACCAAAACTAGCAACAGGTTGGGTGAATCCAGAATGCTTAAATACAAGGGAACATGTTTTTACCTGGTAAACGAAAGACAAAATGATCAGCTACTGACAGACAAAGTCTTTTCTTCCAGAGAAACAGCCTCGACAAAAAGTAAAGGTAGTCTACAGGAATAGCTCCATGGTAATACACAAGAATGCCTGGTCCTTCTGGTAGGTTTTCCACACCATGAAGCTCATAACCTGTTTGGAATGGAAAATAATACACTGACAATGATATCTGTAAATCATCTGGCAGTTTAAAGAAAACCATTTACTGTCCTTTGTTAAATGACTTCCAGAGAGTTGTGAAAGTCTCTGCAGTAGCATTTAAAATAATTAGGTTCTGGATGGAACTTTTGGTCAATAGCAAAAACAAAGTCCCTCAAACAACGTAGCTTATCACTGGACTGACTTATTGGTCAGTTTAATCACTAGATGAGACCTGAACCTGACATTTTCCCCAGTGAGGGAACTAAATAATTATTTCCCATTAGGAACTTTTCTCAGTACATAGTACAATAATAATAATAATTTTTTAAAAATTACTAACTGATGTGAAAACAATTCATTTGCAGAATTAGAGGCAAACAGTCTGAATGCTTTCCTGAAATACAAAAGTATGAATTTCCATTCTGTATCAGGCAGAATGAAGAGTTTGGGATTTTGCATAATAAAATGTTTCTATTTTTGAGAATGGTGAGATGTTTAAATTGAAACCACAATCTGTAAGAATTCCAAAGAGAGGTTCTCTACACGAGAGTGAAATGTATTCACTTCACAGTGGGAGGGAATTTCCTCACAGACATGGACTTCTATGAATCCTTGTCCTGGCTCTTCCTATGTTTGAGTTAGGTTTTAGGTGGAGCCAGACTAGAAGGCTAATGTATACAAAGACGTGGGAAAGCCATAGCTTCTGCCAACTAAGAGCTGTGTTCCATCTTGTCTGCCTTCATCTCCATCCCTGCTACAGCTCCTGTCATGAGCTGTTTGGATGGGATTGGAGCAGGCAGAGACCTAGGAAGAAGTGAAGAAATTTTTATATGCAGGATGTTCAAAGATTAAGGGAAAAGCATAGCAGGATAGCAACACAGATAACAGCTATTAGTCTTCATCCTTAGAATGGTAAAGATACCTTGTGATAGTCTTAAACCACATCTGTGGAAAGAACAAGAGCCTAGCAGGCTGCTGAGGATTTTCCTACGGAGTGGGGTGTGTTGAAAGTATCTGAAGGTTGAGTGTAATGAAACTGTAAAGTCAGGTTAGTTTTTAAATTCTGCCACAGTACAAACTTAGATGTGATATCTAATTATTTCTTCATCCATATAACTCTTAAATTATTTTTAATTGTCACAAAACAAAGTAGTTTTTACCAACTAAAAATACAGTAATTACATTTCCAACTAGAACTAACATCAACACTGCACTTCATTCTGATACCATATACAGAGAAATGCACCTGCCTATCCACTTAAGAGAAATTTACCCTATATTAATTAATTTCTCCCTTTCATTCTGCTTATTCTATATTGCAATCAGTCTTCGAGACAGAAACTTTTGGGTTAGATGCCATACAAAGTACAATAAATGTAATTTATTTGCATCCATTTGGAAGAAAAAATTAAAATTAAAACTACTGTGTATTTACTACTTACTGTAATTCAAAGCTTCAGACAAGTCATGTCGTACTTACCATGCCATATTCTTGCATATATATCCCAAAAACTTGCTATGGTTTTCCTTGCTCTGTCCCAAACATCACTCAAGGGATCTGCTTCTAACTCACTGTTCCTCTGATATATTAAAAGTGAAATATTAGAAAGGTAAATGAAAAAGCCAATTGTTAAAGGAACTATAAAAAAAAATAATATTGCACTAATTGTGAGTGAGGCAATGATCAAATGAAAAAGGTATTGCTTCAGGAACTCCACAACAGTCCATTCTTCCAGTCCATAGACAAGGCAGCTGAGGTCGGTCATTGGTATCGGTCCTGAAGTGCAGGATTCTTTTCCACCTATCATGTCCTGCATGGAGAAGGAAAAAACCCAGCCGTAGTTTCTAATCATGGAAGTTTCTCAATTTAGGCAAAAAGCTTTCTGTAGATACACCTGATGCCTATTTTGGCATAGCACAGGTTCAAACATTTTGTCTCTGTCATGCTAAGATAGCTGCTGGCTATGTGTTTATGGATCCTTTTTATACAGCTAGATAATAGGGGCTAAAAGGAGAAGGGCTGGAGTCCAAAGAAGCCTCAGGATCCCTACAACATGGCTGATCAGATTACTTATCTGTGTAAGTGTAGCTTACGTTTTAGAATCTCAGAAGAGGCTAAGTGGTAAGCATATTCAGCAGTGTTAGCCAAGACTGCTGCCAGAGGTGCGGGCTCTCCCCATCCTCTGCAGAGGGTCCAGCCTGGGCTTCTGCTCCCTCAGTTTGGCAGTAAGGGGATCAAACAGCAGAGTGAGCAGCTGAAGGGCCAGCAAGCAAAACCAGGGCAGTCGTGGCTCCTTCACAAGGCCTGTGAGTGCCTGGGGCAGAGTTTGGTATTGCTGGGAGCACTGGGAAAAGCAGCTCTTCACCCCTCATCCATACAACAGTTCCAATACACCCTTCTTTCCAATCTTCCAGCCCTAGCAAGGGCCAAGAGGGCTCCATGGCCTTACTGATATGTTTGCCACATGGAGCTCTCAAGTTAGTCTGTTCCTACAGTGGACCCTGCCAGCCTAACAACAGGTAGTGGTTACCCTGGAATGCAAGAGCACTTCAGCACCCCTGGCTGCTTTTAAGATTTTTGAGCGTTAGCCAGAGACTTAAACATTGCAATCCAGTTCAGTAATCCATAACTGAATACAGATTTTATTTGCCTCCATCAGGCTGCTACTTGTTTAACAAGTTTTCTGCTCCAGCACCAGAACAAGTACCTACAAGAAACAAATCGTAATTGCCACAGTCAGCACCAGGATCATAAAATACAGCAAGCCCAGACTTTTCTAACTTTATGTCTTCAGCTGCACACTTATATGAGGAAACCTGTTGCACCTAATCACTCCACTTTTGCTTTCCTTCTTTGAAGCCCTGGGGTGGACTGGTGCAAAGCACAGTTCCCTTCAGAATTACGGATTAGATGTACAGCAAACAGCAAAAGCAAAAGGCAGCCACAAACAAACACTAGAGTCTAACATTCAGTAAGGCAAGCAAGCCCCATGACAAGCCCTGTGGACTGAGTAGCTGCAGTAGCTATAAATTTGGTCTTCCACATTCCAATGAAATCTGTCCTCATCTTAAACCCTTCAAACTCCATATTGGACACCAAAAAGGACCATTGTGGTTTAACCCCAGCAGGCAGCTGAGCACCACAGAGCCGCTTGTTCACTTCACCCTGTAGCGAGACGGGGGAGAGAATCAGAAGAGAATCTCTTGGTGTAAGACAAAGACAGTTTCATAGGTAGAGCACAAGCTGGAAGGATAGTAAACTAGGAGCTCAAAGGAAGTACATGCTGTATTAAAAGATGCTCAGCATGGTGTAAAAAAAAGAAAGTCACAAGAATTAATACAGAATTGTTTATATACTGATGAGTGTTTATATCCTTTATATGCCTGACTAAGATATAGGAAAATCTAGAAACTGTCACTGAAAAGAGATTTTTATCAATAACATCAAACTAAAAAATGAACAGTCTGCATGATTCAGACATTAAAATCTCTGCTGAGACAGTGTTCAACAAGGATAAAGCTAGTGGTGTCGTGCTACTCTATAGTAAGTTTTTAATTGCTTAAAGTTGCTGATAAGAGCAAGGACTACAAATCCTCAATGCATGCAAAACATGCTATGATGACAGAGCCCAGGAGAAGATCACATTAGTGGCCTATCTCAGGATACTGAATCAAAAATACTGAGCAGTACTTGGAATAACTCATTCAGCCTGCAACAGAGGATGAAGGAAGTGAGTAGATTTTGCATCATTATGGGGGCTTCAGATCTGGAGCACAGATTAGTACAGCCAGTACCAAAACTGTCTTAAAATCATAGACAAAATATCCATATCCACATTAAGTGCATCAATAATAACCCCTATATGATATGGGGATTAATTTGGATATATGGATCACTGGTGAATAAGAGATCATATAATCAATCTACCAACACTTTAAAGATTAACAAGTCCAGGTATCTTCTTGTACCTAACATTCATTTAAAAACCACCTGAAATTCCCTCTGGCCCCTGATATTCATTTCTAGTAACTTGAAAGACTAGAGATAATCCAGAGGACTGGAACAGATTTAAGATTATTCATAAACCCCCAAACACAAGTAATTGCAGACTCAGCAGCCAGGTAAACTTCTGGCAAGATAACTGAGAAGCTGGTGTGTGATGAAGGTCACTGATGCCACCCTAGAATTTTGTGGGAAACAGACCTTGTAAACAAATTCACCCCCATTCTTTGAAGGAAGTAGAGGTTTCATAGCTTGTGCAGGTGTCATGCACATACAGTTTTACAGGGGCTTCTCAAAGAGTCACTTTAAGCCACATATAAGCTGCTACTTGAAAGTTGCCAGCCCCTTGCACCAGCCCCTTGCTGTATGTTCTCACCCCCAGGTTGGTCTCCAACAAATCAGCTTGGCTCCCTGCTAACAGGATGCCTGTGAAAATGCTGGCACAAGCAAAACCAGTCTTGGGAACAGCCCAAACTTAAGTTGGCCTACGGGTATTATGCAAGTATATTACTGATGATGCTTGAAATTTTTATTAAAAAATAATAGCTCTTTTAAATGGAGCACATATGAAATGGATGATGTCGTCAACTAACATGACGAAAAAGTATCCATCAGTGGGGGAATCTCCACCAAATAAGAACTGAGTCTACATCCTACATTATTCAGCATTTTCTGAATTTTCTTCTAGTATTAATAGGATGTTTACATTGATCAGTGTAAACAATGTAACATCCCACTGGTTCCTCTTCCTCCATCCCAATTTTTATCTAACAAAAAATCACTTGCTGGCTGGAAGATCACTACCTTTAACCTTGTTTGCTTACAGACTACAGTATAAATGAAGACCTTAACTTATTTATTTCTGATTTTAAGGTCAATGTAGACACTGAAAAAAGCTTTAGAAAGAAAATAAAATACTTCAATGTGCAAAATCATACTTTTAAAAAAGCTACAAAATACAGATTGGACCAAAGACACCCGCAAGTAGTTGGGTACACATGGAGTGAGTTCACCTGCCAGCTAGTTTGGGTGGGTGGGATACAAGCTAATTCAACATCATTCCAGTTGAATCCAAGAGTGAAGAAAGAATAAATGATTGACAAATTGAGGAAAAACTAGAAGTGGTATGGCTTTTTGTGGAAACTGTTTGCTCAACTATGGTTCAGTTCCTGCTCACTCAGTTCAGTGGTACACTACCTCCAATATTTCATAAGGAAAGAATGAACTTTGATCACTGAACCGTGGACCCTGGTTTTTGGACCATATGATGTGAGTCACATCATTCCTCTTTAATGCCGCTATAACATCAAAGGACTACAACAGGACAGGACTTCTATTTTTCCATGTTCTACTGGCTCTCACCAGTCCCTTGCTGAAACCACAAACACAGTTTCGAAGCTTTCTTTCTATCAAACACCATATAGGAAGTTATTACATTTGAGTGCCTATTGCAAGCCTACTACTAAAAACCTTCTTGATCGTGCACTAGGAGACAATGCAAGAGTGTTACTGCAACATATTTACTCATAACTGCTTTGGTTTGCCCCAAATGTCAATATTGAAGAGAGAAATTTTTCTTCTGCTTTTATCAAATCTGAGCCAGGAGCAGCTCCAATGTTCTTCAGTACTGAATATCCTATAAAAGGTTAACAAGTGGGTATAGTATTTTATTATTGAAAAAAAACAAACATTTTTTAAATTGTCTACATTTTTTTCATCTTACCTAGTGATGGACTTGAAGCTACTGTTCTGAGTGATTTCACTGTTCTCTACAGAGAACAACACATGCGTTGACATATGAAGTATTTGTTTGGGTTCCACCTATAAAGCACATCAAATTCCAGAGTAATAGCTATATCTATAACATAAAATTACAGATGATATCAGAGAGAAATTAAACTATTGTCTCCCTACTTAAAGGGGAGCTCCCCTTTCAACAAAAGTCTCCTACAAGTTGTTCAGATCCTGAGCTCTTGATAAAGCATCATTTGTTGATAAGGATAATCTTACCAACACTATAATCCCAGGGAAGAACAAAGCTGTCACAAGAGACCTATTACAACAAAATTAAAACCTTGTATCTGGCTTTCAACAATGACTGAAGGGTCATAATCTTGGTCTTGGTGCTCACCAGTTTGTTCCTGGCAGTAGTATAGCAGATCATAGTGGGAAGATCAGTGTAAAGTAACTGCAGACTCTTCTAGAGATTATTTTTTGACACCTGCTCTCTTGTGGCAGGCTCCTACCCTTTCATTAAACTCAACTGCTCTGTTTCACAAGGGGAGTCATCTAACAGCTACAGTTCTGCATCTTACCTTTCAATGTAAACAAAATTCCAGTTTTACATTTCCTGGATGTTTTGTGGCAGTTTCATGGAAAATGACTCTCTTGCTGATCTCATCCTGTCACCACCCACTTTATTTGGCTCCATAAATCCACCCTATTTGTACACTCCTATGTTTCTAGAGCTTTCCCTATCTTCAGTACATCCAACCCAAAAATGAAGGGTCTATCCCCTCAGGAAAGAAACTACAAGCAATTACAGTGCCCAGTATCCCAGCTTTTCACAGTCATTCCACCTTTTGCACACACTGAGGATACCTAACCTGGAGTACTGTTTCCCATTTGCAGCCTCAGCAAATACAGGTAACTGAATTCCCACTCAGGTTTGATTGAGCATGTGGAAATTAGGCACTACCCTGACCGAGCATACTTGCTCAGCTCAGTTCCCAGAAATGTGGCAGGTAAAAGCAGGAATAATAAAATCATAGGCTCATACAATGGTTTGGGTTGGAAGGGACCTTAAAGATCAGCTGGTTCCAGCTATGGGCAGGGACATCTTGCAATAGATTGCTCAACGCCCCATCCAGCCTGGCCTTAAACGCTGCCAGGGATGGGGCATCCACAACTTCTCTGGGCAACCTGGTCCAGTGTCTCAGCACTCTCACAGTAAAGTTCTTCCAGATATCTAACCTAAACCTGCCTTCTTTCAGTTTAAATCATTCCTCCTTGTAACTACACACCCCAACAAAAAGTCCCTCTCCAGCTCTCTCGTAGGCCCTCTTTAGATACTGGAACGCTGCCATGAGGTCTCCCAGGACCTTTCTCTTCCTCAGGCTGAACAATCCTAATTCTGTCAGCCTGTCTTCACAGGAGAGCTGCTCCAGCCCTCTGATCATCTTTGTGGTCCTTCTCTAGACCCAACAGGTTCATGTCTTTACTGTGCTGAGGGCCCCAGAGCTGGATGCAGTACTCCAGGTGATGTCTCACACCTGGAGCGGACTACAGGGGCAGAATCACCTCCCTTATCCTGCTGGCCACACTTGTGATGCAAGCCAGGATATGGCTGGCTTTCCGAGCTGCGAGCACACACGGTCGGGTGTATGAGGAGCAGGATCTGGGTTCAGTGCTGGTACCCGTCCTGCTCAGGCACAAGTAAAATACAGCAAGCGCCTTTTTCTCCACCTGGAAACGTCATTTAACGTTTCCAAACGTCAACACTGGGAAGACTCGGGCGTTTTCTCCCATTTCAGGCGCTCAGGGTCCCTGAAAGCGGATCGCGGCTGAAGCACGGAGGTGCTGGAACGCTGCCGGACCCTCCCCTAGCGCCGGCTCCCCGCGGGGCGACAGAACGTCCCCCTCCGCCCCGTCCCGTCCCCCCGCCCCGCTCACCTGCCCTGAGCGATCGCGCCGAACCCCGGACCCCGCGGATGGGGCCCCGTCCCGGGATAAAGGCGCTGCCACCCCCGCGTCCGGGACGAGGAGGCGGGGCTGGGCCTGGCAGCACCAGTGGGCTGCGCGCTCAAATCTCCATTTTTAATTCTTCAACAATAAAAGTCTTTGGGCGGGCGCCGAGGGCCCCGCCCTGGCGCGCCAGGGTGGAGACGCCGCTTCCCATCGCAGGAGGACAGGGGACACGCGGAGCCTTCGGTGCAGTTCCCTGGTTGGAAAAGAGAAGCCTCCCCGGCACGTGCTTCCAGCCAATTCATGTCTACGTTGATTAAGAAAACTTTCAGAGTGTCATTGACTGCTGAGTTGAGAACATATTTTTGCAAAGAGAATGGTTTTGAGAATGGTTTTGCAAAGGAAAGAATCTCTTCAAAAAGTTTAGGAGAACTGTGTGCCACACAGACTTGGGGTATAATTAAAGTAATGCAGAGATGGACTATGCTATTGTGGCTAAATTAAGCAGAGGAAACCTGAAACATAAAAAATACCTTTATGTTGTACTGTTGTTCACCTTATGGCTTATGTGACAGAGGTATTATTGAGACTGATAAGACCAATAGGTACCACTTTTAAAGTTCAGAAGGTCATTAATCCAACCTGTTTAAGACAGTTGATAGAATTTCATTGATTTGGTTTGATTTGATACAGAGCAAGAAACTGAGGAATAACAGTGACTTGCAAATGAAGAAGAATGGAACCTAGAATGTAGTTTCCCAGGTGAACACCCAGAGAAAGAAAGTATATAGGATTAGAGTCAACTCCCTAAGAATGAAAAGTATTCTGGCAGAGAATGTGATGGTTGTCTCTTCCAGGATGGAGCATATTGATTCAGGACTGAAAACAATCCTGAATAAAGGCATAACTGCCCACCAGCTGCTGTTTCCAGTGTGGCACTGCTTTACAAAAGACTCACACAAACTTGAAAATGTTCTGCTGACTGAAAATATCTCCTTAATACTGTAAAGGAGATTTCCAATGCCTGTCCCTTAGGATTTATTCCCAAAGAGGATTCTTCAGCATCAAGACTTCCTCCGAACTTTTGAGAGGCTTGCTTCAGCAGACACAAGCAGATTAGCTTGCCACCTGCTCTTCAGAAGACTCGGAGGATAGCAAGCACTGCTCTAGTCTCAGCATCTCCTCTTAACGTCCACATTCATCCCAGTTGCAGCCCATTCATGGCTCCCATGAAATAAAACACATGCCTGCAGTACATTTCTTCCCACACATGCACTATGCTGTAGCTGTGGTTCAAGGGAAGTAGTTACAAACCTGCAAAAAACCATCCGCCGGAGATGCTTTCCTATTGGCTTCTGGCTACTGTGACTCAAGACAGACTTGTTCAATAAAAGCTTCTCTTGTGAGGGAAGAAAAGACTTGATATTTCCTGTGTTTTTGCTAGTAGAGAGGTCAGTAGAATGCAGATATAAAGTCTTTATGTGGCAAAAGTACATTTAGATGACCAGTGCAGATAAAGTGTTGCAGATAACACTTACTGGGCAACACCAAATGTAGCTGAAATAAAGTATTTTTTTTTTGTTTGCATGTGTATATCATCATCATGGCTGGGCTTCGCGAACGAAGATTTGGGAAGGGCTCTACCCACATTTGTTGCAAGCACATTGGTGGCTAAAAAGGCCAATAGGAGATAGACATGTCCGGTTGCAAAAGGCACAGCAGAAAGACTCCTTAGGTGGTATATTCTGCAAGGCACGATTCTTTCTGCGTTGTCTTTTCTCCTCAGGGGTGATCCTACGTGCATTCTCAAAAGCATCAGCAGCGTTATAGATGGTGTGTCTCCAGACCTCCTGATTGGAGGCCAGAGTAGACCAGTTATGGTGATCAATATGGCCAAGGCTGAGATGTTGTTTCAGGGAGAGTCCTTGTATCTTCTCTTCGGGGCTCCTCTCTTGCAGCAGCCAGTGGCAAGTTCACCATACAGCAAGATCTTAGGGAGGCGGTGGTCCTTCATCCTGGAGACGTGTCCTGCCCAGCGCAGCTGTGTTCTCAGCAACATGGCCTCAATACTTGTGACTGCTGCTTGTTCTAGAACAGATGTATTGGTCACATAATCTGACCAGTGGATGTTTAGGATTGTATGTGTATATATGTGTATATATGCATGTGTATATATTTCCTTGTATTTGCATGATGGTGTACTGTCATGCGAAGAGTCCGGAAAGAAATGCAAGAACCAAAACTGCTGTTGAAGAACAGAACTAGAATGAAGTAACAGCCATGATAATACAGATATTGAAAAATGCATTGGAATAAAGAGTGCTGAATAGCATGGTGTAATAAAAAAAAATTGCTATCTTTGCTTTGACTTCTAATTTTTTTTCTTGCAAGTCATCTTGAAGAAAACTGTATTAGACTTTTTCAGAGTATTATTAGGAATCCGGTAGGGGCCTCTAGCAGCAGATTTGGATATGAAGAGAGATTTCTAGTGATAGACAAAACTACTCTGAGAAATTTATGTCATTATATGAAATCAGAATTTAGGCATTTGAATCTCTGGGAGTGGGAAAATATATTACAGAGGTGCAAAATTTCAAACAGTCTGGAATTTTTAGGCAAAACAATGGTCAAAAGTTTTAGAAAGAAGATTCAAAAATACCTACCGATACCTAGTGTACAATGTGTACTATCATGACTATAAAGGTTCTATGAGAAATGGAGTAAAAAGAACTGATTGGTATAATAAACTATATCTTGTGAATCAGGAGCATATGTTAAACTTCACCTAAAAATAAAAGTAGCAACCAAGGTGAGATAGAAATAAAAAATTAATAGGGCTGAAAAACTACTTTGCTCTAATTTTAAATTAAGGTAATGAGATGGAGAACTGGCAGATTGATACTAAAGATGAAGGAGGAGAAATTACAAAATGGAAATGAAAAAATCAAGGTTCAGACATGGTAAGAATAGAACCAGTTAGTTTTCTCAATCTATGCAAGAACAATGTCTAGCAGATGTAATTCCAGGCCCAGTAGTAAGGAATTTTTAGTAGCTTCATGAAGTTAAGAATACCATATAATGGAAGAACAGCAAATATAACACCTATATTTTAGAAAGCAAGAATAATTAGGAGTCTACTGTAATCTGCACTGCAATTGGTGTTCCAGACCAATATGCATTAAGAAAATAGGAGTTCAAGAAGTGGAGAAATGCTAAACTCACATTTCCTTTTCTAATTGTTAGTCCTGACAGGCAGTCCTGCCAACGGCATGAAGCTGTTTGGAAAGGGTAAGTATAACCTTAGGGTTTATTCTACAGGAGTTCTGGGTAGGATTAGGGACGTGTTACAGCTAACACAGAAGGCATGACTGAGATATTCTTTGAAATATTGTGTTCTATTTCCTCCTTGTTTGTACAGTTTAATTTAGATTGAAACACAGACAGAAAAAGTGCGAAGAATAAGGCAGAGGCATGTGGCCTTTTTTAACCTAGCAAAATGAAATTTCAAATGAGATATACCTGTTGCTGTTAAATAATTTTGGGAGCAAGAAAGTAAAAAACCAACTCAGTTAAAAGTCATTCAAAGCACAGAATAAATGAGTTAATGGCAGTATAACTCTAGCATGTTTTATATTACAGTAAGTTTTCCAGCAAGAAAAATAGAAGTTGAAATTAATGGGTTACGGAATTTGGCAGTCTCAGTCTGGTGTTGCTTGCACAACACTGCAGGTGAGTTGTCCTTGGAGCTGGCTCCCTTTCATCAAGGGTTGTTCCAGCATAACGTGGAATGAGTAATCCAGTTGTCAATTGGTCAAAAGTGGTGTTTCTCAGGTCTCAGTATTGGGGCAAGTCCTCTTTAATATCTTTACCGACACCCTGGATGAAAGGATCAAGTGCCCCCTCAGTCAATTTGCAGATGACACTAAGCTGGAAGGGAGTGTTGACATGCTGGAGGGTAGGAAGGCTGTACAGAGGGGTCTGAATGATTGTCCAAGACAAATGGTATGAGGTTCGATAAGGCCAAGTGTCTGGTCCTGTATCTGAGTCACAACCACCCCATACAGCCCTACAGGCTGGGGGCAGAGTGGCTGGAAAGCTGTCTGGTGAAAAAGGACCTGGACATGCTGGTCAACAGCAGCTGAACAGGAGCCAGCAGTGTGCCCAGGTGGCCAAGAGGGCCGATGGCATCTGACCTGTATCAGCAATAGTGTGGCCAGCAGGATTAGGGCAGGGATTGTCCCCCTGTACTCAGCATCAATGAGGCCACACCTCGAACCTCGTGATCTCTCTTCTCTCAAGTAATGAGAGAGATGAAAATGTCTCAAGTTGTGCCTGGGGAGATTTAGTTTGAATATTAGGAAAAATTTCTTCACTGAAAGGTTTATCAAGCATTGGAATAGGCTGCCCAGGGCAGTGGGGGAGTCACCATCCCTGGAGGTATTTAAAAGACATGTAAATGTGGTGCACAGGACATGGTTCAGTTGTGGATTTGGCAGCATTAGGTTAATGACTGGACTCAATCACAAAGATCTTTACTAACCTAAATGATTGTGATTCTATGCTTACCATAAAATGATCATTTGTGTTTGGAGGCTGTAAAGTTTCTTACTGAAAGAAAGTGATTACTTGGTGTTGGTTTTAAAAAAGTGCCTCAGTCTTGTTTCCCATTTTTTAATACTTGCTTGGGCATGAATACTAGGACCTAAACAGGATTAGTAATTGACCCTGAAATGGAGCATGGCCTTTGTGGCATGTTGGCCTTTGTGGGTCCTTAGGACTGGATCCTACTTTAGCCAGTAATGTTGTAGAGTGATGGGAAGAGATGACTGTGTTGAAGGTCTCAAATTTCAATAAGCTGAACTTGAAATCTTTTTTTTTGTCTTCTTCAAAATCGTTATTCTAGACATATCAATCATTGATGCTACAATGTGGGAATCAGGATAGTACCACAGCTGTGGGATTGTTTGCAGGCAGGCCTGGAAGCTGAAGAGGTGGGACCCAAGATAAAGAATAATTATTTTTTATTTTCTAGAAGAGATGTTTCACTGATGAAGATAAAGAAAAGGAGCTATTTCTTTAGATCCTGAAGGAAACATTCCCGAATAACATTCTGGGAAAGCTGTTAAATGGATTGAATTTGCTGACTGTAGATGGTTGAAGGAGCTATATTGCTCAGGCAAGGCAATCTGGACATTAAGTATGAAAGCTTGTTCTGTTTTTGCCTACGTAAAATCAGAAGTCAAGCCAAACTCTGCTTGAGGGCTCAACCTTAGCCTGTGCTTGCAAATATCGTGGCTGTCCTGGAGGAAGACAAAAAGTCACTTGACATTAAGTTCCAGTGACCTAAAAACTCAGTTCATTTGCCCTGAAGAGGACAATGTTGACCTGAGCAACAGCACTTCTAGCTCCAGGAAGAGCTCCTTGGTCCAATACTCTATGTAAGCCATCCCTCTGACATATGCAAGATTATGAGAGCTGAGGCTACTTTGTCAGCCAAGTCTCCTCATTACTTTTTCATATCCTCAATCTTAGTTTTCTCTTCTGCCCGTGTCAATGTAGTCCAACTGGCTCAAGATTCAGCATCTGACTGCTGGCAGGGACAGTGGTTGTCAGCCCACAACACTGGAAACTCCTAATCACTGCAACTGGATTTTGCCACTTGATGGAAGGGTAACTTTTCGCTACAGCCTAGTTTTCAATCTGCCTTCTTGTCATGCATACTTAATTGATGGTTTTCAGCGGATCATTTCCTGATAGCAGAGATGTAACAAATCATCAGGAATTTTTGGGTCTGTTCCAATTTATAAAGAAACATTGTCTCTAGCAGGTATTGTTATCTCTCTTTTCTCTGTACCTTAATATTTTGAAAGTGCCCTCTGCATTCTTTTCTAATATATCTCCACTCTACTGACATTCATATAATTTTTCCTTTCTTTCTTATCTAATTTCAATCTGCATTATTCTTACTCTCGATTTTTCCCAAACTAGTTCTTAGGCTGAGATTATCTCCTTTCCACATCTCTCTTTTTCTATTCTCAACATTAATCCATCTCACTTGGACAAACTCTGCCTTGTCTCCACCACCTTGGTTCCTAGTTTCTTTGCCCAGTTATCATAGTGTCACCAAAGAAAGCTTCCCTTTCTGGTTAGAGGTACCCTTCCCAGCAGCCCTTCGTTGACCCAAAACTCTATTGAATCTCCACAGCCTCATTCTCTGGAAACACCATTGTCCATTCCCAGCTCTTTTTCATACCATGGCTACTTTGAAAAAAAACCCTGTTCCCCAGATTCTTCACATCCATAAAACTCTACTGATGTTTCACAACCCCCACCCCTTCCTTCCCACAACCTTCACTGCTCCCTTGCATTTCTCTCTCCCTCCAGTCTCCTGGCATTCAGCAGTTGCCATATAATTTCACTGACTGCACTGATAGCCTTGAGCTATTTATGTGCCTAGAGGTAGGGGAAATAGGGTGAGTTTTTCTGTTTAGTTATAGTTGTAGTTTGATTAATACTATCTATTCAGAGAAATACAGCGTATAGAGAGAACAGTCTTTGCAGATCATAGAATTATTTGAGTTGGAAGGGACCTTAACGATCATCTAGTTCAACCCCTGTGCCATTAAGATGTTAACTGGTGGCACTCTTTTTGAACACAGACACGCTACATTTTTTTGTGCTTCATAGAAGATCAGCCTAAATCCAGGTCAGAAATACGTCTGGTGATTTCCCTCCATTCACTCCAGTGTCACAGTGGACTCTTTAACCTTCAAGTCAATGGCTTTAAGCTCAATAAGCAGTTGGTAAAGTAACCAAGAGCAATATATAGTTCAGTGGATAGAAATACTTCAAATTTTCCTCTAGACTATGACAACCTGCTGTCATAAAGTTCAGAGAAGAGGGAGGAAGAAACAATTCATCCCAAATACAAACAGAGGTTCAGAAATGTTTGCAGTAGTTGCACACTGTTTCCTGTGTTGCAACACCCATGGTACCTCAGCAAAAGCATGCATATGTAATTCCTCTGATAACTCAGCGTCATTCTAAGCTGAGTGAACCAAGCCCAGTGTGGTGTGAGTAGTCAAAATACTAGTGATGGCCATAAGTGTACACCTTTTAGCAGGACTGAAGTGTATTTAGTGTACTTGCCCTGTAGTGATGTTATTGACAGATATGTATGCAAAGTAGGTGGCTGTTAACTATTATGTGCACCTGAATATATGGTTATTTTCTAAACTCACATATAGATACAGTAAAATACGGCCTTATCTCATTAGACACTTTCCATTACTTAGGGTTGTAAGGCTCATACCGTGGCTGGACGACAGTCAGGACTGAGGTCTTCACTTCAGAACAAGCTAGCTGATGGTCCCTTTGCTCCTGACTGATTGTGCACCACTTTAAGCATTATAAGGCGTATTCACCATCAAATCCCAAAATAAATATTGGAATATAATTCAGGTCCTGACTGTCAAGAGGTTAGGCAGCTTTGCTCTAGTTATGACTTCAGTTAAATACCGTAGTAATAACATTCTTTCTATTGCAAGGAATTGAGTGGGTGTATATGTAGCAATTGCCTGAGTGGGTAGAATTTGCACAGATGAAAATGAAGTAGATGAGCTGTAATATCAAAGATGGGTGACATGCCTCCCTTTATACATCCTTTCAGCTTGCCCACGCAGGATGTACATACCAAACAGGGCAGCCTTCTGAAGGGTTGAAAGGTCATAAAACCTTACAGGAGCATGGGTTTTGCTGAGTGGATCTACCTAGGATGCTTTATGCTTCAAGAATTTAAGAGAAAAGTGCTTAACAAGACATTATCTGGTTTGGACATTTATGAAAATGTACCTTCAAGTATTTTTCCCAAAATGAAAATTTTATAAATGTTTTCTTCTTCATCACTAAGAAACGGTTATATGAATTATAATCTTGACTAAGGCACAGCAGACAGAAAACCCTAGAGCCTGTTTGAGGGGTTTTTTTTGAGAAAAACCTCACTACTTTTCATAGAGGAATATATCTAAAGACAAATGAGGAAATATTGCAACATCATTTCAGATTGCAGGAGTGTTTCATTTGTGAAAAAAACCCAGAAAACTCAGCCACAAATGTGACAAACGTCACTTGTAGGTGATGAGGAGTCAGAAACTGTAGTTTCTTACTAGTTTTCTTAAGGTAGAAAGTACAACAGACTAATGCCTCAATAACATGCTTGGTCCAGTGTCACTAAGACATTTGAACCATCTCTTTAGTAAGCCACCCTCTCACACAGATAATGACAAAATTTTTTGACTATTTCATATTTTCATGTATTTGAGACCAGGTCTTACTATCACTGATAGGCCAGACTTTTCTGTCTCTAGTCCTGGTAACACAAAGAATTGAATGCAACCACACCAGATGAACTTAAATGTAGAAGGGCAGTGGCAATGATCTCTGGTATCACTGTACAGACAAAGATGTTGCCCCCATCTTCTATTCAAGGAAGAAAAGGCTCAACACTCTATGCCCAGAGCAGAACTAGAAGGGACTGGGTCACCTCAAGCAGTGATCAGATCTCTCCCCTTGCTTAAGGCAGTGCCACCTCTGTCTGTTTTTTCATAGATGTTTGCCCGTATCCATCTAAAAGAAAAAAAATCTAGCGCTAGAGATTCCCTCACAACACTCCAACACGATGGTTATTATTATTATTTTGTCATGAGTCTTTTGTAAAGCAAACAGACATTTCAGAAGATAGAGGAGTGTCTGTTGGGAGGAATTGAAAGATGATAAATTAAAGCACTTTAATATTCCATTAAAATTAGTAGTAATCACCGATACACATCCATTTACTTTGTTGCAATTTTGGATGTTCAATTCACGGCACAAGAAAAAAATTTAGGAGCTCTTCAGGAGTATGGAAAATGTAATTTTTGCAATTAAACCATAATAAATCATTATTTCAAGTAATTTCACAAAGACAATGCTATTAACTGAAAAATGGGGAAAAAATTAAGCTTATATTTTAGTAATGATAAAGTGAATCAAATCCTCATACTTTCTTAGTTAGACTGCCTTAAACCATTTATCTCCCCTGCATATCTTTCAATCCCCTTTTGCTTTCAGAAAAAGTACCAAAGTGCTTCTTCAGCTTAGGGGGGATTTTCTAAATTTTCAATTTCTAGATTTTCAGGGATCAGCCACACTTTTTTTATCTGATCAAACCAGGATTTTTCAATACCTCTATGACTAGTAAAGAATTAAATTGCTGATTTACCAGACAGTGACTTTTTTCTATCTTAGATTTACTGTTACCTAAGGTTGCATTTTGTCATGGTTTAACCCCAGACAGCAACTAAGCACCATGCAGCCGCTTTTCACTCCACTTCCCTGGCCCAGAGGTGGGATGGGGAGGAGAATTGGAAAAAGGTAAAACCCATGGGTTGAGACAAGAACAGCTTAATAATTTAAATAAAGTAAAGAATAATAATAACAACAACAATAATGTCAATTAAAAGGGAGATAACAAAGAGAGAGGAATAAAACATAAGACAGACGAGTTGCTCGCCACCCGCTGACCGATGCCCAGCCCATCCCTGAGCAGTGATCGGCCCCTCCCAGCCAACTCCCCCCAGTTTATATACTGAGCATGACACTCTGTGATATGGAATATCCCTTTGGCCAGTTCAGGTCAGCTGTCCCAGCCCTGCTCCCTCCTGGCTTCTTGTGCACCTGCTCACTGGCAGAGCCTGGGAAATTGAAAAGTCCTTGATTTAGGGTAAGCACCACTTAGCAACAACTAAACCATTAGTGTGTTATCAACATTATTCTCATACTAAATTCAAAACATAGCACTGTACCAGCTACTAGAAACTAGGACACATTTTTAGCTGCAATGGCTACTATTAAAAATGTATTAATAACCCAAGTTTTTGACTTTGTTAAAAAAATAATTCAACATGTTTCTAAAATAGGGTCATCCACAAAGGAAAAAATACAATTTTTTACATGTATCAGAATAAAATCTGAATTTAGTAGACCCACAGCAATGTGTTAAACCACATTCATTTTTACTTCACTCACTGTGCCACAGATATTTTTAGTAACACTGCCGATTCAACAGAGCAGGGTTCTCATCTGCATTTGATCTCTTTCTACAGTGCTCTAGCAGTGTGAGGCTACTTACTGAAAGGCTGCTTACTATTCACGGATCTCTAGGGCTTCTTCACAGTCTTAAAGAAGGGTCTAAAATAAGATTTCTCTAAAAGTATGTAGTTCATATTTAAAATGCTGCTCATCTACTGAAAATGTAATTAATTTTAGATGCAGTTCATTTCAAAAATATGTATTGTATTTTCACACATATTCATTCCCATGCCCAACATATAAATGTGCCTATGCATGGCCACCTCGAATCAAATAATTTGAACCACAAAGTCATTCTTCTCACACTTTCTTCTGAGAGTATTCTGTAATAAGTACCGTAATATGCTCTTGCCCCTTTCTACCTGCTCAATTTTTTTGTAATCATTCTGAACACTCGGTTAGAACAGAAGGAGTCTACCATTTCTTAGGTCAGTCAAGAACTATATCATTTGGTAGCTAATCTGGTAGTTAACCTAATCCACTGCATGGCCTTTCTATATTTCAATATTTCCACAAGTGTATCTATATTTCAATATTTTCATATTGAACTATACACAACTTTTTAAAGGGATTGGCCAACTTGTTCCCATATACAAAAGACTGTCACTTATTAAAGGCCTGATGGCAGTATTTGGAGATTCCCTGTATCCATCTATTGAGCCTCTGGAAATTTACCCATCATTACAGGTATTCAGGAAGGTGTTTTTCTCAATGATAACAGCTACCGTGAGGTTGGAAAAGATAAAAACCACTGTAGCTGCTTCTTCAAATGTAGTATTCTTTTTTTTTTTTTTGTTGGGTACCTCTGAGACAAATTTTTTCTAGATGTTAAAATTGAATCAGAGAAATTACCTGTGCTCTCTCCTAAACTTTAGAACTCTGAAACTGAGGTGTATGCTGCAAATACCAAAAGGTCCATCTTTTTACCCCTGTAACACTACTATTTTCCCAGGTGGACAGTGTAACTACAGAGCAGATTGCATCAAGGTTTTTTATGCAACTGCTAAGGTGGATGGCTCTGTCATCACAGCCCACGCCACCAGTGTTCAAGCTGTATCTGTGGCATCAGTGTTCTGAGGATATACTGCCATTCTCACATTGCCCATGTCCCATCTGTAGTTGTCTGTAACTGCATCCATACTGTTTCTGACTACCGTGCCACTACTGAGCCCTCCAGAAAGAGTTCCTCTAGTAAAAAAGGCTTCCATATTTCTCAGGGATTATGAAACCCCTAACTCAGTAATTGTGAACAGGTCCTGAAGGTGTCCCAAGAATCACAGAATACGCTGAGTTGGAGGGGACCCACAAGGATCATTGAGTACAACTCCTGGCCCTGCACAGGAGCATCCCCAAAAGTCACACCATCTGCCCAAGACCATTGTCCAAATGCCTCTTGAACTCTGTTAGGCTTGGTGCTGTGACCACTTGTGGAGCCTGTGCCAGTGCCCAACCACCCTCTGGGTAAAGAACTTCTTTCTAATATCCAATATAAAACTCCCCTGACACAACTTCAGGCCATTTCCTCGGGTCCTGTCAGTGGTCCCCACAGAGAAGAGATCAGTGTCTGCCCCTCTTCTTCCCCTCACGAGGAAGTTGTAGACTGCAATGAGGTCTCCCCTCAGCCTCCTCTTCTCCAGGCTGAAATGACCAAGTGACCTCAGCCGCTCCTCATACGGCTTCCCCTCAAGGCCCTTCACCATCTTCATTGCCCTCCTTTGGATGCTCTCTAAGAGCTTAATAACTTTTTTATATTGCAGTGCCCAGAACTGCACACAATATTCAAGGTGAGGCCGTCCCAGTGCAGAGCAGAGTGGGACAATCCCCTTCCTCGCTTGGCTGGTGATGCTTTTCCTGATACCTCCCAGGGCACAGTTGGCCCTCCTGGCTGCCAAGGCACTGCTGACTCATATTCAATTTGGCATCGACCAGGACACTGAGGTCCTTATAGCCACATGAAATTAAAAAAGAGAGTGACTTCTCCCAGCTGCATTCCTTTAAAATGCATTACCCTTGTGGGTGTTTGCTTCTTGGCATTCTTCCTTTCTCTTTTAGAATCTGCTATGAACATGGCATCTGGGATTCTGGCATCAGGAAAGAGTTTAGCTGGTGCTAGACATTTTTAACCCCATGAACTAATGTGGTGACCATGAAGAGAGCAAGAGGGATCATGAGTGACACATTCACTTCAGGAGTGAAAACTCATCAAGCTCTGCAAACTGGGCACTCCAGTGTGCAAACCTGGATTGCACACCTTCAAGACTCCAGTTACTTTACTGCTGAGAATATCTAGCAGTTGGTGTAGTCTGGACGTTTTTTAATGCAGTAGCAGCTTTGGCTCAGGACTATCTCACGTCAGAAATAGTGTTAGCCTACTGACCTTTGATGGCCAAGGAAAACGTTTGTTAATCCCTAAGGAGTGAAATAATTCATTCTGGTGGAATATTATAAAAATATCTATATGTTTTTAAATGCTCTGTTATTACCACTAATTGTTAGGTAAAAGGTGAATACTAAAGAGTGCGCTCCCTGCTGATTTGGTCATGGTATTACAGATTTAATCTTGAATTAGTATCCTCTTTCATCTGCTGCCCTAGGCCTTTTGACTGCCTGCCTGCTATGTGACTCAGTCCCCCAGCTGAGATCATTCCTGTTTCCAGCCATCAGTGGTACTGGTTTTCTACATAACTCCAAACCTAACAACTGAAATTGCAAACAAAATGCCATTGCTCCTGATAGGATGTCCTTACTCATGCCATCCTCAGGTAGGAAGCTACAGAAATTTTTACCATTTATATTTGAGAACGTGTAGTTAAATTAATGAGTTAAACAGTGCCTGAAAAAGATGTCCTTTTTAAGGTATTCTTAAAAATAGAGAATATTTGCTGAGAAGTGTCTACAGTTAAGTGCAGCTGTCATTACATGGATGTTTTCTACATCATCATGAGTTTTAGATGGCCTACTCAGTTAACAGGACTTTCAGAAGTTCTGTTTTCTAGTAATATAGTCCAAAAAACCCTAACAAAACACTTGTCCCCTATAGCTTGTAGGATTAGCAGAACAGTGTCTTAGTTTGAATCATTCACCCAACAAGGCAGTTCTGCTAAATGTGCAGCTGACAGTAGCTAAATAAAAAAAAATAACATTTGCATAGATTTTTCTCTTCTTAGTTTTCTCACCTCAGAGAATGTGCCTCCATGCAATGATGCCTCAGCGATAAAGTGTCTCTGGACCATCACAAATGTGGCTAGTATAAAAAGCTCTTTAAAGTCAGGGACTTCATTGAGATTCAGGATCCCTTTTTATCCTGCTCAGAACTTGCCAGGCTCATTCAAGTAAAAGTTAGAGAAGAAACCACTAATTGATTTCACATCTCTGGGTCAAGACCACCTCTGAAACCAATATATTGTCATTTACCTAAACACTATAAGTCATATAAATGATACTGAAGTCATACTTCGTAAACCGTTTAATCAAAGTTATAACAAATAATCAACTCTTCCATTAACACCACCCAGATGTGGAAATAATCTTATTAATCATCCTGGGTAGAGCAGTGGCTGTAAATAATCTTGTGTAACAGTTGACATTTTATAGAGCCATTCTGCATCAATATTTTTCTTTATATATTTTATATATGTATAGATACAGACTGAGATTTTGGGGTTTGTTCTTTTTCTAAGAGGACTTTCATAAAAATCCCTATTTAAGAATAATTTTTTAGAATAACAACAGTGATGTTAAATGAATTTTTAGTACCTTTAGTGTCTTGATGCATCTGCACCCACTTGCATCAACTAATATGTGTGTCCTATAAGAGTAAAATTATGCCTTGTTCTACAAAAGAGATCAGCCAGTGTTGTAATAGTGAACCAGAGGTTGGCAACTTGTGACTTCACATCAGCAAATCTTAATGTCCTTTCTATTTAGCCCTTGTTTGCATAAACTACTTATGAATTCTATAAAACCAGACTAAAAATTCCGAAGTGCTTTACATGCATTATAGATGTATTTCCCTCCATGTAATAGTGGGAGTTGCACTGTCTGTTGAAATAATGTCATGTTGAAATTCAACAGGATGGGATGTATTTTAATACAAGGTTACCACTTCATATTCCCCTCTTTCTATTTGTTAATGAAGATTTTATTTTCCTTATCTTCTACAAAATTATTCCTAATAATTTAAAAGGGAAATTAATTGTTCAGAATTAAAGGCCTGGCACCAGATTCAGAGAAGGTAGCCTGCCTTATGTACAAAGCTGGAGAAATCTAGCAAGATGGTTACTCCCAGAATAAATGGAGATTTTGAGGGAAGTTAGAGGTGGTTTCTGACAAAATTCGTTAGCATACAACAAAGGGACATCTGCTCGGTTAGAAAATCAGGTTCTATTGACATAATACTATTACTGTGTAAAGTTCAAAGGAGTCCCTCAGCCATTTCTAAAACTTATGCGTATGATGATAACTGCCACTTTTCCCAACTGGTTAGGAAAAACAAGTCTTAAGTATGGAGGATAGAATGTCTTTTTCATCTCTGACAATGTATATACCTTATGGTCGCAAAAGGATCATCAGGATTTTGAAAAAAATAGCCAGGTATTACGACAGTGGTCTGCAACTTTCAAAAAGCTCTGCGGAGACTCATAACATCCTGATATCAGAACATCCACCTTATTATTGTCCTCCCAAATTATCACACCATATCCAAATTCTGAGCAGGTTCACATAAAATTCAGTGGAACTTCTGTTAAAAAAAAAAAAAAAAGAAAAAACAAAACAAAACAACAAAAAAAACCCCCAGCAACAACAAAAAAAAAACAAAAACAAAAACAAAACAAAAAAATACCCACCTAAAAACTAAAAGATATATGTGTAAAAATATAAAAATACAGTGTAGAGACCTCAAGAGATCATCTTGTCTATCCCTGCTCTAAAGGACGTTTGGCCATCTCTGATTTTCTCTCAAGGACAATCATTTCACGTGCAGTCCAGAGGGATGAGGATTCAATCCTATGACTTCCCCTGCAAGACCTAGGGTCTGCCACTAGTACCCATTAACTGAAAGTATTTCCCTGTACTAGCTTGCTTGCAAGAAAGCATTTGTAGTTCTTCAGTCTCAGCATCTTGGCTGGCAAAATCTTCCCTGTCTAAATATATCTGGCTTGAATTACTAAAAGTGTATTTTTAAAGTTGCTCTATGACCATCGCTACTGTAATGGGTTCAATGATTTTTTTCTGACAAGATCAGTAATTTCCTGATTAAATGCATAGCCATAATACAGAATTGTTTTGCTTCCTTCTCCAAAACGTGTCTTACTGATTTCTAGTTTGGGGAACTTTCTTTCAGTCTTCTTTGTATTTTTTTAACGGTTTGTTTTTCCTAAGTCATTTCAGATAAATAGTATTGAGTTCTTGATGTATATGTTCATGCAGCCTCCATGGATCTTCATGCAGCTCCACTGACAAGACAGTGGTCTCAGCCCTTACATTCCAAGAAAGTAAAACTTACTCCAGAAGGTCAGCGGCATTGGGCTTTGCAAAAGGGTCAACATATGCTCTCAAAGAGTATAGACCTCCAAATACGTTTTGTGAAAGGCTACAATATTACTTTTAATTCATGACTGATTGAAAGATTTTTGAGTTTGGTTTCTTTTGGTCATCCTGAGATCATGGCAGTTTCTCAACCGAAATGGACTGATCTTATACCTCTTTTGATATACTAGAAGAAGAGAAGCCAAGTGAATGGTTGCATTTTGCATGGATATTTCTTCTCCAACCTGTAATTTCTTATCAGAAGTGTGGACACAGTTCCCTCAGTTTTCACAAGCTAAATCTGGAATGCATTGTTAACTGGTTTTGATGAAATGCAATTCCAGATTGTCTTCTTTTTTCTTACATCTTCTATAAATTCACATCTTCACTTCTCACACTATTATTTTTTCTTTAGCAGTTAATCTATGGAATACGATTAATTTCTACGGAAAATATCTTTTAAGCTCTGTAATCATAACATCTATATTGGTGTAATGTGAGGTTTTCATATACAGTTCCACCTTCTTTTGCTTTCCTGTTTGAAGAACACTGTTTTGATTTGTGAATTCTCTCTTCCTTTTTAATTTAATGATAATGAATTTAATGGTATTTTTTATTGTTGTTTTTCTTCTCAGTAAATAGCATTTAAGATTAATTGCTTAGTGAAAGCAAACACACACAATTTACTCAGGAGTATAAATAAGAGTCACTTCATTTGCCATATGAACAAATCACATCAGAGTTCTGAACAAATAAACCTAAACAGAAAAAAAAAATAAAGAAACAAACAATCCTTTTTTTTTTTTTTTTTTTTTTAAATGGAATTTTTAACCTTTGGCAAAAAGTTTGATCTGGTTGATGTTTTTTCTTTCTACTCAAAGAATATATGTAAGCTGAGTTGTACTTCCTCAATGGTTTTCTTTTTATATTATTACT
This sequence comes from Chiroxiphia lanceolata, assembly GCF_009829145.1. NCBI lineage: Eukaryota > Metazoa > Chordata > Aves > Passeriformes > Pipridae > Chiroxiphia > Chiroxiphia lanceolata. Next base: position 40,174,294 of record NC_045637.1, on the reverse strand, counting down.
CGGCCTGTAGAGAAACTGCAAGAGACAAAAGACTGCCTGATTCCTCAGAACTACTTCAAAGTCCAATGTCTCCTGTCCAGGGAGAAAAAGATCCTGAAGTACAGCTAGTGATTTTCTTTACCCAGACAAGAGCAGTAATGTCTCTCATGGAATGCTTTTATCCCATCTGCTCTTATTCAGATGAGAGAAATATTTTGCAGCTAGTGCAGAGTGTCTATCTCTTTGACAGCCCCAGATCTTAGCACAGTAACATTCTCTATTCAAATCCTGAATTTTAGTCAAACTGCATAAATTTTATTGAAAAAACACACAACTTTTATCCTTATTGAAGAGTTTAAAAACTAGAGGGATCAAGTAGGTAAAACAGTAATACACTGTAACTTCATCTCTCCTTCTCTTGCTCCGTAAAATATGTCATTTCATTCAACCTCCTTTCAAAATCTGTTGTCTCTTTCTGGGTAACCACTGAATTAATTACTCTTTTGTTTTCCAATATCTCTTGTTGGATTGTCCAAGACTTTTGAGGAATTCAGAATAGTAGTTCACAGTCTTGTGTATTCTGGTTGCTAATTCAAGCAGGAGATCAGTCAGTAACAAACCAATGGCTGGTTCACGAGGTGACATCCTTCTTGAGAAATGCAAAATGTCCGAAAGGAAGGCTGTATGTCCAAATCAAACTTGCTTTGTTGCAACGTCTTTCTCTGAAACCTTCCCAGGGATTAAGTTTCCTCAATCTGTTTTATTAAGGAGAACTGGATTAAAAAAATCTAAACATGTAAAATTAGGTGGGATAAATATCGCTGTCTTTCTGTTTCATTTCCACTGTGTTCAGCAGAAATGAAATTTGTACTTTCCAGGAAAAAAAAATTAAAAAGAACCATCAGTGTGCAGGATAATAGGAACAAACTACTCAATTCCCACTTGTAATATAAAAACACAGAATTGAAAAGGTCTGTACAAATCTAGTCTCCAGAAATCTCTGGAACATATGGCTACTGAAGAAGCCCATGAAGCATCTATTGCACTTGCAATGGCACGTGATGCTTCCACATCAGCTAGCTTAAGAATTTTAATAAGAGGTCAAGAGCCATAGCAATTAAGTGTCACAGGATGAGAACAGGACAGATTAAGGGAGTTGTCAATGACAGAGTTATCTGCAACAACACAGAATTTGATGAAAAAAACTCCCAGATGGTGGGAAAAACCTGTTTGTCCTTGCCAGACTGGCATAGGGAAAGATTCTCTATTGACTGCCATTCTGGCAAAACAGATTAATGCAGAGCACATAAAGAGTATACACCAGAAATACACCTTGGCATCTTTAATGTCAATAGATACACAAAGACATTTTGTCCTGCAAGCCCAGGGTTAGGAAAGAGGTGGAAAGATTAGGAAAGAGGGGGAAGAGCCAACTGTCCTACTCCAAAGACAAGCAGCAGAAACTGACACATAGATCAATATAATATTTGCATTCTCTTACACAAAGGTAAATAAAAGTCTCTTTTTCTTACCCTCTTGGAGGAAGTAACACATGCAATATATAAGACCTTAATTTTCTCCCTGAGGATTTTCTATATAATATTTAAAAAAATGTTTCAAACTTAGTTTTAAAACCCTTTTGGTTTTTCATACTCAGGACATTATTCCAGAACTTGGTCTTCAGATACTGTTTCCAGTTTACATGTATTTATTACCACAATAAGCATTTTATCTTGTGACAATATTGCCCCTTAACTTAAACAAATCTCCTTCATGTTTAATTCTGTATGTTGCAGGGGTTTTTTTCTTTATTTAGTCTAGGGCAAAGGGTCATATCTTTTAAGCAGAAAAAATTGAATTCCTCACCCTTCCTTCTGTCTTATCTCAGTGTCTCTGGTGATAACCAACCTAGTTGCAACATTCCCTTTGTCATGTATGTTGCTAGCAAATTTTTGTTATCAATCTTCCTGTATATTTCAGGTCATATTGTGGGGCAACTTTGTTAGAATATGGTTAGAATATTTTTCTTGAAAGCAAGATAAAGTCTCATCTGATCCCTTCCCAGCAACTTTTCCACTCATACCTGCTACGATTCACCAGTGGTGTGTTCTACTTACTCTCTCTCTCTCTCTCTCTCTCTCCCTCTTTTCTCTTCTTCAGTCTGTTTTACTCCTGCTAAAACCCTTGTAAGACTTAATTAGTATCTAAATTAGTATCTAAAACAACTGTGAACCTAGTTATGCTAAGTACCACATAAACACAAAAAGGTCTGCACCTGATGCGGAGAGCGAGTGGAAGAAATTATCAGAGAAAGCAGCAGGGGAAGTAATAACAGAAATAGACATTTTAGTAGGACAAATTACACATTATATATTGTTTCTACCTAAGTAAGACCATATGGCAATGTTAAAGTATGGTGGACTTCTCACCTCTGGCAGACGTTAGGCTGGTTTATATAGCACAGCATAACAAAATAAAGTTAGATCCAATTCCCAAGAAAGAATACAACCAGTTATGCATATCTGTTATGCCTATCTACTGCCTCTACTTTTAATGCAGTTTCATCTTAGTAGTAAGATTATAAGGGAAGGGCTTATCTTTAAGGCACAGCTCTCTGATCCTGTGTTTATCCTGGTACTCCCACCTGGAGGTGCAATGAGACCTTCACTCCTCACCCTATTATCTTGAAGTTTAGGCAATGTTTATCCCTAAGAGACCAGCCTCCTGTATACGTTTCTTAACAACTTAGAATGTATACATTTCTAGTATTAAGATTCCTATCTGTCAATTAAATTTTGAAATGTTATTAGGGAGGTACTTTTCTTTCCAGCAACATTTGCACTCTTTTATTCTATTCCCTGTATTAAGCGATCAATATTTTCAAAATTTTTGAACAAAGCAGTTCTAGAGAAAGTTCCTTGAATAATTCACAGAGATTGAATAACAACATGGCTCATTTTACTAATAAATTACAACAATTGAAAGTTGTTTATGATCAGTTGCAAAGTACTTTTTGAAGGAAGTTACGTTTGAGTCATAATTCATTGGCATTATCCTTGATGGCTGTTAGCAATCATTAGCTGAATGTTTACTGGCAATCAAAAAACCAGGCAGATGATGTCACTTTGTGATGGTACAAAAATATGGTTCACCCAAGTCTTGAGTAATTTGTGTAACTCGGGTAGTAATATTTCATAAGGGCATAGTCAAGTTAGAAAGGGTATAGGGAAAGGCAACTAAAATGATGAAAAGAATGAAACATCTGTCTTTTGAGAAGACAAAAAAAAACCTCTGAGAGTCCTCAGTTTCCAGAGGAGGAGGCAGAGAGGAATGTCTTTGGGGTTTATCGTGCCATAAAGGCAGCAGGAAAGGTCAAAAGAGAACTTTTCATCAACTCCCACAGCACTGGAACTAAGGCAAGATCAGTGAAACTAACAGGAAATTTGTTTAAACAAAGATAAAAGGACATACTTGATTACATAGCAGATAGTGGACTTCTGGAATTCACTGCCAAAGAAGCTCATAAAAGCAGAGGTTATCAATAGATTCAAAGAGGGATTAGACAAAGTCATGAATAACTGATCCTTAAACAGGCATGAAACACGACAGGCAGAAATGTACACTCTAACACTCCTGATACATTTCTGCATGCAGCAGAAATACACAGGAAAAAAAAATGCAGAAAATGGCCAAGCTCACGTGGTCTTACTGAATAGCAAGTCCTAATGCCTTTCTCAAAGCATACTGTGCTAACTGGAGTCACTGTAGCGATTGTAGTATGGCATGTCCTATATTCTTAAGAAAAAACATTTGTTTGTGCCCTGTTCTAGAACACTTGCTAATAAGTACAATTTCCCTTCCTGATATTAAAGAACATCTTTTTGTATAAGGTAATATAAATCCATTGGTCTAATTTTTTCATGATAAATATTGACTGAAACTGAGTGACGCTATTATATAATATTACATAAGTAAATACTTGATACTTGATAACTATAATACTTGATAACTATACATTACAAGCATAATATACTGAATTACTTAAGATATATTCATAGGAGAATGGATAAAGAAGGGATAAAGGCTCAAACAAAAACAGGTCCTAGGGCAGAACTGCCGGTTGTAATAATCTGAGATAAAGATGTATATGAAATTAATTATTACTACATTATCTATGCCTCATCCTGAAATAGCAGTACAATCACATATCTGATAAGCAAGCTGATAAAAGAATCAAACATACAAAATACATGCAGATTAGTGGCACGGTGTCAAATATGTGCAGCGTGAACTTGGTTTGTTGCAAAAATGAAAAAGTCCCTATAATTCTACAAAAAAGTAGGATCACAGTATCTTAAACCCACAGCTTATTTCATGGAGAGGCATGGCATGGTTCTAAGCTGGCATCTGTTTGCAAAGGGCAAATACATATGTCATGCTGTAAAAGAGGAGTCTGTTTTGCTCTCCTGAGGAATCACAGGGCAGAAGGCAGAATCCATGCAGCTTTCTAACAGTCCAGCCTTGGATGTTCTACAGACTATCTTGTATACATACAGTAGATTATAAAAAGACCCTCAGTAAGTCTCGCTCTTCAGGTTTGGTCATATTTCATCATTCACCAAGAGATTTTATGAGCAGTAAATACACAGCTCAAGATTACCCAGCAATTATTTATTGGCTAACACAAAAGATGAATAGCTGGGACTACCATGCAACAAAGATAAGCACTACTGTGCTCACCATTGTCTTCCAATTCTCTAATTTTCTTCTTGCTATTTTCTGTCCATCAGTTACTATGTTACCATCTCAATAGTTATACTTTGCCTGTCTTATTATTTTTCTTATCTTACATGCTATAGCTCAAGTACTGTCTCGCAGCTCAAAATAATCTTCTTGAAGCTCTAAGCCATGAATATAATTCACAAAACTGGACTCTTGGTAATGGAGAGCTGAACTTGAATCCTTGGGCTGAATTTCATCCTCTGTCTGGGTCATTCCTTGAATAAGTTGTCTCTGCACTCCTCTTGCTTTTGCCATAGCTATGCTGTCCCCTTTTTCTTTGCACAGTTCTTAAAACCTGTATTTGCCTTTTCTGCTTGTACACAGCAGTATAGCATGATTTAATTACTGCATATAAAATCCATTTATTATGATGATGTAGAAGGTTATTTAAAATGGTGCACACCTTTGCTTGCAAATCTGACATCAAATGATTGTAAAAATAATTAAGTTATTCATTCTTCCAGCTGACAAGTCTGTGTCTGAACAGAGCATAAATGAAATATTGAGCAGAAAACCAGAAAATCCTTCCCGTATATTGTGCTGTGAAAGCTGACATCCGAATTTAGATTACAAATATAGGCTCTAAACATCCTACCACAGAAGTATTTACCTAATATCCTGCTGATAAAGTGATTAGTTCTGAGTGGCAGAGTGAGGCTGTGTTAATGCAGAAATCAACCATAATCTATAAGAACAGCATCATGGTAATAAGCAATAAGCAAAGGTCCTTCCAGTGTGGTTTCTGCATCACGCTGTTCATAAATGGTCAGGTGCTCAGAATGCGAAACTTCCAATAATAGCTTCAGGCAAGGCATCCTACAGCGTAACTCCTTACAACATGCTGAGGACACAGTAAATGAAAGTACACATTACTCAAGATTCAGTGGGCAGTCAAGAATCAAATGTTTTCACAATTATCACTGAGTCTTGGCACTCAAATATTTTAGAATGCCAATATGGTCAAAATTCTGTGAAGACAAACCAAGAGCATAGCATATGGCATGCTTTGCTTGTGTAGTGTTCATTTTATTACAGAGGCCTAAAATTTGTTGATTATGGTGCTTCTGTGACACTTGTGAAGTTATTACAAGCTAATTCAATAACAGCTTTTTCAGCAACAGTTTGTATAACTTATGAATATATGTACCATGTTATCATTTGGAATTTAAATTCACACTTTAAAATAACACCAAAATAAATGAGCACATGAAGCAAGTAAGAACACTTCAGAAGTTAGAAAACTGAGAAAATGAATCTGAAATTGCCACAGGCTGAGTACCAGAGATTATCCTAGTGAGAGAATCACCCATTTTTGTGATCAAACTTTTCATTACACTTTGCAAAGAAGCTGCTTAAGAAATCTGCTCCTGAGACTTTATTTCTTTCTTGATCTACGCACAACATGGTATTTGTACATAGAATACAATCAAGTGCAAGGAACAACTTCCTATTAGAGGTATTAAAATTCATGTTTTTCTTCTCTGGTTGTCATTATTAAAAAAAAGGATGCACTGCACATGCAAATGCTCAGAGGAAGGTGACCAAAAAAATTTACACTTAATTCAGAAATGTGGAACCAAAAAAAGACTCCTAATAAAAGGGCAGTTCTAAAAGCAAAACACGCACACAATTTCAACATTCTTTATTGGAAAAAAAAGGCAAAAAAGGCAATTTACCTGTGACAGTGCTTTTGTTTGTTTTCTTGGTAGCATTGTGACTGAAAGCCTTGTGAGAGATTGCACTTCCATTTCCAGCTCAAAAATTCAAGAATTTGCAGAGACTTCTGCAGCATCTTCTGAAGTTTACAAAGTCTAAACAGTCACAGACTGTCTTGTATTGTTACATTGCCTTGGATTTGGTGACATTTTAGCAATATTCCACAGATGCAGAGGCTTCTGCCAGCTAGAATACCTTTCCCAGAAGAATATCTAGTATACATTTCCCTTGGAAGGAGTTATAATAACTAGATGATACTGGGCAGTCCCTTTCCTTTTGTACAAAAGAATCTGTTACCAGAGAACATCTCTTCATATTTAATTCCTAATAAAAACCAATCATAAAAATCAGGAACTATTTTTATTCTTAAACAGCAAAGCTAGTTTCAAACAAGCTGTAGTCACTCATTACATATTGCTTAACAGTTTAAATAGCAGTGATTTGAAAGAACATTTCCAATGTCGTTCTTTGGAAAATAAAAGTCTATTTTCTGACCAGCTGTCATTTAAAATAAGTATTAAAATACATTTTCCTATAAACCTGAACTAATACTAATTTGGAAATTTCAAAACAAAATTACTTTAAAAACACTCTACTAACAAAGCCAAAAGGCTGTTCTGAAGTTTTTCATGACATCAGGTTACATCTCAGTGCACTGTAAGCTTTCTTTGTTTTCAACTTCTGAACACCAAGTTCAAAGATGCACAGTTCTGGTGCAAGTGCTTTTTCAAAATGAGTGAAGCCAAAAGTAGCCTGGAAAGGAGCCCAGAACTGCTAACAGAGATTACAACTAAGAATGCCATTAATAAATAGTAGGATTTACTCTGCTAAGACACAGGTATGAAGAAGTGTTAGAGGGAAAAAAGAAAGTGAGAGGTAATGAAAGAACATGGCTAAGGCTTCAACAAGTAAAAGGAGCTGGGGGAAATGAATCCTACTGGCAACAGATAAGCAGAAGAAACTATGATCATTTCCCTGCAGTCACTGTAGTAACACCCAATATTATACCGCTATCAGGAAAAACCTTTGAAATTCATTGGGAAAACCCCTCCTGCTTACAGATACTCACAAGCTACCAGTGCTGTGGTACAGAGAGGTCTAATCTGATTGACAACAGCAAGGGAGTTGAGTGAACTCCACAGTGAAAAATCACTTACTAGGATTTTTCTTTAAGTGCCAAAAGTGAAGCACCTATATGCACAGAACTGCTTTGAAAGGAAAAGAAAATTCATTAACTGCTATGTTGTGCATCTGATGTTTTGGCTTTAGATCTCCTCTTGTTCTGGCCTTAGCAGTACAAGACTTATTGCAAAATCTATTGAAATGTTTTAAGGACGGTGTTTCCAGAAGAGTCTGCTCATGTCTGATTTATTTTCATTTTAAAAATCAGTTTGGTGGTCTAATCTCTCATCACTTATATAGGAATCCCTGAAGATTAGTGGGATGTCACTTTCAGGCTTTTATATCAGCTATTGCACTTCCCTGATTCATAAAGATGTCACTTGCTTTATCTGATACCATAGATTCAAATGATACCTTGCCCAGAGCATCCCATGATACTTCACATGGTGTGAAAGACCCTGCTTTCATCTCAGACCTTTCCTCTCTTTTAAAGTCCTTTTTTTATGCATTTAAAGATGTCTGTTGTATGCCCAGCTGCCATGGGCACTTGGAAATGCTTTTTCCAGAAATCCTTGTGTTTTCCATAAATCCTCTGTATCAGAGCCCTCTTGCACCCTCAAGCTGAGCCTCAGAAGAGGGGGAGAGGCCAGCTCTTGGGCAGGAGAAGCCCCCTTGGAGGTTGGTAATACCCTGCATTGAGTGTGCTTCTGTTCAGATCCTTCCAGCCTCCACTCTGGCTTCTTCCACCATCTGTCCCAAAGCTCAGGGGAGCAGCATCACATGAAGCAGTGCCAGGGAACCTAATGAGACCTCCCTGCCCAGCCTGTCTCCTTGGTGTTGGCCTGGTTTCAGCTTTAGCAGAGACACCTCTCTCCTGGCCCCAGGGTTCACACTATTGTCTTTCCTCTCCCAGGAGCAGACCTGCAAACCAGCATCTAATGCCACCCTGAATGGGTGTCCTCAGCAGCCTTACTGTGGTCAGAAGGGCTCTAGGGAGACGCAGAAGGGAGTAAGGTCTGGGCAACTGGCTCTGCCCATCTTCATATCCAACTGGTTTGTTATCTTCCCTCTCTCTGTACTAACGGTTCTTCTTTGTCAGCACTACCCTACTGCACTTCCACTTGGTTCCTTCAGCTTCTACTCCTAAACCAGAGGGCTGAAGAAGTGGTAAGGGGAGCTATTGAGCAATCTAGACCATCCTTTTAATGGTCCTGCAGAAAGCCATCCTTTTTTTAAATTATTAGATTGGACTGAAAGCCACTGCACAGGTCATTCGCAGGGATTCCTGCAAAGTACTTCTGCAGAACTTACAGGGCCATCAAAAATCACCAACTCTTGATGCTACTAGACTCACATTCAAAGTGTGAACTCAATAACCTTCTAAGTCCCAGCCAATATTCCTTCCCCAAACATGATGCCTGCCCTGAAGACTCCAGACACTTCACATGGTGGTAGTTGCTATTTTACTGTTCACTGCTCCCTCCTAGTATTAATCCTCATATAGTAGCAACATGAAGGATAATCTCTCTACATGTTACTTTATCATATAGATACCTTTTGCTAAAACCACAGCTAAAAACAAGCATATTAAGAAATATAGATTCACACTAAGGTAAAAATGTTGTAGTAATAAACTTTAAAATAACATTAGTGGAAAAATAGAGGGATGAGAGTAATGACCTGCCAAATGCTGCCTCAGACTCCATTTCTAAATTCACTTTTTCTTTTCTGAAACAGACACTAAATACAGTTCAGAGTGATAAACTCATTTTGAATTGCCTGATTCTGTATCTCTTGTTTGGAAAACAAGATGTAAGTCTTTTGAAGTTTAGCTAAACTAGACAGAAACTGTCTTATAATGTTAAATAGAAAAGCAGTTCAACAAAACCCATCAAAATTTCTCTCCCTGTGACTTTACTATTACATTGCCACCTGGTAAGGACCTCATGTCATCTCCCATCCTATCTAGAAACAGCCTCAGACATGTGAGTTTCAAGGTAACAAAACCTCCTGATGGACCTGTCCTGAATAGGGACTGGTGGTATGACAGGAATGTGAGTGAAAACAGCACGTGAAGACAGGACACCCAAACTGTCTGATCTGAGAGGAGGTTACCCCAAAGCAGGAAAGGAACGATGGCAATGTTTGCTTACAATAAGGATCTGTTGGATTAAGCAGCCACTAGGGGATTACCGAGAGGATTTTGAGAAAATAGTCAGATTGAGAAGTATAAAAGATGGGAAGAAACTTGTGACTGTGGGGTAAAATGTGGGAATGGGAAAGCACGCAGCATTCTGCCCCCTGCCTCAGATGCTGCCAGGAGTGCCCCCACTGCCATCGTGCCCCATCTCCTCCCTGTCCCATGCAGAGAACAGGGCTGACAGGATGGGGTGCAGCAGCAGAAGGACCCACAGCTTGGAGCACATGGAGTGCCTTATTGCCAGCACATGGACTAGCTGGCAGCAGGGAGCTACACTGGTACACATAAAGACAAAGCACCACTATCTCCAGCGGGAGATCCCCTGGCCTGTGAGATGGGGTGCACACACCTAAGTAAACTCCTGTGGGATTAGAAATGGTGGAGATTAGGGTGATTAGAAATTTATAGGGGCTCTTTAACATCCTGCAAATGTTTTGTCCTCTGGTTTATCTGTCAGCCTGTTGATATTGATCCAGAAGGTGAAGTTCAGAGAGTGTCAGCTAATTATGTGTCATTAATAAATCAGTAAACCAATTAGATCCTGATCTGAGTTAAATCACTTCAGTGAATCAAGTCTTCCTGGCCACACTCCCTGGTGTTGAAAAAGTCATATACTACTAAAAACACAATGAGCAATTAGCATTAGTACCCCTGAATCGCACTCAGGTTACAATAGGTCTTTAACTCAGATGATTGACTATTTCATTTCCTGGCATAAACGTAGTTAGAAGATAACATGCTTCTTCTTGATGCTCTGATTATCTCAAAGACAGCTGCTGGTTGTATTTCTGTGCATTCCTGTGCTACTCCTCTCTATATGTGGTCACCCTGTAATATGAGCCTGTACTAGAGAATGGAAATTTATTTTTAAATTAAATTTCAGTAGGAAGTCTGAAAAGTGTTATTTGCAGCCCAGCTGTTGAATCTGGGGAAATATCTCCCAGATGAACCATATGTCTATAATTTATTACAGTCATAGGCTATAACTAAGGAAATTAAAAATAACTGATTGGCTAAGAGAGTGCAGAAAGAGCAGAATTAAATAAAAGTTTCCCATTCATCAAAAGCATTGAAAAGGAAAAGGTAACTAAAGCTTTTGGATCCTCAAGTATGAACTGGAAGCAAGAGGCTTCAGTGATTAGTTCCAAAGAAACAATACATCCCCTAGAATTTTATTGAAAATATTAATCACGAAACACAGAAAATAAGTTTAAAACATATAATACAAACCTCTCATGAAAGAAGTACACACGCAATTGTTATGAATTTAACAGAAAGAAAATAATAAAGCTACTGGTCACTTTAAGTTTTTATCCTAAAAAGAAGTTCTGGCAAATGGCCAGCCTATTACTGCTAGAGCTTGCCCTGATTTCAAACACTGTCACAACCAAGGGCATCCTTGTAGCTGCAGATCAGGACCTCAGCAGGAATAAGTTCAGTTTCAGAGGAAGATCCCTATATGGAAGACCTCCTCTTTTATTATGGAAGGACTAACATCAAACTGCTTTACTGCAGATAGACAAGGCCACATCCCTGATTTGCCACCCTGTTTCTTGGGAGGTTAGATCCATTACATTAGCTTTGTTACCCTGAAGTTACTTAAACCAGTAGGATCTTGTTTTGTGGCTAGTGGTGGCTGTTGAGGTGAAATGTTAATGGTTTCTCTAAGCTCTTGCCTGTGGCCATGTCCTTTGAATTGTCTTTCTTTGACATCACTTTTTTGGCCTGAAAGCATAAAAAGTCTTGCATTATTCACACAAAGTTACTTCTCACTCTTTAGATAAGAAACAATCTTTTCACTCAGTATGTATATGTTATTTAATACAATGTGTTTATGATTAGGGCTCTTATACAAGGCCAAAAAGTCCACAAATCCACAAGTAAAAATTAATAAGCAACAGAGAAACATAAAGTTATTATTTTCAAAGCTATATTGGAAAACAAACCTGTAATATAGCACTATAAAACTTACTTATAGGAATATATACAAAAACTAACCCAATTACAAGATTAATATGCTTTACAATAGAGAAGATTTAAAGTTACACCCCTTCAAACTAGTTTTTAAGATGTCCCCGATGCTTTCACAGTTTTACTATGTGGCCTCCTCTGGCTTAAACTACATCAGCAGCACTTCCAAAGGTGCAAATGAACAGTGGCTGCTAGCAAAATAAAATATCTGGCCCATCATCTAGGGATATGCAACTGGATATGATTTAACTGCATTTACTATACAATACAAAAAGTTAAACCCAAGACTACAATGGGCAGAAACAGAGGTACTGGGTTAACAGTGTCTGATAAATGGTTAGACCAAACAGGTACTGTTCCAATTAATTATAGTTCCCACATGATTCAAAGGCGCTTTGAAGGCAGCAGGCTCTGAGAGTATTCATCTGGGCTGTGAAAACATATGGAACCAGGGACAATCAAATTCACAGCAGAAGCATTATAAAAGTTATCAGTTATCTTTGTAGTCCTTCCAGCTTTTGCCTCCAAGTGAGAGCTAGAAGATTCTTTATGTAGGAATTAAAGATGCTAGCAACAACCAGTGGGACTCCCCAGTGCTGCATCAAACCAGTTATCTATTCTGTGGCAATTTCTCCAGTCTGGTAAAATGTCACATATGCTTATTTGGCCTGGTTTATACAGAGAGAGAAACAGAAAAGACGTCACTACTGCAAAAAAGCAAAATCAAAACCAAACCACAAAAAATGTGCACACAGACAAAACCCAAAACAAAAGTAAACAAAACAACAACAAAGAAACCCAGAGCCCTTAGTTGTATAAAAATAAGAGCAAGTAAAAATCATATTCTGTCCTAGAATCACAGAATGTGGAGCTGGGGCTGAAGCACCCCTTTATTCCATGTTTTTCAATAGGTTTTCTCTTAAACATTTTTCCTTTGTTTCTGTGAAAAAGAAGTAATTACTGTTTAACAGTGTTATTGTTTCATTGCAATTGCAAATACCAAACAACCATAACAGCTAAGGCAACTACAATGATTACAAGAACCTGCATCTCCCACAGATTTGGCTAATGACACAATCGAGTACAATTACAATGTAATTAGAAGGCTGAGACTTAAAGTTTCTTTAAGAAGGCAATTAGGGGTTCAAAAATCCATGATATAGTAAGTAACACGTCTGGATACCATGTTTGCTCTGTCTTTTTAAACATTTGTTTAATCAACCATTTTTTAAAAAATACTGAATCTGTCTGGAGTGGTTAAATGTTCAAACTGGCATTTCTTTCATGAGGAAATGGCCTCCACTTGCACCAGGGGAGGTCTAGGAAAAATTTCTTCATGAAAACGGTTGCCAAGCATTGGAACAGGCTTCCCAGGGAAATGGCTGAGTCTCCATCCCTGGAGGTATTTCAAAGACTTGTATATGTGGCACATGGGACGTGATTTAGTGGTGGTCTTGGCAGTGTTAAGTTAATAGTTGGCCTTGATGATCTTAGAGGTCTTTCCCAACCTAAATGATCCTCTGTATTTCAAAATAAAAGCAAAAATTGTTAAATGCTGAACAAGAATTAGAAGTGCAAGGTTTTTGTGACTATCAGAGTTTAATTCCCACTGAGATAATGTTGCCACATAGAATTACTTTCTCATGTGCCAGATCAATCATATCTAAGTGTCAAAGGGGATTTTGACACAGAAAAAACACTTTCTCTCAGAGATGGCCACAAAACCATATGTCAAACTATCCTGGCCTTCTGATTTGTGTTTGTTCAGTGGACTCTCAATTCACCAAAAAAGTGAAAAGGAGACATTACTGCGAGACTACTAATTCTGCAAGTCATGAATAGTATGTGAGTATTTGGTCATTTGTACATTGGCTAATCCCTTTTTAGAGGACTGGAGGGTATCTGAAGCTTAATCCAATTGTTTCCTGTACATCTGCAACTGGTGAAGTGACATTTCCTCCATCTCCTCCTCTTTATTAGAGACTATTTTCAAGCTAAAAGAAAAAAACCGTACTTAGCATGCCATAATTTTCCATACAAATTCCACAGATACGTTACCATTTGCCACCTTCTGTCCCACAGTTCATTGGAATAATGTCTCTTTAAGCCATCCTTTCTATTGTAAATGGGAAGCTAAAGATGGAAAGGGTATGGAACACCAGACAGGAAAAACTCGGGTACAAAGACCATTATAGCTGGCATTTGGATCAACCAGAAGCAGGGCACACATTGTAGAAAGTCATACAGATATTTCAGCTGAATCAATTCTTCCTATATATGAATTACAGAGATTAGAGATTCTTATGTAGAGCATTCAGGTCTACATATCCCTTCCTGCTAAATGAGAATACAATGCATTGAGTTAAACACTCTCAAATATTTCTCTCAGTTTATCCACTACAGAGAGATGGTAAAATTACTTGTCTTTGGTAACATGTAACTTAGAACATTTTACTTTGTTTAAATACTTTTCTTAATCCTATAATCTGTAAACTGAGATGTTGATAAACTAATCATTTTTATTCTATTCAGATACATATCTAATCCAATAATTTCCTCCAAGAAAACAGTGAAGGTTCTTTTCTATGAGCTCTTACATAAACATATAATAAACCTCAGCTTGACTTATTGCTCCAGCACTCTTCATATATGGTAAGGGAGATGTGCATGTAAGGGTGGAACTCAGTATTACATGAGCAGGTAAGAGCTACTGTGAGAATATGTTCTATTTTATAAACATTGCATATATTTGCTTTTGTTTCATTTTTAACAGCTAAAGACGCTATTCTCAGCATCCCTCATCTTATCTTTATTTGATCAGTATCTGTCATGGAATTTAGCCTTGAAAACAGATTTAAAAGGAAGGAAATAATGAAAAGCTTTAAAGCCAGCTGAGAGGCAAGGTCACATTCTGAGAAGCAGAGTTAAAAGCAGCAAAGCCGGGATCACTGGGACATGGAGATTTTCACTAAGATACATTAAAAAAATAACAACAGGTAGGTCCAAGAAGAGCTTTGAAGCTGAGGCCCAAGACTCTGTACGAGAGCAAAGAGCAGAAAAGAGGTAAGGGAAGTGAAGAAGAAGTATTTCAGAACAGGATGTGCCAGAGGAAAGCAAGGCTGGGCAGCAAAGGGCAGGTAGCCTGGGGAGCAGGGCTACACAGACACAGGTTGCTTTGGTGTCATTCATGTGGATCAAGTAAATCATTTCATGTTCTAATAGAAAGACATGCCATCCCCATACCAACTCTGTGTGAAACAGTCCATTCTTTTCCTACAAGACAGGTTTATTTTATTTTAATATTTTATTTTAAATTAAACATGTTATTTGCCAGTGCAACCTAAATTGAAACAAGTGTTGTTACAGGCATGTTTTTGCTAGTTTAAGTGGAACATTTTAAAATCATGTCTGCAAGAAATCACACTCCAAGTTTATTGCCCTGCCTAGGTCAGACATATCCATGCAGTTGTGGTCCAAAGAGGATATCTCTAGTATGATATAGTACAACTAGAAAAATGTCAGAAGAGAGTAATGAGGAAAGCCAGAGGTATAGACTGGCTCCCAGAGAAGGAACAGTGAATACGCCAGGGCTTGGCATCTTAGAAAAGAGATTAAAAGGAATATGACTGATATCTATAAAATCCATCAGCACAGTAGCAGAGTATGGATCAATTGCTCACTCACTCTTTCAAGAGGGGAAGCAGCAATTGAAGCTGAGAGAAACCATGTTCAAAATGAAAAAGGTTATTTCTTATGCAAGAGCCGTGGGGTAAACTGGAAAGTATCATGAGAAGAAATCCACTGTCTTACTAAACAGGCAGAAAACATAGGCCATCAGCTGCAGATGGCTGGGGAATGGGAGAGTATTAGGAGGCATTCCCACGTATGTCTAGCCTTACCTGCTGGTGGCTGCTCCTCGGGACTGAAGGATATTGGGCTGTAATATTATAAAAGAATAGCCATCTTGTTCTTATATAATAGTATTCTCCGCATTTTACTAGAAATATAACATTGTTTCCTTAAGAAGGGGAGTATAATAATTCTCAAAATATTTTGCAATTCACAATTCAACTTTTATGCACAGCATTTGGCTGTTGCTAAACAATATGTGTTGAAAGATTTTCATTTTACTGGATTTTCAGTTTTGAAATATCATCCTAATTGCAGACACAGTTATACCCATACAAATGCTAGAACTGCTGCAATCTTTCCCCGTATTTCTAAAGCATTTAATTACTGTAGAGATAGACATACCCAAGTCCTGACTAATGTTGGTATTTAATATTTGTGTTTATATCAGATGTAAGACGGTGCGTGATTCACGATGCAATTAAGATTTTATTTGTAAGTTGATGAAATTTGCTGTTGGATGGTTGTTGTGCTACTGTAACCTGAATGGTCAATCCTCTTTGCATATTTCCTACATGAAATGTCTTAAAAATCCTGAGGACATCCTGCACCCTCATGAGGCTGTATAGCCTTATTACCTAAAATGTACTGATGCAAATGAAATGAGACAGCATAGCAGACAAACTGCACAGCTCATCACACACTGAATGTAAGTAGTGTAAAGCTCAGTTCCCAGCTTGTCAAAAGCAAACACCTTGTAGAGGGCCTAAAAGTGTGGATGATGCATTTCTTTCTCATACTCTCCCAGTGTCCAGTAGGCAGGCTAATAGATAAGAAGAGATCACAAAGTCTACAATTATTATCCGAGAAACCCTGTCCCAGTGATTGCAGGCTTTGCAATGGTCTTTAGAGAAATGGATTTCGTGCATTTTACAGATAAGCTCTGAGTAAGTAGAGCTGTATAGTCCATTGCTCAGTGTTTTATGTAGGAAATCTCTCAAACCTTGTGCATCATCATAAAAAGTCTCTGCAGTAGAGGTAAGGATAAAATATGGTTCTACAGGGCAGTATCCTGTGGTCTGCTCAACAGTGCACCTTTCCTTGTCTTCTACCAACCTCCTAAACACCCTAACTCTCTCAGCAAGTCAGCAGGTATCAGACACAGTCTGCCTAACTCCACAATGATGTTTTCCCAGCTTATATCTTGATCTGGTGTCTGAAGCAGGTCTTCACAGGAAAGAAATCTGTGAATAAAGCCCAGTTATCTCTATCGCTGTACCCTATCACACCTGGCTGCTTCCCAATGCTTTCCTCCCTCCCCATCCAAACCCTGCCTCCAGAGCCTCACTCCGACCTTCCCACCTCACCCTGCCTCCTCCCAGGTTCCTTTGTTCACCAGGCTTTGCTTTCATTTTGACTCCGTCTGTCTGCCCTGTCCCCATTCTCTCATCATTTTAAGCCCTCCTGTTACTTCTTCACTATGCGGGTGGTGAGGCACTAGAACAAGTTGCCCAGAGAAGTTATGGATGCCCCATCCCTGCAAGTGTTGAAGGCCAGGCCAGATGGGGCTTTGAGCAACCTGGTCTAGTGGAAAGTGTCCCTGCCCACGGCAGGAGGATTGGAACCAAGTGATTTTAAGCTCCCTTGCAAACGTTCTGTGATTCTATGATTCTGCTCTGGCCACTACTCCAATGTGCCTTGTTCAGGCTTTCCACTTCTGTCTCCCACTCCCGGTTTTACGAGACGTTGGCTGCAGCATCCTTTGTTGCAGGTTTTTGTGGCGATGCCCTTTCCTCCCCTCCTTTCACTCTGAACCCCAACAACACGCAAATACTCCTCGCGGGGCGTCACTGAGAGCAGAAGAAGCCGCATAACCGCGGCTGCCCTCCGCCCGCACCTACAGCTCTCGAAAGCCCAGCCACGCCGCAGCGGAGCAGCCTGGGGCGCCGACAGGCGGAGCGGGACACCCAGCTCGGGTGAAGCAGCTGCCCCCGGAGCAAAGACCGCCCCCCGCTCAGCCGGCGGGGCTCGGGCCGCCCTCCGGCCGCGGCGGGGCGGGCTCGGGCGGGCTCGGGCGGGCTCGGCGCCGCCGCTGCCTTCCGCCGGAACTGCCGGCAGGGCTGTGCGCGGCGTGGGTCTGCCCGCAGGGATGGTGCAGGACCCGGGCGGGACGCTGGTGGCGGAGCTGCTGCTGCGGGCGGGGGCGGCCCGCAGCATCCTCTGCCTCTGCTCCCGCGCCTTCGTCGAGTGAGTAGCGCCGGGCGGGGGAAGGTTCCCGCCGGGGAGGGGCGGGAAGGGCCGCGCTGCTGCGGCCGGGGGGAGGGGAGGCGAGGCGGGTGCGCACGAAAGGACCCCGATAGGTGATGTTTACCACAGGGTACCAGCTGGGGGTGAGCGGAAAAGGGCGAGGGGAACCCCCCAAACCCCGGCTCCCGTGGGGGCCCTTGCCGGAGCGGCCCCGCCGGCCGCATCGCGCTCCCCCCTGGAGCCGGGGCTGGGCGTCCCCTTCTCCCCTTCCCAAACGGGCGCGGGGGTAACATCATCCTGATGTCATCCTGAAAGGATCCCGAGCTGATCCTCCTCATCCTGAAAGGAGGAACCGGTTTCTCAACGAGGGAAGGAGACCCTAAAGTTTAATTCCGAGGTGTTCTGCGTTTTCTGGGCGTCTCTCTTATGGGCTTTCCCGTCAGGCTTTAATTAAAGTGTTGCTTTTTCCGGATTGTTCTTTTTATTTGCTTTGCGTGTTTAGAGTCACAGGGCAGCCCGTGTGGGAAGGGACCTGGAAAGGTCTCTTGGTGCAGCCTTTCATGGGAATGCAAGCCTAGATGAGTTTATTAAGTACCCCCTCCAGTCACATCTTGAAACCTCCAGTGATGGGGACTTTACCGGACCCCTGGGGACGTTTTTTCCATTGCGTGATTGTTTTTACTGTAAAAAACCCGTTGTTTCAGTGATGACTTCCTGCATCAATGTCTGTCTTCATTTTTACAGAGATCGAAAATTATATAAACTGGGATTAAAAGGATTTTATGTCAAAGATGACAATGGCAGTACAGGTAACATAATGAAATGTACTATGCAATGTGATGTGCAGTCGTACTTTAAGTGAGTTATGTGTGGTTATTTAAGTTCTGAATAATAGCTTAGCACTTGCATAGCTTTCAGGTTACCAGAATCTTGATGTGGAAGTTTGTGTCAAACCAGGTGTGATATTTATTCCTGTCCAGATAGACTTTACCACTTCACATAATTTTCCCCTGGTGCATGGAACAGATTACCTCACAGGTCTCTGACCTGTTCTCAGATCGTAATTTCAACTAACTCAAGAATAATCGCATAATGGAGAGTCTGTAGATCCTAAATGTTTGCCTGGGAGCAATTTTGTCCTGCTGCCTCTGTGCCAGCCTAGGACATTAGCTGTTGCTGATTAGTCTGCTGGGCCAGAAGTAGAGAAGAAACAGTAGCAATGATGGGGGAAATTATGATTTGCTTGTATACAAAGGATCGTATGAGTAGGACCAGAAGAGTAAGTCTCTCCCTTGGCATGCTTATTTTGAGGAATTCTCATGGTGTATACTCTGACAAATTCAACACCATTCCCTCACTCCGTCCTCCTGAATTACTCATGTATGCCTACATGAACCATAATTCTTTTGGTATCTGTTTTTTCTATTGCTATGTTGGTAGATCCAGCAGCATATTAGCTTGATTTGAAAGGAAGTCTGAACAGAAATAAAAGCTGATAGTTAATAGCACAGATTAGATGGAGGCAGTGTGAGAGGAGTGAAGAAGGAGAATGTAAACCATGTTTTTGTGCATTCATATGAGTGAATTATGGTGAGAATAATCAGCTAAAAACAGAAAGGTCTTGTGTTATATGATAATTCATCAGTAAGTATATCCTAAACAATAAAACCAAAAATGTTTCAGTATTATCAACTGTGTCAAGAGCTTTTGATTTCATAATTTCCATCAATATACAGTTCTTGCTTCCTCAGTAGTACTTATGACTTTGTATACATATGATATTGCTTAACAATTTGATAATGTGCAAGCAGTTGATCAGGTACATCTAAGATAATTTGGTTCTGTAGTTCACACATTACATTTTTGTAAAATCATGTTATCTCTGTCAGTGTGGTTTTGAAAGATTTGTAACAAAACCAAAAATTTCTTGTATTTTAAGTTTGCTGTGACATATACCACAAGAACTCCAGTAAAGAATTTTTGTTTCATAATCCTAGTTTTTCTGGTGTTTGCAGGGCATTATTGCATTTCGCTCTGCAAGTTATTGAGGTGAATGTTCGTGGTGGGTTGACCCCAAGCACCTTCACCCTCTACTCCAGTTCTTACTGCTGCACATCACATTATGTGGTGTGGACCATCCCTTCATACAGTTTCCATCTGCAGTCCCTCCCAGCTTTGTTCCCTCCCAGTCTCTTGCCCATCCTAGCCTACTCCCTAGCGAGGGCAGAGTGGGGAAAAGAGAAAGCTATGAGACTGTGCAAGCACTGCTCAGCAATAGCCAAAACATCGGTGTGCTATCCACACTGTTTTAGCCACAAATTCCAAACACAGCAGTAGAGGCTTCTATGAAGAAAGTTAACTCCGTTCCAGATAGACCCTGAGCAGTGTTTTTGTTGTCAAAGTTACATTTTGGTTCCTACTGATAGTTATGCAGAAACTGAGGTATTTATGAGGAAGATTTTAAATGGGAAAGGAAGCATAAGAGGCAGTTTTGGTGGGTTTTGTGTGCCACAGTGTGGCACTGAGGTATCAGTACCAGATTATGTTCACAAGTAATATAACTGTTAACAGGGGAAGAAGAAGCGTCTGAGGAGGAGAACCATTGTCCCAATGTGAGATTTAAGGTGGATACTAATCATGCACTGGACCTGGAAGAAGTTGAACTAGACTCAGAAGCTGAGCTTATGAAGAGCATGGGGTTGCCTCTTCAGTTTGGTGGGCAGTCAGCCCAGAGAGACTTTGTGGTAAATCTTTGCTTTCTTTATTTGTTCTGTTTGTGCGTTGTGTTTCCAGATGTAAGGATGTGCCTCCTCACTTATTTTTGGGAAGGCAATTAATGGATATGTGTTCGAGTTGCCTTTAAGCTGCCTGCCTCACCTCCTTGTAACAGCACACAGCACCTTGGTCTGTCCAGTTTGCAAAATCCACCTGCCAGTTTGACTAAGCAGGGTTAAGGCTGTGCTTTATGCTTCCATATCTGCTGTATTGCTCGAGTGACTAGAGAGACCTGATTTAAAACAGCGGTGGTAATGCTGGTGCTGATGTATCAGGAAACTAGAACACTCCAGTCTGAGCATGCATTTCACACTGTCTGCTTTAACTGTTTAGCTTTCAATACTAACATAAAAAACTATTTTTCAAATCCCCCTTGCAGCCAATAAAGCCAAGCTGCTCCAAAGGACAGGACTGAGGCTTTGGTGCTCTGCTTCTCACAGAGAACATTTGAGCTTTAGAAGGGGGCTAAAGTTTTCACAGATGAGAAAAAGACTGTGGGACATTCAGTGTCCGTTTTATGGAATACAGACCTCCCTGGCAGTGAGAGAGCACTTTTGTGCAGAGCACTGCATGGTTCTGACCTGATTAATTTGTAAATAAATACGAGAAACTTGTATGTGATTTAAATTGAAGGCATGTAAATAGACAATACAGACATCCAACTTTGAGCCCAAGGTATATGTGCAATTTTTGTTACTACGTAGTAATACTGCAAATAAGTTGAATGGGAAAATAATATTTTCTTTTTACTAGATTACTGCTAAGCATTGTGCTTTGGACTGGGTTTTTTAACATGACATTATGAGGGATGCAGATGAGAGATTAGTGCCAGTGCTCTGATTCTAATGTCCTTATATAACGTCCTTATGCTTTTGTCAATGCAACAAAACTAGGGATTGCAGCTGATGGGACGTTTGGAGTAATATCTGTACCTTTTCAGTCTTTTACCTGTGTGAATTCTTTAATCACAGGAAGCATCTGCAAAACAAGTGGAGTTGTATTTGATGAAACCACCAAGTTACCTTAGTGTTCCTTTCTGTAACAAGTTTCTGTTCCACTTAACAAGTGTAGTAGCCGAGTTTGTTGTAATAAGTGAAATGGATGTGTTGCACAAATGAAAGGGCCACCTGTTAAGAGAGGAGGCTGTTTTTCCCTTGTACTTCTGTTTGGATCAGTGTCTTCGAACATATCAGAGATTCAACTGTGGGCTTTACAGAGCTTATGAGTATAAAGTGATGCTTTCTTTGTGTACAGCACCCAAAGATAGCAAGGATTTAACATTCTGTGAGGCTGAGCATTATATGTTTGCTATCCTAATAAGACACTGAACAGTGTTTGCGGGTCAGGCAGCTATGGGGTGAAAGTAAGGGTCAGCCTCCACAGCCCCCTAAAACAGGTCCTTGATGTTACTGAGATGCTGTTGAGCTCAAACCTGTGACCCCTCAATTCCTGACCAACTTCCCTTTAGGATTTTATAGTGTTTCATGTTGATGTCTTTCCTTCTGAATCCTTGAGCTACTAATGACTTCCCTCTCAGCAACCCTGCTTCTGTCTGTAATTCTGCCTTCTTTGTATGTGTCTTTCTACAGACTTTCTTACAGCTCTTTCTCACAACTTCCTCAGAAGTGTCAGACAAGGTTATGCAGCGGGGCCGTTTCAGACCCAAAAACTCTACTACCTTTTTGGGGAGATATCTAATAACAGTAGGGTTGCACTGAGAGGGATGGTTACAATCGAAGGAGAAATGTGCTTGGAGAGAGGATGAGGCTGTGTATATATTGTGGACTTCTAAGAGTGTTTTTCCATTTTATTTTAGGCAACAGAAAATTATAAAAAGAGAAATAATATGAAATTTATGAAAAAGAAAAAGAAGAAGAAAAAAGAGTTACAGCAAAAACATGAGGATAAAAGGGGACAGGAATGCCAGGATGAAGGTTGTGGTGGTAGTATCCAGGCCATTTCTGGTGAGCTGGCCCCAACTACAGAGCAATGTGAGATGAGCAGCAAACCTCAGATTGTAGTTGAAGAGAACTGCGAAAGTTCAGAAAGTCTTGCAAATGAGGCTTTATCCAGTGAACTTAAGGAAAAATGGGAGAAGTACTGGAGTGAGTATGGAGAGGGCCTTCTTTGGCAAAGTTGGTTGGAGAAGCATCAAGAGGTCTCATCATCTGAAGCCATCACAGCCTCTGAGCCTTGGAATAGTCTGGACACCAAGGGAGAATGGGAGCAGCATTATAACGAACTGTACTGGTATTATTGGGAACAGTTTCAGTACTGGACAAGTCAAGGATGGACTATTGAGAGCTCACATGGGGACAAGGTGGAAGTTAATGGGGTTACGCAGGAGACTGGTCCTTCGGGAGAAATGAACTTGGTTAGCCCAGGGCCTGAATGCAGTGAAGTGCTGAGCTTGGAGCTGTCTCCCTCTAACACCAGAAGTGATGAAACACTCCCTTCAAGTGCTGAGCTCCACAGCGAAATCATCTCTGGAATTTGTAATTTAAATCTGAATTTAAACGAAGTGGAGCAGAGCAGCGCAGCTCTAACAGTAGCCCACCAAGGTCATCAAGAGCACAGTTTGTCTGACACTGGAAGTCAGAAGGAGCCCTGTGATGGAGGAACCAGGAAAAGGAGCGCATCTTGTGAAAATAAAAGTGTTAACCAGTCAGGTAATACAAAATCAGCTAAAATTGATTCTATCAGAGTTTCTCTGGGTGGTTATATATCAGAAACAAGGGTGCATCTGTATTGTGCCATTTTAAAAAAGTCGATCAAGCATGTTGTGGAATGATTGTATACTTGATTCCTTTTTCTTCCTCTGCTTTTCTGCATGATTTCTCTCATCTCTAACCTGTATATTGAATGTGTTCTTCAACCAGAAGTGATTTTAACAGAACACGTACTTCATAAATCTTCAAATGTACTACACAAAGTGGTGAGAGAGCACTGTTAATGCACATTTATTTATCTTGGTATTGCAGCTGTGTCATGCAGCTGATATGTCTCTTCTTACTGATAGTCTAAAACGACTGAAAACTCAGGCTGATGTTTTTATGAATCTGACACATTTTAAGAACAACTTGCTGAGAAAAAAAAGTAGTTCTGCAGTTCCAGGATTGGTGTTTGGTTTGGTTTTTTGCCTTCTATCTAAAAATGCCGTACTTGAAAATAGACTTTTCTTTTGTTGTTCTTTGTTACTGTGGGCAGATGTCTTCCAGAGGTCCTTTCCAGAATGGAGTTATCAATTAAGCAATGAGCTGCAGTCGTCTTTAAACCCTAAATTCATATATTCATAACTAGTGCTGACATGTGAAAGTGCCAGGTAGTAGTTTAGTACTGTGGTGAAAGCCAGTGGCTGTTCCTTACACTACTTCTGTGAGGGATGTAAAAGATGGGGCTCCACGTCTTTTTTGCCAGTCAGTTAGTTCAGCATGCAGAGAGAGAACCATCTCGTTTGCTTGCCAGTTCTTGCCAGCGTTCATTGTAAACAGCAGTGTCACATCTTTCCTGACTATTAGATGTTTTCTTCTGTGAAGAAGGGGGATAAAACACAAATTGTCAGCAGCTCGGGACTTCAATTTGGTGGGAAACCTCTGAGTCTGCTGCTAGTGACTTTCTGAGGGACGAAGAAGCAGGTGTGGTCCCACCTTAATCCTACAGTAGAGTTGGAATGGGAAAGATGAAAGGAAAATTTCCTTTCCAACAAGAAATGAGAGGAGTGTTTAAATCTTTTGCTATTAAATGTATATGAGTACCTTTGCCTAGCTAATGGGATGGAAACCAAATTTTACATAAAGGAAGAAACTGTTTCAAATTTTTTACCTTGTAGGCGTTATATTTTTCTTGAAGAGCTGACATAATTTCAAGTTGGTCCTACACAAGATTTTTAACTCTACAGTGTAACTAATACCAGAAGCTTTTTTGGTATGTTGTCCCTCAGACAAAGACAGGTAAAGATATGTGTGTTCAGCACTTGTGTGTGCCTTATTTGTCAGATTCAGGTGTGTATGACAGCCTAACTGTAGCTGCGGAAGTACTATGGGGACAGGAAGATAAGGAATTGGTTTATGCAGAAGGAAATATGATATATCTTTTTTTAGGTTCACGGGAGTCATGTAGCCTGAATTCAAATGAAAAAGAGCAGTTGCTGCTTCATGACCAAGATGAAGATGAGGATGAAGAGCCTCCTGAATACAGACATGTCAAAGTCAAGAGAAGGCAAGTCATGAAATTTAGATGAGGTTTTTTTTCTCCAGAAGCCCAGGTCCAGAAGCCTCCTAAATTTATAGTAACTATATCTTTGATTGAGGATGTGAGTTAGAATGTCAGTACAAAATGGCATAGTCTTCCATCACTCCTTTATCACTTTGACTCGCAACAAGCAGTGGATGTTTCTTCTGTTGCTTTATGAAAACAGTGTATCGCCTCAATGACTGTGCAAGGTGACAGTACTGTTCTTGTGTCACTGAAGGATACAAGATCGTTAAAATACACAGGAGAACTTGCTAGGTCTAATTAGTGTAGACAATGCAAGAACAATAGTAAATAATTTGTATTTTTTAACTGAATTTTATGCTGCCTGTAAAATGTTCAGAGCTATAGCAGTCACAAAATAGCTAATCTCTGTCTTGTCACTGTCTTTTTCTTTCTTCTCTAAAAATCTATAGCCTCAAAGATGATGAGATGGCTCTTCCTTTCTAATAAATTTGCAAACTCAAAGGTGGAGGAATGGATGGAATTGTTAGCTGCTAATCATGTAGCTTTGGTTTTGTTCTAGTATTTTCCAGTTGCCATGGCACTAATAATAGTTAATAATATAGTTAACATAATAAATGATGAAGGCAATTTGGAAATAGAGTGAACAAATGCTATCTTCGTCAGTTCCATGTAGGTCTTAATATTAAATATTTCAAGAGGTCATTCAGAATAGTTGGGATATTATAATCCCAATAAAAGGACATATGAGCCTAGAACTGGGTAAAAAAACCCAAAAACTCATGCACATAAATATACTAGTGTTGTCTGCTTTGTTTGGTTTCAGCAGTGTGTGGAGGAGCTTAGTGAAGCCCACATTTAAATGTTTTCAATACAGGAGACTTTTAGTGGTATATCTGCAAAGTAAAAGTGGGGTTTTTTACAGTAAGTAACTTTGTCATCTGTGGTTTTTTCCTAGTCATGAACTGGATGTGGATGAGAACCCAGTGGAAGATCCTGAAGAAACCTGCTCTGTGTTGGGTTTCAAGTGTGGAACAGGACAAAAGTAATTACTTATGAGGAACTCAAGGTTTCTTCATAGCAAGTCAGCTCTCTTGTTATTATTGAAATAGACCATCCATTTCCCTTTTGTTAAATTTTTGAAGATAATTCCCAAAGTTCGTCTCTGCTCTAAATAAAACTGTCATCCTTTGGCTAGAGGGAGAGAGATGCCAAGTTACAGAGACTAGTTAAAGTGCTTTGAAGCAGAAGTGTAACTTGTACTTTCAGTCATGTAAATGTTAAATGGCTGGTCAGCTACTTAAATTAGAACTTAAAGGCTCTGACAATGAGTGGTTCTCTCAGTTTGGACTCCTGTGAGCTTAGATAATAATTCATATCTGTTTTATATTAGAATAAGGTTGCTTTATACTAGTAAAATGTTGCTGTATTAATAAAGCGTTACCAGGGTATTGACCAGAGAAATTTCATTTTTGGTGGTATGACCTAAAATTACAGTGGTCAGTGCTGTAGGAGGAACATCATAGGGCACAGGTCTTAGCACTTCTGCAAAATGCAGTTGTTTATTACATACCTGTTTCAAAGAGAAACATGTTTTGCAGTCGACAACTTCTGTTCTACTTTATAGAAATTATTTAAGTCAACAGTCCATATTTTCTTTTTGGGGGGAAGTTGGGTTTTTTTGGTAGGTTATTTTTTTATTGCATTTGCCAGAACACAAAAGTAGACGTTTTGGAAATTCTCTCCAGCCACCAAAAATATCTTTTATTCTGCTAATCAAGATCTTTTTTCATTTCCTGTTCTTCAGACTGATCTGGGAAATTGCTTCTATCTAGAGTTATAAACGTATTAAAAAAAATTAAAAATCTAAACTCAATTTGGTTAAATGTTTTTCAAATAAAAATATTTTAAAGTTTTCTTGAAGGTACATTGTTTTGCAGCTGCATCCATGACATATATTTTAAGTGGAGCAGATGTCTTATAAAGAAATAAATTAGTCTAAATTGTCTTTTTGTAGACATCAACATTCATGTTAAAGCTTCCAGACTGGAAATTACCCAACTAAATACTTGTCTATCTGTCTATTTATTTACTTTCAGGTATGGTGGAATTCCAGATTTCACCCATCGAAGTGTGCAGTACTTGGAGAAAAAAGCAAAACTCAAGTCCAAATACTTGGACATGCGTAAACCAAGGAAGAGCAAAAACACACACATCTTCTTTACAGAGGAATCTGAAATGACATGCAAAAAAAGCAAAACTTTGAAGAAGGTAGTTTTAATTGTTAGCTTTGTTGTAATTCTTGTCTGCTTCTTAGCTCTTGTTGAATTATGAAAATGAAAAACAAATTAATTACCCACAGTAGATGGCATTTTTAAGTGTTAGTCCACTGCTTTTCTTTTTTTTTCTTCTCTTTTTTTCTCCTTCTCCTCCCTGCTCATCACCTATATGAAGAGTATTTAGATCAGGGTGGTTATAGAAGGGCTTTGGTGGACCCTGGGCGCAATCTGTCAAGAGGAACATGAGCTTAAATGGCCAAGTTATGTGAAAGTAATTCGTAACCTGTGGGTGCATGTACCTTTAGAGGTGTGTGTGGGTTTCTGTAGTTACTAAAAGTATCTCTGGTTTTAAATTACATGTGAGGCCAGTTGTTAGTGCTGGCATTTCAGCAGTGACAGAAAATGTTTATGTAGATTAGTGTATTTCATGTTCTTAGTAATTTCTATCAACAGTTTTGCTTATACCTCTACCTGCATTTATTTTCATCTCTAACTTTATGCTTTTTTAAAAAAAAACTCAGAAATTAATAACAACTAGAAACACTTGTTCACTGTACATTTTACTTAATTGAATCTCTTTGAAAATCTGAGGGAACAGATTTTAATGTTTCTTTGCCTTCTTCTGGGGTGCTTGGCATTCCCTGACACCCAAGTGTAAAACACTGTTACCTGGTGGTGACAACGCATGTTGTACTAACTCCAGTCCCATTGCTATAATTTTTGATTAATTTTTGGTCTTGTACCTGGGGCCAGTATAGTTCCAGGGCAGCTTTAATTGTGTGAAGAGAAAAAAAGTTAAAAATTCCTCAGACTTTCAGGTAAGGAACTGCTCCAGGTCGAGAGCCACTCAGAGCAACTGTAATGTAAAAGGGAGCATCTCTGTGTGCCTTTGAAGAGTTTGGAGTAGCATCTGTGCATTGGTTAGGAGGTAATGTCGAGCTCTCTGCTGTGCAGCAGAACCCTTTACCACATGCACCATTCATTACATCTTGGAGATGAGGCAACTAACGTATGAAGGTAATTTTACCTGTTTATGCTAAAAAACTCTTCCCTGAGAGGCAGAGTACATCTCTGAATGCAGTCTGGAGAAAGATAGTCAATTAAAAAGTAGTAGATTTGGTCGCCTGTGCTCTGAAACTATTTACGTTTCAGAAAAAAAAAGGGGGCATGTTTAAGGACTTCTTGAATGTTTTGACTCTGGATGTTTTACTGTTTCCACAATACACATGGTAGGGAGTGCCTGCAATGGCAGGTGCTTTTGAACTGTGAGACTTCTAAACTGTGCTCTAGGTAACTGGTAAGCAGTACCATCTGATTATCTGTGATATTTGACAATTGCAGGTGGAAATGTTCCTGAAGCGAGTTAGTAAACCTGAGGAGGAAGCTACATCCCAGACAGCCGTCCCTCAGAGTAAATCGGAGGCATTGTCTGTGAGCAGCAGCGACTCAGAGGGTCAAGAAGGCCTTACTGCCACACAGACTGTGATGCTGAACGCTGAAAACCAAAAGCCACCATCTTCCAGTGCAGCCTGCACAGAACCTGTAGGGAGTAACCTTGAGGAGGAGGCACAGGAAGCTGCAGAGAGTGGCTCCAATGAGCAGGGTGCAGCGGGGCCAGAGTGTGGTGATGGGCGGCAACTTGTCCCTCTGGATGTTCCCGATTACCTCCAGGCAAACACAGAGGACGTCAGCCAAGGTACATCAGTTTCCTACAAACTGGTGAAATGAATTGGCAGTGGACTTAATGCTGCCTTCCCAAGTTAGTGTTGTGCACCACTTACTTATTTTGTTTATTTAAAGAGACTCATTAGGTCCAAGGGGCAATGAGCATGATTGAGAGCCGTGCTAGTCAAAGTAGCTTATTCCTGGAGTGCCAGAATCCCAGGTCTTGTCTTTAATGTTGACATTAAAGACAAACAGTAATTTTTGATGTTCAACATGGTCTAGCAGGTTTCTAAGTCGTGTCTTGTTCCCCTCTGCAAGGATGAGGGTGATTGACTTCAGGTAGCTGCACAGACCATCAAGTTTTGGGTTCTCAAATGCACAATGCTGAGCTCCGTGGAGCATGTGTTGTTAAAATTATTTTCTAGAGGGAAAAAAATCAATATTATGAACTTTTCTATTTAACACTAAACAAAGGAAAAGGGGATTATTCAGCTTTTTATACATAGGTAATCCTTCCTACAGTAATTCAATTATGTTAGATTCCTACTGTATAACTCTTGTCTAGATTGGTTCTTATTCTTTACTGATATAAGGGCATTAAATTGATCTCTGATCAACTTGTTTGCTTGCTACACAGAGTTTATTGCCATCAGTTGAAGATTAAGGCTCTTATATGATGGGTGAATTCTTATGATTTTTAGGACTGTGACTGATCCCTTGAAATACAAGATGCTCTTTTTTAACTTAAAACCACTAATCTGCATAATCTGGTGAACAGTAATAAAGGACATTTAGCAGTATTTTTAAACAGGAGCATCTTATATCTTAACCCTCCCCTACCTACCGGTTACATTCCTCGCCTACAAGAACAGTAACTGTTAACTTTTGCAGTGTCTTCCAGCTGTAGATGAAAAAATTACCACAAAGAAGAAGGAGAAGAAAAAAAGAAGAAAGAATAAAATTACACTGAGATCTGTACCTGCTGAGATTGCTGCTGACCCAGAGCTAGTCAAGTACTGGGCACAACGCTACCGGCTGTTCTCTCGGTTTGACGAGGGAATTAAACTGGACAGAGGTGTGTTTAGTACCAAGTGTGCTGACTTTGTGGTATAACATGTATCCAAACCAATGGCCCTTCTTGCAGTTTATTACTGATTTTCTTAAAGGAGGAACATTACCGAATGTGTGTTTGCACCTCTGGATAAATTCCACACCCCCCAGCAGGCAGGTGAACAGAAGTCTTGGACTTCGGAAGTGCTTCTGGTGTGGGACACCTCTATCTGCATTAGTCCTGATGTTTGCTGAGGATCATACTGGACCCAAATTATACTTGATCATGACTTTTTCAGAAACTCAATAACAATTTTCTATTTCTATATTTTATAAAATAGTTTTGTGAAGCTTCCAAATATGCTGATGGATCCAGTTTTGTTCTGACTTTCAGCAGTCACTTTCAAAATGACTTTTTTCCATTTTTTACATAGAAACCACTTGAAATCATAAATTTATAGGTAAAAGAGGAATTAGGATTAACATTCTTTTTGTTTGTTGGGTTTGTAAGCCTTTCATTTCTAATGCTCTCCCTCATAAACATGCAGATTATTTGGCAGACCAAGGCATTGTGGTGAAGAAAATAACATGCCAGATAAGAAAGAATATTTCTGGTTTTGTTTGCTACAGAGCATAATCCTGATGCATAAAGTTTTTCAGAGCTGTGTCTGTGGACTTGTCCTTGATAAGCCAGAATCCTCAGCACCAAGTTCAACAAAGCACTTACTGAGATCAAGGCATATCTCTTTGCTTCAGTGAGGCTTTGTTTGCTTAGCAAATTGCTGGACTGACCGGAGTTTATCATCTTCAAAGCCTGTATTTCGTGGTCGAATGCACTAAGCCAAAATTCTTGGGATTAACGCTAAACCTTCAGTTGTATGTGGGGGTTGGTTGGTTGTTTTTAAATTAGGTGACCTTGAAATAAGAGGCAAAAATACATTTCCCTTTCCTTTGCAGAGGGTTGGTTTTCTGTTACTCCTGAGAAAATAGCTGAGCATATTGCAGTCCGTGTTAGTCAGTCATTCAACTGCGATATCATAGTGGATGCGTTCTGTGGGGTTGGAGGAAACGCTATTCAGTTTGCATTGACCTCAAAAAGAGGTAAGTAGGTGTTGTATGTAGCATTGTTTTGTTTCTTCAGTCTTTTTCCCTAAAAAATTTGGGTATGTGCTTTGTTGGCAGATTTTTTTTCAGTGCTTCTGTAGCAACAACTTTTTTGCTTCATATGACTCACAATATGACCTTTCTGTTTTCAAAAAGTGCCTGTAAAACTGCTTTTTGATTTTTAAGTCAGAGTTGGATTTGTGTTTTGCTAGTCAACGTTATTTTTACGTGGCATAGTATCTAGTCTGTCGGATATTTTGAAGATTGCTGGCAAAAGTGGACTTCTGTCAAAGCTGCTACTTTTCCCAATTGTTACTCCAAGTCTGTGTACTCAAAAGCAGGTTATGTGTGAATAGTATTTAAAACAGTTGAATGGAATCACTTGCAGGTGCAGTAGAACCAAATACAGAAAAGTGGTGATAACTTAGTATTGAGCTAATGCCAACTAATGGAATTGTAGTGAAACATTGAGAGTACTTTCTGTAAAAACATTTCCTACTTGAAGGAAATTCCATTAGTCAGCATTAGCTCAATACTAAGTTGAGCTAATGAGTACTCTCTGCTCATCAAACATTCTGGTAAATAACAAGTTCATCTAACTCTTCTGAGCAAGACAAATGGTAGTTTCTGCTGCATTAAATTTGGTAGGCTGTAATCCATTCTACAAGTATTTTCTAAATTTTGCTTAGCTTTTTGTTTTTCCTGGCTACATTTTTATATTTATTATTATACCCTTTTATCACCTCCTTTGTGCTGTATTAGGTGTGGGTTTTTTAAACTCGATTTTCAATGTGATCACCCACAGATAAATGTTTCTTTTTAACAACGGAGAAGAGTAAGTTTCTAATTGACACCATTTAAGTTGTCAGGCTCCTGCCAAAATTGAAGCAAGGAGGACTTCCTCTCAGGTGGAGAGCCTTACCCACTGTTGAGCCGAGATGTGGGGTTGTCACAGCAGCAGATGTTTGAGTGCCGAAAGCTAAAGCTTCCCAGATTTGCAACAGCAGCTGAGCCTTCCCAGTCTTGGCTACGTGGCTTCCCTTGCTGGTTTGTAAATGCAGCTGTTCTGCCCTTGGCAGGTCCTTCCTCTCTGAGGTGCTGTAGCTTCACGTCTGCCACAACCTATAAAACTGAAGTAGCCGCTCACCTCACAGCAGTAGATTATAGATGCGACTTGTATCTGATGGCTGCAGAAGGACACCTTCCTTCTGAAACGTCCTAACCGTGTTTGGGTGGCACAGTCCCCGGTGACCCACATGTTTGCTCTCTCTCTCTCCCTTGCAGTGATCGCTATCGACATCGACCCCGAGAAGCTCAGCCTGGCGCGCAACAACGCAGAGGTGTACGGTGTGGCGGATCAGATCGAGTTCGTGTGTGGGGACTTCATGGTGCTGGCTGCCGACCTGCGGGCAGATGTGGTGTTCCTCAGCCCACCCTGGGGGGGACCTGATTATGCCACTGCCGAAATCTTCGATATCCAGACCATGATTTGCCCAGATGGATATCCTTTCCAAGTTATGCGCTGTCGTGATTGTCAGTCATTGGCAGGTGGTTTTCTCTTTTTCTTCTCCTCCCTCTCTTGACATGGGGTTTGCACATCCAGTTGCCTGGATGATACGGTCAGCAGCTGAACTCCCAGAAGTGCCACATTTGTTTAATTCTCTTCCCCCAGCCACAGCTATGTGGCTTTGACCATCTAAATTTAAATATTTTTATTAAAAAAATAATAGTTATGAGTTATTCTTAAAAGTAAAAAATCCATTAGAGGATTGAGTAACTTCTTAATTTAAAGCATTAATTCAGCAGTTTTAACTCCTTTATATAATTTTATTAAAATACCCTGAAGTAATCAAATAGCCATGTGGTATATATAGATAGATAGATAATAATTAGTTATGTCAGCTATGACTTTGTCATTAATTCCACTTTTTGACTGATTTATAAAGGGAATATCTTATTTAAAATATCTTACTAAAACTGTTCTCAATCATAGCACCAGCCTGTGACTTGGGAAATCACAGAAGAGTGCAAGCAAAATATTAACCTTTTCAATTAATGTATAAAATTCCATGTTAACTTATTAATAGTGCTATTGAACATTCATCTGGGAAGGTATTAGCATAATAGTTTCATCAAATATGAAGTGTGGGGAGTCTTTTGTCCCAGAATAATCTCATTTGTTTCCTGTTTTGCTAAAATGTAGCTATGTTTATAAGCATAAGAAAGTCTTTGTATTCATGTATGAAAGATGCCACAAAATGGATTAGAAAACAAATGTAAATCAAATGTATTAGCTACAAAAAACATTGAAATTTCTCAAATGCTTCTCTGTAGTTCAGTTAAATTTTCTTAAAAAGTGACTGTTGGGGCCTTTTTTCTGCTTTCCAGGGCACTAGTGGTAAAATAGAATTTCTGCATTTAGACAATAGTAATTTCTGCATTTCAGAAGAGATTCATACTCACACACTCAGAAGACTATAATTTAATTCCATAATGACTGAATTTGAGTCCTACTTTAAAAATTAATGAATATAAAGCAATTTTTTCTTCCCCATTCTTGTTTTTTCCTTTACTGGCTTCTACATTTGAAATTTTCAGGCTCTCCAAGAAGATCACCAACAACATTGTGTATTTTCTACCTCGGAATGCTGATCTTGATCAGGTATGTTACTGGATAAGGGCTTGGTAATCAACAAAATATTCAGCTGGCATAAAACATAGGTATTATGAGCACAAATGTAAGACTTTTCAACTGAATGTGGAGAGTTAGGGTTTTTTAAGTTTGACCCTCATGTTAAATGATTTCTGTGTTAGTAGTACTTTTGATATGTTTAGAAATGGGAGTAGCAGATTATTTCCATGATTTTGGCACTGTCCCATCCTAAAGCAGCAGATGGGAGGCTCATACAAAAGATCCAAAGTCAGTAGCCAGACAGATACATAATTATAAAAGAAAAAGGATACATTTTTTAAAAGATACATTTTAAAAGATATACATTTTAGCTCTTACTATCTGATAAGTTGCTGAGTCCCAGCCTTTGATGTCTTTCAGTTTATGAAGGAGTTGCAGGAAATTACTGTGTATCCTGCAGTCACTGCTATCACTGATGAGTAGATCAGACACAAATGCTGTGTCCCCAGAGGTGGTACTGATGCTGTCTACACAGGTGTGTGGTTCCATATGGGCTGCTTGCATTGCAGTGATTCGTGATAAACACACCATTTGTTGCACTGGTGTAGGGGAGTTTGTGTTAGAGATTTTTGTTAGAATTTTTTTTTAAGCGGTTAGGTGACTAACAATTCCCCTGAGTGTCTGGTTTAGTTTCCTCTGTGTATTTTCTATGCTAATTAGGTCTTGTAGCTTTTTGCAAAGAAGGGATCGGTGAGATGATCTCCTCACCTGCAACGTGCCACAGAACTTCCCAGCATTATTTCTTGCTTTTCCAAGAGCTCTGTCTGACTTAGAGCAAGCAAGGTGTCAGGCCATATGGTGGCTTGCAGAATCATTGCTGGCAAACAGCTGGCTTGAGAAACAGGCTGAAATTCACATGGCTTGAGTATTAGCACACTCTGATCCCACGCTATGCACAGCACCATTGGTATGGCAGGTGATGATGATTCATTTCCTTTTTGCACTTCAGGCAGGTGAAATGTCAAAGTGGCTTATGAATCTTTGAACAGGGACCTTAATTTTAGGCATAGTTTCTCTAATTTCAACTTCCAAGCACTGCATTTTACGAAGTATTTTATTCCCATGATGAAGAATGACTTCGGCAGTTTTCTGCTCTGCTTATGAGCATTTTTTACTGGGTTTATAAATGGGCAAAGGCATCTGCGTTTCAGTTACGTTCCCACAAAAGCATCCAAGAGTGCTCCCTGCAGGCCACATCTATTTCTGTGGAAGAGCTCGGCACCTCCATGTGGTTGGGTCAGGTGTCTTGCCACCTCTACATCTTGGTGTGATTGGCTCTCAGTGGTGTTGATGTACATCCATGGCTTTGCCTTTACACACATGGCTGAAGAGTAGCAGCTGTTGCTCAAAACCATGGCTTAGTTGTTAAAAGTACATGGCTGGAGATCTGAATTGAGTTCAGTTCAATGTTCCAGGCTGTGGGCTACTCTCAGGAAGAGAAATTGGCTCATCATGCCTTTCTCTAGAGATTATGTCAATATGAGAAAAAAAAACCCCGAACAGTTGATGATCTCAGAACAAGGAAAGAGAATGTCAGTCTAGCCCCCCTGTTTAGGGAAATGTTTTAATCCTGCATGGACAAACTTGTGTCAAACATGACTAATACCAAATGTGACCTTAGTGGATACGCTTTTCCATAGGACAGTGGTTATGGGTTTGGCTGCCAACATCTCTGGCTGTATTTAAGAGTGAAGCTTCTGAACTTACTGCCACTACACTTCCACAGCCGTGAATCTCCAGAAAAAAACCTTTATTGTTGAAGTTCCTTAATACAGGCGGTTTTCTTCTCAGCTTGCTCGTGGTTTTGCCCACGGTTCTTATCTATCTTACTTTTCTCATGGACCAGATAGGGTGGCTTCTGCTGCATCAACTGCCTTGGCAAGGGCTCGTGGGCACCACTGCAGGGGTGTAGCGATGTAGCTTGGGGGGTGAATGTACTCCATAAGCTCCAGGGGCCTATAAAAGCTTGATAGAGTAAACTTTAAACTTAATGAAGTAAACGTTTTGCAGAAGACTAACACCCAAAAACTGAATAACGGATACAGTGATATTTGCTGAACAGATTATCTGCTGCCTTAGATTTGAATGGAAGCTTAAAAACCTAAGTTTGATTTCTGATAACATTGCTCAGGCATGTAGGATTTGCCTCCTCCGTGTCTTCAGAAGTTAATTTAGTATGCTCCTACACGTATGTAAGGCTTTCAGAGATCACTTAGCTTTTTCTTTTTATGAAAGATAGCTGTTAGATAGCTAAAGGAGAGCAGGAATCCTGCTGCTGGTGAGAAAGCAGGTGGTAACTGACCTTGACTTAGCTGACTTGACTGTGTTGAAGAACTCTGTGTTCATTGCTTTATTATTAGACAAGAGATCCAGCCTTATTCCACACGATTTTATTGCAAAAACAGTGCTTATTATGTCTGCAGGCAATGCCTTTTCGGTGTAGAGTTAGTGTTGCAGAGAGACAGGGGGTTCTTTGAATTTCCTTATAAAAAAAATCACTGAGATGGAAGAGAATTGAATTTTTGTACTTCTGCCTCAAGAGGGAGCAGCAAACCGGTGGAATATGGTTGGTGCATTTACAAGAAATGTAAAACATTTCCCTGAATTGCATCAAATTTCCTTGATTACGAACATGTACTTGTTAGAAAAATTGTAATGTTTGCAGGTCCATTTTTAGGTTGAATAAGTCTTTAACAGTATTCTTTCTTGTTAAGGAATAATCAGGAATTATATATATGTGCATGCACATACATTAAAAAATATTGGTTTATTAATGCCTATGATGTAGCTCACATGTGATACCCTTATTGATACCCATCTCTCTGCAACATCTTTCCCTTAGTCTTTTCTTTCTATAAGTTTTTTTTACACCCTTAAAAAAAAAAAGAGAAAAAGGGAACATTGTAACAGAGACTTCCACAAGTGCCTTAAGAAGCATGCTTGTTGAGACAGGATGATTAAATGTAGTTTATGAAGTGTTTAGCGAGCTGTACTCTGCCTCATTGTGCGGAGTGAAAAGTGTATACTCACCTCAGAGACAAGGATTCATCTCAGGTAGTCCAGTCTCTTTCATGGACTGTTTTCTGTACCATGTAATACTTCTATATCTTAATATTTGCAGCAAAGAATGGGGAGCCTGAGAATTGTTGGTGTAGGGCCTTCTTCCTAATGGTGGGATATATTCCTATCACCTCATTGCAGAAGGCACACTCAGTTACTGTTGATCTCTCACTGATGGTCAGAATGGAGTCAGGATGCATGATGGCTCCCCCAATAAAGTGATGAGCCTAAAATGTTGTGCTACAGATGTCCACATCAGCATCTTTACCAACCTAGCCATGACTGAGAGACAGAGTACTGAGGAATCAGGAGATTATTAATTATCCTGACTGTGGATTATTAGTGGCTCAGATACTGTATTGTGCCTTATTGATTATATAAAACTTCACCATGCTTTGAAGACAGGCATACTGTTGTTTGTGAGAGGTATGCCTAACTTTGTGAAACTTTACTGTTGTTGCAGATTTTTCTGCCCTTAATGTTTGTGTCTCAGACCTGTCTTATATTCCAAATACTGCTAGAAGATAGGAATAGCTTTTTTGTTTCTTGTCTAGTGTATAGAATGATTCCCTGAGCCTAGAATTAAGTAAAGTCCTCTTGACCTTGATAGTCCTATAAAAAATCCACATTATGCTGGTATTTTCCTTTTTTTCTTGTCTTTGTTCCCACCTCGTCTTCATCAATCATTCTGAGAAAATCTGGAGTTAGACACTGAAATCTTGTTCTGTCTGCAAGTCTAGTACCTGGATGGGAAAATGTTTGCTGTGTTTCTGTTTTTGCAAGTCCTCTTGTTAAAAGTGTCTGCTCAATGAAGGGAGTGTAAAGATGGGTAAAGCTCATTTATTCATTTTAATTCTCTCTGGTGTCCTTCAGAGAACAGAAGATCATACCAGAGAGACCAGTTTAATAAATGAACATAATTGCATACACCTCAGCTGTGAATATCATGTTAGTAATGACAGCTTTTAAGCAACCCGCTTTAAACTCACATCTGCGCCTCGGTCCGCAGGGATAGGGGAAATTGGGACCAGGCACTGCGGTTAGGGTTCGGACACAGTTGAGGTCTCGTGATGCAATGCCAGTTTATTCAAGGGAAACAAGGGTTTAAAAAACCGCGGTTTGAGGGGTGGACGCTAAGCAAGAGATTGACAGCTTAGGGAAAGATGTGGTAGGGGGACAGGGGAGAGATGGGTGGAACTCTCGAATATCAGAGAGGGTTGACTAATTGTAGCTCTCTCTGCACTGTGATAGCTACAGCTTATCAGTAACAGAGGCATGGGAAGACAGGGGAGAAGAAGAGATAAGCAGCTTTCAAAGGGGAAGCCTGAGGGAGAAATAGGGACAATATGGGGATACAGCAGGATCTATAAATTTTTACAATAAACTGGGGTGTACAAGGGTTCATAAGCACACAACAGCAAACTGGGGAAAAACTGCCAGTCTGCTGGGTGGATTATTCAGTGAGTAAAAAGTCCATTCAGACTCCATTAATGCTTTTCCAGGCCACATATCTCTCCCATTCTGTCTTTTCATCCATCACACATCTGTTCTCTGTCCTTGGTAAGAGGTAAAGCCAGAAGTTACCCACAGCATATACTGAGCCAGAGTGACACTTCTGGACTTCAATCTTCCTAAAGCTCATAGTGCTTAAATTCTGAACTGTAGTTTGCCTACTCCAAGTTAACAGTAAATAAATAAATAAATAGATAAATAAATAAATGTCTGACCTGTCAAAAGGTGGCAGCATCACTGTAATAGTGGCATAATTCACCTGCAGACCTGTACAATATGAAAAATGCTGCCTGAGAGCATTTTATTTTCTTATGTTCAGTGTAAAGAATACCATTGCCTTTTTTTAAGTAGTTTGGGGGTTTTTTCCCCTAGCCTTTAGGTTGTTTGCAGGGGGAGGGGAATCCTCTTTTTACTAGACCTGTAAAATTAATTGAGTCACAGTGTCCATGTGTGAAGCCAAAAAGCTTCACGCTTTTTGGCTTCACAAGCTTTTGCCTGTCGAGCCAAAAAGCTTGTATTTCTTATCTGTCAGAAAAGTTTTTAGGAGGGGAGAAAAAAATGAGGATAAACTTTTTGTCCAGTTACCTTAGGAGTAAGGTGGCTAGAACAGATAGGAAGTCACTTTACTAAAGGAATTTCAGTATGATTAAAAAAAAAAAAAGAAACAAAAAAAAAAACAAAACGAAAACTGCGAGACCAACAAGTAAACCTTCAAATTCAAAAGTACAGAAGAAGAATATAAAGCAGGTTTGCACCTCAAGCAGATTGTGCTCCTGAAATAATCTTCTGTGTTCATTTCCCTTTTCATATTTCTTTCCCGATGTCTCCTATTTTAAACTTCAGACCAAACTTGTTGGCTGCTTTTTTAATGCTCTGTGGCTGTGTCTGTAGCTGTGGACTTTTTCTGTCAGTAGTCACTGAACTGAAGGATGAAGCATCCAGGAGGGATGCAAGGAGGCGATGACTGAAGCTGCATCCTTTTCCTCTGCCTGGGGAGGCATGTGGCACGTGCAGAATTATCTAGCACAGCAAAGGAGGCAATATCTGTCCACTTGCATACATGGGTTTGGACTAAAGAACAAACCAGGATAAGGAGAGTTGCCAGCAGGAAATCATTGTATTTGCACAGGAAAATGCAAAATAAAGAAACTTTGGAATAGTCCAGTTTTTAAAAGAAATTAAAAAGCCTTTTTGTAATTACCATTCACTGCAAAACCAGGAGATGTGTGTCAGTATCTCTAAAAATAGGTGAGCACCTTTGTTTTTCTCAAAGCATCGTTCCTCAATCTGCTGTTATTTTTAGAGGGCGTCCCTCTGCCAAGCTGGCAGCTTTCTGAAGCTTGGTGTGTGGCAGCTTTCCCTCACACCGTCAGGGTTGACTAAGCCCTTCTGAGGAAAACTTGGCAACTCCCATGTAATCAAATTTGCAACCACCAGCAATTTACAAATAAACATCATTGCAGAGGATTTGCATTTGTCTCTTCTGAATATTGGGTTGGGTTGAAGAGCGTACTTTGCCAGATCTGTCACTGTGGAGCCTGTGCCCATGTGCTCATTTAAATTTTTGTCACCTTTGGGTTTGTCAAATACTCCTAGTCATTGTTTGAAATAGTCTTAGTTATCCTGGATTTAGCACTTAGAGACTAGACATGGCATATGTACATTCTCGGCTGCCCTTTGGTGGACCTGACCCGTCAGCGTAGGAGCAACATTTGTCTGCATGGTGATGAAGCATCTTGTTTTACTTGGTCTTCTAAGAGAAATATGTAGTAAACACTAGTGTTTAATATCAATTCATTAGTCATACTTAGATATGCAAGTGACACAAACTGTGCCCTGCAAACAGAAGTGCATAACCCCAAGACAGTCATTTCAATATTATATTAAGTTGACTAATCCAAGTAATATTTTAGAATACTTAAATGACACTAGCTATAAAGTGCAAAGCCTCTTAATGCTGTTTGGAAGGGACAATCCAGCTTTTGTTTGTAATAAATTAAAAGTATAATCTTAACATCTTCCTAAAATAAAGATACGGATCACCGCAGAATGTTAACTGCTTTTAGGATTTCAAGTACGAGCAGATAAGTTGTAAAATTAACATTCCTGATCACTTGCCAATTTCAGATTCTTGTGCTATTTATAAGTCAGCCAGCCTCTGCTTTTTTACTTAAGTGGCAGGTTCCTCTCTGACAAGAACGTGGAGGGTTTTTTCCTATCACTATTAAATTGAAGGATGAAGAAACCTCTCACTTCTGTTTTTGTCTACAGAAACAAAAAAATGAAAAGGGGGAAAATAAAACCAAAACAGAAAAGTAAATGCTTGATCTAGATAAGTGTGGCGATTTTCTGGGCAAGTCAATAAAGGCTCAGAGTATAATTTAAATTAATCTGTTATTTTCTCCTGATAGTAGGTTGATTTTTTACTTACAGTAAAATAGAGGAAGTTCAGCATATTTATATTTAAACCTGCACAACGGAGTCAAGTCTCAAGGGAGTTTAGAAGTGTTAATAACACAGCCTGAACTTTAAGTTTCAGCTGCTAACATCTTGGTTTAAAGATCAGTTAAAATCCACTGCAGGCTTCTAGACTAAAGGCTTCACTTTGTCTGCCGGGGAAGTTTCCCTGCAGAGGGAAACTGCAGGAATAATTTTCCTGCAGCAGCCTGGGAAAACAGAACTGGCTGTAGAGCAGGGACCCCCACTACAGGACAGGTCCTTGGGGTCCAAGATGGAGGGGAAAAAAAAAGTAGTCAATGTTCAGTTTTGGTGTTTTTCCTTCTGACTGTGCGGTCTGTCCTGATGAGGAATTGGTAGCCTGTAGGCTGACATTCCTGAGAGGGATTGTACTATAGGTATCCTGAGTAGGAACAGGAGAGGGGAGTATTGCATGCTCCAGTCCAAAATGCAAAATCTGCTGTCTGTCTGGAATCATTAAGCATTAAAGGTGTGCACCAGGCTTGGTCAGCGGAGCATGAATGGTGAAATTCTCACTCCAGTGATTGTAAACACGAAGTTGGGACCAGCACTGCCTTGACGGGCTTTCCCTGCCTGCAGATACACTGCTGCCCCCAGCCTTACCTTCCGCACTGCCTGCAACTCCAGTCAATGCACACAACAGCTCTTTTTTTGGTTGCAATAGCAACAACAAAAAACAGTAACTGTTTTTTGTGAGTTCCTCTGCCTGTTTGGGGGTTGGTTTTGTTTGAGTTGTTCCCCTCCACCCTCCCACTCTTCAGTGCAACCTTTATGCTTCCTAATTCTGATTCCTAAAATTGGTTTTACTCTTCCTCCAAAATTTGGGATTTGAAGTCTTTTAAAGCACAGTTTACAGCTTGCCACAACTGGTGTCTCAAGTGCCAAGTGCCCTGTAAACCAGAATTTAGGATCTCTTTCTCAGCACAGCATGTAAAATTATGAGTATTTATCTTTGATTCTGAAATCCTCTTATTTTCATGATTTGGGTGAGGAGGGTTTTTTCAATCACAAGAAAACCTCAAACTACTTCTGTGAGTTAAAGGAGGCATAGAAGGAGGATCAGAGGCATTAGGTGCCAAGGAAAATTTCCCACCAGTATTAACAGAGCAGAGATGAGTTTTAGGTGATTATTTCATGTGACTAAAAGGTTTGGGGTTTTGCCTCTTTTCCCATGTGTTGATTGCTTTACTTCTCATTCTTTGTTTTTCAGGTGGCTTCCTTAGCAGGCCCAGGAGGGAAAGTTGAAATAGAACAAAATTTTCTCAATAACAAACTGAAGACGATAACAGCTTATTTTGGTGATCTAATAAGACATGACATCTCCTGAACTCAGTGTGGATTCTTCCAAGCCCAACCGCCCTGACTGCTGCTTTGCTTAAGCTTTTGTACAGCTGGCTGGTCAGAAATGACTTAAAGCCATTTTCCACTTTAATTTCTGTTTACAGAAATTTCTTCTGTTTATTGCTATTGTCAATAAATGTTTTATAATAATTTTGACAAATTTGTCAATGTAGAGAAGCTGTGAATTTTTGAAAAAAGATCTTTATAAAATGCAGTCTTGCAAGGTTTGAGCCCTACCCATGGAAGGGGCACTCATGATTTCTTTGCAGCTCTCACAGGAGCTACTTCTATGCTTGCTCTGGTTTTAAGCATCCAGAGGGTCAAGAAGAAAAGCCTGAAAGCTGCCAGGTGTTTCAGGAGCTGTTGTCTGTGCTTGAGAAGCATAAGTGC
This sequence comes from Chiroxiphia lanceolata, assembly GCF_009829145.1. NCBI lineage: Eukaryota > Metazoa > Chordata > Aves > Passeriformes > Pipridae > Chiroxiphia > Chiroxiphia lanceolata. The sequence continues at coordinate 40,131,867 of NC_045637.1, read as the reverse complement.
CTGAACATCAGGTGGAACTAGATGGTCAGGTACACCATGAGAGGTTAACCCCAGTCCACCTCTCTGGCTCCATGCTCATTGGGAAACCTTTCCAGGTTTTCTTTGTAGGATGAGGGTTCACATGTTACTTCCAGTGAGTGCTCTGGATTGTTGCAGCACAAGGAGAGAGCTGGGCCTGTTTGTGTCTGGAGGCAAAGCTCTACTCTCTGGGTTTTGCCATTTTATTAAATTTAATTTTCTTCCTCCTTGCCAGTCCTCTTCATTGCAAAGATATTTTGAAGCAACCTGACTGGAAGTTTGTACCAGTAAACAGAGGGGTATATGTCCCCCTGTTTTTGAGGAATTTTGGATCTTCACACGGCTTCAGGGAGGCAGAGGGAACCCAGCTCTTCCTGGTGAGGCCTCCCTGCTCCCACTTGTGGTTTGGAGGGGAAGAGTGGCTTTTGGCCACTTCTCCAAGCAGAAAAGGAGGGAGGCAAGAAGTGCCTAGGAAATGGATATGGCATTCTCACTGAAATGCTTGTACAGTAAGTCCCCAGTCTCAATGTTGAGCTTGTTTCTGACATAAGTGTAGGAATAATAATTTTTAAGACAGGTTAGTGCTGCTTCTCCTCTGCTTGGAGTGCAGCAGGATGCTGAAGGCAGCAGAGACTAAGCACTAAACCATGCATTAGTGCTATCAAAGAAAAGTATAGCATAACTGTAGAATAACCAAATAAGAGGATCTATTTTCCTCCTTAAGGAATGAAACCCAACTCTTCAAATCATTCAAGAGAACAAAGTGTTTTTGTGCATATGGGACGTTAAAAAACATGCAGCCTGACTTGGTGCAAGTTCACAGTGCAGTAAAATAGCACTTGGGAAATAATTTTTTTCAAACCCTACCATCCGTCTGGTACCTGACAAGTGCTAAACTGTTAATGACTGTTACATCCATGCTTTATGTGATGTATTTTAGTTTACTTTGAAGATAATTTGGCTAATTTGCATCACTGCATTTTGCCACAGTACTACAGAGAGGAGGAAGTGTTGTGATAGTGCTGGACTCTGTATCAATATTTAAAGGGAATTATTAAGGAAATAGTATTTGTTAGAAGTTTGCTATTAGGTGGTAAGGGAAGTTGGTGAGAGTGCTAGTATTACAGGAGCTCCAAATCTACTGTGGCAGTGGCATATGAATGTAATGATGCTGTTAAATTTTCAGTACAAGCCACAAACAAAAGCGCAAGAAAGTTATGAGGCCAAATGAAGATTAGATTAATTTATACTGTGTATGTCACAGTACTCTGCACACTGAAATTTTACTGTATTTGGCTTATTGCTGCTTAATAGAAATACCCTTGTCTTATTGTTTGGTCCACTTTCCCTCCCTAAAGTTAAGGGGGTGCTTTAGAGGCATTTTGAGACCTTGCTGACACTACTTCTATAAAAGGAAGCTTTGAGGGGGAAAGGCCCCTGAATTTACATTTACTTTCCAAAGAGTAGTTCAGTGTTCAGTATACAAAATGTGGAAGCTGAAATATAAAAGGTACATCATTTACTGTTTTAATATTTACTTCCAGGATCGAGAACTTCATGGTAAAAAGGAACAATTTCTCAAAGGTCTCTGCTGAGCTTTGCAAGCACATGAAGCATCAAAAGCAGAAGAGTATCTTTATTTGTAGCTGTTCCTGTCTCTAACCAAGAAGTAAAAAAGGTCTTTTTTTTTTTAAATACAACTTACCGTTGGAATATACTCTGCTGGGTTGTGATAAGTGTTTGCCCTCAGCTTTCCACTTGCACAGAACTGGTGAAGTTCCCCAGGGCTTTGAATCTATCAATCTGTTAAGCCTAAAATACATATATGACTATTTTTACTTTTTTGTTAGTAAATTCAACCAACAAGCACTTCATGGAGGACAGCCTAAATTGTGATATGAGTTTTTATAAAATTTTATTTTGCTTTTTATTGCAGAAAAAATTAACATGGGCTGAGATGCTGTTAAATTTCTGGACAGCTCATAGCCAATGCTTGAATACCCTTTTGGGATTTAAGCAGTATTTTGTAAATGATGCATTGGGCAGCAAAGAAATTATATTGCTACTGTAAATATTCATAGAGGTTTGGTCTTTTACCCATTTTAAGCTACAGAACAAACTATAGAAAAATGCAGACTTTTTGTTTGGAAGTTAACTAATGTTTGGACTAAATGCAATAAATACATACAGTGTTACACTTTCCAGTGTGCTCTTGAACACATCTCTTTTGGTTTATCTTAATTAAATCCAGAATTAAATCAAGCCAATTAGTTTCTTTTTCTGGTGCATGGTATGAGGAGATGCAACAGAACAAGGAGTAAGTACATTACAAGGCTGAAGCTTAATTTTAGGTTCAGGGGGACCAGAGCAGAACATCATCAGGGCTGAGCAACTGTCTATTCATGGTAGGACAGTTAGCATTGTGCCCTTCTCTGAAGGAGGCCCCATTAGTGTTAAGGTAAAAAATTAACTGTTCCATGAAGTTTTCATTTACACATTTTAGAAAATCTTCCCCAAGTGTAACGTTTCTGAAATAACATCTGGGTCTATATGTGCAGCTCAGGGGTTATATAAACAAATTAATGTTACGCTACAGTGACCATGGTAATATTTAGCAGAGGGAAACCCCTTAAATATCAGAAGGGAAAAACTACTTGCAGTAACTCATTGAACGAATCACAGTAGAAAATTGAGTCATTTTCACTTGGTTTACTCTCTCAGATTTCATATGCCTCATGGTCACTGTTTGTTTTAGCTGTCCTCCCCTCATACATAATGTGACTCTTGGGGATGGTCCTATGCGGGACTAAGAGTTGGACTCCATGATCCTTGTAGGTCCCTTCCAACTCAGCATATTCCGTGATAAATCTTCCCACCTCCAAATACGAAGGAAGGAGGGGAATCCTATCGTGCAGTATGAACTGATTTACCATTGCTAGTATAGCCTTTCCAACGCAGGTATCTTAGTATTTCTGTCACTGGAATATCTTTGTGTGGTCTAGAGTACTTACAAAAAGTTGATTTTCAGCATGAGGAAGTTTTAGATTTCTTTATGAAGACAGAAGAGAGATCTTTGCAAGTGTGTGTTGCAGCAGCAAGAGTCTAAGTGCTCTAAAACCAGGCTTGAAATCAATTCAGACCCTGTTCTGTTTCAGTTGTCAGATGACGAAGCTGTCAAGCAGTCCAGCCTGCTGGATCAGGGCAGAGTATTATCGATATCCACACTCCAGCAAAATACTTTTAAGAGTGATGCTGTGTTGATTCAGTTAAGTCCCCCAAACACCCACATTTATTCATACAAACAAAGAAATAAAAAAGCAATTCATTACTTGGAGGCTGCAGAAGTTACCGCTAGCTGAGAGGAAGCAATAGGAATGGCTAAAGCCAGCTGAAGTGACTGAATCTAATGAGGCTGGATATTCACCTGAGCAGTGAAAATCCTAGCTGCAACCATATCGAGAGGTTACTGAAGTAAAGGCTGAGTCTGCAAACAGGCTTGTCCACCCCAGAGTTTGGTTTCCACCTCTACTCAGCATGGTCCTGTGGTGTCTCTTACCAATGCCTGAGGCTTTGGCAGTGCCTGTTGAAACTGTGAGCAGGGCTGTTGCCCAGGGTGGAGGTGGGGCAAGCAGCAGCCCATCAGGGAACTCTGACAGCACTGGGCTCTGCTCAAGTTTCCTCAACCGGGGGAATTCCCAGTCAAGCTGCACACACAGCTCTGTGAAACACTCCCTGCAAAGTAAGAGTCAGCCCCAGATTTCTCCATATAAAGACCCAAGGATCAGTGTCTTTTTAGCACGTGGTCACACCAGGTGCATCTCTGGGTGTCAGGGAGCGTGGTTTTACCATCAACCCCTTGTGGACCCTTCTTCAAGGCTCATGCAAATGTATTTTGTGAGCTCCTCCTTTCCGCATTTTGAAGTTTTGGCCTGCCACCTTGCAAAGTTCCAAAACCAGAGCAAATTTCAAGGTGCTTCCCAGCAGCACAGGCTTCACTGAAAACCTAAAATGTCCCTCTGGGTTTCTGGGTTCTGGGTTTTCAGACCGCTGAGGAAAAAAAAGTGCTATTGGTGGCAGTCTGGGTATGATGACAGCGTGATC